>NW_012115154.1:25693477-25693837 GCF_000951035.1 Colobus angolensis palliatus | reverse complement strand
TGTATTTAGACCATTGTCTTTACCAATCCCGTTTTGGGAGCACTTTTCAACTTGGCGGACAAGTCGGAAGTTGAATGCTAACTTTACTGTTTCACAATTTCACAAATAGGAAAAAGACCAGGTTAACGTCCACTTATATCCAACAAAACATCTTTCATTCAAATGTAAAAAATAGTGAAGAGAAACATGAGGAACCCAAAACTATCTTGCTTTTCCGCCAACCTCGATTAGAAGAAAACATCTTGCTATCACCACGTGCAGTCCTCCCCATCTCCATCGCTCTCCCCACTCTCCCTCTTCCCCACTCTCCTCTCCCCGGTTTCCCTCTCCCCTCTCCCTCCCTCCCCCCTCTCCCTCCCT
>NW_012115154.1:25668520-25693159 GCF_000951035.1 Colobus angolensis palliatus | reverse complement strand
TCTCTCTCCCTCTCCCCTCTCTCTCTTTCTCTCTCTCCCCCATGTGTCCCCCAGCCTGAGCTTGCATTCTCTGCACCGTACACCTGGCTATACCCATGGCCATTCCCAACAGAAGGAAGCAAAGCTGCCAGTGCCCTCAGCTCTGGGCTTGGAAGTCTCAAGAAGTTCCTTCTGCCACACTCTACCGGTCGAAGCTGCAGCCTGTGGGCAGGCCATGCCTTGGAGGGGGTGCCGGGGGCTGCCGCTGTGACCAGCCAACCCCAGCTTTAACAGAGTAGCACCCAGGAGCCCCTGCAGACAGCACGCAGCTCAGGCCAGGCTCTAGCTCGCTCCATCTCTGCGCCAGACCGGGCAGGCAGGCACCACCATGTTGGGTTTCCCACCTTCCCAGGAGGACAGCTCAGTGCACGTGGGGTGCAGAAGGTGCAGGCCTGGGCAGGAGCCCGAGGACACAGGTCCTAGAAGGTGGTGATCAGGGCCTCCTGGGGCAGACCCCTGAAGTCCACACTGGCCTCGAGCAGGAGGCACAAAGCTGCCTGTGAAACAGCCATTCTAGAAACAGCAGCAAGGGCTCTGCTGGGCTACCCAGCAGCTCTCGCTTGGCCATGCCTTTCTGTGGCATTTAATGGCTCCCCCTCTCTGCCTCTCTCTGTAGCCCTGTTTCTCTCTCTCTCTCTCTCTCTCTCTCTCTCTTTCTCTCTCTTACACACACACACACACTCTCACAAATCTCATAATTTAAAACCAGCCCATGCACCATCGGGACCCCTGGGGCTCCTTAATAGCGTCCTGGTCTCTGCACCTGCCTTGCCCCCCGCCCAGTCAGTCCCGCGGTGCTCACAGGCCCTGATGATGAAAGGCCCCAGAACCTCCTCCCAGCCCACCAGGGCCGGCCTCATCCCCAGGAAACAAGCAGCAGGTGTCTGTAATGACTTTCCACACCAGTAAGTGGTCAGCTCCAGAAATAATTACCCACATAAGCAATTTCCCTTTTTATCTGAAGGAGGGAGGGTGTCTTTTGGATTTGGGGAACAAGAAAAATGCTTCTCATAAGTACTCAATTTAGAATTGTTTGCTAAAATTAAGCTCTTGTTCGCCAGAGATTTTTAGACTGAGTAATTTTTAACCCATGCCATCTGATAAGTAATCTGTTTGATTAGTTAAAAAAAAATACTTGCCATATTTCTGCATGGAATAAATTAAATTTTCCCTGGTCACTGCTCAGTGTGCACAGCTTCTAGTGCTGTGTTAGACAGTGAACAGGGCTGGTCCTCGGATGGACAGAGCCACCACACCCTGCAGGGTCAGCAGGCATGAGTACTGCAGCTCTGCTCTCAGGATTACAACCCAATTGTAGAGGTGAGACCGGCGCATTTACACAAAACCATTAGGAACGGAGGGTGTCAAGAAGAGGGAACCCTTAGAACTGTTGGTGGGAATGTAAATTGGTACAGTCATTATGGAAAACAGTATGGAGATGCCTCAAAAAATTAAAAACACAGCTACCATGTGACCCAGCAATCCCACTTCTGGGGATATACCCAAAGAAAATGAAATCCAAATCTCAAAGAGATGCCTCCACTCCTGTGTTCACTGACATATTATTCACAATCACCAGGATATGGAAACAGCCTAATATCCATGGACAGATAAACGGGTAAAGAGGATGTGGTGTATACATATCCCCAATGGAATTTTACTCAGTCTTTCAAAAGAAGGAAATCCTGCCATTTGCAACAACATGGATGAACCTGAAGGACATCATGTTAAGTGAAATAAGCTAATCATAGAGGACAAATACCACAATATCTCACTTATCTGTGGAATCTAAAATAGTGCCACTCATAGGAGCAGAGAATAGGATGGTGGCAACCAGGAGCTGGGGGTGGGAAAGCTGAGGAGGTGTTGGTCAAAGGGTGCAAAGTTCCAGTTACGCAGAGGAAATAAATTCTGGAGACCTCATGTCCACCATGGTGACTATAGTTCATAATACTGTATTTTATACTTGAAATTTACTAAAGGACAGATCTTAGGTGGTAACACAGAACAAGTTTCTCATTTCTATGGATTTATCCTAAGGGTGTATTGTAGTGGGTGCTGTAGGGGCAGCTAAAACCGTAATAGAAGTTGTCCTTGCCTGAAGAGCGGATGCCAGAGTTCAGGGAAAACACAGCCTCTGGAAAGGAGAGGGAGAATTTTGAGAGAGAGAAAGGGAGAGAGAGCCATGAACCCCACCCAGATCTCTGGCTAGCACCTGAAACATGCGTGCACAAGAAGACACAAAGCACACCAGTGGAGGGTTTAAAACTTGTTCTGAGATTTGAGCTGCCTCCCAATAAACAGTTTGCAGTTTGAGACCAATCAGGTTAAACAAACAAATGAACAAACAAACAGGGATAGAGCAAAATTCAGAGTCTCCAGTTAGGCAGACTCTGGGCGGACTCTAGCTGGGCAGACCCCTGAAACTTTCCCAACCAAAAGGAGACAGGGGAAGTGACACTGGGTGACTCCCAGGCCAGGTTGCCACAAGCAACATGACTTCCGTCCCCAACCCCCATGCTTGCCCTTCAAACCCAGCCACGACATTGTGAGGCAGTCCCGGCTGCACAGAGAGCCCACACATGGGTGTTTGGCCAACAGCCACACTGGGCCCTCAGCCCCCCAGCTGCCAGATGCATGGGTGAGAGCACCTTCAGATGACTGTAATCCTCAGACTTCAGTCTTCCAGCTGAAACACCAGGCATCCTGAGAGAGACAATCTGTCCTCACAGTGCCCTGTGTGAATTCTGGCCCACAAAAACCACGGACAGGTAATAAATTAGGATTGTTGTTTAACCCCCAACTGTTTGCGGGTAATTTGTTATGCAGCAATAGATAACTAACGAGAACCTCAGGAACTTGAAAGACCACATCAAATGTTAAACATCCATGGAACTGGAGTCCCATAAAAAGAGGAGAGAGGGGGTCAAAAATATTTGAAGATGTAATTGTCCAAAAATGCTAAAATTTGGCGAAAGACATAATTTTACAACTTTAAGAAGCTCCATAAGCCTCCAACTCAATAAATACAAAGAAAAACAAGCCAAAAAAATCTGGAACACAGCAAATGAAAAATGACCCATTATATAGAGAGAAGTAGCAACTCAAGGTACTACTGACATCTCGTCAGAAACTATGGAAGCCAGAATATGGTGGAACAACAACCCAAACATGCTAAAAGAAAAAAAAATCACACAAATTTCAACAACCAGTAAAAAAGTGTCTTTTCAAGATAAATGTAAAATTAAAACATTTTCAGATAAAATAAGGCTATAATAATTCATTGCCAACAGATCTGCACTACAAGAAATGCTAAAGGAGATTTTTGAGGCTAAAGAGAAATAATACCAGATGCAAACTTGCACCTTTGGGGAAGAATGAAGAACATGTGAATTTGTAAATAGCTGGATAAATACAAAAGACTAATTTTCCTCTTAATTTCTTTAAGACACATGTGACTGTTCAAAGCAAAAAGTAAAACATTTTCCTGTGAGGCTTATAAAGTATGTGGATGTAATATCTATGGCAACCATAGCATTAAAAAATGGAGGAAGGGGAAGCAGATGGACTTATTTTGCTGCAAGGTTTACAAATGTACATAAAATATTACAATATTAACTCTAAGAAAACTCTAAGGATGTGCATTGGAATTCCATGAACAGCCACTTAAAAAATGCAAAGAGGTAGAGCTAAAAAGTCAACAAATCAATTACAATGGAATTCTAAAAAATATTAACATAATTCAAATGAAGGCAGGATAGGTGGAACAGAGAACCAAAAAAGAGGAAACAAACAGAAAACAAGTAATAAAAGATGCTTAACTGAGTGTGGTGGCACATGCCGGTAGTCTAGCTACTTGGGAGGCTGAGGTGGGAGGATTGCTTGACCCTGGGAGGCTGAGGCTGCAGTGAGATGTGATCATGTCACTGCACTCAGCCTGGGTGGCAGAGTGAGACTCTGTCTCCTGCCCCCCCAAAAAATAGGCCTAAATCCAACTATATCAACAACTACATTAATATGAATAGAATAAACACTCCAATTAAAAGACAGATTGTTGGACAGTTTTTGAAAGCAAGATTCAACTATATACTATCTCTAGGAGATTTGTTTTATTTTTTGTCTAATTAGATTCTAGTGTTCTTAGGGATTCACTTTAAATATGGAGATGTATTGATTGAAAGTAAATGAAAGGAAAAGAAAATATCATGCAAACAGTAAACATATGAATACTAGAGAAGCTCTGCTAGTATCAGATAAAACAGACATTTAGACAAAGAGTATTATTAGAAATAAAGAGGGATGTTTCCTAAGGCTGAAGGGTTGGTTCTTCGGAAAGACGTGACAGTCGAAGAGTTGAATCTACCTTGTAACAGCTTCTAAAACCATGACACAAACATCCACAGAGTTAAAGGGAGAAATAAATGATTCCACAATCATAATTAGGGACTTCAACATCCCTCAACAAAAATATCAGTAAAGACAAATAATCTGCACAACACTATCCGTCACCTTAACCCAAACGATGAACACCCACCCACTGCCTGGAGAACACACATTCTTCTCTGTTGCATGTGGCACATTCAACAAGAGAGAGCAGATGCTGGGCCGAAAATGAAGTCCAGTGACATTAACAGCATTAAAATAAGGATGTCAGGGCCGGGCGCAGTGGCTCACACCTGTAATCCCAGCACTTTGGGAGGCCAAGGGGGGCGGATGACCTGAGGTCGGGAGCTCAAGACCAGCCTGACCAACATGGAGAAAACCCGTCTCTACTAAAAATACAAAATTAGGCGAGCATGGTGGTGCATGCCTGTAATCCCAGCTACTGGGGAGGCTGAGGCAAAAGAATCACTTGAACCTGGGAGGCGGAGGTTGCAGTGAGCCAAGATCGTGCCATTGCACTCCAGCCTGGGCAACAAGAGCAAAACTCTGTCTCAAAAAAAATAAAATAAGGGTGTTAGACTTGGATGGTCTCTAAGATTTACCATGTTAAACTTCAAATGAAGTGGCATAACTCTAAGTACTAAAAGAGCTTGAGAGAGAGAGAGAGCAAGAGAACGAGAGAGAGAGAGAACCCATTTCTTTATAGGTGCCATTGAGAAGTTGGAGAATTGAAGCATCTCATGGGAGGAGTAAATCAGATATAATTTCAAAGGCCTCTTCTGACCCCGTGATTCTGTGTTTGTGTGTGATTTCCAGGCACTATGCTGGGCACCTTATGCACGTGGGCTGTTTCATGCCACAGCACCTTTGGAGGGTAGAAAGCATGATTTCTTTCTTGCAAGCTGCTTGGAAAGATTAATTTTTCCTTTGCCAGCAGTAACTGGCAGAACCAAGGCAGGATTACAATCCCGCATGATCTCAAAGCTCAGATGATCAACCGCAGTCTGTATCTTGTATTTTTATATTAGACCGATTGAGGCTTACAGGCAAAACTTTGATGCCCTGAAGATCTTAGAATGACTTAAAAATGATCGAAGGATGCTTTCACTTTAGCACGATTCCCCCCAGCATGCCATTGCCTCATTGTCTCCCTGTCCTTGCAGCCTCTGCTCCTGGAGAAGGGGGCCCGTGTTTACCTGGTTCAGCAGCATTTTCCTGGAACAAACTATGTCTGGTACACAGAATAGGCAGTTAATCCATGTGAGTTAAATAAGCAAACAGAATTAGCAAATAAATTGCATTTTAATGTAAGGCAAATCCTGAAATGTAAACCTCCAACTGCTACGTGCCTTCCAAAAACAGCCTTCTGCAGACCCTGGCTTTCCCATGTAGATACTTCCGGGTTTCCTCTCCTTTTACCCATTCTGATTTTTAACGCTAGACTCACCCAAGCAGTCCTAAAACGGCAACAGAAAGTGCACAATGCACCGTCTCTGCCTCACCACTTGCTCTGGCAGGCAGAGGCTCCCTGTGCTGTCGGCATTAGTAAAAAAAAAAAAAGCCCTGAACCTCAGGGGCTCACAGAAGAGGTTTCCTGCTTGCTCGTGCAACGTCCACTGGGAAGTGGGGTCCTCTTGCGGCTCGTCTCCACACGGTGACTCAGGGCCCTGCTGCCTGGTACACAGAGTAGGCAGTTGTGTGTTGTGACGTCTCATCTCCCCTACGTGGCCTTTGCTCCTGGTGCAGAGGGAAGAGAGGGCTGAGAGGCTGGTGGGATGTTTTAGGGACAGGCCTGGACACAGGTCACACAGGAGGCCGCAGCAGACTCCAGAGAAGGGGGGACAGTGCAGTCTTCCTGTGCTCAGGAGAGGACCCAGCATGGTGAACTAAGCTGCCCCTGACACACCAGCTGGCTCAATGCTCAGCTGAGAAAACTCTTCCTTCTCACAGGGGTCTCCTGGGCAAGTCCTAGGCAACCACTCCACGCCCTCCCTCTTTTGTCTCCGGCCTCTGCTCTCCAGGGAAGTCTCCACAGACGCCTGTCTCTCTCCCTTCTTCTGTTTCCCTGTTTCCCCTCCTTGTAAATGAAAAATTTCTCTGATTGCTTCTGAAAATCATAAGAATAAAGCTAACAGGCCGGGCGCAGTGGCTCAAGCCTGTAATCCCAGCACTTTGGGAGGCCGAGACGGGTGGATCACAAGGTCAGGAGATCGAGACCATCCTGGTCTACACGGTGAAACCCCGTCTCTACTAAAAAATACAAAAAACTAGCCGGGCGAGATGGCGGGCGCCTGTAGTCCCAGCTACTCGGGAGGCTGAGGCAGGAGAATGGCGTAAACCCAGGAGGCGGAGCTTGCAGTGAGCCAAGATCGCGCCACTGCACTCCAGCCTGGGCGACAGAGCGAGACTCCGTCTCAAAAAAAAAAGAATAAAGCTAACATTCAATTTTTACAAGACAAAGTTAAGCCATAAATCTCGAAGTGCAACTAGACATATTAATGAAACAGCACCTTATCTCGAAAGCCCTTGGATGGATCCCAGCTTCCCTTTGCAATATCAATGGCTCACCTTCCATGGCCTCCCATGATCATGTTTTTTGTTTGACCACCAGGGATCAAAATAACTTTTAAAATTTCGTATTGTATTCTGTTCTGTCTAATTGCTGGTGTTTCCCCCTATTGTTTTCTACTATTAAGGGTTTCTAGGAGTTGGCCTGGGAATCTCAACAGCATTTATGACGTTGTCATTGAGGAAAACACATTCTGCATTTGAAACAACCCACGCACCTACACACTTCGCATTTGGAAGTAAGGCTTCTTCTGTGTTTTAACTCTGGAAACTTGTAAAATATGTATGGTAAATGGAGTAACTTGCAACTATCTGAAATGTTAACTAGAGCAATGGTTTTCTGACCATTTCACCCAATAGAAGCTGCTGTTGTAAAAAGACTCAGACCCCTTACGTGTTCAGAAATTATGTCCTTCCAGCAAGAGCTGGAACGTTTTCAGGCCTGTCTTCAAAGCCCCGCCCACTGCGGAACCATCTGGGGGGATGTCTCAGGCGCCACGGCTCACTGTGAAGCCATAAGAGCTAATAAGCAGCTGAAATACGTGGAAATCCGCGTACAACACTGTAAACTGGAAACACTGGAAACGTGAGGCCTGTTAGCGATCAGAGAAACAGAAGTGCACAATGGCCCTGAGCGAATGGCAATGAACACGGTAATTCTCCAAACGACCACAAAGGCTGTGCCAGCTTCTGCAGGTACATTTGGAGGTTTAGCAGTTGCAAAGTGTCTTCCCATCACCTCAGCAAACGTGCCTTCTTTTACCTTAAAAGCCAGTTTCTCCTTGGCTTCCAAGAGATGGATCTCTAAATATTTGCATGTAGAAAATGAAATCCAAATAATGACTGAAAGTGCAGCCTGGCCTCCCGCAAGCAGAGCGCCTGTGCAGAGCCAACGTCTGCTCCTCAGGATCCGAGCCCTGGAGGGTAGAGTACGTACCAGCCGAGGTGCCCATCATGCCCTGAGTCCTGGAGGATGGAGTACGTCTGAGCCGAGGTGTCGGTCACGTCCCGAGCTCTGGAAGGTGGAGTACGTGCGAGCTGAGGTGCCCATCATGCCCCGAGCCCTGGAGGGTGGAGCACGTGCCAACCGAGGTGCCTGTCATGCCCCAACCCCTGGAGGGTGGAGCACGTCTGAATTGAGGTGCCTGTCATGCCCCGAGCCCTGGAGGGTGGAGTATGTGCGAGCCGAGGTGCCTGAGCTCAAGTCGCCTCTGGTAACTGTCATATGAGGATTGGCTGCATGGGCGTGGAGCCTTGAGCCGGTGCTGGCAGAGGGCTGAACCCGGGGTGCTGGCCACTGGCCAGTGGCTGGAGGCGGGCAGTTCCCGACAGTCCAAGTGCTTTAAGTCCCTGGGGCTGGCGGGGAGAACAAGGGGAGGGAGGAGGCAATGGTGGAGTTGAGAGAAGGAGGAAGTGCGGGAGCAGGTGGAGAAAGGCGTAGCCCCTGGCTTCTAGAACAGCGCCTGGTACAGAGGCACTCAAGTATTGGCTTACTTTAAATTAACATAATAATAGGTCAGGCGCAGTGGCTCACGCCTGTAAATCCCAGCACTTTGGAAGACTAGGTGGGTAGATCACTTGAGCCCAGAAGTTAAAGACCAGCCTGGCCAACGTGGTGAAACACCATCTCTACAAAAAATACAAAAATTACCCAGGTGTGGTGGCCTGCGCCTGTAATTCCAGCTACTCAGGAGGCTGAGGCTGGAGAATTGCTTGAGCCCAGCAGGCAGAGGTTGCAGTGAGCTGAGCGCATGCCACCGCACTCCAGCCTCGGTGACATGAGTGAAACCCTGTCTCAAAATAAATAAATAAAAGTGAGTTTTACATAATAAGAGAATTTTAAGTCTGGGAGATCTTATTTAAAGATTATCTAACTCCAGTCCCACACACATTCCCCCTCTACACTGCAGGAACACACACGTACACATTTGCACTCCCACAAATGCACACATGAGGCACACACATGTGCACAGGTGCACACACAGATGCATGCACAGACAGGGATGAGGAAGCGGTGGCCCAAAAAGCCCACCTAATTCTCCTAAGCAGAAGCACAGGCGGTATCCAGGAGAAGAGGGGATGCCCACCCAGAGCCGGTCAGCGCCCCACACACCATGGATGTGTGAGGTGAACCCGCTGGCCAGCAGGCACCTTTCCCTTTCCCAGAACAGCAGTTACCAGTAGAGTGTTGGTCAGCCAGTGACATGCTCAGAAGAGAGAATTCAGCCGTAAATCTGGAGGCCACACGAACCACATTAAGGAGCCCGTGAGAGGGCCCTGCAGACCTGGCCGCACCAGCCCCGGTGAGCCCTCTGCTCACCTGTGCTTCTCCCAGGGACACAGCAGTGCCCAGGGATAGGAGAAGTCCCTCCAACACAGAAAGAAATCGCTTCCCACCCGTGACAGTGCTTAACAAACAAGAGTCTCACTCATGTCAGGCAGCCACTATCACCCCACTTCACAGACGAGGACGCTGGGGCTTGGAGAGGTGGATGTGGCTATTCGGGTCACAGGCCGGCAAAACACAAAGCTTCCAGCGCCCCCTGTGTGGCTGGCTCGGAAGCCCCGCTCTACCCTGCTGCCTTGCTGGTTGAGGCCTCAGCCTCAGAGGATGACAGCCCTCGTCCTCTGCAAACAGATCAGGGCGGAAGTGTCCCTTCTGCGGGGTCACCGCTTGTGGGGGGAGCAGGCCACACCCCTGTGCTCACAGATAAACCGTAGTCAGCCCACCACACACGCTGTCATGGGAAAAGCATTTTTATCTGTGCCTCTCCGGCTCGTGGATGCTGTGGACAGAGCCAGCCACAAGGCTGCGAGACACCCGGGCCGACCAGAGCTCCCGGCTCCTCTAGACGGAAGCGCAGACGTGCTTGGCTCACTCACATCCTCAGAACAGGGTCTTATTTTTGTGCGGGAGCAAAATTCCACTATTTCCGAGGGTCTCTTGCCATACTCCCGCTCTCCTGTGAAATGGAAAACTCACTTCCAACCTGATACACTCTTCTGTGGGGGGGAAGACTGGGCACGACAGCACCACAAATTCTGCCTCATTTCCAGAGGCACACAGGGCACCACCCCACGCAGAGGCCTCTTGAGAACCTCCCTCCCTGGCCGGCGCGGGTCGCGCACGCCTTGCTGCCTCCTAATCGTCCTTTGTGCAACGTTAAAGCTCGCACAATGACGCCCCATCCTTCTTTGTCTCCCGCATACGAAAAAGCTCCTCCGTTGAATTCTGAAGGTCATTTCCAGCGGAGGCCCCAGGCCTGAGTGGTGACTAGTTCTATTCACTTTTTGTTTCATGGCTGCGGTTTTGTGCCCGTCTTCACCAGGGCCAGAGCTGGAGGCCGAGCGCCAGGAAGAAGGTACTTTTCATCTTCCTGTTCAGGGCTATGTGGCTGGGGAATCCAAAGTGATGAGATTTCAATGGCCGCTCAGCTTTCCTAATTTTATAGGCTGTTCCCAGATGTAGATGCCAAGCGCTTGTTGACACAGTCAATGAGATGCAAGTCAATACCATAAACGTTGCTGATGAGGGATTCTCCCCGCCTCCCGCCTCCTGGCGTTTCGATTTTTCCCGCAGCATAAAGAGGGTGTTGGTGCAAGATTAATGGAGAGCAGGAGGGGACAGGCCGCACGGGGAGCTGCAGCCGACGTCTCCAGGCCGAAAGAGGGCTTCCGAGCGTGGGCCAGGGCCTCAGGTGCTTCCGAACGTGGGCCGGGGCCTCGGCTCCTCTGGCTTTTACACCCGCCAGAAGCCAGGACTCTGAGGGTAGGAGGATGGATGTGGTGCACTCTCAGGCCACCAAGAACCAGGACAGGTTCAAAGGGAGATGCAGCTGCTTGTTGAGTGGATGAGGGTCGCGTGGTGTCAGGGGACAAGGGTTGTGCAGGGTCAGGGGTGAGGGGGAAACCCCTCCCAGCCCGTGGCCAGCAAGCCAACACTCATTAACACTCCGTTTCTCACCCAAGCACCTGGGTGTGGGAAAGAATGAGGTTTAGGGCGTTGAGTGAGGGAGAGGGAGTTTGGAAATGGCACCGCAGATGATCAATGCTCCTAATAAACCCTGAGCTAGGAGGCCCCGTGCGGACCCGGCACCCCCTCGCTGGCACACTTGCCCCAACTAAGCCCTGCTTTCATTCACAAAATGCCGGGTTTGAGGGGTGGGTGGCAAAGCCCAGAGACAGTGTCGCCTCTTATGAGTGCCACCCCCAGCCCTGGCACAGCCTGGGTGATGGGCACCAGGCCACATGCAGTGAGCCGGTGCTCAAACAGGGGTGCCAACGGGAGGGTTTCAGGCCTGGCCAGGAGTGGGTCTGCCTCAGTCCTCCCTCCCCAGTCCCCCAAAATACATACATACCCCCTACATCAAAGCAAAAAGAGTATGGCTGGCACCCCTCATCCGTCAGGAAGGTCCAGCTGTGGCAGCAGCACTGGGTCTCTGTCTGCAGGGGCTTTCTCCACATTTCCTTTAATTTCCTTCAAACCACAGAGTGTACATCCTTTAGGGTGTGGGCCTGGCAGCTGCGGGACAGCCCCAGCTAGAGGTGATCCAAGGTGCCAAACGTGCCTCCACACTGCGGTGACAGTTGGACACAGCCTCCCTGTCACCCTCCTCCTGTGAGCATCTAAAATAAATCCACTTTCAGATCTGGTCCCATGAAAACAGGTCTCCTTCTGGGAGAAAAAATTTCAAAGAGCTAAGGGGTTTTTTCTTTTAATAAATTATTATGTAAGTACCTTCATGGAACAAAATTCTCTACTCCACATTCAGAGACGCAAAATAAACAGCGGCCTGCCCTTCAGAAACAGAGGTCAGACAGCAAGTCGCCCCAAAGTGTCCTAGACATGAAGGCAGCAAACGCATTGCTGAAGCTATAGGAATCCAGTGGGAAGGTGTGGGGAGAGCAGAGGGAGGGTTGGGTCTCGGGCAGCGCCCGTGAGCAGGGAGGAGGAGAGAACTCGGGGCTCTCCAGGGTGGGCAGGGAGGGGCAGGAGCTTGGCCTCGCACACCTGCCTCCGGGCTGAGCAGGGGCCACAAGCTCCGAAGTGGAGCCTGAACCAGGTGTAGACGGATTTGGATGTGGGGCCAAGGATTGAGGGGTTTTTCCTGAAGGCCACTGGGAGCTGTGAAATGGATTTAAACAGAGACTGGGACCGAAATAAATCAAACGTGGTGGGGCTGAAACGTCTTGGCAAACAAGAGCCTGAGCCAGTGCCCAGCAGGCTGGATGGCCGGGGGTGCTCCTCGTGGCAGCGCCCGGCCCACCCCAAGCATCGTGGCATTGCCCCAACTGCCCTGCTATGGACCCATATGCCCCCAAGGCCTTAAACCTTTTCACCACGACTGGGACTGCCCTGAACCTGTGGCAATGGACCTGGAGACTTCTATTCCTCAACTTTCATACAGTTAAAGAGGACAAGGGCTGAATTCTTTCACCGCCAACAAGCACTGCCGTCACTCATACAGCGGGGAGGGTTGTCGAGCGCGTGCGTTGTCTGTTTCACCCATCCTGTAAGTTCACAGTTCTGCATCAGTGCACACGCTTGGCTTTGGGAAGGACAAACAAGTTCCCGGTGACAGTGGCTGAGTTCTGGGAAGATGTATGAGCGCCTGGGCTGGGAAGGAGACGCCCCCTTCCCCCTTCCCCTGTTGGAAGCCCTGTGGTGCGCACGTGCCGTGCATTCATACAAGAAGAAGAGTTCATTAAAACGTAGTGAATTACACTGTGAGGAGGACAAACGCATCTGTCTATTGCATTAGAAATAATGTGCAAGGAAGCCCCTAGGAAAAGTGTCATATAAATGTAAGGGGTTGGCCAGGCATGGTGGCTCACGCCTGTAATCCCAGCACTTTGGGAGGCCGAGGCAGGTGGATCACTTGAGGTCAGGAGTTGGAGACCAGCCTGACTAACATAGTGAAACCCTGTCTCTACTAAAAACACAGAATTAGCTGGGCATGGCGGTGCACCAGTAATCCCAGCTACTTGGGAGGCGGAGGCAGAAGAATCGCTTGAACCTGGGAGACGGAGGTTGCAGTGAACTGAGATCGTGCCACTGAACTCCAGCCTGGGCAACAGAGCAAGACTCCATCTCAAATAGATAAATAAATGCATAAATGTCAGAGGTTATGCTCACGTGGCTGGAGATTCTTGGACGGACCCAAGGGGTTTCCCACCTGCCACGTTTTTTCCCTTTTTCAATCTACTGCACCAAAAACCCAGTCACAGCACGGCGCCCTGAGAGTGTGACCCAGTCACAGCACGGCGCCCTGAGAGTGTGACCCAGTCACAGCACAGCGCCCTGAGAGTGTGTTCACACCCTTTCTCCTCCACTCAGCTGGGAACAGTTTTATGGCAGGGATTCGCTTCTCGTCCTCCTTGGCCTCCCACAACCATGCCCGTAGCAGGCGGGGGCCGGGTGCCTGCTGAATGTGGGAAACAGCACTTCCCTTCCTTCCCCGGCACTGGTGGCACACCTTTAAAATTATTATTATTTCTATCCATCCTTGTTCCAGAGGGATCTAAGGCCTCTTTGATCAAAACTTCACAGAGACTGATTTCCCCGGACTCCTGGATTAGCTAAGAGAGCCAGAGGCTTAAAATTATAAATTTATCTGCTCAATCAACAAATATTTATTCAGCTCTAAGTGCTGGGAATGGATTCAGTTCCATGAAGGTGATGAGTTTCTACATCCAACTTCACCCTTGACTTTCTAAGGAAGTCCGAATTTTGCTCACCAGTCACAGGTGGTTTTGATATGAGCAAAAGCCACCCACTGGTTTCTGTATGACCAGAGGAGGAGGGTGGTCACGAACATTTTACTCATCCTTTGGAAAAGAGCTGCGAAAATGCAAGTTGTATTTATCTCACCTTATCATCCCCCCAGTGCTAACCTCAATAACATTTTTTCAAAGGAGATATTCCATCCTAGACTTTCAGCTTCTTCATAGTATTTAAGGAAATCCATCCGACCCACCAGCGGATGCTGAGGGGGCCATGCTCTACATCCCACCAGTGCCGTGTCCTGGCAGGTCAGTTTCCAGCCCCAGGATGCTCTACATCCCACCAGTGCTGTGTCCTGGCAGGTCCGTTTCCAGCCCCAGGACTCAGATTGGTGAGCATTAAAATGAAGAGGTGGATGTGGCCAAAGCCCCGCCAAGCTCTGGAGCTCTGGAGCTCCGATTATCTGTTTCACAGGAGAGGGCAGAGTGAAGCCACTTGGCCTAGGCAAATGCCCTTCTCAGAGATACCTCTTAAAGAAACTCCCCAAGAGTGACGGGCAAGGGATTCAGTGCCACGGCCCCCAGGCCTCATCAGGCTGCTCTTCAGAGGTGGGAGGCAGACAGGACCACTTAGGCAAGGCCACACCCCAAGACGCCAGCCGTGTAGGAGCTGCATGAGTGGACAGGCTCAGGTGGCTGCTGTGGTCGGGGTATTTGGCCCTCCAAGCCTAGTGTTGAAACTGAATCCCAGTGCTGGAGGTGGGGCCCGGTGGGAGGGGGTTTGGGTCATGGGGGCAGATCCCTCATGCATGGTTTAGTACTGGCCTGGCCCTCATGGTAATGAGTCAGTGAGTCTCACTCTAGTCGTCCCTGTGAAACCTGCTCATCAAAGAAACCTGGTGCCTCCCTGACTCTTGCTTCCCTCTCACCATGAGAACTCTGCACACACGGGTTCCCCTTCACCTTCTGACAACAGTGAAGCTTCCCAAGGCCCTTGTCAGAAGCCAGTGCTGGCACCATGCTTCCTGTACAGTCTGCAGAACTGTGAGCCAAATAAACCTCTTTTCTGTGTAAGTTACCCAGCCTCAGGTGTTCCTTCATAGCAACACAAATGGACTAAGACAGTGGCCTTGTCAACAGTTTTTCATTCTAGTATTATTAACCCATTCATTCAGCAATTTCCTGTTGGAATATGCTAGAGTCTTTTATAAATGATAGGGATACACCAGTTATGATCAGGATGAACAAAATTCCTACCCACATCCCATCATAGTATAAAGGAGAGAAAACGGGTCATGTATAAGGTCACATTGTGAAAAGACGATGGAGAAAAATGAAGCAGGATGAGGAGACGGGGATGCAGGGGCAGAGAAGGCCTCTCTGAGATGGAGGGATTCGGGGAGGACTGGCCGTGGAGACAGGAACACCTTCCCAGTCAAGGAGCCCACGAGCGTGAGGTCTGAGATGTGGATGTGAGACAGTCCCTGGAGCATGAGGACCCTAGGCGGGGGAGGAAGTAATCAAGATGCTGAAAAGAGATCATGCTCTGAGCAGCTTTGGGCATGGAGCAGACAGCAGCTACTGTTGATTTGGCAAGCAAAGGTGTGGTTTGGATGTGGGAGAGGCAAGAAAGGAGAGGAGCCAAGGATGATTCTTAATATTTGGGCTCAAGCAGCTCCATGAATGACAATGTCACTGAGATGGAATTCTGGCATAAATGCCTTGTTCTAGAACAGTCTATAATTCTATTTTTTTTTTCAGAGCCAGAAAGCTTCCTTGGGCTCTTTCCCACTAAGCAGCTGTCGTTGGCGCCCCCAACTTTGACTGCTTCCTGCATGATTGGTCCTCGAGAAGGAAATGGAGGCCACTTATGTCTGTGGTGCCTGCCTCCTCCCTACCTCTAGGAGACGTTCTCCTCCCCGGTTTACAGACATGAGAAACGAAACGGAAGAAGAAGATAAAAAGCCCAAAGGTGGGAACAAGGTGTGTGTGGCCTGGCCCCACTTGCCTTTCTCTTGTCCTCAGCTTGCACTGTGGCTCCTGAATGTTTGCTTCTTTCCTTCATCGTCAGTAGCTCTGAGGCTTCAGGCTCCAATTTGTTCCTGGAAATGTTCAGCATCTTCCTAGAAGGGATGTGGTAATGTCTAGAAGCATGTCTGGGATGAACCGTGGCAGGAAAGACACAGCAGACACGTAAATTTCAGCACCAGCAAGAAGACAGCACCTCACACTGTGTGCCCAAGACAAACCTTTAGGAGCTCTCAGTGCCAGGCAGAACCCATGCTCCCACACCGAGTGTCTGCCCATTTGACTGGTTCTACCCGAGATGCCGATGCTGACAGACATCGGTGCTGAGGGCAACTGATCGTTGTCTTAACACACTTAAAGGGCACGTTCTAGCTATCTGCTACCCCTGTTCCTCTGGACTGGAGACTTTAGTAACTGCAAGAGTATCAAATTTTATGTTGATCCCTGGAAAAATGTATTAAATGACAGCTTGGGGATTTGTTTTTTCTAAAGAATGTGCAACATTTAATAAGACCAGTATTATACACTTCCAAAGCAAGACAAAGATGTCACAAGAAAACAAAACTACAGAGCAATATTTCTTATTAATATGGATGCAAAAATCCTCAACAAAATACTAGCAGATTGAATTTAGCAGCTATAATAAGAATTACACACTATGACCAAGTGGGATTTATCTTAGGAATACAAGATTGGTTGAGCATTTGAAAATCAATTAAGTTAATACCTCGTATCACCAGAACAGAAAACAAAAATCACATAGTATCTCAATACATGCAGGAAAAAAAAATCTGACAAAATCCTAACCTCATTCCATGATAGAAATGCTCAACAAACTACTAATAGAAAGCTCTCAATCAAAGAAAGGGCATTGGCCGGGCGCGGTGGCTCAAGCCTGTAATCCCAGCACTTTGGGAGGCCGAGACGGGCGGATCACGAGATCAGGAGATCGAGACCATCCTGGCTAACACGGTGAAACCCCGTCTCTACTAAAAAATACAAAAAAACTAGCCGGGCGAGGTGGCGGGCGCCTGTAGTCCCAGCTACTCGAGAGGCTGAGGCAGGAGAATGGCGTAAACCCAGGAGGTGGAGCTTGCAGTGAGCTGAGATCCGGCCACTGCACTCCAGCCTGGGTGACAGAGCAAGACTCCGTCTCAAAAAAAAAAAAAAAAAAAAAAAGAAAGGGCATCTATGAAAAACCCACAGCTAAAATTATACTTCATGGTGAAACACTGAATACTTCCCCACTAAGGTCACAAAAAAAGACAAAGATGTCCACTCTCACCCTGCTGTTCACCGATGTATTGGAGTTTCCAGGGCAATTAGACAAGAAAAAGAAATAAAAGGCATTCAATTTGGAAAGAAAGACATAAAACTATCTCTGTTTGCAAATAACATGACCATATATACAGGAAATCCTAAGGAATTCACTTAAAAACTATTAGAACTAGCAAATGAGTTTGGAAATATAGCATAATACAAGATCAGTGTTGTAAAAACCAGTTTTATCACTATACACTGGCAATGAGTGATCCAAAAACTAAATTAAGAAAATAATTCCATTTGCAATGGCATGAAAATGAATAAAACACTTGGGAATACACATAACAAAAGAAATGTAAAACTTAGAACCCTACAAAACATTGCTGGAAAACATTAAAATTTTAAATAAATGGAAAGACATCCCATGTTCATGGATTGAAAGACTTAACATTGTTACAATGGCAGTACTCCCCAAAATGATCTACCAATTGAACAAAATTCCTATCAGAATCCCAACTGATGTCTTTGTAGAAATCAAGACACTGATTCTGAAAGTCATATGGGATTGCAGGAAACCCAGAATAGCCAAAACAATCTTGGAAAAGGAGAACAAAGTTGAAAGACCCACACTTCCTGATTTCAAAACTTACTAAAAAGCAACAGTAATCAAAATAGTGTGGTACTGGCTTCATTATGGATTCGAACTGAAAGTCTAGAAATAAACCCTCACACCTATGGTCAACTGATTTCCAACAAGGATGTCAAGACTTCCCTAGGTGGGGAAATAATAGTCTTTCAACAAATGATGCTGGGACAACTGGATCCCAGTGGAGCCACCTATAAAATTGAACCCTTACCTCACACCATATAAAAAAATTAACTCAAAATGGATGAAAGACCTAAATATAAAAGTTAAAGCTATAACATCTTAGAAGAAAACAGGGGGAATCTTCATGACCTTAGATTTGACAAAGAATTCTTTGGTATGACACCAATTGCAAAAGCAACAAAAGAAAATACTGAAACACAGTACTTCAAAAAAATTAAAAACTTTTGTGCTTCAAGGGATATCATTAAGAAAGTGAAAAGACAGCCCAAAGAATGAAATAAAATATTTTCAAATCTTGTATCTGGAAAGGGACTCGTTTCTGGAATATATAAGAAATTCTTACAATCCAATAATAAAAGAGACAAATAATCCAACTTTTTAAATGGCCAATGAATCTGAATAGACATTTCTCCAAGGAAGACATTCACATGGCCAATAAGCACATACAAAGATGCTCCACATCAGTAGTCATCAGGGAAATGCAAATCAAAACCACACTGAGATACCACTTCCCACTTCCTACCCACTAAGATGGCTAGAGTCAAAAAAGTCAAATAACAAGAAGTATTGGTGAGGATGTGAAGACAGAACCCTCATGCCTTGCTGATGGGAATGTAAACTGCTGTTGCTGCTTTGGAGAACAGTCTGACAGTTCCTCAAATGACTAAACATAGACATACCATATGACTCAGCATGTCAGCTCCTAGGCACACACCCAGAGAAATGCAAAACCTACGTCCACACAAAAATTTAAACATGGCCGGGCATGGTGACTCATACCTGTAATCCCAGCACTTTGGGAGGACGAGGCGGGTGGATCACGAGGTCAGGAGTTCAATACCAGCCCGACCAACATGGTGAAAGCCCCTCTCTACTAAAAATACAAAAATTAGCTAGGCACAGTGATGGGCGCCTATAATCCCAGCTACTCAGGAGGCTGAGGCAGGAAAATCACTTGAACCCGGGAGACGGAGGTTGCATTGAGCCAAGATTGAGCCACTGCACTTTAGCCTGGGCAACAGAGCAGGACTCTGTCTCAAAAATATTGAATAAATTGCAAACATAAATGTTAACAGCAACGTTACTCATAATAGTCAAAATGTGGAAACAACTCGCATGTCCATTGACAGACAGATGAATACAATGTGGTAGATTCATACACTGGAATAGTATCAAACCATAAAAAGGAATGACACACTGAAACACGCTACAGCGTGAATGAAGCTTGGAAACATGATGCTACCTGAAGGATGCCAGACATGAAGGGCCACATATTAAAAACCATCTAATCGTACGCTTTTTTTGTTGTTGAGACGGAGTCTCACTCTGCTGCCCAGGTTGAGTGCAGTGGCGCAATCTCAACTCACTGCAGCCTCCACCTCCCAGGTTCAAGCAATTCTCATGCCTCAGCCTCCCTAGTAGCTGGTATTACAGGCACCTGCCACCACGCACGGCTAATTTTTGTATTTTTTATAGAGCCGGGTTTTGCCATGTCTTTTTGCCTGCCTTTGGCCAGGCTGGTCTCAAACTCCTGACCTCGTGTGATCTGCCTGCCTCAGCCTCACAAAGTGCTGGGATTACAGGCATGAGCCACCATGCCAGGCCTAATTATACACTTTAAATGTATGAATTGCATGCATGAGAATTATATCTCAATAAAGCTGTTTTTTAATTTTAAATACAACTTTTTTTTTTTTTTTGAGACGGAATCTCACTCTGTTGCCAGGCTGGAGTGCAGTGGTGCAGTCATGGCTCACTGCAACCTCTGCCTCCTGGGTTCAAGTGATTCTCCTGCCTCAGCCTCCCAAGTAGCTGGGACCACAGGTGTGCACCACCACACCCAGCTCTTTTTTGTATTTTTGGTAGAGACAGAATTTCACCATGTTGGCCAGGATGGCCTCGATCTCCTGACCTCGTGATCTGCCTGCCTCAGCCTCCCAAAGTGATGGGATTACAGGCATAAACCAGCATGCCTGGCCCTAAATACAAACTTTTAACATGTTGAAACCCACCAAAACAGACCAACTGGGCTATGTATCCATTTCCCAAGGCTGCCATAACAAATTGCCACAAACTGGATGGCTTAAAATGATAGAAATTCACTGTCTTACAGTTCTGGAGGCTGGAAGCCTAAAACCAAGGCTCCCAGAGGGCCAGACCCCCGCTGGAGGCGCAGCCAGAGGGTCATTCTTGCCTCTCCCAGCCTCTGCTGCTGCAGGCCAGCCCTGGTGTCCCCCGGCTCATAGATGTACCGCTCCGGCCTCTGCCTCCATTGTCTCCATTGTCTCCCGCCTGTGTCTGGTCTTCATGTGACCTTCAAATAAGGATACGGGTCATTGGAGCAGGGCCTGCCCTAACCTAGTATCACCTCACCTTAACCTGGGCACATCTTGTAAAGACCCTATTTCCAAATAACGTCACACTCACAGGTACCAGGGGTTAGGCCTTGATTACACCTTTTTTTTTAGACTACAGTGCAGTGGTGCTCTCTACATCCTCAGGCACAAGCCACCACACCTAGCTTATTTAGTTATTTATTTATGTTGGTAGCAAAGGGATCTCACAATGTTTCCCAGGCTGGTCTTGAACTTCTGGGCTCAAGTGATCCTCCTGCCTTGGCCTCCCAGTGAACATATCTTTTAGGAGTACATGATTCCGTCCACCACAGGCCGCGAGAATTTGTCTGCACGGGTTTCGTCAGAGCCTCCCTCCCTGGCTGGAGGAGCACCTCTGCTGCAGCATGACCCTCCTGACTTGGGGCCTGGAGCGCGGTGACACAGGGAACAAAAAGCTGCCGAGAGGGGTCCCGGTGTGTCCAGTGCACAGGTTGCCTCCCTCGCAGAGCCACTGGTTTGCGAGCTCAGAGTCACGTGCCTCTTTGCATGATTTTCTTTGTTTGCATTGATGTGTGTAATGTTTGGCGTTGGGCTTGTTTGCTTGTTTGTTTGAATTAAGGCTTCGGCCCATAAACACTGAGCATTCCCAGTGCGTTTTTCAAGAACTGCTGAGGGCACTCGACTTTACTGTCTGTTCTCATCACTTAGACTTGGGAATTGGCCCTAAAAAGGATTTTTTTTTTTTTTTTGAACGAAGCACTATCCTAACGTAGGGGGAGGATTCCATTTCTCCAGCCGTGGCCTGTGAGACGTGGGCATGGGAATTGCTGCTGTTCATACAAACTCTGGCTTCAGTTTCTGGGGGCGGCAGCTTCTCCGCTAGGAAAATCTTCATGCAGAATCCACCACCCCCAGCTGGGCCACTGGGTGTATGACCTTCATCTGCTCTCCCGTGTACCGTCCCTGGCTCTCCTGTGTGCCTTCCCTGGCTCTCCCATATGCCATCCCTGGCTCAAGTCCTCAAGGCAGGAACAGGGCTGAGCCATCTTTGCATCTCAGCACATGATGGGAACTTTTTTGGATGCTCCGTGAAAGTATCTGTTGGACGAAAGATTCAGCTCATGAACGCGTGATGGGGACAGCCGAGTCCATGTCTTGTCACAGCCTCTTAAACACTCTGGTTAATGACGCCCGGTCACTCTTGTCCACCGTGATATCCGAGAAGCACTCCTGCTTCTCCGGAACCTGGGCCAGGCCCCCGCCCGCCCTGGTCTTCATCTCCCCTCCATGGGGCCTTGGGCTCCCTCTTTGACCTCTCTTCTTTTCCTGGGTAGCCATGGGCTGCAGGCTCCCTGGGATGCACCTAGAATGGCCCTTCCTGGCCCCTCTCCCAAGGCTCTGGGGCCACCGCTGACCTCACACTTCCCCCGTCCTAAAAGGCCAGGTGTTTCAGGCCTGGTCCAAGGCCAAACTGACCCCAGGGGAGAGGACTGGACCTGGTGCTACAAACCTCCTGATCAGCCTTCCCAGCCCCACCAGTGCAGCCTCGTCCTAAAGGAGGTGCTGGGGCCACACGGGAAAAGGGGACTTTGACAAAGGGGGGAACATCGGCCCAGTGCTGGGGGACACGTCAGCCCCCCAGCCTGACACGGAGCGGGGAATAACAGGGGCTCTAACAGTGGAGAGGGTTGAGAAGGTCATGAGGCATCATCAGGAAAAAAGCGATATGAATTTCTAAGCAGCAACATCTGGAAGATCAAAAAAATCCTACTTCAATCACCACGAAAATCTCTGCTCATTACACACAATCATATTTAGTTATTAATAGACAGCGGCTAGACACTGACATTTTGCACACTCCACCCGAGATGTGCCGGGGACGCTTCTGGCATGAGGTTTGTCATTTTCATCAGTGTCTTCCATGGATTGACCGATCCGACCCCAAAATCTCACACTGTCACTCATCATAAGTGAATTTATCAACACGTACGTAATCAGAATACACATGAGAGTTTTAACTGTTTGCATACAAAATTACTTCATTCTTCACGCTTCAAAAAAATTCAATTTTGCATAATAAATAATGATAAGGGCCAGTTGACAATTATATAGGTGGGAATAGTACGTGGAAATGATTGGAATTTCAATGGGCTGTGTGGATCTATCTGGAGGTTGCCTAAGTAATCAGCTGCCGAGGCAGCTTCTCTCCATTGTTGGGGGTTAATACAAAGCTCTCAACTCCTATTAGAGGCAGCCTTACTTAAACTGCAAATTGGCACATATCCTATTAGTATGTTCCTCCTGTGACACATCCTCCAACTGACTTAGATGCACAGTCAGGCGAATATTAAAATTAATTAGGCTATTATATTAATGCAGAGAAACAGCAGCTTGTCTCAAAAAAATCTTATGGGGACACCACACACACACACACATACACACACACACACCTCCAAACAAATGTCACAACCAGGCCTGCTCCACACAAAAGAACCCATCACCCACTGACCAGCCAACTCTGAGACAGTGTTTCCCCAGCCCAGAATGCTGTGAGCGACCCCAGTGTTTAATCACACCCAAGAGCGAATGAGGGCGAAGCTCGTCCTCGCTTCTTCCAAGGACAGCTGTCTCCACAACAGCATGGTATGATTTCACTTCCGATGACGATGGTTTAATAGGGGTATTGTCATTTGGTTCATTAATTAGCTGCATCCCTGCATATTCTAGCCTGGTTATTGCACCCGTGGAAGACTGCACAAAAATGACCCTGTCCCCTGCGGCTCTGCAACTCCCTCTGACCATGGGGACAGGGGGGCAGGGGCGGGGGGGTGGGGAGAGCGTCCCACAACATCCACACTATTTTAAAGGGGCAAGAAGTCAGAGGGCTTTGGGAAAAATTAACCTTATTAGTAATTAAAAGACAAACTCGCACACTTTTAAGTCATGGTAAGAGCTCTTGTCTGCTGAAGGTGTATTATCTGCAAAACCTCTCCGCGGACATGTTTTCACATTGCCGCTGTCCCCTGAAAATGTGAGACACTTTCTAGCCTGTGATGTTGGAGCCCCTGAGCCCACCCATGGTCAGCGGGCCCGTCCATTTGGGGGTCACGTGCTGCATTCTGGACACTGTTCACTGCCCACTTTGAGTCCTCCTGTGCGTGCTGCTTGGAGGCTGCTGCCGCTCTCCACTGATGGGGGAAAGGAAATCAAGACCCTAAGACAGTAAGATCACCGCGGCTTCTGCGGGCGGAGCTGCCAGAGTGCACTGTCCCAGCACGGGACCTCCTGCCTCCTTTAATCCTCCCCTCTCAGGGCACCACAGCATCCTGCCAGAGGCTCGTCGCCAAAAGGGCAGTGCCCACGTAGGGTCTACACCCAACACTGGGTTCAAAAAGGAAAAACAGGACTCAGCACCGGGGTTTCCATCTTTGTGTGTGCAGAAGTGAATGCTGCCTGCTCCAGAACTCTGCCGGGGGCAGGAGAGGTGCGTGCCTGCCTTCAAAAACCAGCCCACACTCAACAAAAAGGGAGATGCAACCACCCCAAAGAACAAACTGGCAGTTGGTGGAAATATGAAAGACCTCATACGAACGGGGCCATCCATCCAGGAGCGGCAGAGGAGGCGGTGGGAACACCCGACAGAACGCAGTTTCTTACCACATTCACTAAAATCTGGCCTGAGACGGACAGCCCTTGAGTAGCCATGACCCTGGGTGCTAAGACACTCCGGGCTGACCCTCAGTGGCTCCTTCTCTTCCCATACACTTGCCCAGGAGAGGGGGAGGCCCGGCGGCACGTGTGGACTGAGCAGAGAGCCCCCGGTGAACCCACCCTTCTGCTCGGAGGGAGGCTACACCCTGGCGGGGCTGGGTCAGCTGCGCACCCCCAGGCACACGTCTCTTGTCCAGGGACTGCGTCTCCAACACGACAGCCACAATCCAGAGCTCACAAGCGCTCAAGTCACAACATCAGGGCGCTGCTGGAGACGTCGTGGCGACAGACAGAGAGCTCCACCCTTCTGCTGGGCGATGCTGCTCTGGTGATCTGCAGAGCATTCAGCTACCTGGGGTGAATTTCAGTGAAACATGATGTCCTGGTCCACGGCTCCAAAACACCACTAACGTGACCACAAGGAAGAAGCCCGATGGGGAGAAGACGGCAGGTGCCGGAGGTCAGGACAGCTCGGGCGGTTAGAAAGCTGAGCAGCTCATCGTGGCAGCGATGCTCCCCAGGTAGCTGCCGCAGGGGGGTGCAGTGAGGCACGGCAGGATTGCCACGGGTGCTGCAGGGATGCGGAGGGGCATAGGGTGTGCAGGGGGAGCAAGGATGCCCTGGAGGTCAAAGCCGGGATGCAGTGGGGATGTGGGAGGGGTGAGGTAAGAGGTGCAGGGGGGATGTGGGAGGGGTGAGGTAAGAGGTGCAGTGGGGATGTGGGAGGGGTGCGGTAAGAGGTGCAGGGGGGATGTGGGA
>NW_012115154.1:25653897-25668253 GCF_000951035.1 Colobus angolensis palliatus | reverse complement strand
GGTAAGAGGTGCAGTGGGGATGTGGGAGGGGTGCGGTAAGAGGTGCAGTGGGGATGTGGGAGGGGTGCGGTAAGAGGTGCAGTGGGGATGTGGGGGTGCAGTAGGGCTGTAGAGGACCAGTGAGGTGGCCCCACAGCCACCCACCCCACCTAGAGGGGTGTTCCCTGGGTGTTTTCAGTTCACCCACACTGGAGAAGCCTCAGGCCAAAAGACAGGGCATGGGACGAGGGATGAAAGCCTGGGGTGCAGGTGGGTCTGCAGCCCCTGGGAAGCCAGCTTGGCTGGAGGTGAGCAGGAGGGCGCTGCTGCAGTGGCTGTGGGATGGGCACCTCCGCGGTGGGTCTCACTGAAGCTCCCACCAGCCCAGCAGAAAGCCCTGAGGTCAGGTGACCCTTCAGAGCTGCCTGGGTGGTGCCTGGACATGGTGTGCCCGCAGTCACAGGACCAGAGGGAGTGGCCCCAACGGGCAGGTCTCTGGAGTTGAGACAATTCCCAAAAGGGGTCAGTAAGTCCTTTACCCTGAGGGGTGGGCCTGTAGCACCACAAGAGATGGGGCCAACCCCTGGACCCCGAGATGCCAAGGACAGCTGTGGGCAGGGAGAGAAGCCTCACGATCAGGGCCACCGGCAAAAACGCACGGGGCCGGGAGCCCCCTCACCTGCACAGGGGGCCGGGAAAACCCCTCGCCTGCACAGGGTTCTGCACAGGGAGCCTGGAGCCCTCGCCATTGCGTGCAGACACCAGGCAGCACGGCCCTGGCCGCACAAGCCATCGCAGGCCTCTGCAAGGAAGCTGGACTCCCGGGGAGCAGGTCCCTGGGTCTGAACTGGGAGGTTCCCAAGTGGGTGGCTGCAAGGGGCCCACGAGCCCCGCCCACGGCCTTCAGAGAGCCCCGGCCCCAAACCCCAGGAAATCCCCGGGTGCCTGAGCTTCAGGACACAGATCAATGTACTATTTGTTCTGTGGAACAAAACCACGGGGAGACGCAAACTAACGGAAAGTATCAGCAGAACGTTCAGAGAAAATCAGAGAAAATGTGACATCCATGAAACAAAGGCAAGATTGCATCTCACGCACACACAAGAATGCTCAAGAATTAAAAAGAGCCCCATGGCAGTGGAAGCAAAATCTTTCGGTGGGGGGAGCGGGGGAGGGACAGCATTGGGAGAGATACCTAATGTAAATGACGAGTTAACGGGTGCAGCACACCTGTTACATGTGTACATATGTAACAAACCTGCACGTTGTGCACATGTACCCTAGAACTTAAAGTATAATAAATAATAATAAAATTAAAAATTAAAAAAAGAAAGTTTGGAAGACAAAGTTGAGGAAATCTCCAAGTACCAAGAAGAACTGAAAACAGGAGAAAAGGGGTAAGAAAAGTGCAGAAATCCGTCGAGGCAGCCCCACGAGTTAAAGTAGGAGATCAGAGACAGAGGAAGGGACCAGAGGTGCTCAGAGAAACTCCCCAAGCCAGGGGAGAGCAGCAGCCCCAGAGTGAGCGAGAGGCTCAGTATCCGTCCAGTGAATGAAACACGTGCCACACACACACCACACGCACCACACGACACACACCACACACACCACACACAGGACACACACCACACACACCACACCACACACACCACACACCACACACACCACACACATGACACACACCACACACACCACACAACACACACCACACACACCACACACCACACACACCACATGACACACAACATACGACACACACCACACATACACATGACACACATTATGCACACTGCACACAACACGCCACATGACACACCACACACAACACACGTCACACACAACATACACAACAGGCACACCACACATATGCTACACGACACACACACAGCACACATCACACTATGCACAACACACACCACATGACACACGTCGCACACAACACACACAACACACACGACACACCGACACATCACACACACGACACACACAACACACAGCAGCCACACAACAGGCGCACCACATACCACACACCACACACATACCACAAACACATACACTACAAACAACACATATCACAACACGTACCAGCACCACACACACACCATGACACACACCACACACACAGCAGACACACTATACACCACACACCCCACACACACGCATTCACACTACACACCCAGAGTGGTCTACACATGAGTGCTCCACGTAGGGAGCTGTCTACACGGCATGTGGTCTCCACAGCCGAAGGATCTGGAACAGGGCAGGTGCCTCTTCCTGTTTTGCTTCCTGGGTGGCTCATGGACATCATGTTAGGAAGAAGGCGGTCCCGGAGGGACCTGAGACTGGGCGCTGGGTCTTTTCTGGAAGCCCCTCATGACACGGGCAGCGGGACTATGGGAATGCCGGACGGCTCATGGTGCCCGTTGACCTCCCGGAGTCAGCACTGGCCGCACTTGGCCTCACGGGGGCTCAGCATTTCCTGGCTCTGACATCAAATACTGTGTCCCAGTGCCCGACTCCCAGCAGAGCGCACGGAGGAGGACACTGATGGGGGTGGGACGCTCACTCATGATGCTCTCGGCTCCCTCCCTGGGCTGGGGCAGGACAACCTTGGGACGGGCGTCCTCCCCAGGCAGCAGCGGGCGGTGGTTCCCCTGCGAGAGCTTGGGCTGAACCTGGGTTCGGACCCAGCTCCCCTTGTCAGAGCCCGATGCCTGGGACAGGAACTCAGCCTCTCTGGGCTTGGCTTCAGCAGCCATTCAGAGCAGACAATCAGCATCTACTCAGGGGACAAAGCCCTCCGCGCCCAGCATGGACCACACGAGGGACGTGCAGGGGGCTTGGCACTGGCCAACCACACCTCTCCTTCTCTGTGACCGCTGGCGCACACAAGCTGATGTGGCCGTGAGCACAGGACCCCAGGGAGTCCGTCCCAGGGCTGATGCGCTCACAGAGTGTTCAGAATGCTCACCCACAGAAAGTGCTCACCCACAGAGAGTGCTCACACACAGACAGTGCTCACAGACAATGCTCACACACAGTGCTCACACAGAGTGCTCACAGAGTGCTCATACACAGAGTGCTCACACAGAATGCTCACACATAGAGTGCTCACAGAGTGCTCACACACAGTACTCACACACACAGAGTGCTCACACACAGAGAGCTCACAGAGTGCTCACACACAGTACTCACACACACACAGTCCTCACACACAGAGTGTTCACACAGAGAGTGCTCACCCACAGAGTGATCACACACGGAGTGCTCACCCACACAGTGCTCACACAGAGTGCTCACAGAGTAGTGCTCACAGAGTTCTCCCATACAGAGTGCTCACACAGAGAGTGCTCAAATTCTGCTGATGTATGAATAAAGTGAGAGCAGTTCCCAGAAGTATGGCCCGGCATGGTGGCTCTGAGTCAGGCGGATCACTTAAGGTCAGGAGTTGAAGACCAGCCTGGCCAACATGGTGAAACCCTGTCTCTACTAAAAATACAAAAAAAAATTTTAGCTAGGCATGGTGGCGGGTGCCTGTAGTCCCAACTACTCAGGGAGACTGAGGTACAAGAATCGCTTAAACCTGGGAGGTGGAGGTTGCTGTGAGCCGAGATCGCACCACTGCACTCCAGCCCGGGAGACAGACCGAGCCCTGTCTCAAAGAAAGAAACAAAAAAGAAAAAGAAAAACAATAAAGAGAAGTTCCCGGAAGTGGAGAGAGAGAGAGGAGCTAAAAGCCACAGTGTTCCCAGACACTGCACTGCCCGAGCACTGCAAGGCTCCCTGCCAGAGCCACATGTCTTACTGACCTGTCCGGGAGCAGAGAACGAGGCCTTGGGGCCCTGCAAGCTGAGGAGACTGAATGTCAGTGCAGTCAGACAAACTCGAGCGGAGGGGCTGGCCACTCTGCAAAACAATGGGCTCAGAGTCTTCAAAAATGTCACCGTCACGAAAGGCAGAAAATAAAAGGCTAAGGAACTTTCCTAGAAGAAGAAAGGACACTGGGAAAGCTAAATGCAGGTGGACTGAATGTTTGATTTTTAAAAAGAGCTACAAGGAAAATTATAGAAATAGTGAAGAATGTTGAATGTGGCTGATATCAAACCGTAGGCATGTAGCAGTGGAAAATTTCCAGCACAGGGAGTCTGTCTTTGTTCTCAGGAGAAACAGCTCAAGTGCAGTTGGCCTGTGGATAGCACAGGTGTGAGCTGGGCAGGTCCACTAATACGAGGGTTTTCTTCCACCTCTGCCACCAAGACAGCACGGCCGGCCCCTCCTCCTCTTCCCCTCCTCAGCCTGCTCCAGCAGCAGACAGCCAGGATGAATACCTTTGTGAGGATGCACTCCCACTTTAAGAACTGTAAATGTGTCTTCTCTTCCTTAAGATTTGCTTAATAGCGTTTGCTTTCCTCTGGCTTACTTGTAAGAATATAGCATACGATACATGTAACAAATAAAACAGCCAGGGGCAGTGGCTCAGGCCAGGCGCAGTGGCTCACGCCCGAAATCCCAGCACTTTCGGAGGCCAAGGTGGGTGGATCACTTAAGGTCAGGAGTTTGAGACCAACCTGGCCAACATGGTGAAACCCTGTCTCCACTAAAAACACAAAAATTAGCCAGGTGTGGTGGCACGCACCTGTAATCCCAGCTACTCAGGAGGCTGAGGCAGGAGAATCTCTTGAACCCAGGAGGCAGAGGTTGCAGTGAGCTGAGATTGAGCTGCTGTACTCCAGCCTGGGCAACAGAGTAAAAGTATCAAAAAAAAAAAAAAAGAGAAGAAGAAGAAGGAGAAGGAGAAAAGAAGAAGAAGAAGGAGAAGGAGAAGGAGAAGAAGAAGAAGAGGAGGAAGAAGAAGAAAGGAAAGGAGGAAGGAAGGAATGAAGGAAGGAAGGAAGGAAGGAAGGAAGGAAGGAAGGAAGGAAGGAAGGAAGGAAGGAAGGAAGGAAGGAAGAAAGAGAGGGAGAGAAAGAAAGAAAGAGAAATATCATGTATGTAAGGATGTGTGGCCCCTTTTTCCTTTTTATTTCAAAGTCCTTGAACAGGTATTTTCTTCATGTCGAACTACCCAACAGAAAAGCTGTTAACTCCAATTCCTGATCATTTCTTCGTCAATCCCGTCTCTGAAAGTAAAAGTGAGATTGCTCAAAATAACAAACGTTATGCAGGAAAGAAACTGAGTTGTTCACCACCAGCAAATGCCTCAATGTCACGGCATCCCTGTTGTGAGGGAAAGCAGTTAACTCGTAGTCTCTGGCCCCCGTGGGACAGTCCAGGCTTCATGGTGTGCGGAGCACATGGCAGATGGGACAGGATGAGTGTGACTCGTGCCCCAAGGGGCACCCGTCAGGGGCGGTCCTGCAAGGCTCCTCTGCTCAGGTCCCGTGAAGGCACTGATGGAGCTCCCCCAAGTTTGCAGTGTCCCCGGAGGCCCAGCCTCTGCCGCCCACTCCCGCCAGGGTGCAGCTCTGCCTCTCACCAGGCTCCGCACCGGCACCGTGTGGGCCGCACTCCTGCCTCCCCCTTTCCCGCGCTCTCTCCAAGGCTTTCTGGGCCAGGGCATGGGCGAGGGAGAAAGCTGAGAGCTCAGCCTCTGGGAAACCCGGAGCCTGCCGGGGCACATGAGTTGTGAATATGGCCCCAAGGCCATGTGGGGTGTCCCAGAATTAACAAAGGCTTCCCAGCCCCTCCAGCAGCTGGGTGTGGAGGACTCAGTTCTACCAACAGGAACAGAAATGAACAAAATGTCAACAGAAGCCTTGCTGCTTTCGGTTCTGGGGGCTTTCCCCGAGGGGTAGTGGATTCCTGGCTTCTCCATTTTCTTCCTCTCTCCAGTCTGCTGCTGGGACACCGAAGCCCCGTCCCACAGTGTGAGCACAAGGTCACACCATGCCTTCTCCTCCACCCTCCGCATGCCCGCGGCCCTTCTTTCTATTTGTTTGGAAAGGAGAGCTGCAGGGGCCATCCGGACAGGCTGGGATGTGTAGCCTCTGACCAGAAGCCAGAAACAGGCCCGTCCAGGGAGGGGTAAAGGGAAGGGAATTGAACTGAGCTAGTGGCTGAGTACACATTCTCAACACGCTACAGGAGCAGTCACCAATATTCATGAGAGGAGACACACGCGTGTGCAAAACAGCTGCTTGCCCCTTCATGGGTCCCATGTGCAAAAGTGGTGGTGTTATCACGGTCCGAGGGTGGAGTTTCTGGCCCTCTGAGGTCTAAAGGTGATGCAGCAGACACAAAAACCCTCCCTGCGCATCCTCTGCAGCCTGTCCAGAACCAGCCTGTGGTCAGTGGTCTCTATCAGGCAGGAAAGGAGGGGCGGCATCAGGCGGGTGGTTGGTGTCAGCGGTGGAGTCTTCTGGAGGAGCTAGTTCCTATTAGGCCCCCGGGAAGAAATCTTAATGGCATTAGCAGAAGTGGGGGTGTAACAAGGTGCTTCTGACCGCCTATCCTATCAAGGTCAAGAACTCAGATCTCAAGGTTAGCCTGGGCATCCCTGGCCTTCTTGCCCTGTGCTCTGCCCCGAAAGCCCAGGCCAAGAACAGCTTTGACCAGCTCCATGCCTGCTCACCTTTGGTTGAGTTTTGGCTGAAGCAGAGCCCTGGGAGAAGAGAGGAGGGCGGGAGACAGAGGCCAGGTTGGAGAGGTCCTCTTGGGCTGGCCACATCTTCAGCAGAAGGCCTGTGACGCTCCCTCTCTCCCCAGCCCACTGTGCAGGATGCTGTCTCACTCTGACTTCCAGACATTTTCTCATCCTCTGTCCCCAGGACGCCAGCTCCTTCACTAGCTCTACTCCTTCTCAAATTCCACAGCCTTCAGGCTGTCCTCTGACCCTGCAGGCGCCTGACCAGTGCCCTAAGGGTGGTAGAGGGGGAGCGGGAGGGGTGTGGGTCAGAGGACACACTAAGGCAAAGCCAGCACCCAAGCCTGGGCATCCACCTCCTGCCAGGCATTCATTGGCTGGTGTGAGGAGCCATCAAATTAACCTTGGGCAAAACCATTTTGTTTTGGGGGCTTCTGCTCCTCACAGCCAAATGTAATCCTAACAAACACAACTTCAACGACATGACAGCTTCTAAATTACAGCATCCTGCTTCTCTTTCTCTAGGGTAACAGGCACTGTACGGAGCCCGTGGATTCACAATGGCCAAAAAAATTACTTTTAGGTGTAAGATAAGCAACAAGTATAAAATGCTTCTGTATAATGTGGCTGGTGGAAATGAGTCTCTTCTGAGCCCCAGAGATGCCTGCCCACCACGCTGCATTTCTCAGCACTCTCTGTGGGTTCCAGAGACATGGAGAAAACCAGGGGCCCTTGGCCTTGGCACCAGAGCAGACCAAGCTGACAGGGAATCCGATCTGCTAAAACCACCAAACATGCTGTCGACCCGAGCACACAGCCAACCACAGGCTGTGAGGACCACCACAAAACAGGTGAAGCTCATAGCCAAGCCCAAATAGATGTGAAGGAAAGGAAAATGCTGAGATGTCAGAAACAAAGACAGAACTCAAAACCCGGGCAGTGGCTGGGCGCGGTGCCTCACGCCTGTAATCCCCAGACACCTGCAGGTGTGTGACAGACACAACAGAGCTGACCAAGCTCCAGCTTTCTGGAAGGAGACTGAGAAAGGGAGGTCCAATGGGAAGAGCAGAGAGGCCTGGGATGTGCCCCAGTGAAGTTGCTTCTGAACGCCTGGGCTACCCTGAGCTGCACGTGTGTGGGTCTGACCCTAAGCAACGTGCCACAAATGTAGAACTATGGAACAGACCCCAGCCAGAGCCCAGACCATTCACCAGGTGGCACACACACAGAACTGACCCAGACAGCACTGCAAAGGCTTTTAAAAATGGAGCTGACTAGGCTGGGCATGGTGGCTCACGCCTGTAATCCCAGCACTTTGGGAGGCTGAGGAGGGCGGATCACGAGGTCAACAGATTGAGACCATCCTGGCCAACATGGTGAAACCCCATCTCTACTAAAAATACAAAAATTAGTTGGGCATGGTGGTGCATGCCTGTAGTCCTGGTTACTCCAGAGGCTGAGGCAGGAGAATCACTTGAACCCAGGAGGTGAAGGTTGCAGAGAGATAAGAGATCTGTGCCACTACACCACTGCACTCCAGCCTGGACGACAGAGCAAGACTCTGTCTCAAAAAAAAAAATGGAGCTGACTTTGAAACCACAACAACAGAAGGTTGGTTAGAACTTGCATTCTGAACCCAGTTAGTTTGGTTGTACAATTGTTTGCTAAATCAAAAATATTCACATTCTTCATAAGATATAAATAAAACTCAGAGTTTTATAATATAATATTCAAAATGCCCAGCATATAATCCAAAATGATTTGGCATACAAATACCCGGGAAACAGGAAAATCTCCATGCACATGGGAAAACAGACATCAGCCCTGAGATGGCGCAGATATTGGGATTGTCTGATGAAGACTTCCAGGGAGTTATTGCAAAAATATTCCAAGAAGTAGGAGTGAACACTTTTGAGAAATATGGAAATAAAAAGTCTCAGCAAAGAAATATGTGATATAAAGAAGAAAACAAATCAAAATTTTAGAACCGAAGAAATACAGTAACCAAAATTTTGAAACTCAATGGATGGGTTCCCTAGGAAACGTTTGGACTTTGCGCTTCCGCTTTGCCTGGACACAGCTTCAACCTGAACCCCTCCCATCCACAGACCCTACACCCTGGAGGGAGCTCACAGCACGGGGGACACCCTGGAGGGAGCTCACAGCACGGGGGACAGTGCGGACTGGCCAGCGGCCCCTTGCCCTTCCCCCAGGACAGCAAGTCCTTTCCAGACAAGCAGAGACCAGCGCTGACACCCAGCCTCATTCTTGCACCCTGGGGGCTGGAAGAAGTGTGGACACAAACCCTCTGATGCTGGCGTGTCCTTGGTCGGGGACGGAGGGGGGACAGGCGGGTGGGGGCCGGGCCTGCGCCCCCTACTCAGCACCTGTTAGCTCTGTGCCTTGTGGCTCCATCAGCGGCAGCGAGAACCTCCCAGGTCGGTGACCTTCCCCGGGACCCCAAAAGCTGAAGCTGCCGTGCTCGGTGCAGGGCATCTGGGGGTGGTAGGAGCCCCGAAAGCGTCAGAGATTTCACCTCAGAGGGTCGCTCCCTGTGCGCCGCTAACCAGGCTCAGGTGTGCGAGTGGCCAGGCCTGAGGGTCCTGCCCCTCCTGCATTTGCCCCTTCCTTTGATCAGAAACGCCAACAGGCGGTGAAGCTCCCGAAAGGCCCAGCTGATGCTGCAGAGTCTGCGGTGACGTTTCCAGGACATCGGCAGCTCCTCCTTTGTTAAGAAAACAACCCACTGCCCTAGAAAGGCTTTGCTGAGGTCACAGGAAAGACACAGTCATTCTTCCTGGAAAAATCCACGCACCAAAGTCCGTGTTCTTATGGAGCCGCGCCAAGCCGCCAGTTCAGCGGTGGCCCCTGGGTCATTTCTCTCCCTGCCCACTGGGGTTACCTCTGCGGAGCCTGAACCCAGGGTGAGTGAGGCTGGGCTGCCGGAGGACCTCAAATCAAAGCCCAGGGGTCCCTGCACTGAGTGGCTTGACTCAGGCACCGTCCCCATCGTCCCAGTCCCCAGGTCACCTCATCCAGCCACCCCTCAACCTGTGTCTGAGAAACCTCTCACCACGGCAGCCCCTCCCCACTCCAGCACCAAAACCCTCATGGGCGTCTCCTGAGGGCCACCAGCAGGGCTGCCAGATCCAGTCCAGAAGCCCAGCTGACTGTGCACTTCCAGCCCACTGCCAGACAGCGTGGGTGTCTTGGGCCGTCCCCGAAGGGTGTGGGGTTAGAGAGCTGCCCCCATGTGAGAATGCAGGCACACCAAAGGTGAAGGATGGTCCTCACTGACCAGGCAATCCGCTCCAGGGCAGACCTGCCTCTCCCGTGATGGTGACGGTGGCATCCACACGCCACCTGTTGAGGCAGGAGCCCGCGGGGGACGACGAGGCAGGCTGGCCATGCCGGCAGACAGGCCCGAGGTGTGGACCCAGGGGGTGCGAGGAGGCTGCTGAGCCTCGGAGCCAGTGTTCCAGGAGAAGCTGCGGAGAGACATTCTCCAAGGGGACCGCGGAAAACGCTCCTGCTGCTGACACCTGCCCGGGCCATCCCCAGCCTCACACGGGCCCAGAACAGAAGGGAGGTCGGAGCCCGGGTCTCAAACCCTCATTATTTTATTTCCAATCAATCATGGACCAATGTTTTTGTCAAATGCAATCAAAGGCAGTTAGTTTTAAATGAACACAGACTTGGAGGTTACAGCTGTGCCAAACCTACCCCAGTTTCTGTCCTGTCCCCCAGAGAAGCGGCCGCATGTGGTCACCTCCCATGCAAGGAGCAGCCGTGGGCAGCCCTGGGTGGCTTATTCAAGCATCTTACCCCTCTGGTTTCAGTAACACAGTCTGTGGACATGAGGTTTACATACCTCATTAGGGCTCCAAATGTGAGTATTATCTGAGTCTTTTAAATTTTTGCAAAGCTAGTGATTTTTCCAATCTTTGGCAAGACTGTGTTATATTGGCTTGAATGAAAACTTGCCTTGACTCAGGGAGAGAAGTCACAAGTGCGGCTAGTGTGGGCCTGAGTAACCCGCTTGCTCCCATGCCCCCAGCCTTGGAGGGCCTCTGGGGTGCAGGCCCCATTCCTCACGTGGACCAGCTCTGCGGTCTCTGTCAGTCCACAGCATCATGGACGTGTTTGTTACTGGGCTGGGAGTCAAACCTGCCACATGGCAGCAAGTCGAGGCGCCCTGGGAGGAAGATTCTGCAAAGTACCCAAGTCAAGGTGCTTCCTGGCATGGTCACCCGTCGCCCAGCTCCCAGGAGCCCCTGGAACAAATTCAACTTTCTTGCGCCCTCAGGGCTGCCTGCATTGAGGCCTTCTGTGATTCTGCTTTGGTTTGGGTTAAGTGGAAAATGGGGGTCCCATTATGCAAAAAACAAAGCCTCCAACTACTCTGGCCTCACCCAAACACCACCCCGCCTCAGCAGATACCAGAGGTCGCTCACGACACCCGCTTTACAGACAGATAACATGAGATGGGAGAAGGGAGAGGCAATGGTGGCAAACACGTGCATAGCACTGGGTATGGCTAGACCCTATTACAAAGGCTTTGCACAGAACACGACTTTCAACCCGCCAGCCACCCTGTGGGTGGGGCACTGTCTCAATCACGCCGTATCCTTGCCTTGGTGGAAACAGTGTCGTCTTTCAGGACAGCACCGTCTCCTCCAGCAGGTCCCATTTCCTGTGTTAAAGCAACTGGAATCCACGGGCGTGAGAAACAAGGAGTTCAGGCAAACCGGACCAAGTCAATAGTCCTGTCTCCTCCTTAAAGCAGGCAGGGCAGCCTCGTGCCGCGGGCGGGGGGGGCAGCACCTCCAGCGCCTGCAGCCGGGGGCCTCACAAACCTCCCCTTCTCACAAGTCCCGTTTGTTTCCTTGACACGGAGGCAATCCACTCAGCTCTGCAGGTACCTCCAGGTTCCCAGGGCTCCAAAGATCGCAGGAAGAGCCTCTGGGTCATTGACAAACCATTCCAGCCTTTATGTGGATGTTTGCTTTCATCCATTTAACCCAAAACGGCCCAACATGCAGGTTACCCTGCAGCCAGCCGGCTGAAGTATCAGTATGAACCTTCCTCTTCCAAGCTCTGTCTCATTAACTCGGCCAAAAATACCCCTGGCCATTTCGGCCACAGACAGAAACGGACACTGCCTTACACGGCTGCCTCCATTGCTCCACGTGGCTTCTCTCCGCTTCTCTCCACCTAGACCGAGCGAGCGGCGCGACGCAGGTTCTGACTTCCCTCCTTCAGCAGTTATTCCCCCGGTTAAAGAATCTGACAAGCTTATATAGAATTAATAATGCATTAATAACTGCTACGATCTGGCAAACCAAACAGGCTGTTTTAATAACAGAATCAATAGTTCCTCGAAGTGATGCTTGTTTATTTTGCCACATAGAGAAACAGAGGCATGCGTGGCTTTATTTTTATCTTAGCTGGAGCTGTGATCCTTCCCCTCACAGATGCGCCGATTCCGTATCCCGGTTGCATTTTCCTTGGCTTTTCTTGTTTGTTTGTCCATTTGTTTCCAGTAAAAGAAATGATATGGCATGAAACATATTTCTTAAAACATCATTTTCTGACACGCCTCGTCTGTATTTGATGTTCCAAAATAGAACACTTTCGCGTTAATCTAACACTTCACATTGTCAGCCTGGCGTGCAGTCATTCCGAGAGCTGCAGAATTCCCTGGTGAGCTCTGCGGCTGTGGTTTTTCCATTTTACAGTGGGGGAGGCCAAGGTTGTGTCGACACACACAGCAGAGAGAAAGAAACTGGCTAAATAACTCCAGAAAGGGAAAGTCACCCCGTAGCACCCGGCCTCAATTATCGGGGATTTTGCCTGCTTCGTCCAATTAATTGTCTCCGTCTTCGTCTCACTCTCTACAGGTAGACGCTGGCGGGAAAGCCGCTCCTCCAGGACATTCCTTCTCTATTTTGCTATCTGCTAAATTCAAAGACAAGTGCTATTTCCAATGACTGTTGTCTGTACACGACCCTGAATAGAAGCGGTGACCCATGGTTCTTCATTAAAATGGTCCTGAGACTAAAAACAAAACGTCCAAGGCATTCCCTCAATAAAAAGAAAGAGAGCGAGAATGAAACTTTAGACAGATGCACAGTGTCCTGGAAGGAGTTTTAGTGGAGGATCCCACTCATCCATCGCTTCGTGTCCTGTGTCTCTTTTGAAATTCCTTGTGCTGACCCAGCTGCCGTTCAATAAACACTCCAGTGTGGGGGTGACAAATGTAATTTTCACCTGAACTGCGTTTCCGTCATTCTAGTAGAAAGGCTTGCCTCTTTGAAATACGGTTCTTTTCTATCCCTTTCTTTCTGTCTTTGACTCGCATGGTTCCCTCTGTGGTGGTGGGAGGCAGCCCGTGACGAGGCAGAGGCAACAGCAGGTATTTTTCAGCCCCGCCCAGGCCAAGCTGGCATCTTTTCAAAACCCCAGCTCACTGTTTTCGTGCCCTCTGAGTCTCAAAGCCAGCATATTTTGCTTCATTGCATTGTAAAGTTAAAGCCACTTGTGTTTGCATCTCACAGGGGTCCTGGGTGGCGTCTCTGTGTTCCCACCAGCACTGTCAACGTTTCTCCCATGAGAGTGAGAGCCATGAGGCAATGGGGACACTGGGTGACAGGCACAAAGCTGGGAGCTTAAGGGGACAGTCGCTTAGGTAAGACTGCCAGGAAGGGGCCGCCTTCAGGCCCACACACACGTGCCTGTGTCTCCTCTGCGCTGGCCCGTGGGAACGACTGGATGCCTTCCTACCTCCTACCTTACAGTCCAACCAGGCTCTGAGCGTGCCCACACGGGTGCACCTTGCACAGTTCCCAGACACCCCCACTCACACAGGAAGCACCTGCTCAGGTCATTCCCTGCCAAGGGTGGCCCAGTAAAGACCCCTTCTGATTCCCCCTGTCCGAGGACCTCTGCCACTGGGGGGCGGGACAGGGAGCCCAGTCCGCTGTCGCCTGTCACCTCTGTCCCTTCCATCTGGCGCTGAGGTGGCCCCAAGGCCACATGGGCACTTAGTAAACATGGGGCCCTCTCTGCTCGAAGCCCACGAGGGCAGACGATGGAAGAGGCCCTCCCTGCGCCCTCTCTCAGAACCAAGGTAGAAGTCACATTTAGGCAAATGTTTCTCTGCTCTGGGGTGGAGGCTGGAGTGGGAGGGAGATGGCGAAGGGAGAGCGCTCACAGCTTTGCCAGCAGAGACCTGAGCCCTCCACACTCCTGGCACTGCCAGCCCAGAGAGGCGCCTCACGTTTAGAAAATGTCACTTCTAGTGTTTATATCCCATTTTGTCTCTGATCAAAAAAAAAAAAGAATGTCCCAAAAGGTCACAAGGTCTGGTGAAAATCCTCCAAGCTTTTCCAGAACAAACAACAGACCTGACCCCAGCCCTCTCTTTGCATAAGAATCAACACCGGGGCGGAGGTCACTGCAAGGGGCAGCCAGGACTACACAAACGCCAGCTTCGGATTTAAAACTGATTTTTTTTCTTAAGAAACCAGAAGAAAGGGGGGACTTGGTGCTCATCTGCATTACAGATCAGGCCTCTCCGAGAAAATCGGACATCCATAATTCATTACATGTTTCCTGCAGGGCTGGAGACAGCCCTGATCCTAGCAACAGTCATGGCAACGGGAGGAAGCCAATCCCAGGCCGTCCCCTCCCGCTCAGCCAGCGGGGAGGGGAGGGAGGGACAGGGATGAGGGGGCTCCACACATGTGCACCGGGCTTCCCATGAACTGTGGCATGGATGGGGTGGGGAGGAGG
>NW_012115154.1:25651308-25652611 GCF_000951035.1 Colobus angolensis palliatus | reverse complement strand
GGGCAGTGCACTGGCCTGGTGTGCACAAATGAACTAAGTGCCCGGTTACTACATTCAAATTATCATCTCTCACCAGCAAGTACTTTTTTTAACAAAAGTAGCATAACTTGGAACAATGTCTGCCTGCCGCACATCAGAGTGAGGTCTGTATCGGCACTCGAGGGACCGTTGTGTGAAAGCAGCCTATTTTAACTCTCACAGCTCATCTTCCACACCACAACCTGGCTGTGGGCATCTGCTGGGGGTTGTTCTCAACATGCCTTAGCAGTCTGATACCCTCAACACCACATCGGGAATCGGCCTAATTCTCACCATCTCATCCTGACCAGGTTTGCGAGCAGCGTGAGGACAATGTGCTCTCACTCCACACTGCTGCCACGGAGGACACCGTGGTCAGAGCCACGTAAACCCCACTAGAGCCACAATGCTCAGTTGAGAGGCCCCAAGTCTTGCTTTTGAAATCCTGCGTTCGTTTGGTCTCCGACGAAGCCTGCTCAGTACCTGTCTCATGTCCTACTTCCTCTTGATAGCTGGCAGCTGAACCTGCACCATACGGTCTACGACAGTTCCACAGAAAGCAAAAAGGGTCTTGCTTCAGACACCCCCACCATGGGTGAGGTGCGCATCCCCCACAACCAACAACCCTCTGATCCATGGAAGTTTCCAGGCACCAACTCTGCCTGCCGTCGAACTTGACTGCTGGAGTCTCGTGGCTCTGAACCTCTAACACAGTCACCCCACTCTTTCTTCCTTTAGCCTGCAGGTGTCAAGAAGAGTTCTTGTCTGCAATGGTCAGGGCACCTCGGTCTCCATGCCAAGCAGATTTCCAAACATGCCGTCTCGGCCGCCACAGGGTCAATAAACAGCTGCGGTGACGGGGCCTGTGCCAGTGCTTTGCAGAGAATCTCCCGCCAATCTTCTCATTCATCTTCCGGGGAAATGAGGAGCTCACGGGTCTGCACGGTGCTGAGGGCAGCCCAGGCCGAAATGAGCTGGGTGCTGGATGGCAGTGCCCAGCCTCGTCCCAGACCCCATGTCCCACTGTCATGCCTGTGCGGCTCAGGGGACAGGGGCAAAAATGAGAACATTTCTTATGGATACTCCAAACTATATTTTGGGGGCAGTTGCCCTGTTTTGAACTTTACTGGATACAATGCATTAGCAAGCGCCTGGGCAAGCTGCCAAGGACAAAGAGGAAAAGGCAGCATCCTGGTCCTCTCTGCATCCCACCCACACCCTCCCCAGCCAGCGGGCTCACCTGCATCCCACCCACACCGTCCCCAGCCAGCGGGCTCACCTGTGT
>NW_012115154.1:25649365-25650563 GCF_000951035.1 Colobus angolensis palliatus | reverse complement strand
GGTCCTCTCTGCATCCCACCCACACCCTCCCCAGCCAGCGGGCTCACCTGCATCCCACCCACACCCTCCCCAGCCAGCGGGCTCACCTGCGTCCCACCCACACCCTCCCCAGCCAGTGGGCACACCTGGCCAGGACATTGCTTTCTAAACCTTCCTCAAAGTAAGTTCATGAGAGATGATCCCTTTTCTCCTATTCATACTAATGGTTCTTCTTGTATTACTGGGAAAAAATTATCTCATCCCTGAGACATTGGTGGAATTTTTTGTCTTTGCTTGAAATGGATCATTTCCCTTAAAGTCTAATGAAAATGTCACTCTTGGCAACAATTTAGATTTCAAAACCACTCTTAGGTTTCTGCAAGGATTAAATGGACTCCTCAAAGCTCACTGTGCTTTGTCAAACACACACACATGCACACACACACACACACAGACAAACCTGAATACACCCAAACAGCAGCCTTTAGGTGGAAATACAAGAAGCTACAGGAGCGCCAGTAAATTCAGAACGTAACTGTTTTCCCTGCAATTAGCCACAAAGGAAGAAGATTTTGTGCATGAGACCTATGACCTTTTGCTAAAATGATCTAACGACCTCTGTGATCCGCGTGGCTGCAATGACACATCGCCTTGCAGGGCTGAGAGGTGGCCGTACCAGCTTTATTCCCTCGGCTGGATCCACCTGGCATCCTCTCAGGAAAAGCGCCCATCCTGTCCAGAGCCATCGTGATCACAAAACTCAAGTCAGTGCATGTCTTTTCCTCTCATATTGATAAAAGTTTATAGGAGTCAAAAAGATACCTGCTATTTTCGGTCAGGCACGGGGGCTCAGCCTGGAATCCCAGCACTGTGGGAGGCCGACACAGGTGCATCACTTGAGGTCAGGAGTTCAAAACCAGCCTGGCCAACATGGTGAAACCCTGTCTCTACCAAAAATACAAAAAGTAGTCAGGCATGGTGGCACGTTGGCACGTGCCTGTAATCACAGCTACTTGGGAGGCTGAGGCAGGAGAATCACATGAACCTGGGAGGCAGAGGTTGCAGTGAGCCAAGATTGCACTCCAGCCTGGGCGACAGAGTGAGACTCCATCCCAGAAAACAAAAAAAGATATTTGCTCTTTTAAATAACTTTGCAGATTTCTTTTTTATCCTATATGTGTTCACTTAAAAAAAAAAAAAAAAAAACCTGAAAATCAAG
>NW_012115154.1:25644661-25648544 GCF_000951035.1 Colobus angolensis palliatus | reverse complement strand
GGGCTTGTTTCTCTACCGACAGTTTATTTTTTTGAGATGGAGTCTCTGTCACCCAGGCTGGAGTGCAGTGACACGATCTCAGCTCACTGTAACCTCCACCTCCCAGGTTCAAGCGATTCTCCTGCCTCAACCTCCTAGTAGGTGGGCTTACAGGCGCCTGCCACCACGCCCAGCTAATTTTTGCATTTTTAGTAGAGACGAGGTTTCACCATGTTGACCAGGCTGGTCTCGAACTCCTGACCTGAAGTGATCTTCCTGCCTCGGCTTTCCAAAGTGCTGTGATTACAGGCATGAGCCACTGCACCTGGCTTCTCTACTGACTTTCTAGTGCCCAAAGATTCTCCAGACTCATGGGCCAAAGACCGGACCAATGGAGCCTGTGAATCAGCACCGTCTGTCAGTGGATCATAAAAGAGCCTCACATTGTCAAAATGTGTTTATATAAGATTTAGCCAGGTTCAGAAGCGTTTTCCATGTCAAATTTTAACAATGGAGAAGAACAAAATACATTGTAGTGTCTCCAAACAATGGAAAGCTCTGTAGCTATTTAAATGATGTTCTTGAAAAGGGTTTAATGATGTGAAAAATGTCCATGACACATACCATTAAGTGGAAAGGCAGGACTCAAAACTGTGTACATAGGAGCATTCTGCTTTTGTTTTTAATGAAATATGTACATACACAAAACATGCTAATTAAAGGATGGGAAAAATACTCTAAAGCATTTACAATAATTAACGCTGAGGGATAAGGCATTTTAAAACTTTTTTGTAACTGTATTTTGCAACTTTTCTTAAATGAGCGCTCATGCTATCAGGGGGAAATGTGCAGTTAGAAAGAGCTGGAATTCAGCTACTCGGGAGGCTGAGGCAGGAGAATCGCTTGAACCCGGGAGGCAGAGGTTGCAGTGAGCGGAGATCACACTGTTGCACTTTGGCCTGGATAACAAGAGCGAGACTCCATCTCAAAAAAAGAAAAAAAAAAAGCTGAAATTCAGGAAGCTCACCTTCATTGGAAAGTTCTGGAGGTTAGCACCTGTTGGCAGGAGGCCATGTGGAAGATTCTCAGTGGACCGGGCAGTGTTCAGAGGAACCAGAGCCTGCCACATGGTCAGCAAGTCCACAGAGGCCGCACTGCCATAGAGGGACCCGCACTGCTCCGGGCAGAGGCTGAGGGGCCTAAGTGGCTGGCATGTGCCTCAGTGTCCACACTGGTCTCACCAAAGTGCTGCAAAGCCTCGCCACCTCCTTTTTAAGGACACATAGTCCTTGGGAATTGTCACCGTTGAGGAAGAGGTTGCGGTGCTGCCTTCCCAACACTAGGAGAAAGGAGGGAGTCCCCAGCACAACCGTCCTATGCCCCCACAGTGGGGATGGGGAGCGGCTGCCTGGTGCCTCTCAGAGGGGCCTAGTGACGCTGGGGCTGCCCCTGAGCTCAAGGAAGTGACCCTTGGTGGCCTCTGCCTCCGTGAGGCTGAAAGCGTGACCATCCATCCAAGGCTGACCTCTCTCCCTAAAAGGCACAAAGAGATCAACCATCCTTAACGGTCCCTGGTTCTTCTTCCTCCCTTCTCTGTCTCCCCAGTTCAAAGCTGCTGCTGCAAGAACAGGAGAAAACCTTTGTCACTTCAGGACAGACGACCCTACAAGTCTCTCCCTCAAAGACAGACACACGGTCGTGCGCCTGGAAACCGTTCACAGGGCAGTGACCCCCTGCACACAAAGGGGGAGCAGATCTTTGGTTCTCTCCAGCAGAAGGAAGCTGAGAAAGTGACCTTTAACCCTGGCTCTGTAGGGGATGAAGGTTCAAGAGAGGTCAAGAAGAATGGCCCTGCAGCCTGGGGGCTGGGAACGCTAGGAGTCAGGGAGGGGCGTCAATTGGGGTTTCAGTCCTGGCTGAAGGGCAAGGTTTTCCACCGTCACCCTCCGGGCAGAAACCTCACAGCAGACACAAAAACGCCAAGCCCCACTGAAGCAAGAACCAGCCTCCAACTCCCTGACCTAGAAATCAGAAAGAGGAGTGGGAAAAAATTAAGTAAAAAAATCGTGGACGAGGCTTGGAATCAGGGCACCCACTGGAGAGGCTTAATCAAGACTCCCAGCCAGGAACTGCGATGGTTTTGATTAAGAACAAATTGCCGGAGTGAGTCGAACCAGGTGCTTGAGCCTCATCCTTTCTGAAAGGACATGATTGTCCTCCCGGCAGCTCAGGCATGAGCAAGGGCAGACAGCAGGGTGGCGGATCCGAGGCAGCAGGAGAGAGGGGCACAGCCACCGCCCCCGCTTTGGAGTCTATGTTTTAATAAGAACTGCCTGGCCTCCCACCCCCAAGCCCTCAGAACAAGGCATGCGGCGCCAGCGGCCTGAAGGAGCTGAGTCGGGCATGGGGCCAGGGCCACCGTCAGATGGACCAGGGCAGGATCTCTGGCCTTCCAGCTGCCAGCTGTGAGATGTTGGGCAGCCCACACGTCCTCAGCAAACCTCAGTTTCCTCATCTGAGAAATGAAGGCAGCAAAAGCTCCTGCTGCATAGGTTTCTGTGAAGATCAAGAGTGAATTATTAATAGTGGAAAAGCAGGAAGGAAAAAGCCCCCGCAGACACTGCAGAAGTAGTTTCAGTTTGGAGACATCTCCGATAGCTGGGGAACAAACAGAGCTCCCTGCAGCTCAGAACATGCAGAGGGATCTGTGGAGCCCGGGTGGAGAGGGTCTGCATAAGGCAGGGGACTCATTCACTCACTCACTGATGACTTCATGAATGTGAGGTGAAATGTAACTGCCTACGGTGGTCAAAGTTTTAGTATTTTGGTCTAAATGTGTGTCCAAAGCCTTTAGAGAAGGCAGAAACAATGATGTGCAAATGGAATCTTAAAGCCAAAAAGTTGGTAGAATAGGACTGGCCATCTAGTAACTGCAGTACTAGAAAATTTCATGTGGACCACCAGCAAAATTCTAGAGCACTTCATTACATGATAGATTGGGAGGTTGTTTTGTTTTGTTTTGTTTTGCTCAGAGTATTCAGCATTTTGTGAAGCCAGTGTTACTCTGACACCAAAACCAGACAAAGACATCACAAGAAAACTAGACCAATATCTCTTAAGAATATGGACACAAAAATCCTCAACAAAATACTGGCAAACCAAATCCAGCAACATATAAAAAGAATTATAAATGAAAAATGTGGGTTTTATCCCAAAAATGCAAGGTCGTTTTAACATCCAAAAATCAATTAAGATAATACATCATATAAATTGAATAAAAACAAAAATGACATGATCATCTCAGTACATACAGAAAAAACATTTGACAAAACCCAGCACCCTTTCATGATAACAACACTGGAAAAATGAAAATAGAAGTGAACTTCCTCAACCTGATAAGGAACATATACAAACACACATGGCCAGCATGCTACTTAATGATAAAGGACTGAAAACATCCCCCAAAGATCAGGAGTAAGACATGCACGTCTGCCATCATCACTACTATTGAATATTTTACTGGTTCTGACCAGAGCAATTTGGCAAGAAAAAGAAATAAAGGCCATTCAAATTGGAAACGAAAGCCAGGCACGGTGGCTCATGCCTATAATCCCAGCATTTTGGGAGGCCAAGGGAGGCGGATCACCTGAGGTCAGGAGTTTGAGACCAGCCTGGCCAACATGGCGAAACCCCAACTCTACTAAAAATACAAAACTTAGCCAGGTGTGGTGGTGGGTACCTGTAATCCTACCTACTTGGGAGGCTGAGGGAGAAGAATCGCTTGAACGTGGAAAGCAGAAGTTGCGGTGAGCCAAGATCACGCCACTGCACTCCAGCCTAGGCAACAGAGCCAGACTCCATCTAAAAAAAAAAATTGGAAAGGAAAATTTGCAAATGACATAAA
>NW_012115154.1:25643038-25643440 GCF_000951035.1 Colobus angolensis palliatus | reverse complement strand
GAATTCTTTGATATGACCCCAAAATTATAAGAAAAACAAAAGAAAAAATAAATGCACTTCATCAAAATGTAAAATATCCTTGCTTCAAAGGACACCATCAAGAAAGTGAAAAGACAATCTACAGAATAGGAAAAAATGTTTTCAAATCATGTATCTGAAAAGGGTGTCTAGAATATATAAAGAACTCTTACAACTCAATAGCAAAAAGAGAAATAATCCAATTTTAAAATGGGCTAAGTATCTGAATAGATATTTCTCCAAGGAAGATATACAGATGGCCAATAAGCATGTTAAAAGATGCTAAACATGACTTATCACCAGGAAAATGCAAATGAAAACTACCGTGAGATACCACTTCACAGCCATTAGGATGGCTAATATCAAAACAGCAGAAAATGAAGC
>NW_012115154.1:25637645-25641928 GCF_000951035.1 Colobus angolensis palliatus | reverse complement strand
AGATCCGGCCACAGCACTCCAGCCTGGGCGGCAGAGTGAGACTCTGTCTCAAAAAAAAAAAAAAAAAAGAAAAGATGAGAAAGTTCTGAAGATGGATGATGGTGATGGTTGCAAATGCACTTAATACCACTGAACTGTATATTTTTAAATGGTTTAAATGGTAGATTTAATGTTATGTATATTTACTATATATATATTTTTTGAGACAAGGTCTCAATCTGTCACCCAGGCTGGAGTGCAGTGGTGCAATCATGGCTCACTGCAGCCCTAATCTCCTAGGCCCAAGGGATCCTCTCACCTCCACCCTCTAAGTAGCTGGGGCTACAGGTGCACAACCATACCTTGATTTTTTTTTTTTTTTTTTTTAGTAGAGATAGGGTCTCACTTTGTTGCCTAAGCCAGTCTCAAACTTCTGGGTTCAAGCAATCTTTCCAGCTTGGCCTCTCAAAGCACTGGGATTATAGGCATGAACCACCAAACCAGGCCCTTTACTACAATTTTTTTAAAATAAAAATAAAAGGAATAAAGCACAGGCACATGCTATGATGTAGGTGGACCTTAAAACCAGAATGAGGAGGGAAAGCCCCCAGCATGCGGGTGCCCACGCTGTATAATCCCATTCACCAGAAATCCCCAGAACCCACAATTCACGGGGACAGAAAGCCAATGAGTGGTTGTTGACAGCTGGAGGGGGGTGCAGGGTTAGGGGCATGGTCACTAAAGGATGCAGGGTGTATTTTTGAGCTGATGAAAATGCTTTAAAATCAACTGTGGTGTGACTACACATGTCTGTGAATGTACTAAAAATCATTGGACTGTATGGTTTTAAATGGATGAGTTGTATTCTATGTGAATTACAGCTCAATAAGGTTGATTATAAAAAGAAAAGAAAAGCCTATGGGGCTTGCCAAGGTGAGCTAACTGGGGCCTGCACGTGCTCAGGTGGGACAGGTCCCAGTCCCTTGCAGACCCCCCACAACTGCCAGCCCATCGCTCACCTGTTCTTCCATTCACCAGCCTGTCCTGAGCGCCCGCCATGTATGCCCTGAAATACTCCAGGCCATGCAGACAGAGACCCCCCGATGATGGGGCTCTAATGTTTAAGGATTCACCATTTAAGGATCAAATGATTTTACCAATTAAAGGTTGGATCACCACCACAGTAGAAGGTCAGATTAAACCAGAAGTTTCAAATCTTCCTTGACAAAACACAAAGTATATATGTATTTCAAACACCTGACACTGTAGAGCTGAGGGCAAGGAGGGGTGTTGTCACACCCTCGGGGAGGTTCCCTGTCTGTGACACTTTCCGAGAGGGTGAAAACTCCTGGGAACATTGGCACAGAGGCTTTGCCGGCTTCACATTTGCCTTCAGACCTGTGCCCCACACACCAAAACCAAGGGCGTACGGTCAGGTCAGGCTGCCTGGGCGGCTCGAAGGGCACACTCTGCTGGAAGTCCAAGATGGAGGGGACAGCAGATTCGGTTCCTGGTGGAGGCCGGATTCCCAGCTCCAGACAACCGCCTGCTTGCTGTGACCCAAAGGCTGAGAGAGGGAGCGCTGGTGTCTCTTCCTCTTACAGGGCACAGGGCACTGACCCCTCATGAGGTCCCAGCCTCATCTGAAGCTCGATACCCCCCAGTATCATCACACTGAGGACTCAGGCCTCAGCACACGGAATCTGGGGACACACTCAGGTGATGACAGAGGGAAACAAGGTGAGGGATGGGAGGGTGAGGCCCTCTGGACCACACCCCAGGGGGACCCCCACAGCCAGAGCAGAGCCTGTCAGAGTGTACTGGGTAGCTGAGGACTTGGGGGAGCCTGTGGGTTTCGGGGGCTCCTGTTCCACTCCTTGCACAGCTTCTGCAGCCAGCAGAGGCCACAGGACAAGGTGCCCACCATGGACTTTTCCAATGCTAGCAGGTGAGAGACGGAGTGTTTAGAATGAGGAAGCCCAGGCCGGCACCCGCTGCCCCCAGGTTGCTGCCCCAGAGCCTTTGCCTGCAGCTGTTCAGCTTCTCCCTCAGGAGCCGCCCTCCCTGGTCAGAGCCCCACAAGGCTGGGCTCCCAGAGTGAAGGCAGAGGATCCAAGTGGACTCGGGGGAGGCCAGCCTGCAAGGGTCCTGCCCAAAGTCGGCTGGGACCGCACAGCCCCCACCCCATGCAGCCCTGGCCTCCCCGGCCTCCAGAGGGTTGACCCGGCTAGGAGAGGCTTCGTTCTGGTGACGCCTAGTTTGGGCTTTTCATAAAGGGCATTTTGTCATTTATTTTGCTGTCTTTTCAACACTTCCATTTGCCTTTAATTTTCCATTTGAGAAACAGCAGGATCTAGAGAAAGTTAATTATTGAACAGCATCAGCATTCAAAAAGAAAATTTTAAATAATTAAAAATCCTCAAATCTCTCCTCCCCTTCACTCCTAGGGTCTCAGGGCTTAAATAGCAAGAAAAAGCCAAACGGGGGAAAAAATCTGAACTCAGTCCTCCCCAGCTGCCGCCGCCTCAGCTTCTTCCCCACCTTGGGAGGTGCCCTGGCCTCCGTCCCCTTTGCCCCTCTTGCATGGTCAGCTTGGCCACTGCAGGAAAACTCCACAGGCGGGGGCTTCAACAGCGGATATTTCTTTCTCACAGTGGAGGCTGGAGATCGAGATCAACGTGTGGTCAGGACTGGTTCCTCCTGAGGTCTCTCTCCTAGGCCTGCGGAGGCCGTCTCCACCCCGGTCCCCCCTGGGCCGTCCTCTGCATACATCTGTGTCTTTATGTCCCCTTTCATAAGGACCCAGTCAGAGCGGGTCAGGACCATCGTACCGCCTCCTTGTACTTTAATGGCCGATGTAAAGGCCTGGCCTCCAGACACAATCGCCTGGGGGCGGAGCTTCAACACAAGACCTGGAGGCGCAGGTCAGCCTGTCAGAGCTCCCATCCCCTTGGCCTCAGCACATGGGGTGACCTGAAGGACGGAGACTCCACCACCGCCCTGTGGCCACCCGGGAACTGAGTCCACAGGTGGGGCCACCCCGGAGCAGCACTCACCAACACCTGGGCTTTGGGTGTGTATATTACACTTTGGGAAAGAGTTAAAAAGCGAGCAGACATGGGCCAGGCCAGGGTCCCCAGGTCCGCCAAGGTGGTGGTTGTCTGAGTTTGGGCCATGGTCCCGGGGCGAACACTGCCGCTGGCTCTGCTTCGCTGCTGCGCCCTGGGGGAGTGTGATCCCCACCTGTCTTGGCTCTGCAGATGGCCAGCAGAGAGCTCTTCGGGGGTACTCTCCTCTACTGCAGAGACCACAGGTACGGTCACGAGGGTCTCGTTGCAGCCCCCTAGACACCTGGCCGGGGCACCCCCACCCTGAAGATGACACCAGGCTGTGTTACCAGGGGCTTCTTTCCGGGCTCAGTCCCCCGACTTCCCTCCAACGCCTTTCCCCTGAGACCCTCACAGATGCTCCCCTGGCCTGCCCTTTCCTTGGCTGTTTGTCTTGGTCAGCATCCTAGTGACCACATTATTTCATGGCTTTTAATTAAACAGCGTAAGTTAAAACTAAAGAAGGATCTCACCCTCTTAACCGTGTCTTAAACTATCTGCAGCAGCCTATTTAAATGACCACTGAGAAGTCAATACTGTTCACACTCAGCTGTTCTTATCTGCCTCCCACTTTTTAGGAAGCTGTGCCCTGTGCACCCTGACAGCACATAGGAGGTTACGGGGGTCTGGGCAGCCCAGGTCACTCTACAGTGGGTTCCGTCAGGAAAGTTATGACATGCAGAGGCCACCGAGGTGAGGGACAAACGCATGGGCAAAGGGCTCTGCGAACCATGGAGGGCCAGGATCCAGGCAGCAGTGGGGCTGCAGGGGCTCCAAGGAGGGCAGAGGCTGCAGGGAGGCAGCACCCTGGGCTGTCCAGGCTGAGGGGTGATGTTGCCACAGGGTCCTCAACCCGAAAGAAGGAGGCACACGGAGGGAGAGTCCTAGTTGGAGTGAGGCTGGGGTTCCTCGGGAACACGTGTGCCTCTGATCCTGGGAATCAAGCATCTACCATACAGAGACAGCGAGTCAGCCCCTGCTGGGTCACAGGCCCGGGAGGCAGCAAGAAGCCCTTGGGCCGTTGAAGACGGCGGAGGGCAGTAGCACCACGGGGTCCTGAGCGCATCTGGCGCCTTCCCGCAGACATGCTGAGCTCCACAGCCCACGTGCGGATGGCGTCTCACACAGTCTAGCCCCGGGACGCGGTCGGGGGGAGGGTGGTTGATACTGGGGTCTTGGGACTGGACGCACCTGAGG
>NW_012115154.1:25633264-25636143 GCF_000951035.1 Colobus angolensis palliatus | reverse complement strand
CCCCCAACAGCCAGCCACAAGCCCCTGTCTCAGGGTAGGCTGAGGAGCAGCCTCCGTTCCCTCTTCCGTGAAACACGACTCGTTCTCAGGTTCTGGGGATGAGACTTGATCATTGGGGCCACTACTCTGCTGTCCACAGTGGAGGGTCCAGAGTCCACCGCCTCCAGCCCCTGTGAGCCTAGCAGGCTCTTCTCTCTAAAGCCTAGATTTCCTCATCTATGAAACAAGCGTGGGGGGTTTAGGGAAGCTGGTGAGTATCACCCCGGCTTCCTTAGCCTTTGGAAGTGGAACTGTGTGCATAGCCCCGCAGCAGGCCTGCCTCCCACCTGACAAGGCCTTTCTGCTCTGAGTTCCAATTTATGGTGCCCCCATTTCTGGGCTCTGTGCTCCAGAGTGAGAGCTCCAGTGGGCAGGGCCACCCACCTGTCCTGGGCACCTGGAACCCAGCCAGGTGCTTGGGGAATCGTGTGCTTGGGTTTTCTTCATCTCTGTCCTGTAAATGAGACGTCTGAAGTTCAGCAGGTTAAGTCACCCCCCATCATGTTGTGCAAAGTAGAAGGTGGGACTGAAACCCAGGAGCCCCCATCAGACCCTGCGGTCTTGCTGCGTCTTGCGGCCGGTGGGAGGGAGATGCTGGAGCCAGAAGAGCCAGTGGCTCAAAAGATCAGAGTGGGGTGATGCCTCAAGGTCACCACCACACAGAAACACTGCTGCCTTTTTTCAGAAAATAGATCCTTCCTTGAGCTTTCTGGCATTTGGTGTGACCTCGTGTTTGTCACAAACAGAGCAGAAGCAAGAATGCCACCAGCATAGTGCCACGTTCAGGAGCTGCTGACAGTCAAGCCACAGCTGTGCGGCCCAGGCAGGCTTTGGCTGGGGAAGAGAGTCGCCAGCACTGGCGGCAGGCCCTTCTGTTAGCTCCAGAGCCCACAGCGGAGGACAGGCGGGCGCGCAGCCCACGCTGCAGGCTCCAGGACTGGCTGCTCCAGTGGTCTCACCCCTCACATCTGACCTGGGCTTCATGGCAAATACAGTCATTTTATTGTAAATTATTCTCATGTTGCATTAATCAGGTATTCAGTGAGGAAAGTGACATCAAGGAAGAAATGATATGGAACGTTTTTGGCTACAGAGAGAGAGATTTATTAAGAGGGTGATGCCAGAGAGGCCTCAGGCCTTAGAGCCCCCCTTGGCTGCACTGAGGCTGACCAGTCACGACTTGGAGCCCAAGAGGGAGAGGACAGTGACAGAGGTGCTGCCCTCCAACAACAGAGGTGATCCCTGGAGGTGATGGTGATAAAGGTGCTCTTGGAGGTGACGGTGAAAGAGGTGTTCCCTGGAGGTGATGGAGGTGCTCCCTGGAGGTGACGGTGAAGGAGGTGCTCCCTGGAGGTGATGGAGGTGCTCCTGGAAGTGACGGTAAAGGAGTTGCTCCCTGGAGGTGATGGTGGTGGAGGTGCTCCCTGGAGGTGATGGTGATGGCGATGCTCCCTGGAGGTGATGGAAGTGCTCCTGGAGGTGACAGTGAAGGAGGTGCTCCCTGGAGGTGACAGTGATGGAGGTGCTCCCTGGAGGTGACGGTGAAGGAGGTGCTCCTGGAGGTGACGGTGAAGGAGGTGCTCCTGGAGGTGACGGTGAAGGAGGTGCTCCTGGAGGTGATGGTGATGGAGGTGCTCCCTGGGGTGATAGAAGTGCTTCTGGAGGTGACGGTGAAGGAGATGCTCCCTGGAGGTGATGGAGATGCTCCTGGAAATGACAGTGATGGAGGTGCTCCTGGAGGTGATGGTGAAGGAGGTGCTCCCTGGAGGTGATCGTGATGGAGGTGCTCCCTGGAGGTGGCAGTGAATAGGGTGCTGCCTAGAGGTGATGGTGAAGGAGGTGCTCCCTGGAGAAGCCAAAGGCAGGCCATGTCCCTTTGGCTACCTGGAGCCCCTAACACTGTCCTCAGTGCACATGCTTTTGGTTGCCACTGGGCACTTTCTTTAGGACATGGCCTGAGGAGGGACAGGGACACTATCCCAGCAGCATGAGCATCTCCCAGTAGCAAAGGTGACAAACCATTTCAGCTGGAGATGGAGACGAAGCTGCGTATTTAAGGCCAAGGGGTCTGTGCTGTATTGGGGGCACTTGCCCCTGCTGGGGAGCCCCTGCTGAACCTGGGGCTCATTTCTCAGCCCCAAAGCCTATAGGCTCCACGCGCTGCTGGGCCCCCAACAACAGGCGCTCAGCTACAGCTGCTCAACGAGTGTGTGGGGCCTGGGACCATTCTAACAAACCGGGGGCTTAAAACAACAGAGGGTGCATCTCACAGTTCTGGAAGCTGGCATCTGAGGCCAAGGTGTCCGTGAGGCCATGCCCCTCCAAGGTGTGGGAGGCTCTCGGTGACCTCTCCTCACCTCACGACCCTCCCTGCATGCCTCACCTGCAAACGCCTCACTCCACTCTCTGCCTCTGTCACATGGCCTCCATCCAAGGACATGAGGCAGTGGTTGGGGCCCCCTGACTCCAGGATGACCTCATCTGAGCCCAAATCCATCTGCAAAGACCCTCCTCCCAAACAGGGCAGCCCTGTGGGACCTGGGTTGGACTCAACCCTTATTTTTGGAGACAAAATTCAAACCCAAACACTAGACCAGTGGGATTCCTACAACAACCCCATCTGGGAAAGGCCATGCCCTGCCCAGGGCAGAAAGACAGCTCAGACCGGCCTCCATTAAGGGCTGGACACAAGGCTCTCACATCACGTCTAGTCCAAAACATGGTCCTTTCCCTCCAGCCATTCCCTGGAATCAACCCCCACCGCCTCCCACAGCTGTGACTGAGCTATGAAGCCAGCATGGCTTGTGAGGAGAGGGGAAGGGAGGGGAGGGGAGGAGAGG
>NW_012115154.1:25625820-25632562 GCF_000951035.1 Colobus angolensis palliatus | reverse complement strand
GCCACTGCACTCCAGCCTGGGCGAAAAAGCTTGCAGTGAGCAGAGATCCGGCCACTGCACTCCAGCCTGGGTGAAAGAGCGAGACTCCGTCTCAAAAAAGACTCAGTCAGGCTGGACGACTGGGGTGGAGTCACTAAGGGGTGGGGGTAACGTCCTAGGGGCTGCCTGGGGTCAGAGTTGCTTCCTGATCCTGTCCCAGGAAGAGCCCGTGGTCCTGGGCGTGCGTGCATGTGCACACAGCATGTGTGTGTGTGTGTGTGTGTGTGTGTGTGCACAGTGAGCTATGGGGGCCGTGACCATGAAGCACTGGCTTGGTTCATCTGCACGCTCCAGACACCATCCCCTCTTCTGTGCAAGTGTGGCCCCTCAGGCAGAAGCCACCACCCCATTGTCATCCAGAACATTTTTAAAACTTCATGTTTTAGGCAATGTCTTAGAAAACCCAACCTTGCTGTTGATTAGATTAAAGCTTTTCTCGGGGAGGAGGCAGCAGACTCACTCTGTCACCCAGACTGGAGTGCAGTGGCACGATCTCAGCTCACTGCGGCCTCCACCTCTCGGGCTCAGACAATTTTTTCACCTCAGCCTCCCGAGCAGCTGGGATTACAGGCATGCACCACCACCCCCAGCTAATTTGTGTATTTTTTGTAGAGAGGGTTTTGCCATGTTGCCCAAGCTGGGCTTGAACTTCTGAACTCAAGTGATCCACCCACCTCGGTCTCCCAAAGCAGTTGGAATTACAGACATGAGCCACTTCACCCAGTCAGGTTAAAGCTATTTAAATTAAATCTCTTGTGCCATCAAACGTGAGTTTTATTTGCTCGAGTCTTCAAAATTAGATCCTTTTCTGAACACACATTTCTTATGCCTTCTATAGAAATTCCTTCCATGCTGAAAAAGACGTGTTTTCAACCATAAACAACTGAAAAACAAAGAAGAATTGCAAGTGCCCCACCAGGCTCTGTCACAGCCGCTTAACATGAGCAGCATGAACTTGTGGAAACAGAAATCATTTCTGTACCGTTAGAATCAACTGTAGGAAGGAGACAGGAATGAGTATGGGAAATTTCTGAAACTGTTGGTAACGGTTTCATCACTGGTCACCAATGATAGCCAGAGACCAAGGAAAGAGAGCTGTAGGGGGCCACTCAATGCTAACCATCCCGGGCCACCTCACGCCAATTCTATAATTCTTTGCAAAGGTTCCCGTATTTTATAGCTTCAGTTTTCAATGTCTCTCCCATTATGTATCATACCAAAGTCTTTGTAAGGACTTTTAAAATTCAAAGAACAACTGACTTGCATTAAATACACACACACACACACACACACACACACACACAGGCCCTTACTTAGCAATGCTGTATTTTAATTGACTATTCAATCACCCTTTAGGAATATTTTAGACATCAAATTCCATGCTGTATTGTGGCAGATAGAATTCATTGCCATTCATATCAAATTTAAAACTTAGATTGCTAATCTGTGTCCCTAAAAGTGGTAATAAAAGTATATATTTTAGAGTAATTACTTTTTCATCAAGGGAGCTTATTTTATGAAACACTTGCTTGCCAAAAACCACAATTTACTTTTTACCGTTTCATTTAATGATCTGACATTTGCGACATTCCCTAATTAATTCTAACTCTGTCTAAACGGCTGTGATAAATATAACCCGTGCTGAAGAGATTATAATGTCACTGGCAGATCTATAGGGCAGACAGAGGAAATGCATAGCAGGCAAGTGGCTGGCGCTGGGACAGAGCCTGCCATCTGATCCGACCATAGACGTTACATATGAAAATACATAAACTGTAGAGATTGCATATAAAAACAAAATCTCAGGGATCTAAGGCAGCTGCTTCATCTGAAATGGAATTGGTTGCCTTGTTCTTTTTTTTTTTTTTTTGGTGTGGGTTTTTTTTTTGTTTTTTTTTTTGTTTTTTTTGAGACGGAGTCTCACTTTGTTGCCCAGGATGGAGTACAATGGTGCGATCTCAGCTTACTGCAAACTCCACCTCCCAGGTTCAAGTGATTCTCCTGCCTCAGCCTCCTGAGTAGCTGGGATTACAGGCACACGCCACCCACCATGCCTGGCTAATTTTTGTATTTTTAGTAGAGACAGGATTTCACCATGTTGGCCAGGCTGGTCTCAAACTCCTGACCTCAGGTGATCCACCTGCCTCAGCCTCCCAAAGTGCTGGAATTATAGGCATGAGCCATTGCGTCTGGTCTACAATCGCCTCATTCTTTATGAAATATATTTGACTGGCTGAATATTTATATTTATATTCTCCCAAGATGCTTGGTACTTTAGCTAAGACTTTGTCAAGGCAGCTAAATTATTTTTTTAATTTTTTGCTTTATTTTTAATTAAAAGATTTTAAGACTGAGAAGCACGTGAAAGCAGGAACGATGAGTTTCTTTGTAGACTGTGCTCTTTTCTCCTCAATCTAGATGCTCCTAAGTCCAACATAATTCCTAAATCTAGATGCTCGGGCAAACTGTAACGGTCTGGCCACCTGCATGCCTCACCCTCAGACACCAAGAGGTGGGCATGGCAGGCTCGACGGGGAGTAGGATCTTCGGGAGTCCTCCCCTCCCAGATGAAGCATCATTTTTACCACACGGAATGATGCTGGAGACCCTTTACATTGCTATAACCCCAACAATACACCCTCAGGTAAACGGCTTAAAGCTAAGAGGAGTCACATACATGAGCTCATTTGCATCCACACTGAAACCCGTCTATACCAGCACGATCTATCTCCCTGGATTGGCTGGCGACAGTGCTGGGTGCTCTGCGGTTTTCAGCTGCTGCTGTCTGGTTTGGGAGCATGGTTGCTGGGGATGAGGTGGAGACCTGGAGCTCACAGCAGCTTCTGCTGCTGCTCCTGCCCTTTAACAGGAATCGAGGGCACCACGGGAGGGGCTGAGGACTTCGCTCACAAATATTATTAGGCTTGGGACAATTTTGGCTTTGACTTTTGTATTTTCTCTTTTTATTTTATTTCTTCTTTGCCTCAGTAAGTTTTTACCTGATTTTGGTAACAAGTGGATAGGAAGCAGAGGACCCTGGAGTCGGGACGCCACACCCGGGACGCCAGACCCTTTGGCACCACAGAGCGGTCATCGGTCTGGGTGAAAGCCACGTCTTCCAGTCTCTCCACGCCAACTTTACTTATGAGGCCATTCAACCCACCTTGGAGAAACTGCTGATCACAAAAGTCTGGATTAAGGAAACAGCTGCATGTTCTGACAAAAGCTTCAAAAAACAACTCCAAGACAGATGTCGTCAAGTGCCTCCCGCTCACTCCCCGGCCACCAGGGTGGCTGACTTCAGCGGCTTTGCAATAGGTTTGGTGGCCCTGACCTTTCCTTCTACCACCACTTATGGGGGCGCTGCACGGTTCAGTGGGTTATGGGATTATTTTAGCCAGAAAGTGCTAAAAATATTAATAGTAGATTTTATTGCTGTCTATAAGCCCAGAAGAACGCAAATTACCATTTGTCAAATGTTATTTGAGTAGAAATGTTTTTGGCATGGGAGTGTAGGGGGAAGAAAGTGACCTTGAACTTTTGGTACAACCTGATTTTATCTTTTAAAATTGTGTACTTGCGAAGACTTTGATATGTCATTTAGAAGGTTGTGAGACTGAATGTTAACTATTGAACAAGAAAAACTCCCCACTCTGCCTTAAAACTAATTATTTTATTCCACCGATGGGACCATGTAAGCACTCAGGCCCCTCACCCTTCAAGTCGATTTTAGCCTTGATTAACCTGAACATAATTAAAATAAGACTCACTAATTAACGCCACTAGGTGGCCATGGGGATGTGGGGATTTGGGGGTGCATGTGTGGGTGGGTGACTTCGTTTGTGTGCATGTGTGTATGCATGTGTATGTATGCATGTGTGAGTGCACATGTGGGTGGGTGACTGCATGTATGTGCGTGTGTGTGTGTGTGTGTGTGTGTGTGTGTGTGTGTGTGTGTGTGTGTGTGTGTGTGTGTGTGTGTGTGCATGTGTATGCGTGTGTGTGTGCAGGCATGTGAGTGTGCACGTGAAGGTGGGTGACTGCATGTGTGTGTGCGTGTGTACATGCGAGTGTACATGTGTGGGTGGGTTACTTCATGTCTGTGTGTGTACGTGTCTGTGTGTGCCTATGTGGGTGGATGGCTGCGTGTATGTGCATGTGTGCATGTGTGTGTGCGCGTGTGTGAGTGTGCGTGTGAGTGTGCGTGTGTGTGCATGCGTGTGTGTGCGTGCCTTGGGTGGGAGTGGAGTGGGTCACTTGCGCACAGTCCTGTTTTCTTTTATAGACGCGCCCTCCTGTGGCCACTGAAAATATTGCACTGTAAAATGCCATTTCCGCCCTGCAATCTGTGTTTCTGTCGCTGTTCTTCTGTATAAAGCATTTGGAGTCTCACGTGAATAAATAAAAGTTCCCACGAAGCTACACATACATATGAAATTTTTTCATTAAATATTGGATTTGGGGTTTTAAAAGTTGGGATGCCTCGGTACTGATGAACAGGTGCACCTTCTGAACTGAATTTCTAAAGCGGGGCGCCTGCGTGTCCAGGGGCTCAGGGGCTCCTTGCACCGCCAGGACAGAGCCCAAGTGGAGGAAGGTGTGGGCGGGGCCGGCTCCGTCACGAGGCTCAGGATGGACACTCCTTCCTGCCTGTCCCACCTTCTGGCAGTTCTAGGCGTCCCTAGGCTTGTGGCCACACTCCTCCCATCTCTGCCTCCGTCTCCACGTGTCCTCCCCATCTGGGTCTCAAGTCTCCCTCACCCTTCTCCTCTAAGGATGGCTGTCGTTGGGTTTTGCTGGCATTCTCAGTCCAGAATGACCTCCTCTCCAGGCCTTAACTTGTTACATCTGCAAAATGGCCTCCCGGGCAGGCATGCTCACGGGTTCCAAGGGTCAGCAGGTGGACGTGTCTTCAGGGACCACCATTCTCCTGCACGGGACTTGGGGATCTCAGGGGGGCTGGAGGGTGTGGGTGTCCATGTTGCTGGAGTGTACAGTTGAATGAGGCAGGCAGGCCAGACTGGGCCATTCGCATTCTCTGTGTGGGTGATGGGCTGTGAGATGCATATGTGGCTGACTGAAAGTGAGGTCCTTGGCCCAAGGACCTGTCCCTGCAAACTCGGACAGCTCTGACCTTAGAGCTTCTCTGCAGAGCAGCCCTGTCCCTCCAGCAGCCTCTTCGAGGGCTCAGGGCTGTGGGGTCCGGTTTTCTCTCCTCACCTCACACCTGCCATGGATATCTGCTGTGCCTGACAGGTGACAATGAGGCAAGCCTGCCCTGGAGAGGATGGAGCAGCCAGTAGCAGGAATCACCAAGATGCAGGGAGCGCTGGGAGCTGAGCGGGTCGTGGTCTGCCCTTTGGAGATTCATGGGCTGCTCTCTCCCCACTTTGCAGTGGCTCATGGCTCTGAGGGTTCAGAGCTGTCTGCTTCCCAAGGCCTGGTCCCAGGGGGATGAGGGACAAGAAGAAATGGACACAGCTATGTCCCAACCACAACAAAATCACTCCAGGGCAGATGCACACCTGAGGTCCCACGGCCTCTTGGAGCCAAAGAGGGCCGAAAGGGAACAGGTGATCCCATCAGGTGACAGGTGACCTCAGGTGACAGGCGGCCCATCAGTGACAGGTAATCTTGGGTGACAGGTGACCCATCAGGTGTAGGTGATCTTGGGTGACAGGTGACCCTCCATGTGGCAAGAAAGACAGACGTTGGCAGTCCCACAGCAGCTACCCCTTCCTCATGGGAAGGCCTCTGTCCCATGGTGGGCAGGTCTATATAGACCCACCCCAAAGGCCAAGAGAGCTGAGAGGTCGAAGAGAGAGGCTGACAGACCCAGCTCCTCAGACAAACCCTTCACAGACACTTGGGAAAGGAAGCAATGTCTCCAGTGGCCGCACGACGGTGGCTCTCGCACCGGCTCCAGGAAGTGTCTTTTGTGCACACATGTTTAAGGTGGGACACGTGCAGCTGGCCGCGTCTGACTCTCTTGGGAAACTTGTGACCGCTGGGGATTATGACAGGCATCCTTCCCGGGGCGTCTGTGCTACAGGAACACCTCGGTATGTAGGCACCCGAAGTCGGTCATGGCAACGGTCTTGCTTCAAGACAGAGTTCTGTGGGCCGTGCAGCAGCCTCGCTGCCCCCAGGCTTGAGCTCTGTCACACTTAGCCGAGCTCTGGGGACCGGCTCTCTCTGTCCATTGGCCGTGTTTCCGCCACAGCAGGAGGGGGCGCTCCCGGGGTGTGGCTGCCACCATTCGGCATGGACAGTTGTCCTAGGGTGAGCCCATCGCTGGCCACCGTGGCTTACTCCACAGGCAGCACAAGGGGTGAGGTGTGGGGAAGAAGCCGCCCATTCCCGTCCAGGCCAGCTTCGCCTCTTCCTGATGCATGCAGAATTTTCCCTCCCACAAATTCACCTCCAACCCACAAGCCCACAGCGGGCTCAGGCCACTCTCGACCAGACAGCCTGCCCACCTCCACCCGCCGACACCCACTCAGGAAGCTCCCTGATCCTTCCTTCCATCCTGGGAAGGTCCAGGCTGAACATGTTCAGCATGTGGTCCTCCCCTCCACTGGCCTGTGGGGGGCTGACAAGGGTGGGTTGGAGGTGATTGATTCTGCCTTTCCCCTCTTCAGGGCAGGATGACAATGTATAGAGCTCTCTGTCCCCAACATTCCAGCACGTACTGGACACATCA
>NW_012115154.1:25622643-25624695 GCF_000951035.1 Colobus angolensis palliatus | reverse complement strand
TGGATGGATGGACAGGTGAATGAACAAATGACCAAACATTATATTTACACACTGCCCTTTGGCCAGGTCTGTTTGTGTGTAACCAGGCCAAACAGGAATATGATTTTCTGGGGGAGTCCCCTGAGGGGTCATGACAACAAGAGCATGTTTAGTCGGCTTCCTCTACCCGGTACAAGCTCCCCAAGCTACACAGCAGGTCCACCGTCCATATTTGCTGTGATCACCGTGTGGGACAGGGGTTGCCCCCACTCCCAAAACTTGGACCCTAAGGCTCGGTCTTCCCCAAGGGGAGGTCCTGGGAGCTGGAGAAGCCTGGTCCACTGCCCACGGTGCCTCCGCCCAGCCAGGCACCCCCAGGAAGCTGGCAGCAGGCCAGCCACATCCATCCTGGGAAAGTCCAAGCTGAGCATCTTCAGCATGTGGCCCCCCCTCGCCCTGTCTAATTCACTGTAATATCACATAAGCAGCCTGTTGAGTTGGCAGCTGCATGAAGTTTTAACTAAGCTGAGAACAGGGCTGAGTCAGCCACAATTTAAGCTCTGGCCATGGCATGCCAAGCAGCCTGGGCTGCAGGATCCATGAGCCCAGATGCTCAGAAGCTCACCCTGCTCAGTGTCCTCAAATGAAACAGAGGCCCCTCTTTACGGGGCCAATGGTAGTGAACTCAGAAAAAGCCCGAGGAAGGGCAGCTTCTGCTGGTCATCTGGAAACCGGGCCTGTGGTTCTGTGAGCCTGAGGAGACCCTGGGAGCTGTGAGCTCTTCCCAAAGGGTTTGGACATCTCTGGGCCCTGACAGCAAACAGAACTCCCCGTCCCAGCGCTGACAGCCACGCTTCCGCTGTTGTTATAGGGTGCACCGTGCCCCTCATCGTGGCCCCCAGCTCTCACACAAGCTAGACCTTGATCAGCACCCCAGAATTACTCCATGAGCTTTGGAAGCCTGTGAGATACCCACACGCCTCACAATCACCAGTATTGTCATCCCTGTGGGCAGATCTCCCAGTGAGACTCAGGGATGCTCTGGGAAGTCCCTCCCAGGTGCAGAGAGCACCCAGGGAACCTGGTCCCCGCCAGCTGTGGCCACTTCAGGCCCTGGCAATCCAGGTCCCTCCAGAGGGGTCCCCGGGGGCAGAGCCTCGCCCGCAGGGTCCGAAGTGTTTCCCTCTGTGGACTGGAGGTGAGATCGCCCACAGGCTCCCTCGGTAAGACGTGCACCAGGCCCACGTTGGGACTGGGGGAAGCCTGAAACACAGGCTGAGCTCCCCGGGTGGACCCCATGGGCAGAGAGGGAAGCGTCCCCACATTGCGTCCTGCCCCAAGGCCCAGGACAGTAGGAATAGTTCAGGTCTCCTCAGCAGACTCTGGCCCAAAGAACTTGGAGAAGACCTGGCCACCAGACCCCATTGAGACCTCATCTTTGGGGGCCCAGCAGGTCCAGCCTCATCTTTGGGGGCCCAGCAGGTGCAGCCCTGCCTCACACACCTGGTGTGAGCTGCCTTCACCAAGGAGAAGGCTATGGGCTTCACTGGACCCGGCACCTCACAGAGACCGAAGAGGTGCAGAGAGGGAGCCCCTCCAGCCGTCACTCCCAGCCACAGCCACTGACACCATCCTCCCAGCACCATAGCCCCACTGGGCACCCACTCCCCAGGGGTGCAGGAGCCTGGCCCCGACTCCGTGCAGGTCACTGCCGCCACATCCCAGCTCCCACAAGGCTCCCACGCGGCTCCCAGGCCATCCTGTGTCATGGAGGCTGCTGGGTGCCTGGGCCTCTCCTGCCCTGGGTGGCACAGTGCTTTGCCCGTCCTCCCTCCTCAACTGCGGGTCAGTCCCCAGCGTAGCCGCCCGCCCCTCACAGCTCCCCTCACAGGGCCCCTCCAGCCCTATGCCCCCTGTGCTGAGCCCAGGGCTCTGGGATGGCCCCTTTGTCCCTCCTCCCTCTGCTGGGGACACCCCTCCACAGCCCCTGATGTGAACACCCACGCATCTGTGCCCGGGATGGACCCTGGCCACTCACTCTGCCCAGCCGGGATGTGAACACCCACGCATCTG
>NW_012115154.1:25600105-25622012 GCF_000951035.1 Colobus angolensis palliatus | reverse complement strand
ACTGCAGGCTTGAATCTGGGTCAAAACACCTCTTAAAATCCTCCATTATGATAGTTATTTACTCAAATGCCGCACAAGGCAAGATTTGGCCTTTTTCAGGGAGGAAGCAGGCCAGAGGAAGTGGTGCATTCCCCCGGAGACCCCCATCAGCAAGCTCGAGATGTGCAGTGAGGCGGCCCAGTGCCCGCAAGCCGTGGGGAGCCCTGGAGCACCGTGCTGGCCAGCTCTGCACCCCCATCCTGTGTGAGCCCCCCACAAGTGCCTGCATGACTGTGTGAGCCCCAGGGAGACACGTCCCTGCTGGGCCCGGGAACGAGGGTGGCGGGGGCCCAGGGATCTCACGGCCACCCCAACCCCCCATCTGCCACTGTGCGACCTGGACGCCAGGCACCAGTCGTGGAAGCCAGCGCAGACGTGAAGGCAAGAGGATCCCCAGGAGCTCGTCCAGTCACAGCCTCGGAGCCAGGCAGAGGGGGAACCCACACAGTTGCTTCCAAGACTGTGCCCCAGCTTGACTTCTGGCGGGCACTGCCCAGTTCAGTGCCAGACTCCTGGGACCTGTGCTGCTCTTACGGGGTCCAGGCCACGCCACCATCCTTCCCACCACATCCAGGAGGCTCTGCCCTTGATGGGCCCTGTGGGATGAAGGCCTGTCCTCACTGCCAGCCAGGTGCCCCACCTCGCTCTCCCTCCTTCCCCAGCTGCATCCTTGGGCCGTGTCCATCTGCTCCAGGTGATGGACCTGGCCTCCCTGTCCCTGCTCGCCGCCAGGTGGGAGGGGTTGCCGGGTCCCAAGGCAGTTCCTGGACCCCTTCCCTACGGAGAGGTTTGTCCCCACCACCCGCCTCCTCCTCTCGGGCCAACCTTGACCGTTGCCTGCGGCCCCAACGTTCTTGGTCAGGAGAACCCGGATGTGAAGGAGCCCTGATGCGGCAGAGGTCGTGCCCAGGGGAGCTGCATGGAGGAGCGGACCATGGGCAGCCAGACGGGCACCGGGCTCCCACCACGAAGGAGGCGACGGGAGCCTGTCCCTGCACTCTCGGTTCTGTCATCCATTGCTCTGTCTGGGGGCTGTTAGTCACACAACTCTTGGCTAAGCCTCATCTTTTTCTTTTTTAATAATTTTGTATTGTGGTAAAATACACGTAACAGGAAATGTACCATTTTTCCCATCCCTAAGTGCACAGTTAGTTCTGCAGCATGAAGAGCTGCTTGGTGTCCGTCCGTCACCATCACCCATCCCCAGAACTTCCCATTCCCTAAACTGAAACTGTCCCCAGTAAACCAGCTCCCCAGCCCCTGGCACCCCCCATTCTACTTTCTGCCTCAAGGAATCTGGCGGCCGTGGGACTCCCTGTGAGTGCAAGGACAGAGCACCCATCCTTTTCTGACCGGCGGGTCTCACCTGTGTAGTGCCCACAGGGCTGGTCCACAGGCAGCGCGTCAGAGCCCATCCTCTGGAGAGCTGAACGCAGCCCCACTGCGCAGGGAGCACGTCCCTCTCGCCGACTGCACACGGGATCCACTCCCTCCCCAGCTGCTGCGGCCGGTGCCGCTGTGAGCGCGGGAGCGCAAACATCTGGCTGAGGTGAGCCTCATCATAGCCTATATATTCCCCAAAATAAGAAGGAAAAAAAGTATTACTACAAAAAAGAAAGGGGAAAGTGAGCCAGCACTCACCCCGCCCGACCTACCCTCACCCGGGCTCTGCCCACGCCCCCTACCTCTGTGCACCAGATGGGAGCAGCCCTGGGAAGCCCTGGCCCCACAGCGTCTGTGGATAGGCCCCAGGACACTGTACCCAGGTGAGCCCAACAGGGGTGAGTCCTCTGCCCCGGACACTGCACCCAGGCAGGGCCCAGATGGGGGAGCCCTCTGCTCCGGACAGTACACCCAGGCGGGCCCTGAGAGCAGGGAGCCCTCTGCCCTCCGCCTCTGCTTCCTGCCCGATCCATGTGAGCGCAGGGAGACGCACAGTGGCTCGGAACAGGGAGAGGAGGGCAGAGGCGGGACAGTGGCAGACGCCACCTGCTGCTCCCAAGCAAGCAGGTGGAGGGGCCGGGGCTCTGCAGGTCTGGGTGTCCGGAAGTCACCTACCAGCCAGGCTCTCCCTGCAGCACCCTCGAGGGAGGCCTAGAGGTGAAGCAGGCTGGACCCCACAGCAGAGGTGGACACAGTACTAACTGGGCTGCCTCAGACCCACGCGCCGGTCAGCCAGGGCCCTCTGGGCTCACAGGGGGCTCCATGCTTGAGTCTACTTCACAGGCAACAGGAGTGGCCTTCGCCCCTCTTTTCTGCAAAGCCCACTGCCCTTCACCGCCTCCCCCTGCTCAGGACCAGCAGGTGCTTGGGCCAGTCTAGGGCAGAGAGGTTCCTGGGCTGTCTGGGTGAGCGCTGCCCCTGTGTGGGTGGCGCCTGAGCTCAGGGCGCTCAGGTAAGGGTGCAACCCAGGTGCACCCTCCCCCAGCTCAGGGCAGGGTCTCAGGACAGACTGCTGACCTGGGGCCCCCCGTGCACCCACTAGCCCCTCCTACCCCAGGCTCTTCCCTCCACCCTCCAGGATGAAAGGCCCCAGGGTTGCTGACACTCTCCTCTGCCTCCAGCCTCAGGGTTTCTGGGGTGGACCCAGATACCCGCCTCATTAGGAGGCAGCATTGTGGAGAGAAGTGGAGAACAGGCATCAGTGTGGATCTTGTTTGTTTGTTTTAAAGACAAGGCTCATGGCGTCTCCCACGCTGGAGTGCAGTGGCATGGGTGCGACTCACTGCAGCCTCGAACTTCTGGCCTCAGGGGATCCTCCCGCAGTGCTGGGATGACAAGCATGAGCCACCTCTCCCGGCCTAGGCGTGGATCTGAAGCTGCAGGCCAGGTCTCTCTTCTCCCTGAATTTGGGTTTTGTAAACCAGGCACCACCTGCCCAGCTCTGGGAGGCAGCCCTGGCCCCTGCCTGCTTCCTGCCGGCTGAACAGCAGGCTGGGCTGCACCTCCCCTGGCTGGGGGTTCTGGCCCTGGGTTTTGCACCTACACAGCACAGCAGTGACAGTGGCAGCGCCCCGAAGCAGGGCTCCTCCGGTGTCATCCAGCGGCCACACCTTACATGCGACACCCTGCTCTGTCCTCTCCTGAGAAGAAACGAAGTCAGCACGGGGAGAAACCCAGGACCGCCCGGGGACCGCAAGGGCCTGCTCTTGAGGAGTCCCCGGGGCGTCAGCGCCCCCTGGCCTGGGCACAGAACAGCAGCACCTCACCGGGGACACTCAAACCCCAGCGACGAGTGACCCAAACTCAGGAAGTTTATCTTTCCTGGGGTGCTCCCATCCTCTAATAACATCCCAGAATCCCACAGGTGCTCACTCACCCCAACTCTCCCCACGCCTGCGTGCCAGGACAGCGTCTAGAGCCCAGCCCCTTGGTGCCCTCGCCCTCTGAGATGCCCAAGAGCCCTGCAGCCGCGTGAGTGGCCTCGTCAGGACGCACAGGGCCCCCGCACAGTGACACAGCACCCACACGGCTGAGGCCTCCTGCCGGCGCCAGGCCATGTCCACGCCTCGCTTGCCAAGAGCCACGGCTGTGGCCCTTCCTTCCTCGGTGCCACCGAAGGGCTCACCGGAGAGTTCCAGATGCAATAGAAAGCGGCTTTGCCGGCCGGGCACGGTGGCTCAAGCCTGTAATCCCAGCACTTTGGGAGGCCGAGACGGGCGGATCACGAGGTCAGGAGATCGAGACCATCCTGGCTAACACGGTGAAACCCCGTCTCTACTAAAAATACAAAAACTAGCCGGGCGAGGTGGCGGCGCCTGTAGTCCCAGCTACTCGGGAGGCTGAGGCAGGAGAATGGCGTGAACCCGGGGGGCGGAGCTTGCAGTGAGCTGAGATCCAGCCACTGCACTCCAGCCTGGGCAACAGAGCGAGACTCCATCTCAAAAAAAAAAAAAAAAAAAAAAAAAAAAAAAAAAAAAAAAAAAAAAAAAAAAAAAAAAAAAAAAAGAAAGCTGCTTTGCAAAAAAAACTGTCAGAAACCTCTAAAATATGAATCTAGGGACGCCTCCCAGGCACCCTGCTCTGTCCACAGCCAGTGTGGGCCGCAGTGAAGCTGCCCCTGACCAGCCCCCTGCAGAGTGCGGAAGTCCAAGGGATGGAGGGCAGGGCCCCTCCTAAGGACCAGGGCAGGCAGGGGGAGGAGTGTGTGGGGAGGAGCTCGCAGGGAGGAGCCCATGGGGATGAGAGATCATGGGGAGGAAGACTGCTGGGGATGAGAGTTTGTGGGGAGGATCAGTGTGGGTGGGGAGGACCTCGTGGGAAGGAGCACCGCTAGGGATGAGGGCTCATGGAGAGGATGAGTGTGGGTGGGGAGGACCTCGTAGGGAGGAGCACTGCTGGGGATGAGAGTTTGTGGGGAGGATCAGTGTGGGTGGGGAGGATCTCGTGGGGAGGATGAGTGTGGTGGGGAGGACTTCGTGGGGAGGATGAGTGTGGGTGGGGAGGACCTCGTGGGGAGGAGCACTGCTGGGGATGAGGGATCATGGGGAGGATGAGTGTGGGTGGGGAGGACCTTGTGGGGAGGAGCACTGATGGGGATGAGGGATCGTGGGGAGGATAAGTGTGGGTGGGGAGGAGCTTGCAGGGATGAGCACTCATCTGACCTTTAACATGGCCATCCCACTTCTGGGAATCTGCCCCAAAGACAACACACAAGTCCAGGAAGGGACCCTATAGGAACGAGAATCTCCCCAGAAGCAGCAAAAAAATAAATAGGATTTCAGCCACAGGAAGTTAGCCACAGGAAGTCAGCCACAGGAAGTCAGCCACAGGAAGTCAGCCCGCAGGAGTAAGAACGGCACTTGGCTGTGATCAATTCATCTCAATACAAAGGAATTCTGTGCCACGAAAATATTCATGGAGGTCTCTGTTTCCTGATGTGAAGTCTTTCCCAGCATCTAGTTGGGCAAAGGCACAGACTGGTGTGTGTTTACCAAGACAAGGTCTCCGGGTGGTAAGGATCATTTACGTTTTCATATCTGCATTTCTGTTTTTTCTACCAATGATCATGTGTTCCCTGTGTGTTGATTTTACTGCCAACATTTAGAAATAAAATATTTAAAGTTAATAAAGTGAGTGCCTCTTCTCCGAGCGGACGGTGACCTGCTCCTTCGACTGCTCCCTGGTGACGTGGCTTTCTTTTGGGGCTTGGCCCTCAGTGCGCTCCAGTTAATTAATACTTTTGATATGGGGTAGAAGGTGCATTTCAGTATAACCCAATGTCCACTCAATAAGGGAATACTTTTTTTTTTTTAGATAGGGTCTCACTCTGTTGCCCAGGCTGGAGCACAGTGTCGTGATCAGGCTTGTTGTACTCGATCCTCCCACCTTGGCCTCCGAGTAGCTGGGGCTACAGGCATGTGCCACCACACCCAGCTAACTTTTTTATGGTTTTTTTTTTGTAGAGACAGGGTCTCACTCAGTTGCCCAGGCTGGTCTGGAACTCCTGGGCTCAAGGGATCCTCCAGCCTCAGCCACTCAGACTGCTGGGATGACAGGCATGAGCCACCGTGCTCGACTTGGGAAGGCTTCTTTTCGGAAGACAGCAGGCTGATAAAGGCAGGATGAGTAACAGGATGAGGAGGCCGGTGTTCTGCAGCCACTCACGAATGGTACTCCAGGCCCCAGATGCCACTGGACAGCAAGGCAGTGGGAGATGAAGCCACCAGTCTCGGAGAGTGGAAGGGCCAGCACAGAGGCGAGAGACCCTCCACACCCTGGAGGAGCATGGTCCCAGCACCTCTACGGTGACCGCACTCAGCATCTCCAGCAGGACCACCAGGTGCACACAGGGCTCCCGCCACACCAGAGGAGGGGCCCGCATCTCCTGCCCCACGCACGGGTTGTGCTGGGCCAAGATGTGTGACTGCAGGTCCTCTGGCCTCTAGGCCCGATGCCTCTCAGATCACAGGAGGCAGAGGATCCAGGTGAGCAGCTCAGGGAGGATAGGGGCAGGTCCAGAACGCGGCAGCACTGCCGGTGAGGCGCACAGCCTTCCAGACGCCCAGGAAGGAAAAGCAAAGGCAGGAGTGAAGGATTGCTTCGTGTTTATTTAAATATTATCTAATTAAATTATAAATAAAAGTAATTTTTGTTTATGTTTAATGTATTGAAATGGAAGCTAAAAAACAAATGGAAATGAAAGCCCGCTGGGGAGAGGGGCAGGCACGGAAGCCGGACTCCCCTGAGGGCGCCTTGTTTGTGAATTTTGCTTTGGAACCATGAACACGTTTACAGCAAACATTTTTTAAGTCCTAGACGTTGAAAGTAAAAGGAAATAAATGAAGCTAAGGGTCTACTGACTTGTTGACTTAGCCACACCAAGAGGGATTATCTCAAGATTTACGCATCCCAGTGTCATGGCCTAAGAAAAACCATGGGGTTAGGCACGGAGGCTCACCCCTGTAATCCCAGCACTGGGAGGCCGAGGCGTGTGGATCACCTGAGGTCAGGAGTTCGAGACCAGCCTGGCCAACATGGCAAAACTCCGTCTCTACTGAAAATACAAAAATTAGCTGGGCATGGTGGTGCATGCCTGTAATCCCAGCTTCTCAGGAGGCTAAGACAGGAGAATCGCTTGAACCATGAGGCGGAGGTTGCAGTGAGCCAAGATCGCACCACTCTACTTTAGCCTGGGCAACAGAGCAAGACTCTGTCTCAAAAAAAAAAAAAGAAAGAAAGAAAAAGGATTGAAGAGCTCTGAATTTTTTTTACTTTTTTTAATTTTTAAATTATATTATTATTTTCTATATATCAAATAAGTATCAATTGCAATGGAATTCTAAAAAATATTAACATAATTCAAATGAAGCAGGATAGGAGGAACAGAGAACCAAAAAAGAGGAAGCAAACAGAAAACAAGTAATAAAAGATGCTTAACTGAGTGTGGTGGCACATGCCGGTAGTCTAGCTACTTGGGAGACTGAGGTGGGAGGACTGCTTGACCCTGGGAGGCTGAGGCTGCAGTGAGACGTGATCATGTCACTGGACAATATGGTGAAATCCTGTCTCTATAGAAAATGTAAAAATTAGCCAGGCATGGTGGCACATCTGTAGCCCCAGCGACTTGGGAGGCTGAGGTGGGAGGATTGCTTGAGCCCAGGAGGTCACGGTACTGTGTGCTATGATTGAACCACCGCACTCCAGCCTGGGTGCCAAAGCGAGACTCTGCCTCAAAAAAGAAAAGAATACAACTAAATAGTTTCTGAAAATGGACTGAGAAGTAGCCGGCGTGGGGAAATTACCAGTTTTCTGAGGTGCGATAATGGTGCCACGGCTCTCCCGCCTAGGTGACAGAGCGAGACTCCATCTCAAAAAAACAAACAAACAAAAACAAAAGCAAATGTGTTTACCGCAGGTATGGTTATTCACGTCATGGTCCCACTTTTCCAGGCCTCTGAACAAGAGCAGAGAGCTCTCCCTGGTGACGGCGCCATGTCCTGGTTCTGATCCTGTCTCCAGCTGTGCAACCCACATGAGGGAAGGCCCACGGGACCCCCAGGTTAGGGTTAAGGTGTGAATGTTTCAGAATGTTTAAATGTATTTACTTACGGAAAGTGGGTTCTGCAGCCCTTCGTGTCCCTGACAAAGGTGAATGGTGTACAGGGTGGCCCTGCGGTTGGCAGTGGGGTGGCCAGGAGGCCACATTGTGGTCCTGACACCCCCAGGACTCCCCACCCCAGTCCCACAACTGCAGTCCCTGCCGCACCGTCCACAGCCCCCTGCCTCCCACCCACCACCACCTCACTGCCTTCCCCACCCCCCACAGGGCCCCCCAGTGCTTGGGACGCCACAAAGGTGACGATGACAGGTGCCGCACTCCCCCTTACCATCATCTCAGCAGCTGCTGAGCACACCCAGGGCCCGGGCTCCCTCCCCACCCCCTCAGCAGATGCTGGCATAAGCAGCCATGGGCTCTGTCTGCACAATGGCACTCCACTCCTGAACACGCCCTAGGGAAATGGGGCCGCTGGGCACAGGGGTCGGGTAGACCCCAGCACCCCTCCTCACCTTAGAAGCAGATACCTACCTGCTGACCAGGCACCTACCAGGCTCCATGGACACTAGCTCCCTCCTCCTCCTGGGGCCAGGGTCTCTCCCTTTCAGTGACGGGAGGACCCACCTGTGACACGAGTTGACCTGGTAGCCAGACCGTGTGAAGACGGGGCTCTGGCAGCTTTGCCAAGAGCCTGTCTTGTGTGTGGCCTGGCTTGTCTGGAAGGTGCTCCAGGCTCTGTTGTGTCCCTGCTGAGGAAGCCTGGCCAGCTCCCGGGACACCCTGAGGGTCAAGCGAGCAGGGTCGAGGGCACAACAGTCACCTGTAAACCTGTTGAACCACCTGCCTCCCTCGCCACAATCTCAGCAGCAGATTCTGGGATCTGAGCAGTTGAGAAGGACTAATCTTGTTTTAAAAACACCCCCCACCCAACCCCCTGCAAGGCGATTTACTGCACCGCCTTCCTCAGTCACCAGGAAGGCCGGACGCCAGGACCTCAGCACTGAGCGCATGTCTGGCCCGCGGACGAGGTTTTCCTCTCGGCGCCCTCACTGTTTCCTGCGAAGGCTGCAGGAGTTTCCACCTCGAGTGTGCGTTCTGCCTCATAAGAGGCCGTTTCCACCTCATCTGTGCGCTGGGGTGTTAAAGTTTTTTTTTTGAGACAGAGTCTCGCTCTGTCCCCCAGGCTAGAGTGCGGTGGTGTGAACTCGGCTCACTGCAACCTCCACCTCCCGGGTTCAAGCAATTCTCCTGACTCAGCCTCCCAAGTAGCTGGGATTACAGGCATGCGCCACCACGCCCAGCTAATTTTCTGTATTTTTAGTAGAGATGGGGTTTCGCCATGTTGGCCAGGCTAGTCTTGAACTCCTGACCTCAGGTGATCTGCCCACCTCAGCCTCCCAAAGTGCTGGGATTACAGGCGTGAGCCACCGCACCCTGCTGGGGATGTCAGCTTTAAAGTCACGTTTTCACCTTACAGTGAAGAATTTCAGAAGCAACACTTCTGCCCGCAAAACACCACTTTGTCCTTCGTAATTGTAATATTGAAGAATTGCTTTCATTTTTAATCAGTCTTAACAGTGCAACTTACTGGCGCCTACAAAGGACGGCAGGCAAGCTGTATTCGATATGCTTATGTTTTATTTACGTAGGTGGCACTTAAAATACATGATGTGTTTAGGGTTGCATTGTCCACAGAAAGCATCAAATATCACTCCACTCCCCACCAAAACCAACTCCACTCCCCATCAAAACCAAATAAACAAAGCCAACTCTTTGGCAACAGTTGTGTTACATAACGTCACAGATCACACTTGTTTCTGGCTCCCAAGCCTGGGTCACTGCTACATGGATTGCGTCAGAAGCTTCCCGGCTTCAACACTGCTAGATTAAAATTGCTGGCATTTTAAAATCACATCACAGCTTTTCACAATGCTCTCAAGTCCAAGAGGACAAAGGAAAAAGGAACATGAACAGCAGATTCTCATGTGAAAGGGAAGGAAAGTCACTGAGAGGGAGCGTGCAGGGAAGAAGTCAAGGCAGCCCTGGAATTCTACTCCGTGCTCAATAAAAACAAAAAGTGAAGCAGCAATACATCATGCAAATGAAATAATGACCGGAAGTGGGCGCATCTGGTTAGAAGTGACTTTCATAAGGAGTCAGTGTTCGCGAACTGAAACATTAGTTCAACCTCCTTGTGCCGTCTCTGGGTGTTTTGCGCGTGTGTAAATACCGGCCCATTTTCCCCAGCACGGCCCTAACCCATGAACACTAGGGAGGGTGCCGCTGAGCAAAAAATTTTGCTAACAATAATTAGCAAAAATCCGAGAAAAAAAAAAATGGAATCTAGCAAAACCTACACCATATCTGAAGTTGAATTTGGACTACCTGCAGAGGATGCAAATTAAAAGAGTAAACAGAAGGAATGATTTTACATCTGATGTGATTCACGACAGCCTTCTATTCGTGTGGCGGGGTTGCTCTGAGGAAAAGGTGCAGGAGTCAATGTGTCACTTGCGATATTCTCTAAGTTACGCTCCACTGAATTACTTTAATTCCAAACACTACGCCGCCACAGGAGAGAGCCTCATTTCATGAATGTTACTCAGTTAGCTGTCTGCGCCCTACTGTACTTCTAAAGCTAGAAATACTCCAGCAGCACGGAGTGGCTGAGCAGCCGAAAAGAATGAAGAGGATCCGGAAGCACGAGAGGAAAACGCGAGCAGATTGAGCGCTGGAGAGAAGCAGAGAGTCGCGGCCGCGTCCCGAAGGTCTGTCCCCGCCACCCGTGCCGTCAGCCCCGTCTCCCGACCCTGCTCTGACTGATCCCTGATCGCATAATCCTGCCGAGCGCGTGCGGCCTCGAGACAGTCCTGACCCAACGCCGCGACCCAGCGCGTGTGCACGGCCGCGCCGAGCACGGGGGCGCGCCAGCGTCCGGGGTGCACCGCGCGCCTCAAGTCCGGTCTAGGGATTGCCTTTGGTCGACTTCTTCTTCTTCGACTCCTCTCTCTGCTTCTGCTTCTTCCTCTTGCCACCTTCTTTGAATCCTAAGGAAACACGGCTTGTAAAACACGGTGCGGAACAGCGCGGCTTCCCCAGCAAGAGCCAAACACGTTTTCTAAATATTTCCCCATGTTAAGAACAAAAAGCAACAAAATGAAGTCGTCTATCTTGGCCACACCTGAACCTCAAAACGGGAGCTGACTTTCCAAGGTGCACGTTGAGAACCGCTCACACTACCCAGACAGCTTCGCCACCCTGCAGAGAAGGGCGGACTCCCACCTATCCAAGCTCCGCCCAGCAGCAGAGCTAGAAGCCCACCCTGCGCACGGCTGCACCTGCGTCCCGGAACCCCGCCCCGGGCTCTCCTTCAGAACGCACACTGGGCCTGCGCAAAGCTGAACGCACACTGGGCCTGCGCAAAGCTGCGCCCCGCTGCGGGGAGGGTGTCCGCGGGCCTCTCCTCTGCTTCCCCAGCCGGCCACAGTGCAGCCTTTCTGCAGGCAAAGCCTTGGCGTGGGCTGGCCTCACGTTTGCGGGCTCTGTGCCATCCGGCGTGGGAAAGTCCCATTTCTTATTTGAAGAAAGTAACCTTTCATTTTCCTTTTGCTATTTCATTTTGCCATTGGCTTTAAGTGGCTGACACTGACTGATCCAGCTGAAGCGCAGGGAGAAAGACGCCCACCCTCTGAACAGCTGATCCAACGTGCCAGAAATGCACACCTCTGGATTCATTTCTGCAGAAATTGTCTTGGACTCAGTGTGTGCCAACACGGGCGCAGGAAACGGGCCTGATGTTGAATTTGGCCACAATTGTCAACATGACGGGGCACAGGGAACATGGCCGGCAGCGGGCAGGGCAGGCCTGGGTCCCACACCCTCGGGCCCTCGACCTGCCAGGAGAACACTCCAAAGACCCACACAACTTCACATCGTGGCATCGTGCCTCACTGGGAGGAGCCTGCTCACAGCCCTCTCGGGGCCTCAGGCCCTGCCCACACTCAGGACTTGCCCCAGACAATCACAATCACGGTGGGCCGAGTGCCGGGCTCCAACCACATGCATTCCACGCCCAGCTGAGGGCCGCCATGCTGACCAGCATGTCACAGGTGCAAGTCCACTGAGTGTGGCTCACGCATGTCCTGGACCACAGTGGGGCAAACACACGTGGACTTTCAAATGTGCCGTGGCTGTCACCACTGAGCACTGCCCGGACCCCGACAGCTCTCCACGGGAGGGGACAAGCCTGCAGATCCAGTCCACACCCACAGCCACAGTCCACACCCACAGCCACACACCACACCACACTCGCCTGTGGCCTGTGCACAGTGGAGGCTGCCACCTTCGCAGCTTTCCACTAGAGCCGAGTGCGTCCTAACCGCCCTACGAGGGAGCAGCGCAAGATGCGCATTCTGTGAACCGCCAAGCGTTCCATGCTGCGTATTTAGGAAATGTGCCTTAAGTTACGGAAAGAAAGAAAGAACAGAGGGGCATGTGTGCCACTGAGGACCTGCTTCCAAAGCAGGGAGGCGGCTCTGCAGAAAACGCAGAGGAAAGGAAAGGAAGCCGGAGGAAGCCAGGAGATCCCCGTCCCGAGGAGCACGCGGGGAGCCCCCTGACTGGTGCGCGGCCTGGGCAGAGCCAGCTCTCGGAGGCTGTGTCCCCCGGAGGATCCTCGTGCCCCAGGACCCAAGGGACCCCGTGGGATGGGGGTGGGGTGGGGGGTCAGCCCGGCCTGCGGTTCCTCAGCTTCAGGAAAGCAAACTTTACCAAGACCCCAGAACAATGGGAGTAATAGGAGCTCCTTTAAAGCAACTGCTGCCACTGGTCCTTTATGAGTTAGGGACGGAGAGCCTGAGGGGACCACACTGCAGACACCCTCACCCGCCCTGGGGCTGCCGGGGATGGTGGGGGAGGGGCGGGTCCGCTACAAAGAAACCACTTTCCGGTATTCTTCAAGACTCCAATATTGCTGGGCATGGTGGCTCACGCCTGTAAACCCAACACTTTGGGAGGCTGAAGCAGGGGATCGCCTGAGGTCAGGAGTTTGAGACCAGCCAGTCCAACACGGAGAAACCACATCTCAACTAAAAATACAAAAATGAGCCAGATGTGGTGGTGGGCACCTGCAGTCCCAGCCACTCGGGAGGTGAGGCAGGAAAATCACTAGAACCCTCGAGGCAGAGGTTACAGTGAGCCGAGATCATGCCACTGCACTCCAGCCTGGGTGACAGCGCAAGACAGTCTCAAAAAAAAAAAAAAAGAGTCCAAAATTGAAGTGAGAAAAACAGAGCAGGCCCTCCTGTCACCTGAACCTCCTGCGAATCACAGACACGGCCTTGGGCACCAGCTCGTGGGCTCCAGACCTTCATGGGACCGCCAGCCTCGGGCACAGACCACAGAGGCACACTCTCCCATCAGCGACTACTTAAAAATTCGTCCTGATAGAAAAGGACTTCTGGAAACTGTTGAAAACCCTTAAGTATAAATACACAAATTAGTTTCATTAAAAAGACAAACTTGGAGCTGTTGAAAGCTGAGGGCAGGGTTAGATTCCAATCTTTAGTTGGAGCTCCGTTCCACAGCATTCCATTCCACAGCATTCCAGGACAGGCTGCTTTCCTCAGTCAAAAAAGTAAAGGACCTGTTTTATTCTTTCTTTCATGTTCGGTCATTTTACTTTTCCTTTTTTTGTTGTTGTTTTTTTTGAGACGAAATCTCGCTCTGTCACCCAGGCTGGAGTGCAGTGGCCGGATCTCAGCTCACTGCAAGCTCCGCCTCCCGGGTTTACGCCATTCTCCTGCCTCAGCCTCCCAAGTAGCTGGGACTACAGGTACCCGCCACCTCGCCCGGCTAGTTTTTTGTATTTTTTTAGTAGAGACGGGGTTTCACCGTGTTAGCCAGGATGGTCTCGATCTCCTGACCTCGTGATCCACCCGTCTCGGCCTCCCAAAGTGCTGGGATTACAGGCTTGTACTTTTCCTTTTTTAACAGTTACATGTTCTTGATATTCCTACAGTATGTGTGGAATTCATAAAACACAAAATCCCACTCGTCCTTTCCAAAGCCTGAGTTAGGATGGGGTGGGTTCCCGGCGGTGCCTCTGTCCTCTGAACTAAGGCAGGGCGAGTGCTGGGGTTAAGGACTCCACACAGCGGCAAATGTCAGCCAGAGAACCCCACACCACGCAGCAGGGACAGGCGCTCCCCGCCGACCCGCCGCTCTGCTGACCGGGATAGGAGCACCCCCAGTACCCAGTACTCCCCAACATTCCTGCTTCCACTGGCTGCACCCCGTTGTCAATCACACCAGACACAAGGAGGGGAAATTCTTGCAGAAGCAGTACGCTCCGTATTTTGAGGGGTGCATCTCAAGTGAGAGCTCGTTTCCAGCCTAAAAAAAATCATGCCCTAGAACTGCCCAGGCCTGGGGGCTGCACACCCGGCTGTGACTCCACGAGTGGAAGCTCGCTCACTCCTGGGAGCTCCAATAAGACCTACTCGATTCAGGGACCGGTCAGACGGCTGGAAGCCAAAGCAGGGGCCATCAATACTGCTGGGTGGCCGGTCTCCTCACCGTGTACTCCTTTCTCAGGAACCTTGCCCAGGAATCCCACAAAAAGATGATAGTGGGATCTTCCAGGCACCCAGAGGCCTGGCCGAGAGTCATGGGTTTTCTGTGACAAGGGGCTTCGGGGAGAGACCTTCAGTGACACAAAAATGTAGCCAACCAGTATCCTGACTCAGGAGCCTGTGTTATCGCTACAAAGTCCACTGGTCAGAACACCCAGCAGGCTGGAGCTAAGGGGTCTGCACCCACGTGACTTTGTCATGCCCACACTGGCACATGCCCTTGTCTGTAGGCATGTACAGTTGTTCCGATATGGTGGTGCTGGTGCTCTGATCCCGATACAATGAGTGAGCCTGCAGGGGCAGAGCCTTGCTCAGCCTCTTTCTTGTCACCCACCAGCGCCCTGGAGTCGGTGAGTGAGTCGCAAATGGCCTCTGCTGAGACCAAAACCACCCCGCTTTGCAATTTCACTCTAGTTCTGTCTCCAACTCTGCAGCAGCTTCCTGAATCATCCATTGAGTCAGCTCTGTCCTCTCTCAATAAGAACTTAAGTAAAAGTCTCTGACATGTGTTCATTATATATTTGTATGAAAATCACATCTTTAAATCTTTGATGGTTACTTTGGTATCTTCAAGATCTCATGAAGCGATTAAAAAAAAGGAAACAAATGAGAGGAAAAGCTCTGGGACGGAAGCTCCACAAAGAGGATCCGGGCAGAAACAAAAGCCATCACTGGCCTCTCTGCTGTAAGGATTTGTGTTGGGATTCAGCAGTCAGCCAGCTTTCCCCGTCAGAAACGGTGCATGGCAGGGAAGCCGAGGATACACACTGGCAAAGCCAAAGCCGTGAGGCGCGGGGAGAAGGGCGCCTGCCCGCCCACATCCGTCCCGCCCACAGCCACAGTCGCTGGGAGGAGAAGACCCGCCCAGTTCTGAAATGCGGGTGTGGCCTCAGGCCTGTGCTGGGTGCTGTTCCAGGAGTCTCACCTCACTTTAAACATGGCTCCTCCAGGTGGCTCGCACCTGTGCACCACATTCTCGGGGCCTGGGAAATCACAAGGCCCCTCGCAGGCCAGGCTTCCGGTGGCCTCCTAACCCCAGTGGTTCAGGGACACTACGGCTGTGACCCTGCTCTATCCCGCACCTTGCAAAGACCCATCGACAAACAGTGCGCCCTCCCTACCGCCCTCAGACCCTTCAGTACCAGGAGTGCACAACAGATCCTGGGAGCCTTCCCCACGCTCGCTCAGTGCAGGGATCCTGGGGAGCCTCCTCCAAGCCCACTCAATGAAGGGGACCCTGGGGAGCCTCCCCCACACCCACTCAGTACAGGGATCCTGGGGAGCCTCCCCCAAGCCTGCTCAGTGCAGGGAACCTGGGGAGCCTCCCCCAAGCCCATTCAATGAAGGGGACCCTGGGGAGCCCCCCCAACACCCACTCAGTACAGGGATCCTGGGGAGCCTCCCCGATGCCCACTCAGTGCAGGGATCCTGGGGAGCCTCCCTCATGCCCACTCAGTACAGGGATCCTGGGGAGCCTCCCCCACACCCACTCAATGAAGGGGACCCTGGGAGCCTTCCCCGCGCCCGCTCAGTGCATGGGGAGTTCTTTCTGGGTACGCACGCGGCCTGCAACTGCCTCTGTCCGTCACTCAGTGACACAGCGCAGAGCACAGCAGGGTGGGCGGCCGGCCAGCTGGAGGGGCTGCTGCGCCCACCCACAGGCATCGCGTCCTGAGGCTCTCATGGCTGGGGGTGCACCTTCCGTCCTCCTGGGAAGCGTAACCGGCAACTGTGCTTCATCCAAGAAGGACTGGAAGGGGCTAATTTTTCAATAGAAAGCTCCATGAAGGGAAAGGGAGAGACCTCCCCCCTTCTTTTCACGTCCTGCTTAGACAGTGCTGTTCCGCCCAAGTCCACAGAAGTAACCTCACGACATCCGCTGAGGTCCCCCAAACCCAGAGATCAGCCATCCCTATCTTCCTGCACGACAGGAGCGGCTGGGGTCCCCTCACCGCGTGCAGTGGTAAGAACCAGAAGGGGCACAAATACTTCCAACTGATGCACAATTCACACTGAACAGACCCTGGGCTTTAGGACGTAGTCAGGGCCAAGCCTACGCGCACAGCACGTCCCCAGGGGGACCCAGAACTTCTCCGGGGCACTCACTTCAGAGACTCTCCGGCTCCCTAAGAGGTGGGTGGAGGGCAGGGCGGCCAAGAACCCCACGGCGGACGGGCGGGCGGACTACGCTTCACAAGCAGGTCTGACTTGAGGGCTCTTTTGTTCTGCACCCAGCGCAGAAGAAGGCACGAGAAGGTGAAGCTGACGGAGGGGCAGGAGCAGATGCAGGACCCCCCCCCCAGCACGAGACCACCTGGCCTAAGCCACAGGCCTCAAGCTCTATGCTGAAAGCTACGGAAAGGCACGTCTACGGTAAAAGCAGCACCTCGCACTGCCATGGCAGCTCTGTCATCCTTTGCGGAGCAACACACTGTGTAAAGGACACGGGGACCCCGTTTGAACGGTGGGGGGCCCGGAGCCACCGTGGCATGGGGGCCGCAGGCGGGAGGGGAACAGAGCAAAGACACCTCCTCCCGCGCCGCCCACCGCACCCGCTCAGGTCAGAACACAGCAGCACAGGCGCGGTTTGTGTCCTCGCTGTCCTCTGGCACCCAGGGCAGTCTCGCTCTGCGCCTGCTCCTCGGCTGCCTCCCTTTGCACACCTGCTGCGGACGCGAGGGGGTCCCAGGGCCCGGGTGCCCGAGGTCGGTCCTGCTCGCCCTCCTCCTCATAGAGACCGTGAGGTGCATGTCTGAGCAGTGAGGCAGGCCGGGGCGGCTTCGGCGGGCGGAGGCTGGCAGGCTGGGCTGGCAGGGCGCTCTGGCCTCTCCGCATGCATTCCTCGGCGAGGGCATCCTCGTCGGCCACACCTGCAAGCACAGCGGGAGAGAGACAGCCGTGAGCGAGCGGCAGCCGGCCCCTCCAGAGCCAGCGATCTCCCTGACAGACGCATCATCTCTGGGGAGGAGAAAGAGGTTATCGTCTTTCTTCAGTGGCACCACTGGGGCCAGAACTTAATGCTCCAAGAGTGGGAAAAGAGTCATCTGACAATCACCCCTCTCTCTCTCCTGGAAGAAGCGGCTCCCCGCCCCACCAGCTTTGGCACCATCAACACGGCCCTTCCAAGAGCGAGTGCCCCACTGAAATCACAGCCCAGGGCTGACAAGTTCACTGTCAGAATCAGCCAGCTGGGCCACCGTGGGGAAGAAAGGCTCTGGGTCCAGCTGGCGATTCCATCCTCAGAGTCCATACACAGAAGACAGCCCCGCTCTGCCTGGTGCCGGAATACATCTGTGGCAGCAGCAGCGGTGCCCACAGGAGCCACAGCTCCGCCCAAGGCAGGGCCACTCCAGTGCAGCTCCAGCTCTGGCCCCGCACAACACACACACACCCCCAAGACAGGCCGGCTCCTCAATGCTCTGAAAAGTTGTGCTTTCATTAATCTTTTGAAATACAGAAAAAGTCATTGGAAGGCCATGCATTAAAAAAAAAAGAAATATAGGCCAGGCGCGGTGGCTCACGCCTGTAATCCCAGCACTTTGGGAGGCCGAGGCGGGCGGATCACGAGGTCAGGAGATCGAGACCATCCTGGCTAACACGGTCAAACTCCGTCTCTACTAAAAATACAAAAAATTAGCCGGGTGAGGTGGCGGGCACCTGTAGTCCCAGCTACTTGGGAGGCTGAGGCAGGAGAATGGCGAGAACCTGGGAGGCGGAGCTTACAGTGAGCCGCGATCACACCACTGCACTCCAGTCTGGGCGACAGAGCGAGACTCCCTCTCAAAAAAAAAAAGAAATACAGAAAAAATGTTTTGAACACTGATGGATACGAGGAATAAAAATAAGAAAACAATATTCGCAGAATGATCTCCACTGTGATTCTCTGAAGGTGTGAGTGACAGTCGCTGTGTGGATGTGAGGGAGGCAGCGGCAGCTCCAGGAGCAAAGCGTGTGAGGCCGTAGCTGGTGGGATTCCTCGTGCCTCTGCAAACTCTAAAATGTGTCTAAAACGTGTTGCACCCAGCACTTCGGGCCCCGAGCCCTGCGCAGATGTAAAGCAAGGCAGACCCCTCCCGTGGCACAGCACGGAGTTTATGCCAGAGGCGGCCTCGTCCTCCTCACTTCCCCACAAGCACTAAGGAGCACTCAGCCATTGAAATGCGCCTGAAACGCAACGGACTGAGAGATCGACGGACATTCAGGAGCTTCTCCAATTAAACACGCCACTTCCAGTGCTGAGTGCCAGGCCCAGGGCCCGCCCCAGGAGCTCAAATGTGACTCACCCACTACGGAGAGAACTGGCTCTGAGGTCAGGAAGGAACCCGCTCTCAGGCTGTCCCCTCAGGCCAGGCTCTGGTCTTGGAGACCACGATGGTGACGCTCGCCTAAGGAAGACCCTCACACGAGTGCAGAATTCATCTCCAAGGAATACCAAGACCTGGGCCACTCGCAACCTGGGGCCTGTGTGTCCCCAGAGGGGAGGGCAGGCCTCACAAAACCCTAAAGCTGCAGCACGGCGCCCACAGGGCTGTCGTTTCTGGAACTCAGCAAACCCAAGAGGAGGCACAGGCCTCAGAACTCAGATGTCACCTTCTACCCCCATCCTATTTCCCCACACTCTGAACACAGAAACGTGATTTTTGGGACCCTTTAACCATGCACCATAAATGCAGGCTGTGAGGCTTCACCTACGACACCCACTGTCAACACCGGCCCGCACGTCCTGCCAGGGACCCCAGGGCCCCTGCTGAGACGGCTGCACCAGGAGAACACGCGCACGTCTCAGCATCACGCCGAACTGCTGAGCTGAGAGGGGTCACCTAGCCCGGGGCCAGTTCTCCCCTTGGGAACTCCGTGTGCTCACGGGCAGAATGAACAGGTGGCAGGGCTGCTGTCTGCGATTCTATGACATGAGTGAAGGAAAACAGCACCCAGCACACAGGCCGTGCCTGCGGGCGTCATGCACACACAGCACTTCCTGAGCGTGCCCGCGGCAGGAGGAAACATGCCAGGGTCCCCTGACCAGGCCCCAGTTGCAGGCTGGGAGTGAGGAGGGCTCTGGGAGACACCCAGGATGCAGCTTCTCAGCAAACCAAGCTGTTTCCCAGCTGCCTAGACCCTGGCAGGAGAGCGGAACACATGGAGACAGTGCTGCGAACTTGCTGTTGTGTAGCAACATGGCTTCCAGATCTGACACTGAAACTCAAAGGGGCTGCATCGCCGAGAAGCATCAGCAGGCTGCCCCGGTGACACCTGTGGACCCTGGGCTGTCCCAGCCCCTTGGACACCAAGGAGAGACTCAGCACAGGTGCTCCCAGGGTACCACGTCCCACCTTGGAAGGAGAGAGGAGAAACGAGGGGATCCACACACACAGCAGCAAAGGGCCAACCGGAAGCTGCCGGTGCCAAGCCCGTTCCTGCCTCCAGGAGGATTACACCCAATACTCCGCCATGACTTTGAAGATTATACTTTGCCAACTAATGTAGAACATTTGAGAAAAAAATTTAAAGTTTCTGGTGTGTGACACACTGAACTGGACCCTAAACATCCATAGCTGTGAAGTCTTCCCCAGGCACAGTGATGCAGCATGAGTTCTGTGACTGCCACCAGAAGAGTCACCCACTGCCTGGCCCAGCCACACACGTCAATGCCCGGGAGCTTCAGAGCCAAGCGTGAGCCGCTCACCTGCCCCACTCCATGGGGAGGGAAAATGGGGGCAGGGTAACCCCACACATCCTGGCTCATCCTGGCTCTGGGAAGCCCAGTCTTGCTGCCACTTGAAATTACGCACTTCCAGCTCAGTTGCAGTTGGGAACCCCCGCCTCCCAGCTGTCCCCCGCACCCCTGGTCCGCAGGTGAAAACACAGCCCTGGGCGGGTGTCCAAGGACCCGTTTTCAGAGCGCTGTGGGTCAGCCGGGGCTGCCATCGCATCGCCTGGGGGCCAGGCTTCGGGTCCAGCCTCAGCCAGGGCTTCCCACCCTCAAGGTCCGGCCTCCTCCTTCGGAGCTGCTCTGGGAGAGGTCCTGCTTTTACCGTCTGTTTAGAAAAAGGCCCCACTGAGACTTAAGACTGATATTTTGAAAATGAATATTGAAGACACTTGCAGCATCCAAAGCTCCCTGCATCATCTCCTCAGAGGCTGAGGCCACTGGGCAGGCATGGATGCTGCACTCCTAACCCCATGCTGCTGAGCTGGCCAGCTGCGGGCTCTGAGCAGCCCTGGAGTGACTGGGGGAGAAAGGTGCAGGCTCCACAGCCACAGCCACAGGGCAGCCTGGCTCCCGCGGATACGCCTGCATCCCTATCCTCTCCTGCACGGCTCAGCCGCTCCGCCCCCTGCCAGGTCCCGGCAACACCCAGAAGCCTCCCTCCCCCGACTCACTTTGGAGGAGGGCTGGGCCTGGCACACGTGGCAGGTCGACAGCAGCTGCTCAGGTCTGGTCTCTCGGTAAACCCTTCTGGCCCCAGCGGTTGGACACAGTTCTGTGTCCCCAGGCCAAGCACACAAAGGACTCCCCAAGGTTCCCATGAAACCTCATGGCTAGTGAGGTGCCAGGAAAAGTGACTTGAGGAAAGAAGACGAAGGTGGACATGAGGACCTCCGTATCACCTGGGGAGTCACACAGCGCGCTGCTGCTCCAAACCCCCACGCTGAGCCTCCCGTGGGCACGGGGCACTGCTGGCAGGGACAGGGAGCGGCCGTCTCCCGGCTGGGACGCAGATGTGCCAGCAGGGGTCATCAGCTCTCTAACAAAAGGGACACACAGTTGGTCTGAACAGGACGACCCGACTCGGCCTCGATGGTTCTATCTGTTCAGAGCCAAGGCTCTGGGCGTCCTCCTGCTGCAGCCGCCCCAGCCACATGCCGGCACTGCTGGAGGCTCTGTTCCCCACCTCACTGGCAGGTGAAGCCACTGCCTCCAAGGTTCTAACTACACTGTGGATGGAGCTTTCCCACCCCACGGCCTCCTACAGCTTTCCAGCAAGAAAAAATAAAAAAGAGAAAGTGGCTGGAGGGCAGTCGCGGCAGGCAGGACGGACAGACCGGCTGCGGGAGAACCGGACAAGCACCGCCCCACGGCCCTTCCCTTGGACTCGGCCTCCCAGTCCCTCCCAGGCCCAGCATTATCCGATCTCCCTCCTGGCCACAACGGGGTCAGCCCCGAGGTTCGGGTTTAATTGGCGCAGGATGCAGCCTGGTGACGTCTGTCAAGGTCCCAGGAGACTGCATGGTGAGCTCCATGCCATGACAGGCTCTCCAGAGATGCCCCCAGGGCCTCACAGGCAGTGGCTCTCCGTGTTCAGGGCTGACAGGGCCGCCGCGTGAACCCTGGGACCCCCCCCCACAGAGTAAGGCAGCTGTTCTTAGAAACCCTGCACCCCGGCCCATCCGCCTCCCACTCACAACGAGGAAGGACCACGAGGAGGAAGGAGCTGGGGCTGCTGATGCTGAGAAACGTGCCTCACAAGATGTGGGAATGCACAGACCCGCACTCCTGCCAGCATCCCAGGATGGGACAAGCCAGCCTCATGCACAGCCTGGAAGCAGGCGCCACGCGGAGGGCCGAGGAACACACAACTCAGCACACTTCCCACAGCAACACCCTCTCCCACGGGAAAGAGCCCCCAGGACATTCTCTCCAACATCCTGCTAGAGCTCACGCAGCTATCGCACAACACGTCCTTGTGGGATTCGGGATGTCCCCGCCACACCACCCTCTTCTCTCTCCCATCGC
>NW_012115154.1:25590315-25598530 GCF_000951035.1 Colobus angolensis palliatus | reverse complement strand
CGAGCTGAGACTGCACCACTGGACTCCAGCCTGGGCAACAGGAGTGAGACAATGTCTCAAAAAAAAAAAACCCCACACATCTCCCTCACAATTTGTGCACAAGGAAATTCCCTGTGGGGCTCAAGATCTTTACCCTAGAGCAGTTGTGTGGGATTTCACCCTGGCAATGTGAATGGACAGCTTACCTTCACACGTGCAGACAAAGGACAGATCTCAAAGTCATCCCTCTGCTCCCCTGAGACAAACGCGTATCTGCTTCCTCTGCCCTGTTGTTTCATGAAGCCAGACTAAGGCACACGTGGCCCTTCCCCTACCCTCCTCACACGTGGATTATGTATTCAGTGAAAGGCTGATCAGAGACTCAACAGAAAGCAACGATTTGTCTTATCCACCTATGATCCAGAAGCCCCCAACCCCACTTCCAGCTGTCCCACCTTTCCGGAACATACATCTTGCATGTAGGGACGCCTCATGTCTCTCCCTGAGGTGCATAAAACCAAGCTGTGCCCCGACCACCTCGGGCACCTGTTGTCAGGGTCTCCTGAGGCTATATCACGGGCACGTCCTCAACCTCGGTAAAATAAACTTCCTGCACTGACTGTGACCATCTCAGATACTCCTGGTTCACAGTACGAAGGCAGATCAGAAGGCTGATGGAGAAAGTGGGGGTCCGTGGAGTTTCTCCGTGGCCCAAGGTGATGACTGCTCCCGATTCTAACAACGTTCCAGTTTACCCTGCCCTGGAAAAGTGCAGGTGCCAAACAGTGGCTTCCCTTAAATAAGAAACCACAGGCTCCATATTCCTTGTTTTAAAGTGGGGCCACCCATGCACCGCAGGCCCCTGGGATGGAAGAAACAGTGACCCCCCCAAGACACACTGCTACTTCTCCTGCCACTCCCACAACCCTCCCCTGGGACCCAGCTCCCTCAGCCTACGGAGGTGGAGGCGGTGTGAGCAGTCTGGCCAGCCCGTGAGGTGCTTGTCTCCGAATAGAGATGGATGCCCTGAGTAGCATGACAGTGCCAAGCTCAAAGCACACATGGCCCCGTGGCCACCACAGACAACCCCTTGACCCCATGCCTGCCCCATGGCCAGCAGGAGAGCATGGCAGGTGGCGGGGGACTTGCTGCAGCCAAGCCACTCAGCACTGGGACTGTGCTGTACCCGCCACTGCATGGGCAGCGTGCGTCCCTTGGAAGCATTGGTACCTTGAAAGCATGGGTGCCCGTGGAAGAGGTGCAGCTCAGAGAAGAAGAGGTGCCTTCCCTGTGCTTCTACTGTCCCCTCATCTTTAAAATGAGGACAAGGCCAGAGTGGACCCCGCCTGGGATCCCTGCACTCTGGGAGGCCAAGCAGGGAGGATCACGTGGGCCCAGGAGTTCAAGACCAGCCTGGGCAACATAGGAAGACCCCATCTCTATAAAAAGTAAGAAAATACAATGAGGATGAAACCCAGTTATCAAGGCTGAGTGCGGCAGAGCCACTCTCAACACAACGGCAGCCTGAAGAACCGAAGCCACAGAGACTGGACAGGCTCCCTCCATCACAGCGACCGAGGGGAAAGGAGCCCTCAAGGCTTCTGCTAAGATAAGCAGCCTGTGGGTTCCGGGCTTCCAACCATTCTGAGAGGGTCCACATACAGGAAGAGCCCGCCTCTGGAACAGAGAAGGCAGGTGGGGCGCCGGGCCACTGCTGGGGAACTGAAAAGATCTGGGAAGGGCGCGTGGAGACAGCGGCAGGAGGGCCACTGCTGCAGAGGTCAGGGCATACTCACGCCGCCTCGGTCCCGTTCCCACCTGTTTCTAATAGGCAGGAATTTCTTTATTGCGTGATGCTTCATGTCACAGCTCTCTCCCCTTAGTTCCACTCACCTTGACACATTTTTATACCTGATTTACTTCCCCTGTTATAGGCTGAACTGTGTCCCCAAAAACTCACACACAGATGTCGTGACTTCAAATCTACATTCGCTTTTAAAAACTGCCACATCCACCCTAAGAACAGGTCTCTGTGCTCCTTCCATTCCTTAAGAAATATAAATTAGGTTGGTTTGAGCGCAGTGGCTCACGCCTGTAATCCCAGCACTTTGGGAGGCCGAGGCGGGCAGATCACCGGAGGTCAGGAGTTCAAGACCAGGCTGACTAACATGGAGAAACCCCGTCTCTACTAAAAATACACAATTAGCCGGGTGTGGTGGCGCATGCCTGCAATCCCAGCTACTCGGGAGGTTGAGGCAGGAGAATCGCTTGAACCCAGGAGGTGGAGGTAGCGGTGAGCCAAGATGGCACCGTTGCACTCCAGGCTGGGCAACAGAGTGAAACTCCTCAAAAAAAGAAAGACATGTAAGTTATGTAAATCATGTACGTGACTGAAGAGCTCTGCCTGCCAGCAATCCTTTGATACAGGAGGAGCCGCCCAGGTCACAGTAAGCCCTGCAGGAGGTGAGGGGCTCGGGGTGGGCCAGAGCAAACAGAGGCGAGGAGGCCCGTGGCTGCTGGCACCATCAAAACCTGGGGCTTCTGCACAGGGCGGGGCCACAGCGGGTAAGTCCCTCTCAGGAGTGGTTTTACCTCACCTCCCCCTTTAAGACAGAAAGAGGTCATCAACCTTTTCGGCTTCCTAGAAATCCAGAGTCAAGGGTCACAGCCACACGCAGAAACAAGCCAAGGGCTGGCCAGGGTCGGCTCCAGCACCACCTGCCTTCCACACCTTTGTGACCTAAAGTTGGTGCCTAGGCCCCTCTACAGGGTTCACAGTGACTCACTCACTTCCAGAAAGATCCTTCCCTGACCCACCCATGTCTCGCCCACCCCCAGTTCCTGCCCTGCCTCAGGACCTGTGTACCTCATTCACACCCCCGACTTCCACCCAGGCTTCATCCCAGACGCACAGCTGACACATGCCAGGCGGACGCAGGAGCCCTGCCAGTGAGCCTGCTGAGGAGACACAGACCACCAGCGACAGAGGCCGCAAGACAAAGGTAATTCCAGCGCCAAGAACTTCAACACAGCCCACCCGAGGGTCAAGGGCCCCTTCTCAGTAGAAGCTCCTGCCAAGTTTAGGACCCGCCTTTCGAATGACACCTAACGGGAGGATAACCAGGATGGCGCCAACGGTCACACCGAGGAGAAGAGCTCGGTGCCAGCAAAAGCTCTCCACCAGCAGGTCCGCTGCAGAGCATGCATCATGGCGCACTACCCATGAGCGTGTCCACAAAGATGCGGGGACCCAGGCATCCCCGTGCTCAGACTTCCCTACACACGAGCAGGTCCACAAAGATGCGGGGACCCAGGCATCCCCGTGCTCAGACTTCCCTACACACGAGCAGGTCCACAAAGATGCCGGGACCCAGGCATCCCCGTGCTCAGACTTCCCTACACACGAGCAGGTCCACAAAGATGCCGGGACCCAGGCATCCCCGTGCTCTGACTTCCCTACACACGAGCGTGTCCACAAAGATGCCAGGACCCAGGCATCCCCGTGCTCTGACTTCCCTACACACGAGCGTGTCCACAAAGATGCCGGGACCCAGGCATCCCCGTGCTCTGACTTCCCTACACACGAGCAGGTCCACAAAGATGCGGGGACCCAGGCATCCCCGTGCTCAGACTTCCCTACACACGAGCAGGTCCACAAAGATGCCAGGACCCAGGCATCCCCGTGCTCTGACTTCCCTACACACGAGCAGGTCCACAAAGATGCCGGGACCCAGGCATCCCCGTGCTCTGACTTCCCTACACACGAGCAGGTCCACAAAGGCGCGGGGACGTGGGCATCCCAGCACCTCATGCTCAGACTTCCCTAGAACTCGCCTTCCCGTTACTGCAGCTCACAAAGAAACCGAAAAAAGGCAAAACCAACTGTATTAAGCCTTATTAGTGATCAGTATCTACTTCATGTTTTGGCTTTACAAAGGCTTTACTGGGTGATACAAAACACTGCATTTTCCCCTACTAAACAAAAACTTTGAACACCTGCATCCTAAGCTTAACTCGTGCTGATGTTCTCCTGACAAAATACAGGCCGGGCGCCGTGGCTCACGTCTGTCATCCCGCCGCGTCGGGAGGCTGAGGCGGGCGGATCACGAGGTCAGGAGTTCGAGACCGGCCAACACGGTGAAACACCATCTCTACTAAAAATACAAAAATTAGCCGGGCGTGGCGGCGCACACCTGTAATCCCAGCTACTCCACAGGCTAAGGCAGGAGAATCGCTTGAACCCAGGAGGTGGAGGTTGCAGTGAGCCACAAATGTGCCACTGCACTCCAGCCTGGGCAACAGAGCGAGACTCCATCTCCAAAAAATACAGATAGATAGAGAGAGATATAGATACATAGTCACACACAGCTTAGCAAGAGGGGTACGTTAGGTGATGTCACCGCACTCAGGCCTAGAAGGCACGGCCCACTCCACACCCAGGCTGCAGGGCCCGGCCGACTGCGGCTAGGCCGCAAACCTGTGCCTCCATCCCAGCACTGAGCGCTGCAGGCGGCTGTAGCTCAATGGCAAGGATGCAAACCTGGATCACACGCAATGAAAATGCCGTCCTAACCTTACACAACCCCCGCAGTCTACGTGGACCACCACTGGCCAAAACGTCCTCACGCGGTCAGGGCTGTTCTTTAGCACCAAGCAGGGGCAGGGTCACTTTCCTGGCACCTACTCATCAGGCGGGGAAAGGCCTCCCTTCCAGGCATAAGTGTCACCAGACAGGGCAGGGGACAGTGGGGGCCACATGGACCTGCCCTGCAAAAGCTGCTCAGAACCTTCCAGTCGAGCAACCTGACTTGTGCAAGATCTCACACGAAGAACCCCCAACAAACTTGTCAGCGGAACTTCTACAAACATCCTTTAGAAAACAACTCAACTTTCTCACAAATTAACCTAAAATTCCCCAAATTAAAACCAAAAAAGGGCATTCACTGCCATTCAGTCTCACCCTCCTAGAGTCAATACCACTTTCTGAAAGCCATTGTCTAAAATCTCTATATAGCCTTTTAAAACTTTCCATGTAATACCATTAATTACTCTTCTTTGGAAATTTACCACTAATTGTTTAAAATTTACCACTAATTGTTTAAACAGTGGTAACAGTTTAAACACCACTAGTGTTTAAACTAAAAATTTTAGTTTAGCAATTTGTCCTGAAAAGGCAATACGCATCAGTTGTAGGAAAAACAAGTCACTTCTAATTCTACAGCCCATAGATAATTTACTGTTTGGGTATAATTTCTGCTTCTTCCTGTGCGTGAATTAAATATTAAACCTTATAAATTACTAAAATATAGGCTGGTTACAACGGTTCAAGTTTCTTTTTATTGGGGGAACTAAATATACCAGAAAACATCCTGTTTTGTAACCACAGTTAAATAAAATTTAAAAACAGAAACAAGATCTGCCAGCATCCCCCCGAGCCAAAAACACACTGAAATCATCGAGAAGCTATTAGAGGAATGTTCCGCAGCTGCCGCGGGCATGGCCATCTTATCGGAGGCTCCAGTTTCTTCCCCAAATGGAGTCTGAATGGAGTACAGGAGCCTGGCTGATAACACGCAGATGAAAACAAACTCCTGCAGATAAAAACACACTTTTCCCAAATACGCACAATCCACGAGGCCTCTGGGGAGACTGCTCCTTTCTCTGACTTTTTTGAGAGACTGGGGGGTTAGTCCCTACTTACACAAATTAGGAATACCACTTACACACTGCAGATTATTCAAACAACCAAAAACGCATGCCTGGCCCATCAGAAGACCGGCTCTCTCTAACATTTAATGTGTGCTGGGCCCTGGGGACACCGAGCAAGACCCTGCTCTCACTCCTCGGGAGCTCAGTGGTGGACAGACTTCAAACAACGCAGCAAGGCGGTGCTGTCTGCACTCTGCAGATACAAAGGCACGTGGAACAGCCCTGGAACGGCAGACCCCGTCTGCTGGGGAAACACTAGGAACCTGGCTTCAACACAGGACAGAGCAGCTACGAAGGCTGAACAGGTTTTTGTTTGTTTTATTTTGAGATAGAGTCTCGCTCTGCTGCCCAGACTGGAGTGCGGTGGCGTGATCTCAGCTCACTGCAAACTCCGCCTCCCAGTTCGAGTAATTCTGCCTCAGCCTTCCGAGTAGCTGGGATTACAGGCGTGGGCCACCACGCCCAGGCTCCTGAACAGTTTTAAACAGGAAAGTGACTTGCTTTTGCCAGCCACGTGATGGGCTTGTGACATAGAAGCTGAATTGAGGAGGAGGAAGGGCAGAGGTTGGGGAGGAAGAACAGGTGCCACAGTTAACCCTTCATGGCTACTTATGAAGAGATGGCTCCAGGGAATGAAGATGTGAAGGTTGGTCTGGAAGTAACTACTGCAAGAGCGCACTGGCTGATGGCACGGGGACGTGCCCAGGGTCCAGCTGGGAGAGGGATGGTGGCACGGGAGCACACAGGGGGACACAGGAGGAAATCAGAGCACGGGCGAAGGCTGAGGATAATGAGGCGGAAAGTCTCCTGTTGGATTCCCTCCAGCATAAGAGGCTCACGAAGCACTGCCAACAAAAGGCCAAAAGATTCCCAGCAGCCCTGCTGGGGTCGGCATTCCCACTGGTGTCAGAGCTTAAACCACCACCGCAGCGATACAGAGGTTCCGGCCCAGCAACTGCAGGCCGCCGTTCACCCACACCACCCCCTCCTCGGCTGGACGGCCTTGACTGGGTCTGACTCTTCAGTGGCTCCTAGGGGCTGGTGCACAACACAGGCTCGAGGAGAAGCCAGAGGCTTGTGTGGAGTGGAGGCCACGTGCTGAGTTACCACCTCAGTGCAGCTTAGCAGCTTCCCAGGAAGCACGCAGCACGGGTCACTTCTCAAGGGGTAGCTACGGATGCACGTCCATGCCGCGTGCACACATCCACATCGGTGAGAGCGGTGTGGACAGCATCCCTCGGCTGAGTGTGAGGATAATTCCAGGAGGACCTGGAGTGAGGCACATTCAGCTACCACTGGCATCATGCCCCGTGGCAGGTTCGGGACCCTTTTCAGATGGAAACCAACTAACGCACACTGTGGCGTCGGCCTTCCCATGTAGAGAAGGAGGCGGGCAGTGGGTGTTTATGCCTGAAAAACCCCTTAGACTTGAACTGTCTGAAGTTCCTCAGTCTCGGGGCATACGCTGTGGCCTCCCTTCCCAGAGCTGGGTCCCTTTGATTTGCGCCCATTTCCCAGGAACTCACAATATACAACATCCTGACAAAGAGTTTCCAGGGCTATGAGAGCTGGAAATTACAGCCTTTGGTCATGTTTTAGTATGGACACAGCTGCGGTCCACGGAGTACCCCAGAGGGCAGCAGAGAGTGTGGACTCACACACTGAAGAGTAGAGGAGGGGGCCCAGGGTGAACCGCAGCCTCACCCCACAGGGCCAGGCCTCCTGGGGCCCCTCTCCCTGCGGCCTTGGGCAGCCTGTCCCCACGGCTGACAGCATGGTGCTGGGTGGGGTGCCTGGGCTTTGTTGGAGGCAGAGAGAGGAAGTCTTTAGTTCCCTGTTTCTAGCTGCCCACTACATAAAGTCTAAGTGTGATTTTTATTCAAGGAACTCTTTATAAATGGCACCCTAGGCATCTAAGCATCCTCAAGAAACACATCACCCTGAGACTGCCCTGCTCCCTAGTTAGGCTGTGGCGCTGGAGGGATTTAACTGCTGCCCATTTTTATCAAGATGGACAAAGGGCACCATAATTAATCACTAAAATAAATCTTGAAAAGGAACATGGGGCCAGGCACAGTGGCTCACGCATGTAATCCCAGCACTTTGGGAGGCTGAAGCGGGCGGACTGCCTGAGGTCAGGATTTTGAGACCAGCCCGGGAAACATGGTGAAACTCCATCTCTACTAAAAATGCAAAATATTAGCCGGGCATGGTGGTACACACCGGTAGTTCTAGCTATTCAGGAGGCTGAGGCATGAGAATCGCTTGAACCCGGGAGACGGAGGTCGCAGTGATCAGAGTTCACTTAACTGCACTCCAGCCTGGGTGACAGAGTAAGACTACGTCTCAAAAAAAAAAAAGTAGACCAGGCACAGTGGCTCAAGCCTGTAATCCCAGCACTTTGGGAGGCCAAGGCAGGTGGATCACTTGAGGTCAGAAGTTCGAGACCAGCCTGGCCAACACAGTGAAACTCTGTCTCTACTAAAAATACAAAAAGAATTAGCTGGGTGTGGTGGCACAGGCCTGT
>NW_012115154.1:25587905-25588970 GCF_000951035.1 Colobus angolensis palliatus | reverse complement strand
CTGCTGACAGTACTAGCAAGTGTGATGACACAGACCCCAATCCATTGCTGATAGGAGAAGACTCCTTCTGAGAAATCATTTATGACTTTTTATTTATTTTTTTTTTTTTGAGACAGGGTCTCCTTGTTGCCCAGGCTGGACTGCAATGGCACAATCGCGGCTCACTGCAGCCTCACATCCCCGGCACAACTGATCCTCCCACCCCAGCCTCCCGAGTAGCTGGGACTACAAGCACATGCCACACCAAGCCCAGCTAATTTTCTATTTTTTGTAAAGACGTGGTTTGACCATGTTGCCCAGGCTGGTCTTAAACTCCTGGGCTCAAAGTAATCAGCCCACCTCAGCCTCCTAGAGCACTGGGAATACAGGCACGAGCCACAGCGCCTGGTAACCTAACCAATTTTCAATGCACACGTTTCTCAAGCCAATTGCTCAACTCCTAGGTACCTAATTTAACAAACTGCTCCTACAAGTACATAAGACTCTACACAAATACTTTAAATATTACGTGGAAAAGGACACCAACACTTTGCCAGGCTCCACAGGAGACTTGGGCTGAGACCCAGTGGCTGCTAACTGCCACCAGACATCAGCCATGGATGGGGACAACTGTGCCCAGCCACTCACTAGATAGACCACTCATGCTGGGCACAGACCCCAACTAGGGGAACTTGTCTTTCCTGCTTGTCAGGGACTGGCAGGGAAGGCTCAGCCCCCGGTAGCCACCACGGGAGACTGTGTCCAGTGCCAATTCATCTGTGCAGGGACGGTTGACCCATGGACATTGAAAGATACGGCTGAGAAGATTTGTGGAAAAGTTTCTCGTTCGAGTTCTGGATTTGACTTTCTCAGAGGCCTGGCATTACGTAAAGCAGCCCTGGAAGTTTTGGGTAAGAGGTTATTTGGCCTGGAGCTGACGAGCAGCAAAGTTCTCAATTTGGCAGAAATGCACGTAAGAAACGTGTCTTGCGGGCCGGGCGCAGTGGCTCACGCCTGTAATCCCAGCACTTTGGGAGGCCGAGACGGGCGGATCACGAGGTCAGGAGATCGAGACCATCCTGGCTA
>NW_012115154.1:25585331-25587855 GCF_000951035.1 Colobus angolensis palliatus | reverse complement strand
TGCAAGAAACCAGATGGGATGAGAGTCCAGCGGAAACGTGGTGGACAATGCGGGCAAGAAGTATGGGACAAAGCTGGCCGTCTTCCACACAACAACCTTTCCAAGTAAATAAAAGTAAACACACACACGAGTACAAAATAAAAATATGGGGCAGTTTAGTAACAGGCACACACGTCTGTGTAAATAAGACTACCACACAGTAAGTCATATGAACAAAAGGAAAACAGGTAAAAAAACAAAAAAAAACAACACTTTCAACACAGCAGGCCAAGCACTAATCAACTAGTACGTAAAGGGCTCCTATAAAATCAGGAGATGAAGTGCACAGAAAAAGAGGCACACGCAGGTAACACAAGATGCTTGCCCTAGATAGCCAAGATGCAAATGTTAGAAACTGCTGACAGTACTAGCAAGTGTGATGACACAGACCCCAATCCATTGCTGATAGGAGAAGACTCCTTCTGAGAAATCATTTATGACTTTTTATTTTTTTTTTTTTTTTTGAGACAGGGTCTCACTCTATCACCCAGGCTGGAGTGCAGTGGCGTCATCACGACTTACTGTAGCCTTGATCTCCAGGGCTCAAGCGATCCACCCACGTGGCCACTCAAAGTGCTGGAATACAGGCGTGAGCCACCACGCCTGGACTTAAACTTTTTTAAGGTAGATACACAGGAGTAGCATTTCTTAACCAAGTAGAAAAAAGCCCAGTAGAATACAAGTTCACAGAATTGACAAGGCAACATGTGCTGTTTCTTAACCCTTCCTTCCAAAAAAGATGCCATATGGGTTATGCTTTGAATGAAAATAGAAATGTAAAAGAACAAGCAACTTAGAAATCAACAAAAATGTTTTACAAGTCAAACTTAAAAGCAATTCTTAAAATTCCTATTAATGAACAAAAATGCTGCAAATAAATATTCTGCAGAAGCACAACTAACCAGAAGAATAGGAAGAAAAACTTAGGATAACAATTAGATATTCTATTAGAAAGCTATTCTTCTGAAAGAGAAACTAAACCAACAGGAAAACACTCGGAAGCCTTTACAGACACAGACAAACATGAAGAATGAGAAAGGCGTGTGATCACAGGCCTCAACACAGCGTGGACCCTTCCCGTGAACACATAAATTAGCAAACTGATAGGAAAGAAAACCCCGCAACAAACCACAGCTTGGGAAATCACTCAAGTTTTCTGAGAGGTTCCGAATGTTCCCAACACAAAGGAATAAACTGTTTGAGGTGGCTCTGCCATTCACCCCAATCTGATCATCACCCACTGCACACACGCGCCCCGCAAATATGTACAATTACCAGCCACAATTTAAAAACATTTTTAATGATTACAAAATATCAGTAACTAGGAAATGTGCCAGAAACAAATGACTTCACAGGCAGCTGAACCTGGTGTTGGGGTAGGCAGGGCACAGACGGCTCCCAACTCACCCTCAAGATCACAGGGCTGGGAGCCTCACCCTCTGTCTACACAATCTAAAACCCAAAGTAAAATCAAGGTATAAGAGAACCCAACAGTGCCATGTAGAGGAATTTTTGGTCATAAACACAGTAACTAATCTTTCTCAGAAACATAATCACACAGTAAAATACTAAAATCAGCCTGCTGGAAAACAAGACAAAAATACTTGTATCAATTTAAAAAATAGGCCGGGCGTGGTGGCTCACGCCTGTAATCTCAGCACTTTGGAAGGTCGAGGCAGGTGGATCACCTGAGGTCAGGAGTTCAAGACCAGCCTGACCCACATGGAGAAACCCCGTCTCTACCAAAAATACAAAATAAGCCAGGCATGGCGGTGCATGCCCGTAATCCGAGCTACTTGGGAGACTGAGGCAGGAGAATCACTTGAACCCGGGAGGTGGAGGTTGTGTGAGTCTAGATCGCACCATTCCACTCCAGCCTGGGCAACAAGAGCGAAACTCTGTCTCAAAAAAATAAAAAAGGGAGGGGGAGTAAACATGAGAAAATTTATAGAGTTTTCCAACTGTAAAAAATATGATATTCCAATTCTTTTTTAAAATCAGAATAGGCGAGGCGCGGTGGCTCACACCTGTAATCCCAGCACTCTGGGAGGCCAAGGAGGGCAGATCACTTGAGGTCAGGAGTTCGAGACCAGCCTGACCAAAATAGTGAAACTATCTCTACTAAAAATACCAAAAAATTAGCCAGGGGTGGTGGCAGGCCCCTATAATCCCAGTTACTCAGGAGGCTGAAGCAGGAGAATCGCTTGAACCCAGGAGGCAGAGGTTACACTGAGCCGAGATCAAACCACTGCACTCCAGCCTGGGCGACACAAGAAGACACCATCGCAAAAAAATAAAAATAATAGAATAAAATCAGAATACCAAGACTAAAGTGATGAGATAAAAAGCAATGTAAGGCGTACCGACTTCCTGGTTTTCCGTAACAAGTTAGAAAAGAAAACACACAGGGCATTCCCAGCTTCATGTCGTGATACACTGAAGAAATGTGCACACCTACGTATGAAGACAGCACTTTACAGCTGTC
>NW_012115154.1:25538744-25579439 GCF_000951035.1 Colobus angolensis palliatus | reverse complement strand
AAAAAAAAAAAAAAAAAAGAAAGAAACGTGTCTCATGCAGGCAGCAAACTCCACAGTTCCCTGATGACCACACCACGAGCTTCTGCTCTGACTGCTGTTCCTACCAGCAATGTCCTGACATTTAGTGTAAAATGCTCTGGGCCGGGATTGGGGGCTCATGTCTGTGATCCCAGCACTCTGGGAGGCCAAGGGGTGAAGAGCTCGAGCCCAAGAGTTCAAGACCAGCCTGGGCAACATGGCAAAACCCCGTCTCTACTAAAAATATAGAAAGTTAGCCAGGCGTTACGTCACACACCTGTAGTCCCAACTGCTTAGGGGCTGAGGTGGGAGGAATGCTTGAGCCCAGGAGTTCAAGGCTACAGAGAGCTGTGACTGCACCACTGTACTCCAGCCTGGGTTAGAGAGCAAGACCTGGTCCAAAAGTTAAGTAAAATGTAAAATAATATAAAGGAACGAATGAACGAATGCTCCAGGCCTCAGGAGCCACATCTCCCCCACACACCATTAGCAACGAGCCCCTGTCCTTGGGCACAGCACTTCTTGCCAACTTAGGGCAGCTGTGGGAAGACAGAGGAAAATGTCACCTCTCAGACCTCCCAGCACAGCGCTGACCCCACGGGAAGCAAACCACATCCCCTGGGTGAGACCGGCAGGAAAGAGGCTCCACACCACATTTCTGCAACAATGTTTCAGCACCAAAGCCTCCTTCAGAACACCTCCAGTCTCTATGGTTCCGGAAGTTCTGGGAGTGATTTCCCACCAGTGCCTGAACCGGCAGTCAGTTCAGTAACCAGCCAGGAGGAAGAGGAAGGACAAGGTGGGGGAATGGGATGACAGTGCTGCCCTGTTTAAGAAACCAACCAACCTAACAGGGCAGAAAAGGACACTATGCTAGCAACTGCAGTGTGCACCAACCAGACTGTGGCATCAACACCACACAGGCATTTGCTAGTCAGGGCTCCCCGGAGTGGAGAATCTTTGTAAGCCAAGACGCAGGTCCTTCTGATCCACATGGCAAGCTTCCAACAGCAGGCTGGGCCGCAGGTCACACAGCAGGGGGGGGTGTGGGGAGTGAGCCCCTGCTCTACTCTCCAGGCAGCCACGGTCCAGGGCATCTCTGAATCAAGGGCTGTGGGACGGCAACCACCATCGGGGTTTCCGCAGCAAGATGCTTCCAGGGCACACCTGCCAGGACACAGCAGTAGCAAGACAGACAAGAATTACTGCCTTCACAGGACCTGCATTCCTGTGGGAGTTGCGCTCCAGGGCAGGAATCTTCTCCCTATCAGGGTACAGGGAAAAGGGCAAAGCGCATTCAGGGGTCTCAACCCCCGAGTCTGCAACTTACCCAGGCCACAAAGCTCAGAGTCGAGTCCTTAGTGAATAGTTAGGTAACACTGACTGATACCCTGCACAAAAGTCAGCAAATACTGACCAAAGCACAGAGAAGCCAGGACAGGCTTTCTGATGCCCAATCATAAACTCTGCCGTCTCTGGAAATCAGTGACGTCTAGATTTCTAACACAGGAATAGCTGCTGTGACACTCCGTCTTTTCACCTTTTTAAACAGGAAGACGAAATAACGTAGCCAAATGACAGACCTCGGTCTACCCCATTTCAACCACTGGTCACGCTTTAGTACCAAGGCCTACATCTAGTTCCCCCCACGTCCCTAGAACAGCTAGGAATACCATATTCAAAGGCTTTGAAACCAAGACCCCAAGGGGTAAGATCTCATACCCTCATCTTTAAAAATACAAACAGCAGTGGGTTATGTAATTCAGCCCCCTCTAGACCACACTAAATCAAGTATTCAAATCAACTAATTTTGTGCTTGAAAACCTCCAGAAATAATAACATCTGACTCCATTCTGTTACTGAACATCCTAATGGCTAAACTTCAACACCGCTGCCCATCAATAACAGAGATAATATGCCATTGATTTATTACTGTTGAACACTCTGCAAATAAAAATGTTTCTAATTCATTTCGTAGTGGTTAAAACAAGATCAGTATTCCCAGAAGAGAAATAATAGCTAGAAGGTAATCAAGACAGGATAAGCAGGCATTTTTAAAGCTTTCATTAATAAACAGAACTTAAAATGGATTGGAAAGACAATCATCCCACACTGTTCCTCAAGCGTTACCACACTGTAAGGAACATTTACTCCAGCACACCACCTGCACAGGTAAGTTTAGCAAACGGTGACACTAACTCCACCCACTTCTAAAAGCTCTGCACTGGAGGACGTCCAAGAGGAAGAGCGAGTCACCCATGATGCCAAGACTGACTGACATCTTTCAGATGATTTAAAACCCTGAGTTTCCAAAATCAAGCCTGGAATCTTTGGAGTCTAAAAGGCTTAAATTTTATAAAGGATAGAGATATAAGGAATAATCCATCACTGAATTAAATCAAACCAACGGGGGCTGGGGAACTACAAGGAATAGGAAAATAGGAAATGACAAAAACACAGATTATTGAGCCTTCCAGACAAAAGGATGCCAAACAGCGATTAAAAAACTACAGTTTGGGCACAACATACACTGCTTAGGCGACAGCAGCACTGACATCTCAGAATTCAACACTATAATATAATGCATCCACGTCACTAAAAACCACCTACCACCCCAAAAGCTATTGAAGTATTTTTAAAAATTAAAGACTTTTAAAAAATAAAACTTAAGAATCTCAAACAGGGACACTGAGCACAAACCAAAGACAGAAGACACATATCCCAGAACGGCTGGGACCACGTGGGGCCGTGCACAACCAGGTATGTGCCGTAAAGGAGCGTTCAAGCTTCCTATCTTCAAAGGCGCTCAACACTACAGAAAGTAAAGAGACGGTTGACTTTACCAGAAACTATAATTTAAATCAAATGCTATTCTTCTTCCAAGTCATCATTTACTTGAGTGATGCTGTCAATGCTCAAAGCCATTTCCTAACTTTTCAAAGCTGCTCTCATGCACACTTAGACTGAATTCTCTAGGAATAATCTCAACGGGGTTTAAAAATCAAAGGTGTAAGATTTGACAGCAAATAGAAAACAAATAGGTTTTTTATTCTATTAGTAACTTAATAAAATTAAACGGAAGAACAGAATAAAAGTAATTTTCTCAGCCAAGCGCAGTGGCTCACGCCTGTAATCCCAGCACTTTGAGAGGACAAGGTGGATAGATCACTTGAGGTCAGAAGTTCCAGACCAGCCCTGACAACATGGTGAAATCCCACCTCTACTAAAAATACAAAAATTAGCTGTGTGTGGTGGTAGGCACCTATAATCCCAGCTACTCAGGAGGCTGACACAGGAGAACCGCTTGAACCCGGGAGGCAGAGGTTACAGTGAGCCAGGATCACGCCACTGCACTCCAGTCTGGATGACACAGCAAGACTCCGTCTCAAAACTTAAAAAAACAGTAATCGGCCGGGTGCAGTGGCTCAAGCCTGTAATCCCAGCACTTTGGAAGGCCGAGACGGGTGGATCACGAGGTCAGGAAATCGAGACCATCCTGGCTAACACGGTGAAACCCTGTCTCTACTAAAAACATACAAAAACATACAAAAAAAAAACTAGCCGGGCGAGGTGGCGGGCGCCTGTAGTCCCAGCTACTCGGGAGGCTGAGGCAGGAGAATGGCGTGAACCTGGGAGGCGGAGCTTGCAGTGAGCTGAGATCTGGCCACTGCACTCCAGCCTGGGCGACAGAGCGAAACTCCGTCTAAAAAAAAAACAACAAAAAACCAGTAATCTTCCCAAGTACAAATGAATGCTCCCTCCCCCTCAAAAAAAGTTTTCACCAGAAAGATTCCTTAGGAGTCAAACATATTTTACCTGTAACACCATGTTGAGTAGACTGTTCACAGCCAGAGTTGCATGAAACACTCCACAAACTCTAGAACAACCAAATGTGTTCTAAACTTTTGCAGTACCAAAGCTGTAGCAAACTGCTTCCTAGTTTAACAATTACAGGTCAAGACTTGTCTTTATTTTCCTGGTCTTTCTAGACATCCCTGGATGTCTCAAGGCTGCTGCACTGACTCATCCCACCCACTCATGAAAATTATAAAACCCTGAAGTCCAAAGTATCTACCTGAATTTCTCATTTAGTAACAAAGAAACCACCCGTCCTGATAGCATAAACAAAAGCGCGCTCTATGATCCCATAATGCTAGTTGTGAGGTGGGATTTCCAACACTACAGGGCGCTGTCCCGCTTTCCCACACGTGCCATGGCTGCATACCTACCTTATCCAGAGACACAAAGTGTCGTGTGCTGGGTTATTTCTGACACAACAGACAAGCACATCACTCGTTCTTCTTGTAGTTCAACTGTCCCCAAATACTTAACCGTTACTATGCTTTTTTGAGCTCCTATGAAATTCCTTAAAATATTTTTTATTTTCAGTAACAGCACATCAGGTTCCTTAAGCACTCTGGCATATCCTGAGCAATCTCTATGCCCTCCTGCAAAGCCAGCACGGATGGAAAGCGCTGTTTGTCAGGGACCCACCCGTCCTTCTAGCAGTTTTCACACTGTTTAGTTCCAAAACAAAACAGTTTTAAATCCAGTCTAAATCTAGTTCAATATTCACTACAGCTAGGATTCTAGTTACCAATGGCAATCATGAAAGGTATTACCAACTGAGAAACAGAAGACCTTTATTTTTGCTCACTCCTAAATCATTCCATGACTGTCCCATGCATACTGTCCAGAAGTTTTTTTTTGTTTTTTGTTTTTTTGAGATGAAGTCTCGCTCTGCCTCCCAGACTGGAGTGCAATAGCATGATCTTGGCTCACTGCAACCTCCACCTCCCGGGTTCAAGCAATTCTCCCGCCTCAGCCTCCCAAGTAGCTGGGATTACAGGCGCCTGCCACCACGCCCAGCTAATTTTTCAGTAGAGACAGGGGTTTCACCATCCTGGTCAGGCTAGTCTTGAACTCCTGACCTCAGGTGATCCAACCCGCCTAGGCCTCCCAAAGTGCTGGGATTACAGGAGTGAGCTTCTGTGCCCGGCTCCATAAGTAACCTTACATCAAATCCTAAAAACTAGAACATACTTTAAGAATGAAAAATTATACATTGGTTTCTTCCCTCTCCTGTAGAAATGTTACCATAATTAAATGTTTGATCAATTGCTAAATCACAACTTACAATATGAAAATCTTCATATACTTCAAATATACTGAAGAAAATGTCTACATGTAACTGAGGTGCGGCATCCACCTGAACGAATAGCACGAAACGCTATTAAGGTGACACTAGAAGCCCAGGCACAAATCATACACAGACACAAAAAAGCTCCAGATCCCACTCAGGAAGAATGCACCAACACATTCGCATTTATTTTCTTTTTTTTTTTTTTTTTTAAAGCAAATGACAAAGACCCAGTTTACCAGCTTTACTTTTTTAAACCTAAGCTTAACATTACATATTTAAACAATTGTCAAAACTTACTAAGTTGCCAGCATTCATGCACAACTAGAAAACATCCTTAATTTATATTAAACCAGAAATGTATTACCATTAATGCATTAATATCTTTCACTACTAAATACTGAAAAAAATTGAAATTATTTCTGTAGAAGAATCGTCCTGGCAATGTTAACTTCACAGCAGGCCGACACTACGTGGCTCACATTTCAGACACAATGAAAAGCAGGTCCATGCTGGTGTTAGTGTACAATCTTGTCCTATACTAAAGAGTCAAGACTCACCTTGGAGTACGTTTAATAAAAAAGCAAAGTGCATACAGAGATTTACAACAATTTTAAAGACAAAAAAAAAATGGTCCTATTATGTGGTCCCAACAATAAACTCAAAAGTCTATGACAAATAGAGGCTCCGATGAGCTGTTTATAAATACTTTAGGTACAATTATACTGAAAGTCGAGTTCGTTTGAAATCTTCAAAAAAATGTTCCTGTTAATCCTCAAATGGTGCTTGTTATAGTTTAACATTTCTGTTAAGCGCGTGCGTTGAATTACTTGTTATCCAAGCGCAGCAGCTGCTCCTTACCATTTATTGTTAAGGACTTTAACTGGCCGTCTTCTTCAACTTCTACTCTTTCTTGACCGTTCTCGACAATTCTGTAGGAAAAAAATTCATTTAAAAACCTTTCTGGTAAAGTAAATACATGTATGAGGGTAACACACATGTTTTTTAAGTTTTTTAAGGACATTGCTGAAATACACCATGAATATAAGTAATTTTCAGGCTGTAAAAACATGGCTGAAGCCAACCTGTGAACAATACATCTTCCTTTCCTAAAACAGAATTAACCTGACAAAATAAACTGTCTCAAATACTGTACAGGTGGATGCTAAATACAAGCAGAGGCTATAAAACAGTAAAGGCTTTACTATTAAAGATTTTCCATTTAGTCATCTTAACAATGCTGCAGAAACTTGTTACACTTAAGTTATTATCTTTTATTTACATTACAACTTATTATCTTTTATTTACATTAAAGATCTCCTCTAATAAATCAACAGTTAAGTAGAATTTAAGAGGAAAAGCTTTAATTAATGAATTTGGAGAGAAGAAGATTTTCATGGTGCCAGATCTAGCATACAACAAGCTCCGCTCCACACTCTGGGAGACGTGCAGCATGGCACCAGTGAAACATCATGCCTGCTTACGAAAAATATGAAATGCAGATTACCACAGTACCTCTTTGTAGTGATTTTTCTGCCATTAACTATTTTAGTTGAAGTTGATACCGATTTGAAGTTGCCCATGCCACCACCACCAAATGACGTGGAAGAGAATGAAGTGAGGCCCCCATGACCTAGTGACCCAAATGAAGTAAATCCTACAGGAAAACAGAAAAGAAAAATGCTTAGAGAACTATGTCAACTACTAACACAAAGACAAGAGTTTGAAAATTCAGTAGCAGACTGTTTAATGTTAAGACGTAGAACCGATGAGTAATAAACCATGCAACTAGCAAGGCCTCAGCCGGAGTGCTGGGGTGCCCAGGGGGAAAGACTCTCTCTCAAATCCCTCAGTGGGGACCCTAGGGGAACGCGAGAGTGCAGCCTCTCACCCTCTCCTCACGCAGAGCTTCGCTGGACCTCAGCAGCCTTTCTGACATGGCAAAGACCACCCCGGCATGTGGGTGGTGTGCCTGGCACCATGCAGCACATGCGTTGTGTTAATGTGAACATTCTGGAACCGGGACCAGTATTAAGCTCCAACCAGCAGAGCAGCCTCAGTATCACAGCTCTGTTTGCTATGGCATGGCTTGTGAACTCCATGGACTGCGATGGACACCCTTACCCCACAAGAACAGAATGTCCTCACCACCACAGAACAGCAAACCTAACCGGCTTCCCTTCTCTTTCCCACAGAACCACAGGGGATAAGAATCTAAATTATTAAAAAACTAAAATAACTGTAGAAAGAATACTACAAGTAACCATCTGAAAAACCTATGCTTCTATGGTTCATGGACACCATTCTCAATTATACATTATGGACACTGTATCAGTGTGGACACTGAAAAATTTCACAAGTCACACTAAAGCAAACTTATTTTTTGATATTAAAGCTGGTCTACTGGTTAGAGCTTAATACTTGTCCTGCTTCCAAAATGCTCACATTAACACAAATGACGCATACCTCCGAATATGATTCAATCATCTAAGGCCAGATACTGTCTAGTGCTAGTGGTGTCCTGAAGAAATATGTGAGCCAGGTATGTTAAGTTTACCTTTTCTAACGACTTCACTGAAAAGCAGAAACTAGTGAAATTAATTGTAGTATTTTATTTAATACAGTATATCCAAAATATTTCAATTGGAAATACAAAAAATCAAAATAGTTTGTGATATTTTATACTGTTTTCCATGTTCCATCTTTGAAACCCAACGACTATTTCACACTCCCGCTGATCTCCATTTGGAGCAGCTAGGCCTCCAGGGATCAGGACGTACACGTGGCTGGTGACTACTACAACGGTCTAGATCAAGCCTCGCTAAGTATTTATTCTTGTGATACTTTGTAAGGCACCTCAGAAGTGGAGAAGGCTTACACCCCCATCACATACATACATACAGGAGCCACTGATTACTTTTAAAAAGGACTATTTACGTGGTATTTTTAACTAGTTTTCTTAACCTGTGGTCAGTATATTCCATAGTATCAAATGAGAGGATCTGTTGAGGGAAAGCACATCAAAACTGAGGTCCAATCAGGCAGAATTCACTACTTACCTAGATGGCATGAGCACAATGTTAAAAGAAAATAAAATTCTGACCATTATGAAGGAACCCTATGTAACAAGCTCTCCCAATTCTTACCGTGGAGGCTTAAAAATGAAAATGAGAGAATCAAAACAGCAGCTCCAGGCCAGGAGTGGTGGCTTATGCCTGTAATCCCAGCACTCTGGGAGGCCAGGGCAGGTGGATCCACCTGAGGTCAGTTCAAGACCAGCCTGGCCAACATGGCAAAAGCCCTGTCTCCATTAAAAATACAAAAATTAGCTGAGCCTGCTGGTGCACACCTGTAATCCCAGCTACTCAGGAGGCTGACGCACAAGAATCACTTGAACCCAGGAGGCAGGAGGCTGCAGTGAGCCGAGACCATGCCACTACACTAAGAGTGGCACTTATTAAAAGTGAGACTCTGTCTTTTTAAATTTAAAAAAAAAAAAAAAAAGCGCTCCTCTGTGAAGAGAAACTGGATAAGCTTCAAAGAAAAATGGGATTCTAATTCTTCAGGCTAAACTCACAGGCACATAATGTGTGTTTATATACATATTCATGTTACTCCAGTCTATAAGCTGTGTTTCCACTTATGAAGAGCTACGTGCGCGAGGCTGATACTTCACTAGTGAGTGAGCCTGGCCTGGGCTGGTGTTAAGGCCCAGCCTTCGATTCCATCCAGTGGGACACTCCTGGGATGCCACCTATTTGTGCACTTTTGTTTTAACTGCAAAGGAGGTTAGACAGCATGAAGGTCAGTGAGATTTCCCAAGTGCGTTACTTTCCACCTACTGACAAGAACATACTTTGCCCCTTTTTAACTAAGAATTTCATTACATTCTGGCCTTGATTATTATATTAAGAGGAGAAGATTTCTAAGTACAGCATTCTTAGGAAGATTAGGAGAAAATGTAGGTTATTAAGCGTAGAGCTGTATAGCAAAAAAAGCTGGCAAATCTACAATGCTATTCTACGAAAGCAATGCACACATTTTAAATTACTCTAACTAAAAGAGTATTATGCTTATAAGTACTAACCACTGTTAAGATAACAGAAATTAAACCTAGGAATTTAATACCTGTATCAAAAGAAGGAAATCCACTTCCAAAAGACGGGAATCCACTGAACGCAGAGAAAAACGACCCCGTCCCTCGGCTTCTGCTTCCTCGGGGACCCCTTCGATTCCCAAAGAAGTCCTCAAAAGGGTCTTCTAAAATCAAACATAAACACACACTATGAAATCTTTTTTTCAAGTTTTTTTCCTCATGTGACAGCTACAGTAAGAGAAAACAGATATTTGTAACATATTCAGGAACAAAAAACTTAGACAAGGTTGTAACAAAAGAGCTTATCTACAGAGTAACTGAAAGACTACCTCACCAACAGTTTCACCAACTGTTTAATTCAACTAAAACTACAATACCTTATATCAAATAAATTACCAGACTTAATTTAAAAATAGCACATATACACATTCTTTAGGGAGCACCAATATGCATTTCAAACTCAGCTCTTTTCACATCACTGATTTGAGGTCCTGTTAGATGCTGTTCCTGCTATGACCACTGGAAGAGTGAGAAAAGCTTTACACTGAGGCTGCTGTATTCCTTGGAGTCTGAGTTGCCTTCTCCAAAGCAATTCAGAAACAAACAGAAAAATGGATTACCCTAACATGCGCGCACACACACACACACACCGAGAGAAGGAATGGTGTGGCCACGTAAACTAAGTGTCAATACCTGATGAACCTGAGGAATATCTTTTAAGAATAAAAGAAATTCCTTTTATTCTAAGTGTGATGTCTCAGAAAACTTTTAAGGATTAGCTGAAATCAATTCTGAACAAATGTTAACCAGCAGACGTAAGATGATGCCTGAAGGTGTCTCAACAGAAAATCACCAACATGAGGAAGCATCACGCTGCCAAGTGGAAACACAAAATGCTCCTGAAAATCAAGATCAGAACTGACTGTTTTGTTTTCCTATGTTGGTGTTATCAATCAATGAGTACTTACTAAAAATTCATAAAGTATACAAAGCTTTTTAATTTACCTGGGTTCTGCATTAATTACTGTATTTTTTTCAGAAAAAATAGGAAACCTGTGGTAAACGCAAGGAATCCTAATAGATGCATTAAGACATAAACACGGCTGGGCGCGGTGGCTCAAGCCTGTAATCCCAGCACTTTGGGAGGCCGAGACGGGTGGATCACGAGGTCAGGAGATCGAGACCATCCTGGCTAACATGGTGAAACCCCGTCTCTACTAAAAATACAAAAAACTAGCCGGACGACGTGGCGGGCGCCTGTAGTCCCAGCTACTTGGGAGGCTGAGGCAGGAGAATGGCGTGAACCCGGGAGGCGGAGCTTGCAGTGAGCTGAGATCCGGCCACTGCACTCCAGCCTGGGCGGCAGAGCGAGACTCCGTCTCCAAAAAAAAAAAGACATAAACACATGCAAGGTATAAAGACAAAGGCAAGCCACAACCAACTACAGAATTAGTTAGTATGGCCTATTTGCAGGCCAGAGTGACCAAAGCAGGGAGTGGATACATTCGAGTCACAAAGGTTAACAATAAATACCACAGCACACAAGGATACAACAACAAGCACTGAAATTAAGCAGAAATCGAGATTCATGAAGCAACTGAGGTTATGAACAAGAGTGACTTGATCCAGCTACTCTGGAGGCTGAGTGGGAGGATTCCTTGAGCTCAGGAGTTTGAATCCAGGCTGGGCAACATAGCAAGACTTTGTCCCTACTAAAAAAAATTCAGTGACTAGAGAAAAGCAGCACCTGAGGCTGACTCTGGGTCTGAAAGGATCGACGTACAGGTGGGCAGTCAAAACCCTGAGATGCTGGGTACCCCCAGGACCAGCAAATAGTACATAGTGAGGAGCAAAGGCTGAGGAAGCTTCTGCAGAGCAGAGAGGGCAGAGGTCCACGCCGGACTATTACAGAGCTCGTCGGAATGAAACTGGCCAGTCGGCTTTACCCAATGCCAAGCCCAAGACATTAAGTCCCAAAGAAACAAACATTGGGAGAATTGGTCACTGGTTACTTTTTGGAAGAGGTGGCCAAGAGACAGAAGAGGAAGAAGGCATGCACGACCAGTGCCCGGACACCCCATGCGCCAATCTGCCCCTCCGCCCATAAGCCAGAGTAAGGTGGAGACCTAGAAAAGGAATGCCAGAACGGGGATGCCAACAAGAAGTTACTCAAACGATTACTGACTGTGCAAGCTACTGCCCACATTCCACAGTCAATGCCCCCCAGGCATAAAAATAATAAGACGGTCATAGGTACTTTGCAAACAGACCTTACTGTCCCCCACTATTCTACTCAAAGACAAGAAAGAACAAAAGCAAAGATGTTAAATCATAACCTTGTATCTAAAACTAGGAACATTTTGTGAATTTCTCTAGGACACAAAAACTGCATCCAATTCAAATAAAATCCAAGCATTCTATTTAGTAACTTTCTACTTTATAGCCATAGACTGTACACCACTGGGTCACATGTTATCTGACATATCTACAATATATCCTCCCAGGTAAAGAAACAAACATTACAAATACAGTTAAAACTGATTATGCTACGGTAACTCTCTTCATCTCCCCTAGGAGGTGATCCTTAAAAAGCATTTCCAGGAGGCCGCAGTGGCTCACGCCTATAAACCCCGCACTTTGGGAGGCCGAGGCGGGCACATCACTTGAGGTCAGGAGTTTGAGACCAGCCTGGCCAACATTTTGTACTAAAAATACCAAAAAGTTAGCCAGGAGTGGTGATGGGCACCTGCAGTGTCAGCTACCCAGAAGGCTGAGGCACGAAAACTGCCTGAATCCCAGAGGTGGAGGATACAGTGAGCTGAGATCGTGCCACTGCACTGCAGCCTGGGCAAGAGAACATGAGTCCATCTCAAAAACAAAAGGCATTTCTGCATTTCCATAAATTGAGGACATTAGCATATATCTGTAGTTTCAGCTCCTAAGGAGGCCAAGACAGGAGACATCCCTGGAGGTCAGGAGTTCAAGACCAACCTAGGCAACATAGCAAGACCCCTTTTCTACAATAAATTTAAAAATTAGCCAGGTGTGGTGGTACACGTCTTTAGTCCCAGCTCCTTGGGAGGTTGAGGCAGAACTGCTTGAGCCCAGGAATCCAAGGTTGCAGGGAGCTATGATCACACCTGCCAAAAGCCACTGCACTCCAACCTGGGTAAGAGTGTGACAGTGAGATCCAAAGAAAGGCACCCGTGTGGCCAGTCTCACTGTCCATACCTGAGTCCCTAAACCAAGTTACTTTTACGCACTCTACAAGGTCTATATCCTTCCGCAATTTCCCATTTATCAATGCTAACAGATTGGTTTAGTCACAATTTCTTTAAATCCATGGCAACTGAACTCTTAAAAGTTGTCCACAAGGCACAGAGCTTTTAGATGCATCTTGAACCAGTGTCTGAGTGACACCAGTACTAGCCAAGTTATATTAACTGGTTTCAATTCCAGGCTAAATTAAGACGAGGACATTCATAATTATAAAATCATCATCTACAGAAGCTACCTCAAAAGCTGGTTAAGTAGTATGTTATCGGAAGGCCAATGCTTTTCAGTTCCATTTTCTTGTATGAAAAAAATTTTATCTTGTTTATTTCTCTACTGACATTTTATAGCTCAAATATAATTTTTTATAATTCAGGTATTCACTGAATTTTAACTCCTATAATTTCAGATATTAAAATTACAAGTTACCCTAAAAATGAAGTCTCATTTATAATACAGTGTTAAGAAACATTAAAATAATTTCAATACTTATAACTATATACAGTTAAAAGTTGCCACTTGGGATCAGACAAGTCCTTATTTCAAGGAAGAACTACTTATCACGTGCTGGTTTCTGTCGTTTTGAAAAGCAATCTAGAAGTATGTATTAAGCTTTTAAAACCTTCAGCCCCCAAAATAAGACCAATATTTTTATTATAAAAACCTTCAACCCAGCAATTCTACGTCAGGGAACTCAACTCATCCCAAAAGCGCAACGAAGCTGCTGAGTGTGCAACTGTTACTGGTGTGAGAACAACCATGCAGAGGCAAGCAAGCCTGTGAAATGCAGACTCGGAAGTGTTCCTGGCTAGCAGAGCTGGATGGAGAGGCAGGGAGGCCTGTGGGCATCATAACGACACAGAACGTGCTACAACGCTCCCATGGGGCTCCATCTGGGGGCGGAGGGGCAAGACCTCCTCCTCCTCACACCTCACTCCCATTTTCAAATTCTTAAACCCAGCATGTGTTATTACTTTTGGATTATACTGATCATACTTTTATACTTTAGAAATAAATCTTTAGACACTTATTAATCAAATGTGCTACAAACTTGTTTTTTACTTTACCTCACCAGACAGAACCACAACCAGTGAGGTGCCTGCTGAAGGCCACAGGACCACAGAATGGGCAGTGGAAGAAAGTGGCTGTGTCCACAGGATCAGTTACAGGAAAGAGGACCATCAATGCTTGGAGTATTTCCTGCTTATTTTGTGACCAGTATTTGTCATATATAATCTATGCATGTTATAGTTAAGCACGTATCAGTTTTCTTCCCTCTCTTATCCTCTTATGTAACATACACATACTGCCTATTAAGTTACCCCGTATCACGCAGAACCGTAAGGATCACAGGGGAACGTGACCTCCACTAGGCAAGCAGCTAGTGCACTTTTGGTTGTCTGTAGGATAGTGGTATCATGTTAGGTGGCTATGCCCTTGCTCTTGTCTTCACTTGAAGATTAAGCCTGAGTTAAGGAAATGCATGTGGGTGCCAAGTTGACAAGAGATGGACACGTGGTTGATTGCATGTTCAGGCTGACTGGGCCATCCATGCGCAGAGTTCCCAAATATTGAGCCGAACATCCTTCTGGGTGATTCTGGATGAGATTAGCATTTGGATCGGGAGACTGGTAAAGCAGGTGGCCTCCCTAAGGTGGATGGGCCTCATCCAATCAGCTGGGGGCCGGGGATCCCCACCCCACACCACCCCACCCCAGGGGAGGAGACTGCTCCAGCTGACGGGTTTTACTGGCTAGCCTCCACAGTGGTGAGGGTTAGAGTCTTGAGCACCTTCCTTGTAATACACGTTTCTCCCCTATTGGCAGTTTCTCTAGACTCACACAGATTCTGCAAAGCAAAACATGTATGCTCATCTCTTTAGAAGCATCTCTTAACATGGGTGTTCAAACCTTAACTTTGTATCCTGAGGTACAAACATCACTTGAAACAGACTGCATTAGGATTTAACTCTGGAGGACTAAGTTCTGATTTTTTATCTTGCCCAAATTCCTACCTAAGGGGCCTGGGAGTCGTGTCCTACAAACCATTTGAAATTGGCCGGGTGCGGTGGCTCAAGCCTGTAATCCCAGCACTTTGGGAGGCCGAGACGGGCGGATCACGAGGTCAGGAGATCGAGACCATCCTAGCTAACACGGTGAAACTCCGTCTCTACTAAAAATACAAAAACTAGCTGGGCGAGGTGGCGGGCGCCTGTAGTCTCAGCTACTCGGGAGGCTGAGGCAGGAGAATGGCGTAAACCCGGGAGGCGGAGCTTGCAGTGAGCTGAGATCCGGCCACTGCACTCCAGTCCGGGCGACAGAGCAAGACTCCGCCTCAAAAAAAAAAAAAAACCATTTGAAATTGTCCTTGCAAAGTCGTCCTTTGCGGGGGAAAATGTGCATCTGTCAAGAGTCTATTCACATAGCTGTATCGTTTTCTTCCAGGCCCTCCCAATCCTGAAGAGATTAACTGAAAGTCTAGAACATGTTAAAGGTCTGAAAAGGAAACATGTGTCATCTATTGTCTCTAAGGGCAGTCACTATGATACTTCAAAGGAACCTTCATCTCCACAATCTTGTATCTTAACCTGAACATTTTTTTTTTTCTATGACCCAGGTCTTTAGACAAACTCAACCAACTGTCAACCAGAAAAAGTTTTCATTCACCAACAGTCTGGAAGCCCCCTGCTTTGAGCTGTCCTGACTTTCTGAGCCAAAAAATGTCTTCTCCGCCCCCAAGATGGAGTCTTGCTCTGTCGCCCAGGCTGGAGCGCAGCGTCGCGATCTCAGCTCACTGCAACCTCCACCTCCTGGGTCACGCAGTTCTCCTGCCTCAGCCTCCCGAGCAGCTGGGATTACAGGCGCCTGGCACCCTACCTGGCTAATTTTTATATTTTAGTAGAGGCAGGGTTTCACCATGTTGGCCAGGCTGGTCTCAAACTCCTGACCTCAACATGCACCTCGGCCTCCCAAAGTGCTGGGATTACAGGCGTGATGTGATTGATGTCTCATGCCTCCCTACAATGTATAAACCCAGCTGCACCCTGACCACTTGGACACATGTTCTCGGGACTCCTGAGGCTGCATCACCAGCATGGTCACTTATATTTGGCTCAGAATACACCTCTTCAAATATTTTACACAGTTTGATTCTCTTCAGTGACACTCTTTTCATGTCCATGTTCTGGGCGTCGTATGCCAAGAGCTTCTTTAAAATTTTGCAATACCATGCTATTCCCTGAGGAATACTAAGACCAATTCACGAAGGGGCCCATAACATCAACGAGATACTAAACCAACAATCTATAAAGAACAGTCACAAATGTATGAACAAAAAATATATATACAATGAATTGAACAGTGTGAGAAAACTGACCACAAAACACATGTAACAAACATTTACACACATACAAACTTAAAGAAGAACACTGAGGCAGTGGAGAACATGTTTTAAACCCACACATTTTCTCTGAGCTTTACCAAGCATAAGAACGTGACAGAACCGGAACAGCTTAACAACAAAGCGAAGGGGATTCCCACCAACCGCTTTCATCTCACAGCAGCACAGTGCAGGGCAGAACTAAGCTCGCCCTTCCTCAGCACACTCCCACCCCATGGCCCAGGAGAGGCCTGCTGTCATGATTTCACTGTCAACTCCCCAAGTACACAGAAAAGCTGGAACAAAAAGATGACAGCAAAACAAAATCGAAAAAGCATCATGGCTATTTCAAACAAAGGAAAATATGTCACTCTCTCCTGAAGTTCCAAAGCTAAAACCTAAACAGCCACCCTCAAAAGTGAGAAACGCTTGAGATTCAAAAGCCAAGCATGAAAGACACAGACTTCCTCTGCTCTCCCAACTCCTCTCAAAACCAGGCACTCATTTACTACAACTTGCATGTTTTGAGTGGTGTCACTCACATTTTCTGAAGTAGCAAATAACATAACTGTTAGGAATCTGGAATACAATATGCAATGGCAGTAAATGAAGAACACGACCAGAGCTCTGCTCTGAACTGCACACCCTGAGAACAGGGCTTCACTGTTCCTCTCCACTGCCGAACTAGCACCTAGAATAGTGCCAGGCACTAAATGGCAGGCACACCATATTTGTTAAATGAACACCACTATTTTCAGCTTCCCATACAATTGTTTTGTATTACAAGTATAATTTCTAGTTAGATCCTAGGTCTGGTTAGAGCAATCTGTTTCCCAGAAGTTACAAAAATCTATCTAAGTCAAAGAATCCACAATACACTGCAATCAAATTATTCTATTTCAAATACAAGAAGGCCAAGATGAGATGAGGACCCCTGGCGTCGGGAAGAATGGGCCTCTTCCCAACCACAGTCCTCATTCCTCAGGGAAGAAAGCACCAGAACAGCAGCAGGCTCCGGGCTCTTTTCTGAGCCCTACTCGCAGATGGCCGATTCATCTTTCCTCCACCGTCACACATTCCACCTCACTGTCCCTACACCATCATACCTCCTATCAATGCTGGTATTCCCTAAACCTGTCAAAGCCCAGCATAGCATCAGCTCTGCTGCAGCCTCAAGTTTAAACCACTCTTCCTACCTCTTGCACCTGCAGTCCCAGAACATCTCCTCCTGGGAGCACTACAGACACGGCAACTATCTCAATCTCTGGAGTTGTCCACAAGTTCACCAGGGACCAAAATCCCACTGGAAACAGATGATGCGAAAACCCACAAACCGACAAAGGACTCATGTGACGTCTTGCTCAGCTGACTGTCATGCCAACAATGTGAACCAAACACTATACAAAGACCTGCGAGGGGGACCAACACCACAAAATACAGGGGAGGAACCACCAAAGAAACACTGCACACAAACTCCTATGGCATGGCTCAAGCCTTCTAGGGGGTAGCCAGAGCCTCAGTTCTCACAGCAGAGAAAATTCTCAAAATGACCGTTTCAGGGAACCATTTCCTCTCCCTATCAGAGGAAACAAAGGTCCTAAAATTACCAAGTATGTACTGAAAAACGGCACAAAAGAAGCTGCAGATCACTAACATGGCACCATCCTCACTAGCCAGAATAATTTTAAGTAGAAGTGAAGGGCCTGGCACGGTGGCTCACGCCTGTAATCCCAGCACTTTGGGTGGCTGGGGGGGATGGATCACCTGAGGTCAGGAGTTCAAGACCAGACTGATCAACATGGAGAAACCCTGTCTCTACTAAAAATATAAAAGTAGCCAGGCATGGTGGCGCATGTCTGTAATTCCAGCTACCTGGGAGGCTGAGGCAGGAGAATCACTTGAACCCGAGAGGTGGAGCTTGCAGTGAGCCAAGATCGCACCACTGCACTGCAGCCTGGCAATAGAGTGAGACTCCATCTCAAAAACAAACAAACAAACAAAAAAAGATACTTCCAAAAAACAGCTCTGTCTCAACATGAGGAGTTCTCAAATACGCACACAACCATATATGAGTTCGGCATCGTCTCCAAGAAACTCTCATCAGATAGGGGAAGAGCGTGTGGGGACACCGGGTGGGACTGCCTGCTGCTTCATGGCCATGTGAAATTACACACAAGGATAGTTCCAACAACTTTAGCCAGAAACCAGTCTCGTACATCACGATTTCGTTTTTGAATCTTTTTTTCTTAAATTTTTAGAGACGGCATCTCATTAATTTTTTCCCAGGTTGGACTCGAACACCTGGGCTCAAGGAATCTGCTACCTCAGCCTCCCCAGCTGCTGGCATTACAGGGGTGCACCACCACGCCCAGCTATATGTGATGTTTTTATGTGTATTTTAAAAGACTCCTTAACATCTTCTAAGTGACCTGTGTGTAGGTGTGCACGCGTATGAACTCTGTCCTTAAGTAATCAAAGAACACTCATTACAAACTGCTGTAGCGCCGTGCAATGACAGTGGGTCCAGGTCACCAGCACACACTGATCCAATCTGCTGTGCCACTCCCATGCCTGTACTTGACCCCTAACTTCTAGCTCTCATTAACATGTCAAACTCTGGCCAGGCGCGGTGGCTCACACCTGTAATCCCAGCACTTTGGGAGACCGAGGTGGGCAGATCACCTGAGGTCAGAAGTTCGAGACCAGCCTGGCCAACATGGTGAAACTTCGTCTCTACTAAAAATACAAAAATTAGCCAGGTGTGGTGGTGTGCACCTGTAATCCCAGTTACTTGGGAGGCTGAGGCAAGAGAATTGCTTGAACCTAGGAGGCAGAGGCTGCAGTGAGCTGAGACCATGCCACTGCACTCCAGCCTCGGTGACAGAGCAAAACTCCGTCTCGGAGCTGGGTGTGGGGGCACATGTCTAACTTTAAAGGTTCCTCCTCCTTTCACCTTTCAAAATTTGCTGCTTGGCTGTGAATTTCAAAGACTAGCACAAAAATCTACCCGCTAGAAATACGATGTTAAAGGTTGAATCATGCCCCCCAAAAAAGGTATCCTAATCCCCAGTACCTGTGAATGTGACCTTACTTAGAATAGGCTCTTTGTAGATTATCAAGTTAAGATGAAATCATTACAGTGGGCACTAATCCAATATAAATGATGTTCTTATAAAAAGGGGGAACCTGTGGCTGGGCACAGTGGCTGATGCCTATAGTCAGTACTTGGGAGACTGAGGAAGGAACACTGCTTGAGCCTAGCAGTTCGAGGCCAGCCTAGGCAACACAATGAGACCCCTGTCTCTTAAACATTAAATCCAATGGACACACAGACAGACTCAGAGAAGATGATGTGAAGATCGGACGGGCCGTCCATCTGCGAACGCAGAGAGAAGAACAGCTGGGAAGGGGCCTGAAGCGGGACAGGACACACCTCAACCTCAGAGGCAACCAGCCCTGCAACACCTGGGTCTCACACCGCCAGCCTCCAGGACTAGGAGATGACACATTCTGCTTGTTTAAGCCCCCGGTTTGTGGTACAGATCAAACTCAGAGACCAAAGGCTGCCTTCAGGGTCTGTGCTCTGGCTTCTAGTGATGCCTGGCCAGTGCTTCAGGACTGCCACCTCCCTCTTTTGCTTCTTCAGTTCTATCTCTGAGGCAGCTGAGGTCATCTGACCAAGGACAGTATCAAGGCACTAGAGGAAACTCTTTTATTCTAGATACCTTGTAAGTCAGTCCAGCCCAGGCAGCTCCTTGACACTTTATGGTGGTGCTGGCAGCGCCCCAGCTCTGGCCCACTGTGCTCCTCCTCACTCAGCAGCTCCTCACACTCCTCACTGAGCTCCTCTGTGCCCCCAGCACTGGCCTCGTCCTTGCTGGATATCAGCTCCAGCTCCTCGCTGAGGGACTCACCCAGGTCCCAGTTATATCCTATGCAGGCCTCATCCTCACTAGAGAGTGCCAGGTCCTCACTGGATATCATCACATCCAAGGCCTCACTGTTCTCTTCACTGGGGCTGTCCTCTGTGGCCTCCTCCATCCCGGGCAGCTCCACTAACTCCTCACTAGGCTCCAAGTACTCACTGGCCACTTCCTCACACCCTGGGAGAGTAAAATGACTGACTCACCACCATCATTTAATCACACGTCAGAAAGTCAGGTTACTATCCTCAATGCCCTCATTTTTCCTCCAAAAAGTCTGCTTCCCTTGGTGCTACATACCACAGGACTCCCCCTCTACTGCTACGGAGCATCATTCGTACCAGAGTGATGCTTTACAAAGGAAAACCTTGCTGCACTGCTAAAATAAAAGGCCTCTCTGGAAACCTTAAAGGTTAGCTTTGGCTTTCCAAGAATATAAATAAAACTGTGAAGTTAAACCCACAGGCTTTTCCCAGGTGGTAATGCCCGCTATGACTAACGGGATCAAAAGGCACTATTATCCGGTACCCTTTCTTTCCTAACTTAGAGCATCCCTTCACTGAGCAACAGGGTCCTCTAAGAATAACATAAAGAGATCATCCTAATTCAAACAGGTCCACTGCCTATTAATTAACTTTCCTGATTAACATTTTGACAAGAGCTCATTTTCATGTGCTCCATGTTCTGGGAATTTCAACAGTCACCTAGCCTCAGCAGTTTTGGTTGGACCCTCCGATTCAGAGGCAGCATTCCTTTCCAGGCTGGTGTCTGAATCCGCTTCCACGGCCTCTCCTAGAGGGCTTCTGCCGTGAAGGACGGGTTCTACGCCCACAGGCCCCAGGCCCAAGTCTCCTTGGCCACAGCGTGACAATGAGCAACTGCCTGGTGCTCAGGCACAGACCTGCATACCGTGTGTCCAACACCCGGCACCCGCTTCATCCTTCCCCACCTATCATGAGGGAGGTCTGAAGTACGGCAGGGGTTCTACATTCTGAAAAATGTAAAGTGCAGCTCAGAAATATCTTACAGCAGATTTTAAACTACTTTTTTGTCACATGAAAAATACACCAGGTCTAGTAAATATGATTTATCAACAGCAGTCCCCAACCTTTTTGGCACCAAGGACTGGTTTCATGGAAGACAATTCTTCCACAGAGCAGGAGGTGGGGATGGTTTCAGATACTGGATTCTGATAAGGAAGGCGCAACCTACGTCCCTCGCATGTGCAGTTCACAATAGGGTCCGAGCCCTCATGAGACTCCAATGCTGCTGATCTGATCTGACAGGAGGTGGGGCTCAGGCAGTAATGCCTGCCCGCCCGCCCGCCGCTCACCTCCTGTTCCTAACAGGCCAGTTCGTAAGAGACCACGGTGTTGATCCCCGAACAACATCGTTAATAGGCAGAAATCCCTCTCGCCCTGCATTCACGCCCATCTACACTAAACACGCCGCCAGCAGGTTGCACAGTGACTACATACATACAGTAGCCACAGAGTAGCAGCTTCTCCTGTGTGTAAATCCTGAAAGCCTGAAAATGGAAGTCATCTAGAACACCTGCAAGAACAGAATGAACAAGTACCAGTGCCACACTCATCATGGGAAACACAGGGTACCTAGTCTTAAAGCAGGTCTGTATGTAAAATGGAGCATGTAACAGTGCAGCGTTTCAGTAAGACTAGCACCTCTCTCCTTGACTAGAGGTAAAAACTCCCATATTCACTCATATCTAATTAAATCTCTATACCTGGCCAGGCGCAGTGGCTCAAGCCTATAATCCCAGCACTTTGGGAGGCCAAGATGGGCGGATCATGAGGTCAGGAGATCGAGACCATCCTGGCTAACATGGTGAAACCCCGTCTCTACCAAAATACAAAAAACTAGCCGGGCAAGGTGGCGGGCACCTATAGTCCCAGCTACTCCAGGAGGCTGAGGCAGGAGAATGGCGTAAACCCGGGAGGCGGAGCTTGCAGTGAGCTGAGATCCGGCCACTGCACTCCAGCCGGGGCAACAGAGCGAGACTCCGTCTCAAAAAAAAAAAAAAATCCCTATACTTTTACGAGTAATTGCTCTATGGCTTGGTGTATCAGATTATTTTCCCCAAGGAAAACAAAAATTGGCTACAATTCAGTCACTAAGGGACCTTTCCCCTTTGAATTAAAAATAATCAAATGTTAAGAAAGGGCCTGTTTAAGACGCCCGATCTCAGACACTGAGAGGACAGCCTTTTTCACCTCACATGCCCTAGAATAGAAGCCACGGTGTTGGAAGAGTGGGACTTCTTCCTTGCTTGGTCACCATGAGAATCAAGGATCAGAACACAGGACTTCAACCCCAACACCGCCCTGTTCTGCAAAGCAACAAATGCAGTTTGCTGAAGGCTATAGCAAGATGCAAAGGTCATTTTTAAGACAGAGATGATCTCTTAGAGAAAGATTTCTTGCCTGTGAGGGTCGGTGAGGGAAGGACGTAAACATGGTTCTTTCTTGAGCTCTGCTTCTGCTGATGGCAGCAGTGATTACAGCAAATGCACCTCAAAAATAAGCAGACCAGTCTCCCGGTCCCCTAATCTGAAATCCCCCGCTTAGCTTCCGTTTCCTTGAAAATGCCTGAGGCCACTGACTGTCCTTCCTCCCTCAGAAAGGGGCTCTCTTCAAGCCAGCCAGCCCATAAGGTGTAAGGACAACCTCTTTGAATCCCCATTTGAAATACACTGAAGAACTGCACCATGCAAAAGGCCCAAAACCTACCAGATACGAGTGACTGTGCTTCTGTAAAGAAGCATAATCTTCACAGTCTGCGGCAGGCAGGGGCTCCACGTGTCTCCCCTGTATTATCTGCAGACACAACTGTTCTTCTCTTTCCCTCCTGGGCGTTGCAGGTGGTGGTCAGTTTCTTCACCCATGCTCCCGGCAATGAAGGAGGTAAACACACAATGTGTTTCCCTCTCAATAAGTCAAAAGACAAAAACAGCTACAAGAGTACACGTTTAATCCTGACCTCTCAGGTCACCCACCGCATCACACAGGAAGTCCCAGTGGTTGGTGGGTGAGAAGACTCCAACAGGAGACAACTAACAAAAGTGCCTGACCCAAACTGTGCCCAAGACACACACCAAAGCCTAGGACCAGGCATCAGGACTGAAATGCCGTCGATGAGAAATCCATTTTCCTACAATCAAACAGCAGCTATAACAGCACTATCTCCCTTAACAAAACTATTCTCTCCTCAGCGAAGGCCTCCACAGTCTTGCTCCAGAGGTGCCTTTCAGCAAACTCTCAACAACGGTCCTCACACACAATGTTCATGGATGAAAGGTCTTGCAAACAGTACTATGGTGCTTAATGATTTTAACAGGAATATGATGTGGCAAATTCACCCACAAATTGGTTGTTCAATGGGAAATAACATTTCCAAGACACCAGCACCCATGCCCTTACCACTGTCTGATCTGAGGGCAAAAGCAAGTTAACTAGGGCCATACACAACAAAGAAAAAAAACACATTAAACCCTTTATTATTTTAATTTTTCAAGTTGTAACTTCAAAACAAATTTTCAAAGACGAAGAAGAGAAAAGATGCTGCTTTTTTTTCCAGACTGGGTCTTGCTCTGTCACCAAGACTGGAATGCAGTGGTCCAGTCTCGACCTTGCAGGTTCAAACAATCCTCCCACCTCAGTCTCCCAAGTTGCTGGGACCACAGGCACACACCACCACACTGAGCTAATTTTTTGTGGGGTTTTTTTGTTGTTGTTGAGACAGGGTTTCACCGTGTTGCCCAGGCTAGTCCAATGCTGCCTTAAACACAAAGTTTCACGACAAAATACAATGTTTTGTTTTGTTTTTTGAGACGGGAGTTTTGTTCTTGTTGCCCAGGCGACAATGTAATGGCGTGACCTCAGTTCACCGCAACCTCTGCTTCCCAGGTTCAAGTGTTTCTCCTGTCTCAGCTTCCCAAGTAGCCACCATGCCCGGCTACTTTTATATTTTTAGTAGAGACACAGTTTCTCCAAGTTGGTCAGGCTGGTCTTGAACTCCTGACCTCAGGTGATCTGCCCGCCTTGGCCTCCCAAAGTGCTGGGATTACAAGCACGAGCCACCGCGCCCACCCTAAAACACAATGTTAATTCAACAGAAAGGTCATACTAAGCCCTCACTTGGGTCATGGACACACACCAAGTCAACCCACATGATTAACTTACCAAACAAGTCAAATGAAAATGGGTCCCTTCCACCAAAAAATTCCCTGAAGACATCATCTGGGTTACGGAATGTGAAGCCAAATTCAAATGGACTGTCAAAATGACTTCCACCTGCACAAATACAACACAGCTTTTAGTTTATGAATTTTGGTGTTTTGTAGGCAAAGAATTCTTTGTTGACAGAACATTATACAAATCATGATCTAATAAAAACAAAAATATTTCATAAACCTGAAGTTCTCTGTAATTCAAAACATGAGCCCTGTACTGACTGAAAGTGAGTGTGCCCAGCGGTGATGACACATGAGTGCAGATGTTGAGATTACTTTTTGACATCTCTAAACCCGTGATCGGCATGTAACATTACACACCATTTTTATGATTTGTTATGAAGGTTTACCAACCAAGAGTATTTGCATCCACTTCGACGACTGGCCTCCTGGAGCCACAGAAGCTGCCATGTGGCCCCAGTGGGTCTGGAGCAATAATTTCCCAACATTCCAAGGGAGGCTGGTCACAGCCCAGTGACCATGGGAACTTTTGGAGACAAAGTACAGGCCCTACAAGGTCATTATTTTAGCTTTTCAGGAAAATCTGCTCTTCAAACCCTTAAGATATTTTGACATAACATCAAGTGCTGATCTAAGGGTGTATGTTCACAATATATTGCAGTATGGTTACAAATTGTATTCTACTTATAAGAAGTACATCAACATATACTTCCAGTCTCACAAAAGATTTTTAAATGCTATCCAATTTCTCTGTCCTCTCCCCAATTTAGTTCGCTTTCTAGGTTGCATCTCTATTTACTGATACAAAATCGACTCTGACCAAGAGACTCGTGATTTACAAACTCAACTTACTTGCCAAGACCATTTGTCTTCAAAGAAAAAACTCATGTACTCACCTCCTCCTCCACCATTTAATCCTTCTTTGCCATATTTGTCATAGATGTCCCGTTTCTTAGCTAAAAATTTAAAGAAAAGTCAGTAAGGCCAAGTTCCTTTTAAACCCTTAATTCAATAGAAAAGGTATTTCCCAAGTTGTAGATCAGTTTTCAATGTATTACAATTAAATTTCAAAGAGTATGGCCATCCTTTCTTTAAAACAAAAGGAAGTAAGAGGGAAAACTCTCTGTACCTCTCTCCTGAAAAACAATTCAAAAAAGAAATTAAGTATGTAAGTATTTACGGCTGCACACGGTGGCTCACACCTGTAATCCCAGCACTTTGGGAGGCCAAGGTGGGCAGATCACCTGAGGTCAGGAGCTCGAGACCAGCCTGGTCAACGTGGAGAAACCCCATCTCTACTAAAAATACAAAATTAGCCGGGCGTGGTGGTGCATGCCTGTAATCCCAGCTACTCAGGGGGCTGAGGCAGGAGAATCGCTTGAACCCAGGAGGCAGAGGTTGCACTGAGACGAGATTGCACCACTGCACTCAAGCCTGGGCAACAAGAGCGAAACTCCATCTCAAAAAAAAAATTGTTCTTTATTCCATTAGATCATTTCTTTCACTCTACTGCCCACAGAGCCCAGACACGCTACATTAAAATCACATGACCAAGTACAAAATCATTCCAACCACAGACGTGCACCGTCTTACTACAAAAATCAGCACAAAAACAAACATGCTAGGGCCTAGGCAAGTGGGAGAAAGCAGATGTGCCAGAAAGGCGCCAACCTAACACCCTACAGGCTCCTTTACCCTGAAAAGGGACCACCTGGATGCCAGGCCTGGGGCTAGCATGCCGCTCTCACACTTACATTCCAAACGCTACTTATATCCCAGAACAAAAAGAATGACACTAGAAGCATTGGTACTTCTGACATGATACCTTCTGTGTTCCTCAAAAAAATCTCATAGGCTGGACACAGTGGCTATAATCCCAACACTTTGCGCAGGCAAAGCTGGTGGATTACTTAAACCCAGGAGTTCAAGACCAGTCTGGGCAACACGGCAAAATTCCACCTTTAAACACAATATAAAAAAGTTAGCTGGGCACAGGGGCACCCACCCGTGGTCCCAGCTACTCGGGAAACCAAGATGGAAGAATCGCTTGAGCCTGGCAGGTCAAGACTGCAGCAAGCTGTGATCATACCACTACATTCCTAAAAGAAAATCTCACATTCCACAAAATGGGAAAACAGGCTTAGAAGCAAACCACTTACAAGCAAGTTCAGGTAGCCGGTGCCATGGCAAGAACAATGACCATGTTTTGAAGATAACTCGCACTTAAGGCTGCCTAAAAGGATATGAAGAACGCATCCCGCACCTCCCGAAAGAACCAAGCGACTCTTCAGTGTGAGAGTTGAAAGCTGCTCTATCAAGTATGACGTTTCATTTTGGTCCTCACTTTTCCTAATGCTACTAGTCCCTAAAATCCTGAATCTGGCAATACTGAATCAGCACACAAACAACAACCACCGAAGAACAGGATGGGAACACGGAGGCCTGTGCCCTCCTGTCACTCCAGCGCACAAATCCAAGGGAACAAGCATGGCGCAGTGGCGCTTCGAGCTTGAGGGGATGATCACCTCAACCCAGGAGTTCAAGGCCTCCCTGGGAAACCTAACAAGACCCTCTCTCTTTAAAAAAAAAAAAAAACAAAAAACTTTCCAATGAATAAGCTCAACAGTTCAAGACCTTAAATGCCACATTTCAAGATGATTTCAAGTATCAGTGTTTTATGTCTTTTCATATTTTTGAAGTAAAATGTCTGGGATTTCCTCTAAAACAAAGGAGGTGGGCCACAGTGTCACCAGAGAAAGCAAGGCTGGTGGTGTGCTGGTAGCTGTTGAAGGTGGCAAGCTTACACTGGGTTCCTTCTGTTTTGTTTGTTGTTTTGTTTTTGGAGACAGTCTCGCACTGTCACCCAGGCTGGAGTGCAGTGGTGCAATCTCAGCTCACTGCCACCTCCGCCTCAAACTGGGTTCCTTCTTTTAAAAAAAAAAAAAAAAACACCCACATTTGTTGTAAATATGGGCCAATTACCTGAACATATGCAGATACACTTAACCTAACCAAGTGCCCACTTCCAGGGTTCTGGTAGTCCATCCCTAACGTTTTGTAAATGCCTCGGCCTCTGCTTGCAACAGGCCACCCAGCACTGCAGCAGACAGGGGCATTGTGTGGCTTTCCAGTTCTGTCACTGTTCCCCCACCCCAGGCCCCACGCACAGCCTTTTACTTCCCCACGGAACCCCAACTGCATCTAGGCAACAGCTGACCTCTGACCCCTCACCCATCTGTGAACTAGGCCAATGGATCTGACTTCCAGTAACATACAACGCCTCTGCTCCAGACCCAGGAGGGGAAGACAGGCCTGAAATTTGCAAACTAAATTTTAGCTGTACGTTCCATCCCCTCTTCTTGGGAACTAATGACGTCCTCTCAAGTAGTAAAGCCGACTCCACTGGCATGGTATTGTTTAAGCCAGTGGGGGTGAGCGAGGTCAGAATGATCACACACAACAATGCGGGCAGGCACGCCACATGCACAGTGACCTGAGTCCTGCAACCTCCTCTCTCCAGGGTTCCTAGTCCTGTTTTAAAACAGCCATCCTAAGAGAAACTGCCAGAAGCCGTGGTACTCCGCAGTTCTCGCGGTTACCTCAATCAATTCACATCTTCACGAGAAAAGTAAAAACCTCTCGGGGGCCCAAAATCCAGTTGGCATCAAAAACAAGTCACTTGAGTCCATACTGTGCTACCCTCAGGAGGATCCCAACACCCACTCCGCATTCCGGCATGCCCGCTCAGGGTCCTTCAGCAGCTCGGGGGCACTCACCATCCGACAGCACTTCATATGCCTCCGCTACTTGTTTGAATTTTCTCTCTGCTTCTTCTTTATTCTCGGGATTTTTATCTGGATGCCACTTCAGTGCCAGTTTCCGATATCTTGAAAAGAATAAAGGATACTGATCACATTCTAAACCCAGAAATCAACTATGCTTTTGAAACTAACATCATTAACCACGAGAATGGCTTCAGAGCCGCCAACTGGTGAGATGAATACTGGTTTTAATTGTAAAACCTCCCTTTCCTCTACAATGAAATACACAAAGTTCTAAAATCCAGACAGCCAGGCGAGGTGGCGTGTAGCCAGACAGACCCAGCTACTCCCGAGGCTAAGGGGTGGCAACGGCTTGAGGCCAGGAGTTCAGGCTACAGAGAGCTATGATCACACCACTGCAGTCCAGCCGGGGTGACCGAACAAGACCGTCTCAAAATTAAAAGTGTAAAAATACTCATTAAAGTGAGTCTTAAAAAACAAAATCCTGATAGCATAATACAAACAAACCTCTGGAGAGAAAAATGAAGATCACAGTGTCCACAACATGGACTGACAGTGACAGGAAGTAAAGGGGAAAAGGCCAGATGTGGTGGCTCACGCCTGTAATCCCAGCACTTTGGGAGGCTGAGGTGGGAGCATCACCTGAGGTCAAGAGTTCAAGACCAGCCTGGCCAACATGGAGAAACCCCGACTCCACTTAAAATACAAAATTAGCCGGGCATGGGGGTGCATGCCTGTAATCGCAGCTACTCAGGAGGCTGCGGCAGGAGAATCACTGGCAGAAGTTGTGGTGAGCCGAGATCACCCCACTGCACTCCAGCCTGGGCAACAAGAGCGAAACTCCGTCTTAAAAAAATTTTTAAAAGGGAGAAAAAGGCCTGGGTCACTGAGCAATAAGATCGAACATCACCATCCATATCCTTCCATGTTCTGATTGCCAGGACCCTACTTCCTCAGCCAGTCCACTACTTAGCTCATCTGTGTGCCAAAGGTGAGCCACCTGCCACCAAACAGGCCAGAAATCTCGGGATCTTTCAAACACCCTCTGTGCTATATTCAAGATCTAAACAGAGTTAAAACACTGACTTCCTTCCCATCCCTGATGATAAAGATCTTGCCTTACAGACTTCACAGGCTTGGCTTTTAGATTCTGTAACTTCAGACTTCATTAGTACACAGATTCACTTTATATTTTTTTTAAGTACAAAGAGGGGCTATTAACACCCAGTACATACATATCCATGAGGTCATAAATGCATGCTAGAAAACTTGGGCTGGATTTTATCACTGCCCTGTCTGCCCTTGTTTCTCTATGCCAGATCCTCAGTGCCCCTTTCCATACAGGGATGTTTTTCTCATAGAGAAATTATATGAACAGTTTTTATGACCTCCTTTTGGTCTGAAATACTTTTGAACAGAATTTCTTTCTTTAAAAAAAAAAAAAAAGAGACGGGGTCTTACTATGTTGCCCAAGCTGGTCTTGAACTCCTGGGCTCAAGTGATCCTTCTGCCTTGGCCTCCTGAAGTGCTGGGATTGCAGGCATTAGCTACCGTGTGGGGCCTGAACATAATTTCAAGAGGAGGATTTATAAAACCATTTTCTCTAATCATATGATTGGTGCCATTTTCCCATTTGCCAAGGTAGTCTCACTTAAAGAAAAAAAAAAGGGAAAAGAAATGGATAATTTCATCCACTGCCTTTACTTGGGGTTAATGTGGTTCTTAAACACCTTCATCATGGAACTCTCTAAGTGGGTTCCCTTTCAGGTTCCTGGTGGTGGGTTTTGAAAGATAAGGGAAAGCACATTTTGAGCCTATCTGGGTATCATGGTGCGGAACACTTGGGAACCAGAGCTGTTTCAGAGGAATCTAAAGTCTGCTTTTAGTTTTCAGAGACACGGCTTGCAACACATCAGAAGACATGATTTCCAGGACTCAAGCAGCAAGCCAGGATTCTAGGTTGGCTGTTGTGTCATCTTTGAAGTCAAGACCCTTCAAGAGTCTCGTTTTGACAATAATTCAGCCTAGGGAACTCATGTGAATACTACTATGTAGAAATAAAGCCTAGACCTTGAGCGAACATCTGTATATTGGTTGAAAATGATAGTGGTAACCACTGATCCCCCTTACTTCATTTGACATTTGGAAAATTCCAGGAATTACCATTTTTGCAATGAATATGGATACCACGTAGTACTTTGGTGTTACCTGCTTTTGAAAAATAAAGTCTTGGCTGGGCGCGGTGGCTCAAGCCTGTAATCCCAGCACTTTGGGAGGCCGAGACGGGCGGATCACGAGGTCAGGAGATCGAGACCATCCTGGCTAACACGGTGAAACCCCGTCTCTACTAAAAAATACAAAAAAACTAGCCGGGCGAGGTGGCGGGCGCCTGTAGTCCCAAGCTACTCGGGAGGCTGAGGCAGGAGAATGGCGTGAACCCAGGAGGCAGAGCTTGCAGTGAGCTGAGATCCAGCCACAGCACTCTAGCCTGGGTGACAGAGCGAGACTCCGTCTCAAAAAAAAAAAAAAAAAAAAAGAAAAAGAAAAATAAAGTCTTTGGGCACTCGGTGAAAAAACGAAAAAAACACTGACTTCCACAAAGATTCTAGGACCAAGGTCACATTCTGTTGCAGAGTTCCAACTGACCAAATAATTGCATGCTATTTAAATACGAAAAAAAAAGCCCGGGTGCAGTAGCTCACACCTGTAATCCCAGCACTCTGGCAGGCCAAGGCGGGTGGATCACCTGGTCAGGAGTTCGAGACCAACCTGGCCAACATGGCAAAACCCCATCTCTACTAAAAATACAAGAAGTCGGGCATGAAGGCATGCGCCTGTAATCCCAGCTACTCAGGAGGCTGATGCAGAAGAACTGCTTGAACCCAGGAGGCAGAGGTTGCAGTGAGCCAACATCACGCCACTGAACTCCAGGCTGGGTGACACAGCGAGCCTCCGGCTCAACATGAATACATGAATGAATGAATGAACACACGAATGAATACAAAAAAATTCTCTAGTCTAATTAGCAAAACCTAAGCAGCATATATTCAAAAGGAGGATAATGTCAAAAAAGAGAAGCAGTATACCCCTCAAAATCTCAGACTAGTATACAAATCTGACAGTGCTTTTAACACTTGGCAAGTTATTACTGTAAAGCTGTTGTGGCTCAATTTAACTTCCAACATGTTCAACAAAACCTTGGCTTAACCATACTAAAATCTGATTAAAGCTGGAGTCCAGAATACTTAACAGTAATTTACGTCACTGTGGACCTAAATAAACATGTAGCAGTGGATCAAATAACCCTAAATGTGCCAGAAATCCTCAAAAATAACAGACCATACAAAAGACAAGAGAGAAAAAATGATTAGTGTGCAGTACTACCTACCATCTAGTGTTCATATGAAAACTTGGTAACAGATGAGAATGCAGGACAAGATTCAACTGTGTATGCCCCATACACCTACTAAAATATTTAAAAATCAAGGTGTAATACAACATATGACATGCAAGTGTAAACAGTGCCGAATGGCTCTGAATGTTGACCTTCAGATCTGTTGGACCTGCACACTAGTACTTCAGCACCAAGGAAGGAAGGCCCATGGTGTGTGATTCAAACACAGGAAGAGTCTGGTATCTCAGGAGAGATGCAGGATAGCTGGCAGCCACAGACCTTTTAAGTCCTCAAACAAAAACTGTCAACACACACAAAGCCAAGGGTACACAAGGCAGACTGTTTTAACAGCATGCACCCCATAGCTATCATTCTGCTCATTTTTAAAAGTCAGCATTTATACAACTGTGCCCTCAGGAGTGCAGGAAATCTCACTGCTTTTAAAGGTTAACAGCCTGTTCTAAATTCCTACTTCAACATCATGCAAGGGACACTCAGCAACTTGTATGTTCTCACAAATAACTAAAACCAGTCTACTCTCTAATTACCTCTATCATAAAGGTATGTAAGTTCCATCATTACTGAAACTACTGTACACATATTACATGCTTATCCACTGATAAGGTTTGGCTGTATCCCCACCCAAATCTCAACTTGAGTTTTATCTCCCAGAGCTCCCAGGTGTTGTGGGAGGGACCCAGGGGAGGTAACTGAATCAGGGGGACTGGTCTTTCCCGTGCTATTCTCATGACAGTGAATAAGCCTCACAAGACCTGATGAGTTTACAAGGGGTTTCCGCTTTTGCTTCTTCCGCGTTCTCCTGCTGCCACCATGTAAGAAGTGCCTTTCGCCCTCCGCCATGTTTATAAGACCTCCCCAGCCATGTGGAACTATTAAGTCAAATTAAACCTCCTTTTCTTCCCAGTCTTGGGTATGTCTTTATCAGTAGCATACACACAGACTAATACATCCATTAACTTATTCAAGAAGAGCAAAGTATTTCTGTCTTCGTTCTATAATCTGTCAAACTGTTAACACTATTGATAAGAACAGTGTGGGCCTCTAGTGTACAGCATAGGCTTCCTCAGTGTGGGAAACCTCACTCCATTGGTGACAACATCAGGACCTGCCTGACCTCTCCTCAGTGGGCTGCTTCTACTAGGTTCCCTGGCAGAGGTTTCAAATAATCTGCAGGCAACATCAGCTCTGCCCAACAGCAGTCATCCTGACTTGGCTTTTTTTTTTTTTTTGAGAGACAAGGTCTCGGCTCGGTTGCTGGAGTGCAGTGGCACAAACATGGCTCATTGCAGCCTCAACCTCCTGGGTTCAAGCAACTGTCCTGCCTCAGCCTCTGGAGCAGCTGGGACTACAGGCATATGCCACCACACCCTATTTTTTTTTTTTTTTTTTTTTGGTCAAGATAGTATCTCATTTTGTTGCCCAGGCTGGTCTCAAACCCCTGGGCTTGAGACTGACCCTCCCACCTAGACCTCTCGAAGCACTGGGATTAGAGGTGTGAGCCACTTGCCTGGCCGTAATTTAGCATTTTAAAATGAACTATCTCAGCTACGCACAGTGGCTCACATCTATAATTGCAGCAATCTGGGAGGCCAAGGCGAGAGGATCACTTGAGTCCAGGAGTTTGAGACCAGCCTAAGCAACAGAGTGAGACTCTCTTTATTTTTCCATTAAAATTTAAAAATTAATCAAAATGAACTATTTGGCCCAAAAACAAAGTTAATTCTATCTTCAGGCCCACTAAGTCTAGCAGTATAAACTTATTTATTAATTTTTTTTTTAAGCTAACAGAGCAGAGAGTTTATTGAGAGTACACACCAAGAGAGATGTGGGTTGCCCTGACTGGACAACAGCCCATAGAGTCCTGTGTTGTGTTTTTTATTAGATCAGACTTTCTCTTTTTTTGCATTGTTATTTTTTTTTTTATTATACTAACTATTCCAGGCTAACTGCTCTCTAGCTATGTTAAAATCTAACAATCTGTCTCATGCTGTCTCTGCTGTACACTCTACATTCACAGTTAGCACTTCATTAATTAAACAGACTGAGGTTACTGTGAGAGCCTTCTATGGCTGGAACTGCCCTCCTCACATTGGCCAGGCCCTGGTCACACAGATGCAGGTGCAACAGGCAGTGGTGCAGTTCTCAAACTTTCATATGAATCAGAAGGGACTCCAATGGCAGAGGCTGGAGCCCAACAATCACACCAGGAAAATCCGAGTGCTACCTACTCTGGGCCCCTGCCTTGCAAAAGGGCACTCAAGAGTGCCAAGTCAGCTCCATTTTCAAAGTCCAAAGTAAAAGATGTTTGGGATTATTTCACATCCTTGGTAACTTTTTCATCGACTTCAGATATAAACCAAGTGACTAACGAAGAGCAAAGCCCAGACCTAGACTGCAAATGCTCCTTGTTAACTGCTCTGTCAAATTAAACTACATGGCATTCAAAGACTGGTATACTACACTAAAAGTCATTTTCATAGGCAACAGAAAAAGTTACACTACTCAGTTACCAATGTACCACTGTGCAGACACATTATCTCAGAAATAAAATTACTTACGCTTTCTTAATATCCTCGGGTGAGGCATGTCTCTGCACGCCTAGAACTTCATAGTAATCCACCATGTTTTAAGAGATTGCTGGAATGGGTCCTGCAAGTAAAAACAGGTGGTCAGTGATGAGGATGTTGGGGATAGGCAAGTCATGGTGGTGGGACGGGTCTGGAGAGGGAGGAAGAGATGGTGTCACCTTAGCACCTACTGGCCTACAGAGGGAACTTCCACTAGAGCTAACCACTAGCCTGGCTGGGCCAAGACCTTGTCTGGGAACTGGTTCCCAGATTCACGCCCAAAGACTCTTCTACAGCTAACCACTAGCCTGCTGGGCCAAGACTTTGGGAACTGGCTCCCAGATTCATGCCCTAAGACCCTTCTAGAGATGGGGGAAAAAGCTCTGAAATAGCCTAATAATAGCCTAAACTAAATAAAAACAGGTGACTCTGAGGCAGAGACTCCATGCCACTTGACCACTAGCTGACAGAGTCTGTCGTGTCTTCCTAGACACGGTCTGTGCTCAGGGAACGTCAGTTACCTCTTTCATTCAAAGCATTCCTGTGCCAGGCGTTGGGCAAGACCGTGGGGCTCCAAGGACAAACACGTTGTCCCTGCCCCGAACCAACTTCACATGGGAACAACAGAAAGCCATCCTTCCACCATTCTGTCACCCACACAAGGGAGCAGTAAAAGCCCTCCCACGTATCTCCCAAGAGAGAAAGACCTTTGAGTCCACAGTGGTTAGTGTAACTTTACCCTCTGGTTCCAAGCTCCCATCCACTCCTCTACCAAACAAATACAATACTGCCCTGTTGACCACACGAATTAGATGGTATCACTACCGATTAGAAGGTGGAAAGAAAACCAGCAGCGGAGACTCGTTCCCTAAGTTCCCCTATGGCTTACGTGGTTCAACCTTGTTACTTCTCCGGGCAGTAAAATGTTCAACGAAACCCATTCTGCTCCCGCCAGCTCTAAAGGAGGATGCAGCCTCTGGTCCCACAAGGAGGGACTACATACATACTGCTGCTTTAAGACATGATGTTTCTTAACCAATTTACATCTTTGTATTTCACTGGCTAACTTACTCTATTAAATCAACAATCAAGAATCTGCACAGCCTGGCGCGGCAATTCACATCCCTAATCCCAGCACTTTGAGAGGCCAAGGCGGGTGGATCACAGGGTCAGGAGATCGAGACCATCTGGGCCAACCAACATGGTGAAACTCCATCTCTACTAAAAACACAAAACTTAGCCGGGTGTGGTGGCACACGCCTGTAGTCTCAGCTATTTGGGAGGCTGAGGCAGGAGAATCACTTGAACCCAGGAGGCGGAGGCTGCAGTGAGCTGAGATCGTGCCACCACACTCCAGCCTGGGCAACAGAGCAAGACTGTCTCAAAAAAAAAAAAGCAAGAAGAAAAAAGAAAAAGAAAAAAACATTATCACGAAACCACAAAGAAATATCTGTGGAAACTTAAACGCTTGGGTTTTTTTGTTTTTGTTTTTTAATTGAGACAGAGTCTCGCTTTGTTGCTGGTCTTGGTCTCAAACTCCTGGGCTCAAGGATTCCTCCCACCTCAGCCTCCCCAAGTGCTGGGACTGCAGGCACAAGCCACCACACCTGTACCTAACACTCTTGTTTGTATGGAAGTCCTTTAATCAAAAAACAAAAAACTAGAATGGAAATCAGGATCTATCTAGATGTATATAAACTACATTATCAATTCAATGGAATGACTAACATCAAACTTAGAAAGGAATGTACATCTTCAAATACATGAGAGCAAAGATTCTAGGTGTTAAGTTTAAAATGTCAACTACAAATACAGAATTTAGAGTATCAAAATGTTCTTTTTCTTAAGTAGATTTGTTCCCAGTATTTTTTAAATGACAACTTAGAAAAAAACTTGTATGGTTCCTATTTTCTTATAATTATTCCAACTTAGCGTTATCACCTTTATCACCTTTGCTGGACACATAATAAAACAAAGATAAAACACTAACTGGAGAAGGTGCCTAAGGGTATATATACCCCCATACAGTCCTTTCCACTCCATTTGGAACTATTCAACAGAACATTTTAGTGACTTTTTATGTAATAAGTTACAAGGTAAGGAACACCCAATTATGAAAGATTTCCTCCCGGGTAGTTAGAATGACATGGCAACATATAGGATTCAAACCACACCAGTCCGACCAGTCTCTAGAGAAAAGACAGGAGTCGATTCCCGTAAGCAAGAACACCGCAATCTTCTTTTAGTAACTAAAAACCTGCCCATCAGTCACAGCACACAAAGCAGAGCAGCCAACAAGCAGCAGGAAAGCCAGCATTTCTTCACATCTCTCTCACTCCCTTGGCTGAGTGACTATGTGAGGTTATTTTCACTCGAGCTTCAGTCTGCTGCCAAGGATCTGAGGTGGCGTTTTGGCAGTGATGCCAGCAGCAGTACCTAGCAGGAACAGGGGGAAGCTGCTAATCCACTCTCACTAACAGAACAGGAGCAGAAATCTCAGTACCAATCTTCCCATGCCAGACATATGGATCATCCCGAGCACTATATATAGCAAGAGGCCATTCGATGTGCCACACACCAAGCACACGTGCTCTCGCAAGTCCAAACAGCTCACCCTCTATCTACATTTGTGTGCCTGTGTTTGTGCATGTGGTGGTGCGAATGGGAAGAAGACACCCCCCGAGGCAGCGAGCACAGAGGTGAGAACGTGGGTGTGGGCGAGGCCGCAGGGCCAGCTGGGGAATGCTGTGATGTACTTCATCACCAAAAACACTCACTGAAAGCCTGCTCTGACATATATGTGCAGCATCCACTAACGGCACCCAGTATTCCCAGCACTCCATCAAATGGCTAGTGTCCTTACTAAATGAAGGCTACCCTACGAGGAAAGCGTCAAGGCAGGAATGACAGCCAACCCCTGGAGTAGATGCCCTCACCTCTGCCACCGTCCTGCACTGCTTACCCGTAGCCTCTCCACTCCCTTGCATGGACTCATCCCCCATTTCTGCTGCAGCTCCCCACTGCCTGCCACTGGAGGCTCTTATTTAAGGTCAGTAAAAATCCCACAGCACCACCCACAGACGTTTCCCAGCTGTACTTGTCCGACTTCTCTCTCCATCTGCCTTCTATCACCAGCTTTCACCCCTCCACTGGCCCGCTGAAGAAGCGACAGGAACTCTAAAGGCTCAAGGCCAACTCTCATCCGACATGTGGGTTTTCATCCTTTCCCATTATGTAGATATCATTTACTCAGCAATGAGTCCCAAATGTAAGTTCCAAGCTCAGGGTTCTCCTGGGCAGTTCAGACACAAATAGACAGATGACTACTTGACACAGCCACTTGGATGTCCAGCAGACATCCCAAATAGAACACGACCAAAATTTAACTCTTAATCCTCCTCACCCACTACACACCTGGTCTTTTTCTAGTAAATTCTACCTTAAGCTCTGAGGTACCTGCGAAATGTTCACCTTCACGAACATCACAACTCAGCACACAGACACAAATGAATCACAAAATTCTGCCAAGTCTACCTCTGAAATATCTGAAGTTCATTCACTGTTCTTTATCTTCACCAGCATCATTATCTCTTACCCTGACCTACAGCAGCCTCTGATTTCATCCTGCCCTCTGCTCTCACAGATGTCAGCTTATAAATGTGCAGATATTGGCTGGGCACGATGGCACACACCTGCCATCCTGGCACTTTGTGAGACCAAAGTGGGAGGGCTGCTTGAGCCCAGGAGTTGGGAGACCAGTTCGAGATCGTGCCGCAGCACTCCAGTTTGGGTTAGAGTAAGACCTTGTCTCCAAAAAAATGAAAATAAAATTTTTTTAAAAATTAAAATTAAAAATGAATAGCTGGGTGTGGTTGCTCGCACCTGTAATCCCAGCACTTTGGGAGGCAAAGGTGGGTGGATCACCTGAGGTTGGGAGTTCAAGACCAGCCTGATCAACATGAAGAAACCCTGTCTCTACTAAAAATACAAAATTAGTTGGGAGTGGTGGCACATGCCTGTAATCCCAGCTACTCCGGAGGCAGAGGCAGGAGAATCGCTTGAACCCGGGAGGCAGAGGCTGCGGTGAAGCCAAGATCATGTCATTGCACTCCAGCCTGGGCAACAAGAACGAAACTCCATCTCAAAAAAAAAAAAGAATAAATGTGTAGATTATTATCACAACAGATACAATCTGTGGTCCTGCCCCGGACAAAACCAGCTATAAAGGATAGGTCAATTCAGAATCAGATGAAATAAAAATTTACTATACTGGCTAATGCTAGATCAAGCAAGAAAATTTAAAAAGCTATCCAAAATCAGACTCAGGCCAGGCGAAGTGGCTCACTTCTATAATTCCAGCACTTCGGGAGGCCAAGGCAGGAGGACTGCTTGAGCCCAGGAGTTCAAGATCAGCCTGGGAAACACAGTGAGACTCTGCGCAACAAAAGACATTTTTAAGTAGCTGTGCATGGTGGCATGTGTCTGTCATCCCAGCTACTACTCACGAGGTTGAGGTGGGAGATCACTTGACCCAGGAAGGTCATCAAGGCTGCAGTGAGTCATGACTGCACCATGGCATTCCAGCATAGGCAACAGAACGAGACCCTATCTCCCATCAAAGCACTAACCAGGCCCAACTTATCACACACACACAAAATATATATATATACACACACACATACACATACACATACACACACACACACACACAGACACACACACACACACCTGGTCAAGAAAAACAAGGGGACAACCTGTAACTAAGAATAAATGACAACTAAATACAATCTGGGTTCCTCAGATAGTTTCTAGAATAGGAAAAGGACATTAGCAGAAAAACAGGTGGAATGTGAATGAAGTTCGCATTTAACAGTACTGTAGTGGTGTCAACTGCTTACTTCTGAGAAATTCACCAGTTACCACAGTTACAGAAGGATTAAGGCAAGTTGGGTGAAGGGTATACAGGAAAATCTCTGTACTATCTTTACAACTTCTCTGCAAATCTAAAAGTATTTCAAAATAAAGTTTAAAAAGTTCAAAAAGACGAAACGTATGTCAAAAGGACACAGAAACCAAACTGGACCGGGCGTGGTAGCTCATACCTGTAATCCCAACACTTTGGGAGCCCAAGGCGGAGAAACTGTGTGAACCCAGCAGTTCGAGACCAGCCTTGGCAACAAGGTGAAAGAGTCTCTACAAAACATTTTAAAAATTAAAAAGAAGCCGGGCGCAGTGGCTCAAGCCTGTAATCCCAGCACTTTGGGAGGCCGAGGCAGGCGGATCACTTGAGGTCAGGAGTTCGAGACCAGCCTGGCCAACATGGCGAAACCCCATCTCTACTAAAAATACAAAAAACTAGCCGGGCGAGGTGGCGGGCGCCTGTAGTCCCAGCTACTCGGGAGGCTGAGGCAGGAGAATGGTGTAAACCCGGGAGGCGGAGCTTGCAGTGAGCTGAGATCCGGCCACTGCACTCCAGCCTGGGCGACAGAGCGAGACTCCGTCTCAAAAAAAAAAATTAAAAAGAAAAAAAATTGATAGGGCAAGTCCATGACCTAAACGAGAATGTGGGCTTCAAAATGAATTGACTGAACTGCATTTAAAACTTACATTTAAAATTCTTGAGTTCATGTCACTCTAAAAAGCCAGCAAGCACTAAGAATCACCCTACCTTCCCTGTACAGGGAAGCAGTAATGTTCACAGCAAAGGAACCTGGAAGTGGAACTGGGTGTTTATCGTAAATAAGCCGTGGTTCCTTGGAAAACTACCTACCTTCATTGTGGTTCCTTCCCCACCCTGTGAAGTGGGTGACAACCACTTCCTATGGTTATTTACAGATGATGCTCTCCAAGGGAAGCAAGCCCTGGGCTCCATCTAGAACATCCTCAGTGCTACCTGCTTATGATGAAGCAGAAAGGAACCAGTAATACACGGAGTGGATGGTCTCACACAATGAGGAAGTGGGGAGGAAAGAGAAAAGCAGGCAGGAGAGATGGGCACACAGAGAGCTGCCTGAGCACAGTTCTAAGAACTCATCTGCAGAGATGCCACACCCTCACTAGGGAGCCAGCAGGAACAGTCAAAGGACTTTGGCTCCAAATCACCCCCACCCCCATCATCATACCACCTCATTCCACATTCAGCTGAATAAATATTGAGAGTAATTCATGATCAAATACACTGCATGATTAAGTAAAGCCTTCAACAATACTGAAAATACTCCTGGCTTACGTGGAGTAGAAAAAATATATATATATATATATTTTTTTGAGACAGTCTTACTCTGTTGCCAGGCTAGAGTAGTGTGGTGCGATTGAGGCTCACTGCAACCTCCAACTCCCTGGTTCAAGCGATTTTCCTGTCTCAGCCTCCGGAGTAGCTGGGATTACAGGCACCTGCCACCACGCCTAGCTAATTTCTGTATTTTTAGTAGAGATGGGGTTTCACCATGTTGGCCAGGATGGTCTCAATCTGTTGATCTCGTGATCCGCCCTCCTTGGCCTCCCAAAGTGCTGGGATTACAGGAATGAGCCACAATTTGGAGTAAATATTTTAAATTGACAACAGTTATGTTTCTGTTTGTTTGTTTTTGAGATGGTGTCTCGCTCTCCGACGAGCACAGAGCACAGTGGCACAATCTCGACTCACTGAAACCTCCACCTCCTGGGTTCAAGTAATTCTCCGGCCTCAGCCTCCCAAGTAGCTGGAACTACAAGCATGTGCCACCACATGCTGACTTTTTTTTTAAGTAGACACAGGGTTTCACCATGTTGGCCAGGCTGGTTTCAAACTCCTGACCTCAGGTGATCTGTCCACTTCGGCCTCCCAAAGTGCTGGGATTACAGGGATACACCATACCCAGCCAAACAATTTTTTTTTTTTTTTTTTGAGACGG
>NW_012115154.1:25532518-25533813 GCF_000951035.1 Colobus angolensis palliatus | reverse complement strand
ACTGAAATCCCAGCACTTTGGGAGGCCGAGGCAGACAGATCACCTGAGGCCAGGAGTTCGAGACCAGCCTGGCCAACATGGTGAAACGCTCCCTGCTAAAAACACAAAAATTAGCTGGGTGTGGTGGCGTGCGCCTGTAATCCCAGCTACTCAGGAGGCTGAGGCACGAGAATTGCTTGAACCCAGGAGGCAGAGGATGCAGTAAGCTGAGATCGCACCATTGCACGCCAGCCTGGGTGACAGAGAGACTCCGTCTCAAAAAATCAAATTATTAGCCAGGCATGATGGCACATGCGTATGGTCCCAGCTACTCTGGAGGCTGAGGTGGGAGGACGGCTTGAGCCCAGGAAGTCTAGGCTGCAGTGAGCCGTGATTTTACCACTGCACTCCAACCTGGGTGACAGAGCAAGACTCTGACTCAAAAAAAAAAAAGCAATAAAAAAACTCTGCTAAGTCCCCTAGTCTTTTTTAACCTAGGGTCACTGTCCTGCCTTCCCATTACCTCTGGGCAGGTGACATTCTCAAGGGAAGGGAGGGTCACAGCTTGCCCAACTGCTTCATTTTAGTGAGACTGGCCCCATTAGTCAACCAATCAAAGCCTTCCTAATATTAAAAAGAATACCGTCATTCTGATTGAATTTAATCACACAAACTTACTACTTACAACACACACTACACTAGCTTTGGAAATAATAAAAGTCACCAAGTTTAGTGGAAGACAGACATGTAAACAAACCAGTCATTTACAATTAAGACAAATAGGCACACGGCCGTTGCAGGGGTTCACACCTGTAATCCCACCACTATTGAGAGGCCAAGGCTGGAAGATTGCTTCATTCCAGGTAAGCAAGGCCTCATCTACACAAAAAATAAAAAACGTTTGAAAAGACAAAGATGTACAGAGTGCTGGGGAGATGGTATGGAGACCATGAGGAAAGGAAAAATTAACACTGACATTTTACTGATGAAATGAAAAACAAGAGTAAGCTCCCCAGGCAGAGAACAGAGGCAACAGTATTCCACACACAAGTAACAGCCTATGCTCAGGCAAAATAACGACAGCACACCGCCCATATGTGACGCAGCAAGTTAGTAGGGTGGAACGTCAGTGTGAGAGTGCTGGGACTGGGACTAAGAGGGAGGGGGAGGAGAGGGAGTCAGGACAAGACAGAACAAGGCGCAGCTGAAGAATTTTAGAATCAGGCCGGGCGCGGTGGCTCAAGCCTGTAATCCCAGCACTTTGGGAGGCCGAGATGGGTGGATCACGAGGTCAGGAGATCGAGACCATCCTGGCT
>NW_012115154.1:25526830-25528433 GCF_000951035.1 Colobus angolensis palliatus | reverse complement strand
GGTGTGGTGGCGGGCGCCTGTAATCCCAGTTACTTGGGAGGCTGACCAGGAGAATCACTTGAACCTGGAAGGCAGAGGTTGCAGTGAGCCGAGATCACTCCATTGCACTCTAGCCTGGGCAACAAGGGTGAAACGTCATCTAAAAAAAAATAAATAAAAATAAAATAAAACCTTTAAAGTTAAAAATGATAAAACAAAAATGACAGTGCTGTAAAGTAGCATTTTAAAACAAATCACAGCTGGGTACAGTAGCTCATGCCTGTAATCCTAACACTTTGGGAGGCTGAAGCAGGAGGAGGATCATTTGAGCTCAGGAGTTCAAGACCAGGCTGAGTAACACAGCAAGACCGTGTCTCTATAAAACATAAAAACTCAGTAGGGTGTGGTAGTGTGCACCTGTAGTCCCAACTACAGGGGTCAGCTGAGGCAGGAAAATCACTTGAGCACAGGCGATCGATGCTAGTGAGATCTGAATGCACCAATGCCTAACAGCCTACATAACACAGCAAGACCCTGTCACAAAAAGAATAAAATTTTTTTAAATAAAAGATAAAAAACAAAACACTTCAGGCTGGAAAAGAATTTGGGTGGAGTAGGAATATATTCTTTAACTACAAAATTAACATTTCTTTTTTTTTTGAGATAGAGTCTTGCTCTGTCGCCCAGGCTGCAGTACAGCAGCGCAATCTCAGCTCACTGCAACCTCCACTTCCCAGGTTCAAGCGATCCCAAATAGCTGGGACTATAGGTGTGTGCCACCATACCCGGCCAATTTTTGTATTGTTTTAGGAGAGATGGGGTTTCACCATGCTAGCCAGGCTGGTCTCAAACTCCCGACCCTGTGATCCGACCACCTTGGCCTCCCAAAGTACTGGGATTACAGGCGTGAGCCACTGTGCCCAGCCCATAATTAACATTTCTAATAGCAATTACGAAACTTCTTTAACATTCTAGTAACTAGGTCCTACTGTCTATTAAGGAAGCTATAGAAAACTTTTCAATTAAGAAATCAAGAAAAAATATTTCTTAGGAAAACTAGCTTTGTTAATTTCTGCAATTTCCAAAAGTAATACACCTAAATCAAGTCCAAAAAAAAACGAAAAATCTCTTTATTAGAACCACAAAAAGAATTAGCCTTATCACCATTAATCAAAAATAACCTTCTCAAATAAATTTAATGATCTCTAAGTTTAGGACTTTTAAAAAACATGTCACATAAAGATTAGGTGTGTGTAGCTCATGCATATAATCCCAGCACTTTTGGAAGCCAAGGCAGGTGGATCACCTGAGGTCAGGAGTTGGAGAACAGCATGGCCAACATGGTGAAACCCCGACTCTACTAAAAATACAAAATCCAGTCGGGCGTGGTGCCGCCTGTAGTTCCAGGTGAGGCAGGAGAACTGCCTGAACCCGGGAAAGTTTGCAGTGAGCCGAGATCGCACCACTGCACTCCAGCCTGGGCAACACAGCAAGACTCCATCTCAAAAAAAAAAAAAAAATGAGTGGTTGCGTGGTGCCGCCTGTAGTTCCAGGTGAGGCAGGAGAACTGCCTGAACCCGGGAAAGTTTGCAGTGAGCCGAGATCGCACCACTGCACTCCAGCC
>NW_012115154.1:25519154-25519738 GCF_000951035.1 Colobus angolensis palliatus | reverse complement strand
CCACTGCACTCCAGTCTGGGTGACAGAGCAAGGCTCTGTCTCAAAAAAAAAAAAAAGCAACACTGGGTTAAGTACTCAGTCTCTTAAATGCTGCTGAAACTTACTTTTTCCAACTTTCTTGAATTCTGGATTCCATTATTAATCACAGGAAGGTCATCAGGACACAGACAAACCAGAAAGAATCTAATTCAATATTTTCTGAGCACTCTGTGTCCTGGACATTCCTGTAAGCACAAATAACTTCAGATTCAAAGCCCACCCAAGTGGTATATGCCATCTCAAGGTGGCAGAGAGAGTAAGTATTGGTACACAGTTCATAAGCATACAGAGCACGCACATATGTATACGCACAACACAAATATAAAACACACTTAGCCTTTAGTGGCAAAAGGTAGAAAAATATCAGAGAGGGCAAAATCATATGTAGTGTAACTAAATCACCCTTCCAAAGACACGTTATTTTGCAACAGAGCTTAAGAATTCTAAAATCTGGGCCAGGCGCGGTGGCTCACGCCTGTAATCCCAGGGCTTTGGGAGGCCAAAACTGGCGGATCACGAGGTCAGGAGATCGAGACCATCCTGGC
>NW_012115154.1:25512260-25518560 GCF_000951035.1 Colobus angolensis palliatus | reverse complement strand
GCGGTGGCAAGTTCCTGTAATCCCAGCTACTCAGGAGGCTGAGGCAGGAGAATTGCTTGAACCCGTGCAGCAGAGGTTGCAGTGAGCCGAGATGGCGCCACTGCATTCAGCCTGGGCAACAGAGTGAGATTCCATCTCAAAAAAAAAAAAAAAATTCTAAAATCTGGCCAGTCACCTGGTTCACACTTGTAATTCTAGCACTTTGGCAGGCCAGGGTGGAAGAATCACTTGAGGCCAGGAGTTCGATACCAGCCTGGGCACACAGGGCAATTCCAGCTGCACTTAAAAAAAAAAAAAAAAAGTCAAGTGTGGTGGGTCACACCTGTAATCCCAGCACTTTAGGAGGCCGAGGCGGGGGGATCACCTGAGGTCAGCAGTTCCAGACCAGCCTGGCCAACATGGTAAAACCATCTCTACTAAAAATACAAAAAGTAGCCAGGCATGGTGACGCGCGCCTGTAATCCCAGCTACTTGAGGCTGAGGTAAGAGAATGGCTTGAACCTGGGAGTGCAGTGAGCCAAGCCCATGCCACTGCACTCCAGCCTGGGCAACAGAGCAAGGACTCCATCTCAAGTAAATCAATTTTCCTTCTCAAGTAGGATGTCTCCAGGAACATGAAACAAGTCAACAGTGATTTGTGTCCATACAAAAACATAAACGATTTTGTTTGACAAAACACCTCATTAATATCAATACAAAAAACATCACATTTTTACTAGTTGCCTTATCCAGGAAGTCATTTTCTCCAGGTAGGCGTTGTCATTTTTCCATTCCTACATCATCATTTCTAACATATTCTTGTTTTCACCAACTTTGCTTTTCTTCTCATTAACCTCATTTTTTTTAGTTTGATATTTTCAAATTCTATCCTGGAACTACACCATTTGCTAAATCCTGCCACTGATCCTATTCTTACTTGCTAATGAGCCTGCAGTTACCCGCCTCTCACCACCAGGTGGGGTTCTGGACAAATTTAACCAAACCAGATTTTGAACAGAATCATTACCTAGAAAAACAGAAAGTTTTAAAAGCGTTTCTCGAAAACCCTGTTAATCCACTGTGGAACCTCGATGCAAGTAAAAATTAAGAAGTAAAAATCCTGTCAAATCATCAACTCACAAACACAAAGGCTGATTTCCTCAACACATATCCGTAAGCATTCACTAATATAGAAGCTGACCTTGACGGCAGACGACAATAAGGTGTCTGCGCGGCCCCGCGGTGACAGTACACAGCAACATGTTCAGGATGTCTAAAAATACCTGCCCAAGTTTTGAAGTGCCCTCTTGTTAAATACTCTTAACAGTGATGGCCGGACGAGGGGGCTCATGCCTGTAATCCAGCACTTTGGGAGGCCAGGGCAGGTGGATCATCTGAGGTCAGGAGTTCGAGACCAGGCTAACAACATGGTGAAACCCCCATCTCTAATAAAAATACAAAAAATTAGCTGGGCGTGGTGGCGCATGCCTGTAATCCCAGCTACTCCGGAGGCTGAGGCAGGAGAATCGCTTGACCCTGGGAGGCGAAGTTGCAGTGAGCCAAGATGGCGCCATTGTACTCCATCACGGGCAACAGTGAAACTCCATCTCAAAAAAAAATAAAAATAAAAAATAAAAAAAAGGGCCAGCCGCGGTGGCTCACGCCTGTAATCCCAGCACTTTGGGAGGCCGAGGCGGGCGGATCACGAGGTCAGGAGATCAACACCATTCCGGCTAACATGGTGAAACCCCGTCTCTACTAAAAACTACAAAAAAAAAATCAGCCGGGTGTGGTGGCGGGCGCCTGTAGTCCCATCTGCACGGAAAGCTGGGGCATGAGAATGGCGTGAACTTGTAGAGATCGCGCCACTGCATTACAGCCTGGGCAACAGAGCAACACTCCGTCTCAAAAAAAAAAATTCAGACAGACCATCCCACCCCCACCTCAGACATGGATTTGGGTTATCTAGGTGGAAAACTGATGAAGGTGATGGGTACCACTGTTCGTTTGAAACTGTCCAAATCAGTTAATAGAAGGGAATTACGGACTTGCTTAAAAAGGAAAGCTAATGTATGCCACTCAGTTACAGGTATCACACTGTAACACCATATCCTTATTTCTGTCTTCACAATATTCAACAATACTCACCACCTACTGTTTCGGAAAACCTGTCCTACAGCCAGAATTACTTCCCAAACCTAACACTTTCATATCCAGAAAAAAATAAATTTTAAAACACTGATGTCTTGAAGAGTGAACTCATCTCAAATTCTTTAAGAGTTTTACCCTCTGAAATTCCCAACTTTCTCATGTTCCACAGTACAGACTAAGCCTAGTTAGGCATTTTTCAAAGGTTCTCAACCCTTTTGTTCTCCTATTTCCTGTCAAGTCTCCACATCTACCAATTTAAGGCAATTTACTTTCCAATTTCACATTCAGAATAATCCATAAACACCCACAGCTCATTAAAGTGTGCATAAAAAATATTCATCCCTTTATCACAGAAGGCAGAAAGAAATGTGAAGGAACCAACTTCAAAGGAGCTTAAGGCTCTCAGAAGTGGAAACAAGTCTGCAGCCGGCCAGGCGCGGTGGCTCACGCCTGTAATCCCAGCACTTTGGGAGGCCGAGGCAGGCGGATCACTTTAGGTCAGAAGTTCGAGACCAGCCTGGCCAACACGGTGAAACCCCGTCTCTGCTAAAAATACAAAAATTAGTCGGGCGTGGTGGCGAGCAGCCGTAATCCCAGCTACTCAGGAGGCTGAAGCAGAAGAATCGCTTAAACCTGGGAGCTGGAGGTTGCACTGAGTGAAGATCGCGCCCCTGCACCCTGGCCTGGGCAACAGAACAGACTTCGTCTCAAAAAAAAAAAGTTTGGAGTAAACCCAAAAAGAAAACGGGACGGGTGGACAGGCGGAAGAGTAAGGTGGATGCATATAATTCCTTTCAGAAACCATGAATCGTTCTGATGTACAACATTATTTGGAAAAGTGCGGTTAAACACGAAGCAGCAGCAACCAAGCTTTAATAGTTAAAGTCTGTTTACTTTCCTTTCTTCAGTCTTTATTTAACTTTTCTACTAAATCAGTAATTTGGCTTAACTTGTAGCCACAAATCCTTACTAAATCCGCAACTCATATTAATAAAACCTTAAAAATTACAAAGAGCTCCACTCAGCCTACTCTTCCCAAAAAGGCTGAAGCCTCTGGGCCTCGCAGGCGGCATCCCTTCGGTGGTGGCACGATCGTTCTACTCGGGCTACTTCCTGCCTCGTTTACGTGAGAAAATGAGTACAGAAGTTTACGTCTGGCTAGGAAACCCATCCTTTTTAAAAAATGCGCTAACGCCAAAACCTTTCTCGAGCCAATATACGGTTTGCAGTTTACACTTCGCGTGTCACTGACCTTCCGCAGTTGGGTAGGAGTTAATATAAACTTGTTACATAAACTTCAGTTGCATCAACTACGGTGCAGCAAAGCAGACAGACGTTCTGAATAAGAAACGCAGCCTTCTCTTCCACAAACTTCTCAACAATCCGTCCGGAGTTCTAGAAACAGGGCTCTGCGGTCCCCCACCTGCTTCTTCTCCCTCCGAACTTGGCGGCGCGGCCGCGGCATTCCTGCTCCGCAAGCCACTCGCGTTTCTGGTTTCAGACTCGAATGCAGGAGCCTTAGAAAAAGAAGGCGCTCCACGCCTCCCACGCTGCCGGCCCCGCCGAGCCCCAGCCGAGCCCCAGCCGGCCGCTCCCAGGCCGGGCCCCACCCCCAACCGCCGCCGCGGAGGCCGGGCCGCGTTCCGGCAAGGACGCCGGGCGGGGAGGACGCGGACGGGCGGCCCCAGCCCGGGCCCCGGCCTCGGTCCCAGACCCAGAGGACGCCGCCCACCCTTCGCCCCGCAACCCCGGCCACGGCCCCCGCCCCTTCCAGTAGTGCCCCGACCGGCGACCCCGGTCACCCCCCACGCTGTTGCCAGGAGCCGGGTTAGGTCCGCCGTCTGCCCTGTGCGCACACGGCCCTAGGCGACCTCCCACGGCCCTCGAAATAGACCCTCACCGAGGACGGAGGCGGCCGGTGGCGGGACGCAGGGGAGGCGGGGTGACTGCCCGAATCTCCTCGCAGCTCCGGTACTGCTGCACTGGTGGTGGCGGCGTCTCCTCGCGCTTTCCTTTCTCTCCTTTCTCCGACAACAAACAGGAAATGCGTCACGCGGCGGCGGCACAGCGACGTTAACTTCCGCCCGGCCCTGACGCCGCGCATGTGCAGTTTCCACTGCCCATAACGCGGGCCTAGCCTCGGAGGCGCCCGCCCCGCCTTCGCGAAGGTTCTCGGCTCTTCCGCCGCCCCGAAGAGGACGGGAGACTGTGGGCGAAGGGGAGGGGAAGCCAAGGGCGAGGGGCGGAGCTCGGGGCCGGGTCCACGGTACCGGGGAGCCCAGACTCGCGGACTGCGCAGGGAAGGCCGAGAAGATTCCAAAAGGCACTGATTGTTCTGGGCAAGAAGGAGCCCATTATGGAAACCGCGATGTCGTCGCGCCCTTCATCTTCTTCCGCCGGCGGCCTGCGGAGCGCGTCCGCCGCCTCTCGCCCCGCGGTCCTCCCGTGGAGCTGGGTGGCATCTCCCCACAGCAGGACGAAAGCTGGGGCGCGGGCGCGGGCGGAGAAGTCCTCGAAGGGGAGGAAAAAGAAATCAAGCGGCGGCCAGAGAAGGCAAGCGAAGGCACCGGCCCCCGCTCGTCAATTTAGGGAAGGCCAAATACCCTAAGTTACCCGGCGAACGGGAGTGCGTGGAGACTTCGCCAGGGAATAATGATGGAAGGAAACGGAAGCAAACTGTGGCCGAAAATACCGATGAAGCTTTTTCGATTAAATCGTGGCAGTATCCTGAAAACGGGGCGCATTTTGATCGCTGGACCTGAGACTTGCGAGCCTTTCCCGCGTCCTCAGGGGTTCTGGTTCTAACCCTGGAGATTAATCCCACACGCGTGCAGATGGTGACCAGCGGGAGCGGGGAACCTCAGACCCCGCGCAGTCAGACAGGCTTTCATTCCTAGTAAGGAAAGGCCCCGCAGATCCAAAGCCTAAAGAGGCCAACAAGCAGTTCCGTGCATGGAGCCTGGCCTGGATCTCCCACTGTCTTCCTCTCCAGCTCTCAGCCAGATGTTTGCTACTGTGTTATCTTAGTCCTAGCCCACCTTATCCTTTTCTTTAAGAAATAAAAATGCCAAGGTGGCTCACGCCTGTAATCCCAACACTTTGGGAGGCCAAGGCAGGTGGGTCACCTGAGGTTGGGAGTTCAAGACCAGCCTGACACAAGGAGAAACCTCGTCTCCACTAAAAATGCAAAAAAAAAAATTAGCCAGTTGTGGTGGCGCATTCCTGTAATCCCGTCTACTCCGGAGGCTGAGGCAGAATGGCGGCTTGAACCCAGGAGGAGGCGGTTGCAGTGAGCCGAGATCATGCTATTGCACTCCAGCCTGGGCAACAAGAGCGAAACTCTCTCAAAAAAAAAACAGAAAAATTCCTTTTTGTCGCACTTTTCCTGAACTTCAGATCCTGAATTCAGACGCTGAATTCCAGTGGCCTGCTCAGCCACCTTCTGAACTAACAATGCTGATGAATTCGTGATTGGTTAAGCCTGGGAGATAGTCAAAAGACACTTTCAACACTTGAATCACTTTTGGTTTATAATAGCTGGTTAGTAATGAAAGAGTTGCAGAAATGCCACCCCGAATTATGCTGTGTTGAGATACCAATTACTAACTAGTTCATTGATTACCACATTAGTATGCCCTCAAACTGAGGGCACATGGGGACCTGCCAATGCAGGGAGGGGCATTCTCTGAATCCCCCGTTATGTACGTAGACAGATCATCCCAAAGGAACTCAATTGTCTTGACCCCCTTCCTGGAAGTCTCATCAACAGGGAAGAATGAGCCAGTATCACCAGACAAGAGCACCAAGGGAAGTCAGCTCTACACCCAGACAGATTTTGCCACAGGCCACCACCTATTCTTCTGAAAGCAAAAATCATTTTCTTTCCCCTGAGCTGCCTGCATCTGCCTCCCCTCTCTTCTATGAAGGGGCTATATAAGCTTCCAGATATCACTGGATTCTGGGATGCCCTAGTACATGTTATAAATTTGTATACTTTTTCTCTTACGATTCTGTCTACTGTCAGCTTAGTTCAGAGACTCAGTTATGAAACCTTCAGAGAGTACAGGGAAAAATTTCCCTCCACACGTGCCTCATTTTAGACAACTGGAACACTTGGTTAATGACTCTAATTGTTACACTTCAAAATGAAATACTGCCTTTTTTTTTTTT
>NW_012115154.1:25511716-25512210 GCF_000951035.1 Colobus angolensis palliatus | reverse complement strand
GAGACAGGGTCTTGCTCTGTCACCCAGGCTGGAGTGCAGTGGTTCAATCATGGCTCACTGCAGCCTTGACCTCCTGGGCTGAAGCAGCCCTCCTGCCTCAGCCTCCCAAAGTGCTGGGATTACCAAGCTGTGCTAGGCTCATTTTTTGTGTTTCTTAAATTTTAATTGTATTCCTTCATGTCATTTCTAGCAGATGATCAGTTAGCAAAGGAAAATCTGACTCAATTCTCTATTCTTTTTTGAGACTGAGTTTTGCTCTGTCATCCAGGCTGGAGTGCAGTGGCACAATCTCGGATCACTACAACTTCCACCTCCCAGGTTTAAGTGATTCTCTTGTCTCAGCCTCTTGAGTAGCTGGGATTAGAGGCATGAGCAACCATGCTTGACTAATTTTTTGTATTTTTAGTAGAGATGGGGTTTTGCAATGTTGGCCAGGCTGATCTCAAACTCGTGACCTTAGGTGATTGACCCACCTCAGCCTCCCAAAGTGCTGG
>NW_012115154.1:25502172-25504531 GCF_000951035.1 Colobus angolensis palliatus | reverse complement strand
ATTACAAGGTCAGGAGTTTGAGACCACCCTGGCCAACATAGTGAAACCCCATCTCTACTAAAAATACAAAAAATTAGCCTGGCGTGGTGGCACATGCCTATAGTCCCAGCTACGCAGGAGGCTGAGTGAGGCAGGAGAATCACTTGAACCTGGGAGGCAGAGGTTGCAGTGAGCGGAGATCGTGCCTCTGCACTCTAGCCTGGGTGACAGAGCAAGACTCTGTCTCAGGAAAAAAAAAAATTTCTGTGCATGGTGGCACACACCTATAGTCCCAGCTACTCAAGAGGCTGAGGTGGGAAGATCACTTGAGCACTCGAGACCAGGAGGTCGAGGCTGCAATGAACAGTGATCATGCCATGGCACTGCAGCCTGGGTGCCAGAGGAAGACTCTGTTTGTAAACAAATACATACATAATTTTTAAGAAGCATGTCAGTGCAATAAATTTTATCATGAAAAAAAGGAACCAGTACAAAACAAGGTCCCCATCCTGATGGACGTCACATAGCAGTTAGGGAGGACAGGCATAAACACCTTGGAGATTAAACGGTAATATTTAGTTAACCCTTTTGAAACGAGATCTTTCAATGACAAGGATTTATCCCAGGAAAGATTTAAATAGGAGTGAAAAGTCTTTGGAGACTGAGCGCGGCGGCTCACACCTGTAATCCCAGCACTTTGGGAGGCCGAGGTGGGCGGATCACCTGAGGTCAGGAGTTCAAGACCAGCCTGGTCAACATGGTAAAACCTGGTCTCTACTAAAAATATAAAAAGTAGCTGGGTGTGGTGGCGCATACCTGTAATCCCAGCTACTTGGGAGGCCAAGGCAGGAGGATCACTTGAACCTAGGAGGCAGAGGTCGTGGTGAGATGAGATTGCGCCATTGCACTCCAGCCTGGGCAACAATTGTGAAACTCCGTCTCAAAAAATAAAAGAAAGAAAGGAGGAGCATGGAGAATGTGGATGGATTAGGGTTAATGGCTTTCAGGGAGCCCCCGGGGTTGAGGGCAGCTGAAATGTTCAAGGCCAAAAGTGGACTGAGAAGCTTCATGGGCCAGCAAGCGCGGAGGCTGCAGGGCATCTGTGCTCCTGGGTGGAGGGAAGAGGGCCCAGTGCTGACTGGGGCCAGACTGGAGGCTGAGGAGTGACCACAGGGACCTGAGGCATGGTTCCCTGTGGCGCCCGCATCCCCTGATGCCCAATAAAACTTTAGGGCTGATGACACGCTGACTTTACCCACATCAACAAGCCTTGGTTTCCCTCTCTGTAAAATAGGAAGAAGGATAGCTATGGATAGTTGCTGTACTGGTATCAGAAATAAACAGGGCAGTGTATGAGAACTGTGGTATTTCACACACATATTTATTTAATGTTTCTCTTAATGAAATCCTTGTGCTCAAACCCTCAGAGGAAAGTATGTAAATCAAAACTGTCGGCCGTGCGCGGTGGCTCACGCCTGTAATCCCAGCACTTTGGGAGGCCAAGACGGGCGGGTCACGAGGTCAGGAGATCGAGACCATCCTGGCTAACATGGTGAAACCCCATCTTTACTAAAAATACAAAAAATTAGCCGGGCGTGGTGGCAGGTACTTGTAGTCCCAGCTATTCAGGAGGCTGAGGCTAGAGAATGGCGTGAACCCAGAAGGCAGAGCTTGCAGTGAGCCAAGATGGTGCCACTGCACTCCAGCCTGGGCGACAGAGCGAGACTCCATCTCAAAAAAAAAAAACTGTCAAAGAATATCTAAGATGTGATTACCTTTGAAGAATCCTATGTGTAAGTGCTTTTACTTGTTACATTTCCTGCCATCAACATAAATTACCCACTGCTCATTTTAGAAATGTTAGCTTCAAAAAGAGAAATATTAGCTTAATTCCTGATGATTCAAACACACTAAACAGGAACTTTCTCATGCCTATAATCCCAGCACTTTGGAAAACTGAGATGGGAGGATGACTTGAGGCCAGCAGTAAGGAACTTTCACTGTATTACAGAATTATTCACATATATTCTTAGAAATCACTTTATGTTCTCATCATCAAGATATATTGCTAAGTAAGAAAAAAAGGCAAGGTTTAAAACATTAGAACAGTGTGTGTAATAAAGAGAGAAAGAAAAAGAACATGCATTTGTATCAGAAACTCTGCAATTACACTTAAGACATTGGGAAGTGGAGCAGAAAATACAGAGAAGAGGGGGCCGAGGGTAAAATGATATTCACTGAATATGTTTTAAACTATATGAATATATTGCCTGTTAAACATATATATGCTTAATAAAAAATATCAAAATGAATATGTTTAATGTTTTTAAAATATATGTTTAATAAAAATATCAAAATATATATATGTTTAACAGACATA
>NW_012115154.1:25498109-25500709 GCF_000951035.1 Colobus angolensis palliatus | reverse complement strand
TACTCGGGAGGCTGAGGCAGGAGAATTGCTTGAACCTGGCGGGTGGAAGTTGCAGTGAACAGAGATGATGCCACTGCACTCCAGCCTGGGCGACGGAGCGAGACTCTGTCTCAAAAAAACAAACAAACAATAAGAAACAAACAAAATTTTTTTTTAAGTTGCAGAGGTGGGGGATGGGCGTAAGAGCAGAAAATTGTTAGGGGTTAGTCCTGAGAAGCAGAGAAGGAAAGAGGAATTTTCTTTTTTTTTTTTTTCCTGAGACAGTCTCACCCTGTCACGCAGGCTGGAGTGCAGTGGCGCAATCTCGGCTCACTGCATCCTCTGCCTCCTGGGTTCAAGTGATTCTGATTCTCCTTCCTCAGCCTCTTGAGTAGCTGGGACTACAGGCACATGCGCTACCACGCCCGGCTAATTTTTTTGTATCTCTAGTATCTTTAGTTTCACCATGTTGGTCAGGCTGGTCTCGAACTCCTGACCTCGTGATCCGCCCACCTCGGCTTCCCAAAGTGCTGGAATTACAGGTATGAGCCACCACACCTGGCTGGGAACAGGAATTTTCACACATTGTCCTTTATACTTCTTGTTTGAACCTCATGCCGTGGGAATATATTCACATACAGAATAAATAGACCAAGAGGAAATGTGGAGTAGAAAGGGTGAAACAGAAGCACTTGGCACTGCGTCTCCACCTCCGAGGTTCAAGCAGGTATACGCAATACTGCCACCTCAGCCTCCCAAATAGCTGGGATTACAAGCATGCACCACCACGCCTGGCTGATTTTTGTATTTTCAATAGAGACAGGGTTTAACCATGTTGGTCAGGCTGGTCAGCACTGGTCAGCACTCCCCGAAGTTTGGCCACTGGTGGTGACAGGTCCCGACTGTGGCAGGAAGGACAGTTGTGTCTGCATGGCCTTGAAAGTGGGTCAGGCGGGCTTTCATTGGCAGCCGATGAGCAGCCTCACACTGCCTCAGGACACTGGAGCAAGGATAAGTCAGGCTTCTGTAGAGAAGCCATGAGTTTGCTTCTCAGCCTTGCATCCTCTGATTTCTTCACAGATGGGCATGTCTCACTTGAGTAGGGGAATTAGATACAAAACACCACTTCAACAAATTCAGCTAATGTGGGCAAGTCCAGCTCCCACATATCCACGACGCCACTTCCATGTAAACTCTCTGTGGCAATAAGCTCCCCATTCCACCTTCCGGGAAACGTGTGAGCTCCTGACAATAAGTAAGCACAGGGACTGGGTCCCAGAGGGATCCACAGGAGACTCTGTGTGCTCAGCAGACCTGCACACCATTAGAGAGAAAAATAATACTGATGATGGGTGACATTCACAGATCAAGTCCCGATTTAATTTCGAGCTAGTTCTGTGAAGTCTTGGGTATTCTCCATATATCATTCAGCATTACTTTAGAAGAGCTGTGAAAAGAAACTACATACCGAGATCTAGAAACAAAAGGAGGAGTTTGACGCCAAAAATTATTTGTAGGTTCTTATTAATCCCAATTGCTTTTTTATTTTATTATTTTTTTTTTTTTTGAGACAGAGTCTCACTCTGCCGCCCAGGCTGGAGTGCAGTGGCATGATCTCACCTCAATGCAACCTCTGACTCCCAGGTTAAAGCGACTCCTCTGCCTCAGCCTCCAGAGCCAGTAATAAATGCACCCAGCCAATAAATAAGCTTTAAATAATGAATTCCCATGGTTCTAGCGGGTGCCTTACAGAGCCTCTGAAGCAATGAGTGACCCTAGGCGTGGCAAGGCTTGTCACCATCGTCATTGTGCTCGCTTCAGAACAGGCATCACTCCTTTAGCCTGGCCAACGTGGGGAGACCTTCTCTCTATTAAAAATACAGAAATTAGCTGGGCGTAGTGGCACACACCTGTAAACCCAGCACTTTGGGAGGCTAAGGCAGGTGGATCACCTGGGGTTGGGATTTCGAGACCAGCCCGGCTAACACGGCAAAATCTCATCTTTACTCAAAATACAAAACTTAGCTGGGGCCGGGCACAGTGGCTCATACCTGTAATCCCAGCACTTTGGGAGGCTGAGGCGGGCTGATCACGAGGTCAGTGGATCAAGACCATCCTGGCTAATATGGTAAAACCCCACTTCTACTAAATACAAAGGTGGCAGGCGCCTATAATCCCAGCTACTCGGGAGGCTGAGGCAGGGGAATTGCTTAAACTCAGGAGGCAGAGGTTGCAATGAGCCGAGATCGCGCCACTGTGCCACTGTACTCCGGCCTGGGTGACAGAGCGAGACTCCGTCTCAAAAAAATCAAACAAACAAAACTTACCTGGGTGTGGTGGCAATCCCAACTACTTGGGAGGCTGAGGCAGGAGAATCACTTGAATCCGAGAGGTGGAGGTTGCAGTGAGCTGAGATTGCGCCACTGTCCTCCAGCCTGGGCAACAGAGCAAGACTCTGTCTAAAAAAAAAAAAAAGGCCATCTTCTCGTTCCCCAACCCCGAAGGAAGGAGACAGAAGAAAATCTTTTTGCCTGGCACAGTGACTCATGCCTGTAATCCCAGCACTTTGGGAGGCCGAGGTGGGCGGATCACAAGGTCAGGAGATTAAGACCGTCCTGGCT
>NW_012115154.1:25469816-25489909 GCF_000951035.1 Colobus angolensis palliatus | reverse complement strand
CAAAAAAAAAAAAAAAAAAAACTTAGTTGCTCATAACTGAAATTAATTCTGTATTTATTTATTTTTTTTTGAGATGGAGTCTTGCTCTGTCACCAGACTGGAGTGCAGTGGCTCCATCTCAGCTCACTGCAACCTCCTCCCAAATTCAAGCAATTCTCCTGCCTCAGCCTCCTGAGTAGCTGGGACTACAGGCATGCATCACCACGCCCAGCTAAGTTTTGTATTTTTAGTAGAGACAGGGTTTCACCATGTTGTCCAGATGGTCTTGATCTCTTGACCTCATGATCTGCCCGCCTCGGCCTCCCAAAGTGCTGGGATTATAGGCATGAGTCACCGCGCCCGGCCTAATTCTGTGTTTTGTATGTTTTACAAGTTGGCATTCACTGTGATTTCAATATCATTCACAGTAGTAATAAGAATCACAAGTATATAAGGGCTGCCATCAAAAATGCAAGAGTTTTGTTTTAAAAACTGTATTTCTGCTGGATGCAGGGGCTCATCCCTATAATCCCAGCACTGTGGAAAACCAAGACGGGAGGATAGCTTAAGCTCAGGAGTTCAAGACCAGGCTGAGTAACATAGTGAGACCCTTTTTCTACCAAACTTTTGAAAATTAATCAGGTGGCCCAGCACAGTGGCTCATGCCTGTAATCCCAGCACTTTGGGAGGCCGAGGCGGGTGGACCACAAGGTCAAAAGTTCAAGACCAGCCTGGCCAAGATGGTGAAACACCGCCTACACTAAAAATACAAAAATTAGCCTGGCACGGTAGCAGGTACCTGTAATCCCAGCTACTAGGGAGGCTGAGGTAGGAGAATCGCTTGAACCCGGGGGTCAGAGGTTGCAGTGAGCCAAGATCACAACACTGCCCTCCAGCCTCGGCGACAGAGTGAGACTCCGTCTCAAAAAAAAAGAAAAAAAAGAAAAAACAAAAGAAAATGCATAAATTAGATCTCTTCAAAAATAAACACTTTTGTTTTTCAAAAACCAGTTATAAAAATGAAAAAGTCAGGCTCTGAGTCCCGTGTTCTGGGCTCAGAACACTGCAGTGGCTTACACCTGTAGTTCCAGCTACTTGAGGAGCTGAAGCAATAAGATTACTCAGCATAGGAGTTTGAGACTAGCCTTGGCAACAACAACAACAAAAAAGACAAGCCCAGGCTGGGCACGGTGGTTCAAACCTGTAATCCCAACACTTTGGGAGGCCAAGGTGGGCAGATCGAGATCAGGAGTTTGACACCAGCCTGATCAACATGTTGAAACCCTGTCTCTACTAAAAATACAAAAACAATTAGCCAGGTGTGGTGGCATGTGCTTATAATCCCAGCTACTCAGGAGGTTGAGGCAGGAGAATCGCTTGAACCCAGGAAATGGAAGTTGCAGTGAGCTGAAATGGCGCCGCTGTACTCCAGCCTGGGCGACAGAGCAAGACTCCGTCTCGAAGACAAGCCCAAGGCCAGGCAGGGTGGCTTACGCCTGTCATCCCAGCACATTGGGAGGCCAAGGCAGGAGGATCAGGACTTGAGGTCAGGAGTTCACGACCAGCCTGGCCAACATGGTGAAACCCTGTCTCTACTGAAAATACAAGCATTAACCAGGTGTTGTGGTGCTTGCCTTTAATCCCAGCTGCTTGGGAGGCTGAGGTATGAGAATCACTTGAATCCTAAGGTGGAGGTTGCAGTGAGCTGGGATCGAGCCACTGCACTCCAGCCCGGGCTACAGAGCAAGTCTCTGTCTCAAAAAAAACAAAACAAAACAAAGACAAGCCCTAGACTGAGATGGAGCCAGGATGAAATCCTAGGGGTGACCTTCCAGGCCCAATCATAGCTCAGGATGAAATCCTAGGGGTGACCTTCCAGGCCCAATCATAGCTCAGGATGAGATCCTAGGAGTGACCTTCCAGGCCAATCATAGCTCAGGATGAGGTCCTAGGGGTGACCTTCCAGGCCAACCATAGCTCCGTGCATAACCTATGCCACTCGTGGCCTCTCTCCCAGGACATGTAGTCCCCACTTATAAACTACCCCTACCAGTCAGTAGCCTTCAGGTCCCTGCCCGGGTTCTAAAAGGTCATCAGGGTGAGCAGACACGGGGGAGGTTTACAGAGGAAGTGGGTGTTTGCAATAATTTTCATCAAAGCTTCTCCAAATGGAAGGGGCTGCCTCAAGGAGTAATTACAACCCCATTGCTAGAGGCATCAAACCCAGAGCAGGCTAATCTCTGTTATGCTATTTGAGAGGAAATTCAAACCATGAGGGCTAAACCAGGAGTACTAGACGTCCTGCCAATTCAAAACTCTGGTGCCCGTGACAATGGTGTGCTCAAAGAGGTCAGGGTGCAGAGGACCTGGCTCCCTTTCCTTCCAGTCATCTCTGCATCTCTTTGTATTTATTTATTTATTTATTGTTGTTTTGAGACGGAGTTTCCCTCTTGTTGCCCAGGCTGCAGTGCAATGACGCAATCTTGGCTCACTGCAAACTCCACCTCCCAGGTTGAAGCAATTCTCCTGCCTCAGCCTCCAGAGTAGCTGGGATTACAGGCATGCACCACCATGCCTGGGTGATTTTGTATTTTTAGTAGAGACAGGGTTTCTCCATGTTGGTCAGGCTGGTCTCAAACTCCCAACCTCAGGTGATCCGCCCACCTCAGCCTCAGAAAGTGCTAAAACTACAGGTGTGAGCCCCCACGCCCAGCCATCTCTCTCTTTTTATAATTTAATAAAGATTTTTTTTGCTGGGCACAGTGGCTCACAGCTATAATCCCAGAACTGTTGCCTGTCACCCAGGCTGGAGTGCAGTGGCAGGATCTCGGCTCACTGCAACCTCCACCTCCTGGGTTTAAAGTGATTCTTCTGCCTCAGCCTCCTGAGTAACTGGGATTAAAGGCACCTGCCACCACACCTGGCTAATTTTTGTATTTTTATTAGAGACAGCGTTTCACCATGTTGGCCTGGCTGGTCTCCAACTCCTGACTTCAGGTGATTCACCCGCCTCAGCCTCCCAAAGTACTGGGATTACCGCTGTGCCCAGGCGGGACATGGGATTTTAATAAAAGTCCTAAGAGTATGTAAAGTCCCTAAACAGTCCCTTTCATTTTCTTCCATGGGCCATAAATTGAGTCAGTTCTGTAATGAGCAAAGAATCAGACAGATTTCCAGCAGGAAGGGGTCTCAGACAGTACCAGATCCAGAGGCCTCATCTGCCAAAGAGGAAACAGGTTGAGACATCCACAAAGGGATTCATGGGCAGTTCTGGATCTGGAGAGGCAGGTGAGTGAGGTCACTAGGCCCAGAGCTTCCTCACCTCAGAGCTCAGACAGCACGCAAACGCCTCCAGGAACTCTCAGCTGAGCCAGAAGGAAGTGACTGTCCTGGGCTCAGAACGCTGGGGTCTCCTCTTCATGCCTGAACCCTGAGGGTGCTCAGCAGAGTGAAAGAGCAGGCAGATTCTGTTGAGGAAACTAAAGCCGGCCTTTTGTTGCTTTTGCAAGCTTCTCTAGCACTCAGCCTGTCAAGCAGCATCCCTCCAGAGGGAATGTTTCCTCGTTTTCAGTCAACCAGTAGATTCCCCCCACACTTCCCCCACTTTTTTGAAGAAGTTTGAAATCTGGGAATTTTTCTTTTTTTTTTTTTTTAGGAGACAGAGTCTTGCTCTGTCGCCCACCCTGGAGTGCAGTGGCCGGATCTTGGCTCACTGCAAGCTCCGCCTCCCGGGTTCACATCATTCTCCCACCTCAGCCTCCCCAGTAGCTGGGACTACAGGCGCCCACCACCTCGCCCAGCTAAGTTTTTCTATGTTTTAGTAGAGAAGGGTTTTCACCATGTTAGCCAGGATGGTCTTGATCTCCTGACCTCATGATCCGCCCGTCTCGGCCTCCCAAAGTGCTGGGATTACATACGTGAGCCACCGCGCCCAGCTGGAAATTTTCTTTTCCAGTTGATGCTCAGCCCTGTGAAATGACAGGGCAGGGTTTTCCCTGTCCCCACCCAGCAGCCACTGGGCAGGCCCTGACAAGCTCAACCTGCAGCCCAAGGGAGCCACCCAGGGCTCCTGGGCACAGCAAGGTCATCAGCGTCCAAGGGCCCAAAGCCAGGCTGCAGAGGCCCCGTGTGCCAGCTGACGGTCCCTTTAACACAAAACTCCACACTTTCCCAGTTTCTGATTTCATTTTTCAAACCCACAGAAAATTTGCAAAAATAATCAAGTGAACACCTGCAAACCCTTCAAAAGGTATTCACCAGGTGGTACGTTTTCTCCATAGCTTTCCTTATTTTTACTCATTTATTATTTTTTTTGAGATAAGCTATTGCTCTTTTGCTGCCCAGGCTGGAGTGCAGTGGCCTGATCTCGGCTCACTGCAGCCTCAACCTCCCCAGCTTAAGCGATCCTCCCACCTCAGTCTCCCACGTAGCTGGAACCACAGGCATTCACGACAATGCCTGGCTCATTTTTGTTTTTTCGGTGGAGATGAGGTCTCACTATGCTGCCCAGGCTGGCCTTGAACTCCTGCCCAGGAGGGTTCAAGTGATCCGCCCACCTCAGCCTCTCAAAGTGCTGGGATTACAGGTGTGAGCCACCACACCCAGCCTAATTTTGTCTTTTGACACTCCTAAGAAAACATTTATTCAATAATATGGGCTGGTATGTAACCCACAGGTAAGTGTCCCCAGCTGTTTAAAAATTGTCTCCTGTTTTGTTTTTGAGAGGGAGCTTCACTCTTTTCTCCCAGGCTGGAGTGCAATGGCACAATCTCGGCTCACTGCAACCTCTGCCTCGCGGGTTCAAGCGATTCTCCTGCCTCAGTCTCCCGAGTAGCTGGGATTACAGGCACCCGCCACCATGCCTGGCTAATTTTTGTATTTTTAGTAGAGACAGGGTTTCGCCATGTTGGCCAGGCTGGTCTCAAACTCCTGACCTTAGGTGATCCACCCACCTCAGCCTCCCAAAGTGCCGGGATTACAAGCATGAGCCACCGCACCTCCCAGTGTCCATCAAATGTTTATGGAATGGGTGAATGAACGAACGTCTTCTTGGCTTAATTGGACATGGACACACTAGAGAGGTGAGTGACTTTTTTAGAAGATCAAAGGCTCTGGGCACTCATTGTGTAACCGCCCAATGGGCTCACCTTGCCTGCTGCCCAGAGCTGATTCATCAAGATAGGGGAATTGCAATGGAGAAAGAGTGACTCACACAGAGCAGACTGTGAGACAGGAGTTTTATTATTACTCAAATCAGTCTCCCGGAGCAGTCAGGGATCAGAGTTTTTAAAGATAATTTTGTGGATAAGGGCTTGGGAAGTGGGGAAGGTTGATTGGTCGAGTTGGAGATGGAATCATAGGGGGTTGAAGTGAGGTTTTTTACTGTCTTCTGTTCCTGGGTGTGAGGGCCTGAACTGGTTGAGTCAGATTAGCTGTCTGGGTGGTATCAGCTGATGCAGGGTCTGCAAAACATCTCAAGCACCGATCTTAAGTTTTACAATAGTGATGTTGTCCCCAGGAGCAATTTGGGGAGGTTCCGACTCTCGGAGCCAGAGGCTGCATGACCCCCTAAACTGTAATTTCTAATCTTGTAGCTAATTTGTTAGTCGTGCAAAGGCTGACTGGTCTCCAGGCAAGAAGGGGATCTTTGGGGGAAAGGGCCATTATCAATTTTGTTTCAGATTCAAACCACGAACTTGTCTACAAAAAGAGTCAAACTCTGTAAAATATTTCAAGGGATTTATTCTGAGCCAAATATGAGTGGCCATGGCCTGTGACACAGCCCCCAGGAGGTCCTGAGAACATGTGCCTGAGGTGGTTGGGGTACAGCTTGGTTTTATAGGTGTTAGGGAGGCATGAGACATCAATCAAATACATTTAAGAAACACATTGGTTTGGTCCAGGAAGGTGGGACAACTCAAAGCAAGTTGTGGGGGCGGGGTGGGCAGTAAGAAGCTATAGGTAAATTTTTTTTTTTTTTTTTGGAGACAGAGTCTCACTCTGTCGCCCAGGTTGGAATGCAGTGTGCAATCTTGGCTCACTGCAACCTCCACCTCCCGGATTCAAGCGATTCTCCTGCCTCGGCCTCCCTAGTAGCTGGGATTATAGCTACTACTGTGTTGCTGTAATACTGCAACCAAATGGAGAAGTCGAACTCCTGACTTCAAGGGATCCGCCCACCTCAGCCGTGGCCTTCCAGCTGATATATTTAAATATTTTCTTGTGGACAATTAGTTGAGTTTGTCTAAAGACCTGGGATCATAGAAAAAAAATTTCAGGTTAAAAGATTGTGGAGACCAAAGTTATTTTGAAGTCTTATAGTGGCTGCCCTTAGAGACAATAGATGACAAATGTTTCCTTTTCAGACCTCTAAAAGGTGCTAGACTCACTGGGCATGGTGGCTCATGCCTGTAATCCCAGCACTTTGGGAGGCTGAGGCAGGCAGATCACCTGAGGTCGGGAGTTCAAGACCAGACTGACCAACATGGTGAAACCCTGTCTCTACTAAAAACACAATATTAGTTGGTCAGGGTGGTGCACACCTGTAATCCCAGCTACCTGGGAGGCTGAGGCAGGAGAATCGCTTGAATCTGGGAGGTGGAGGTTGTGGTCAGCCGAGATCGCACCATTGCACTCCAGCCTGGGCAACAAGGGTGAAACTCCATCTCAAAAAAAAAAAACCCAGACTCTCCAGGCTGGCCATGGTGGCTCAAGCCTGTAATCCCAGCCTTTGGCAGGCTGAGGCAGGCGGATCACCTGAGGTTTGGAGTTTGAGACCAGCCTGGCTAACATGGCAAAACCTTGTCTATTAAAAATTTGCTAACATGGCAAAACCCTGTCTATTAAAAATTCCAAAATTGGCCAGGCACAGTGGCTCACGCCTGTAATCCCAGCACTTGAGAGGCCGAGGCAGGCAGATCACAAGGTCAAGAGTTCAAGACCAGCCTGGCCAACATGGTGAAACCCCCGTCTCTACCAAGAATACAAAAATTAGTGGGCATGGTGGTGCGTGCCTGTAATCCCAGCTACTCAGGAGGCTGAGACAGGAGAATTGCTTGAACCTGGGAGGCGGCGGTTGCAGTGAGCTGAGATTTTGCCACTGCACTCCAGCCTGGGTGACACAGCAAGACTCCATCTCGGGAGGGGGAAAAAAAATTAGCCAGTGTGGGGGTGTCAGCCTGTAATCCCAGCTACTCAGGAGGCTGAGGTAGGACAATCGCTTGAACCTGGGAGGTGGAGGTTGCAGTGAGTGGAGATCATACCATTGCACTCCAGCCTGGGTGACAAGAGCAAAACTGTCTCAATTTAAAAAACAAACAAACAAACAAAAGGTGCCAGGCCAGGCGCAGTGGCTCACACCCATAATCCCTGCACTTTGGGAGGCTGAGGCAGGCAGAACACCTGAGGTCGGGAGTTTGAGACCAGCCTGGCCAACATGATGAAACCTCATGTCTACCAAAAATACAAAAATTAGCCAGGCATGGTCATGGGCACCTGTAACCCCAGCTACTCCATAGGCTGAGGCAGAAGAACTGCTTGAACCTGGGAGGTGGAGGTTGCAGTGAGCCAAGATCCAGCCATTGTCCAGCCTGGGTGACAGAGCAAGACTCCATCTTAAAATAAATACAATAAAACGTGCTAGACTCTCAGTTAATCTCTTCAGGATTGGGAGGGCCTGGAAGGAAAAGATCTAGCTATGTTAATAGACTCTTCACAGATGCATATTTTCCCCCACAAAGGACGCTTTGCAGGGCCATTTCAAAATATGGCAAAGAAACATGTTTTGGGGTAAAATATTTTGATTTTCTTCTTTGTCTCGTAATGTTATGCCAGAGTCAGATTAGAAAGTAAGTCACGATGTATAGGGTTAAATAAAACCCATTGGATGAGAATTTATGGTTTGTATGGCATGACTCCCCAGGCCCCTTAGATAGGAATGGGCAAGATAAAAAAAAAAATCAGGCCGGGCATGGTGGCTCATGCCTGTAATCCCAGCACTTTGGGAGGCCGAGGCGAGTGGATCACCTGAGGTCAGGAGTTCCAAACCAGCCTGGCCAAAATGGTGAAACCCCGTCTCTACTAAAAATACAAAAAATTAGCTGGGCGTCGTGGCACGTGCCTATAATCCCAGCTACTTGAGAGGCTGAGGCAGGAGAATCGCTTGAACCCGGGAGGTGGAGGTGGCAGTGAGCCGAGATCGCACCATTGCACTGCAGCCTGGGCAACAGAGCGAGAGTCCGTCTCAAAAAAAAAAAAAAAAAAAAAAAAAAGCAAGATGGAGTCGGTTAGGTCTGATCTCTTTCACTGTCTTAATTTCCTCTGGTATAGTTTTTGCAAAAGCGGTTTCAATTCAGTCCTGAGAAAGCAACCAGTATGGGTCCCATGAAAGCAGCAGGAGGATGTGGGTCCCCGATGGAGTGGAGGCCTGGAAAGACGGGACATAGGTGACAAGTCTTCGATACTGGAAGGGCGGCCTACCTGAGAGGAGCTGTTGAGGTCCCAGTCATGCTGCCCACAGTGGAGGGTGCCCTGCAGGCCTCTGGCCCCCAGGAAGGCACGGCAGGATTCCTGCATCCTTGCCCAGCACAGCAGCCAGAAAAGCGAGAGCCAGCAGCCGCGGGCAGAACCACAGACGCCCTGCAGAGCCTGCTCCCAGGGCTGGGTCAGGTTTTTATTCTCTTGCCTCACACTCACCTCCAGTTCACTTTCTGATTCAGAGAATTGACGACGTGCATCTGCGCCGCCCCACGCAGCTCTGCTGCCTCAACTCTCCACCCCCAGAGATGCTCAGGCTGCAGCGTGTTGGCACACAGTGGGCTTCCCATTATTGAAAGAGGTTAAAGGTCACGGCAGTGACGCCCAAGCCAGGGATACACGTGCAGCGGGGGGTTGCTTGTCTGGCCATTAGCTGGATGGACACACTGTGTGTGCTTGCTGGAGGCAGGAGGCAGTGGAGGCAGGCACATAGCCTGCCTCTCCGGACCGGCTGGGGGAGATGTCTTCCTCACTTTAGAGCGTGTACGACTCGGGGGCAGTTCACGAGAGTGAGGCTTTTTTAAGTAAATCCAGGCGTAATAGATACATTTTACTGATGACTTAACAGAAATTATATCAGAAAAAAATGGACATTGTTGAAAGAATTCCAATTTAGGAAGCCCATACTTTATTTTTTGGAGACAGGGCCTGACTCTCACCCAGGCTAGAGTGCAATGGTGCGATCACGGCTCAGCCGCAACCTCCCAGGCTCAGGTGATTCTCCCACCTCAGCTTCCTGAGTAGCTGGGACTACAGGTGTGCGCCACCACACCTGGCTAATTTTCTGTATTTTTTGATAGCTTAGGTTGCCCAGACTGGTCTCAAACTCCTCAAGCAGTCCTCCCACCTCAGCTTCCCAAAGTGCCAGGATGACAGGCATGAGCCACTGTGCCCAGCCAGGCCATACTTTATTATTTTTTATTTTTTATTTTTTTGTGCTTTTAGATCAGCCAGGCCATACTTTAAATAAGATTTGTTAAATAAAGTTTATAGGCGGTGTCATGAACCGTGTAAGGTCCGAGATAACCAGGTCCATGCACTTTTTTTTTTTTTTTTTTTGAGATGGAGTCTTGCTCTGCTGCCCAGGCTGGAGTGCAGTGGCCAGATCTCAGCTCACTGCAAGCTCCACCTCCCGGGTTTACGCCATTCTCCTGCCTCAGCCTCCGGAGTAGCTGGGACTACAGGCGCCCGCCACCTCGCCCAGCTAGTTTTTTTTTGTATTTTTAGTAGAGACGGGGGTTTCACTGTGTTGGCCAGGATGGTCTCGATCTCCTGACCTCGTGATCCGCCCGTCTCGGCCTCCCAAAGTGCTGGGATTACAGGCTTGAGCCACCGTGCCCAGCCCCCATGCACATTTTTGTCTTTCCACAGTGTCGGGCCTTTACTGATGCTGTCTCAAACCCAAAAACCATGAGCTCCATGGAGTTCCTGAGGAGACAGTTCTCCTAACCACTTCCTGGTCAGTCTGGGTCAGAGACATGGGCACACAGGCTCAAGCCTCTCCACAGATCAGTCAGTGTTGCAAACCGAACACAATAGTATACTTTTTTCTTTTTTTTTTTTTCTATTTTATTACTGTTATTTACAGAATAGAGACAGGGTCTCACTGCATTGCCCAGGTTTTTCTCAAACTCCTGGAATCAAGCAATCCTCCTGCCTCAACCTCCCAAAGTGCTGGGATTACAGATGTGATCCACCACACCTAGCCTCTCAGCTTCTTAAAGTGCTGGGATTACAAGCGTGAGCCACCGTGCCCAGCCTCCACATTTAAGTAGCATTTAAAATCAAGAGGAAACAGAGGACCAGGCACGGTGGCTCACGCTTGTAATCCCAGCACTTTAAGAAACTGAGGCAGGTGGACACTTGAGGTCAGGAGTTCGAGACCAGCCTGGCCAACACTATGAAGCCCTATCTCTACTAAAAGTACAAAAATTAGCCAGACATGGTAACATGTGCCTGTAATGCCAGCTACTCGGGAGGCTGAGGCAGGAGAATCACTTGAACCTGGGAGGTAGAGGTTGCAGTGAGCTGAGATCGCACCACTGCACTCCAACCTGGGCCACGAGTGAGACTCCGTCTCGAAAAAAAAAAGAAAAAGAGGCAGCTGGGCAGGGTAGTTCATGCCTGTAATCCCAGCACTTTGGGAGGCCGAGGCAGGATATTCACTTGCGCCCAGAGGTTCAAGACCAGCCTGGACAACATAGCAAGACCCTGTCTCTTTTTAATTTTTTTTTTTTTTTTTTGAGGCGGAGTCTCGCTCTGTCGCCCGGACTGGAGTGCAGCAGCCGGATCTCAGCTCACTGCAAGCTCCGCCTCCCGGGTTTACGCCATTCTCCTGCCTCAGCCTCCCGAGTAGCTGGGACTACAGGCGCCGCCAACTCGCCCGGCTAGTTTTTTTTGTATTTTTTTGGTAGAGACGGGGTTTCACCGTGTTAGCCAGGATGGTCTCGATCTCCTGACCTCGTGATCCGCCCGTCTTGGCCTCCCAAAGTGCTGGGATTACAGGCGTGAGCCCCGCGCCCGGTCCGGCCTTATTTGTTTATTAAGCAAAATGCCCCATCCTTGTTGGCAGAGTTCCCCATGAAATAGCAAACAGAGTCTTTTTCCAAGATGGAGTTAGTTGTTTTTGTTTTTGTTTTTTGAGACAGGGTCTCACTCTGTCGCCCAGGCTGGAGTGCAGTGGCACAATCTCGGCTCACTGCAGCCTCCGCCTCCTGGATTCAAGCAATCCTCTCACCTCAGCCTCCCGAGTAGCTGGGATTACAGGTATGAGCCACCACGCCAGGCTAAATTTTGTATTTTTAGTAGAGACAGGGTTTCACCATGTTGCCCAGGCTAGTCTCAAACTCCTCAAGTGATCCGCCTGTCTCGGCCTCCCACAGTGCTGGGATTACAGGTGTGAACCACCCCGTCTGGCTTCAAGATGGAGTTAATTATGTCAAGCCTGCACTATACAGGAGGCCACTGGTTTGGCCTGAGCTCCTGCACTAGTCCTGGCAGACCAGCCCAAAACGCAGTCACTTGTGCTAGAGTTCCATGTCACCAAGCCAAAACTAACTTGTTCATCTCACCTTCCAGGAAACCAGGAGACAGAGAATAGCCCCAAGCAAGCCAGGTCTTGCCAGCATGATGAGGAAGTCCCCTCTGCTGGAACCTTCCAAGGAAAATCTCTTGGAAACAACCAATATGCTTTTTGTTCCGTGTCTGGCTTCCTCAGCCCCTTTCTATCTACAAAACCCACTTCCTCTGCCCAGCAGGCAGCAGCCCTCATTCTGTTTTATAGAATGGGGTGTTTCCCAGTTCTAGAATTGCAAATAAAGCCAATTAAGACCTTTAAACCAAGTTTGTGGTAATTTTGTCGCTGTCAAATTGAAAACAAGGAAACTTTCATTCTTTTTAATCTGGTACTTTTCCTCACTTCAGAATGAAAATAGTTACAAGTGGAAAAATCATGGCAATGATGCCGTCCATTCACAGGAAATGCAATCATAATGTTCTCATTGTTATTCTGCCAGTGGGGACAATTGTCCCTTGTGTGCTGTTAATGGAATGGAACAATGGCTCCCATTCTGTGGGGCCTCAGGTGATCCAGGTAAGATGAACTAACCTGACAGGCAAGAAAACCCAGTGCCCTTGTGTGGCTCTTATTCCAGCAAGATGCCAGACTGTGGCTGTGGGACTGACTCGGCACTTCTTTCCCTTTAGATTTATAATTTCAGCTTGGGTCTGAGCCTTCTCCTCCGCCAGCTGTAACATCGTCACTTCCTAGGCTCCCAGGCTCATTCATTCCCAAATATTTATGTTATTACCACGATGTATGAGTCATGACTGTGGAATCAGATAGAGCCCTGAACCCAACCGGAGAATCTTTAAATACCTGAAGTTCCAAAGAACTGCAAATGCATCTGAAGCTGCGGAGGAATTTAATCGCAATCTTTGGGGGATGGCGGCGCTGGCCTCCCCAGAATGGCTGGACGATCTGAGAGCCATCTCCGTGTCCCTGATCAGGTGGTGGGTGCTCCCTGGTCTTGACCAGCGGTCTTTCTGGTCACTAGAGAACCCAGGGTACTGGGACAGAAACCTCAGCCCATTCGAGTTGGAAAGCATAACTTTTCCAAGTGGAAACTGCCAGTGTCCTCCAGGGAGCATCTTCCCTTTGTTCTTCAGAACCAAGCCCTGGGTTCTAGGTTCTTGGCCGGCATTGCTTGTGACTGGGTGTGGCCACAGAACGAGGTCAGGCCCAGGGTTGAGCGTGAGGCACAGAGGCCCATGTTTCCCTGATTCTTCCCCTCCTACAGCCTGAAATTTACAGGTGGGTCCTGAAGCCCCGGCCCTGTGGGAGCAGAGCTGCTGCCCGAGCCTCGACCACCTGCCTGCAGCCATCTGGGTGAGAAAGGCAGGAACTGCAGTGTTAGCTGGGTTCCTGGAACCGCTACTACTACTCACAGGTGGCCCCATGTGTCCTGCAGTGGGAAGGACCTCGTGATGAAGGCAAGTTAGGATCGAGTGTGGAAATGACAAGATGACCCGAGCTCGAAAAGGGCCTGTGCCCGTGATGAGGGCTGGGCAAAGAGAATTTACAAGCTCTCCAGCCGAGGGAGGAAAAGCCTGCACTTCCATCGACCCTCGCTGGTTCTTTGGCTGGTCTAGGAATTAAATTGGCATAGAATGGATTTAACAGGTGAAAATCACTCTAATTCCACGCACATGCCTGGGAGTACTGTCAGAGGCATTTCACCCAGAGCGACTCCATCTTGAACAGGGGCTGGTAAAATGAGGCGGACACCTACTGGGCTGCATTCCCAGGAAGTTCAGCATTCCAAGTCACCAGATGAGATAGGAAGTGGCACAAGACACAGGTCACAAAGGCCTTGCTGATAAAATGGGATGCCGTAAAGAAGCCATCTAAGGCCAGGCGCTGTGGCTCACACCTGTCATCCCAGCACTTTAGGAGGCTGAGGCAAGTGGATCACCTGAGGTCGAGAGTTCGAGACCAGCCTGACCAACATGGAGAAACCCTGTCTCTACTAAAAATACAAAATTAGCCAGGTGTGGTGGTGCATGCCTGTAATCCCAGCTACTCAGGAGGCTAAGGCAGGAGAATCGCTTGAACCCGGGAGGCAGAGGTTGCAGTGAGCCAAGATGGCACCACTACACTCCAGCCTGGGCAAAAGAGAGAAACTCCATATTTAAAAAAAGCCATCTAAAACCCACAAATACCAAGATGAAAGTGATTTCTGGTTGTCCTCACTGCTTATTATATGCCTTTTTTTGTTTGTTTTTTTTTTGAGACAGAGTCTCACTGTGTCACCAGGCTGGAGTGCAGTGGCATGGTCTTGGCTCACTGCAACCTCCGTCTCCCGGGTTCAAGTGATTCTCCTGCCTCAGCCTCCCGAGTAGCTGGGATTATAGGCACCTGCCACCACACCCAGCTAATTTTTGGATTTTTAGTAGAGATGGGGTTTCACTGTGTTGTCCACGCTGGCCTTGAACTCCTGACCTTGTGATCCGCCCACCTCAGCCTCCCAAAGTGCTGGGATTACAGGTGTGAGCCACCATACCCAGCCCATTATACGCTAATTATAACACATTAGCTGCTAAAAACCACTCCCACCAGTGCCTTGACAGTTTACAAATGCCATGGCAATGTCAGGAAGTTACCACATATGGTCTGAAAAGGGGGAGGAACCCTCAGTTCCAGGAATTGCCCACCTCTTTTGAAGAAAACTCATGAATAATGCACCCCTTTGTTTAGCACATAATCAATAAATAACTGTGAGTATCCTTCGTCCCGCAGCCTAAGCTGCTGCTCTGCTGTGGAGCAGCCATTTCTTTGCTTTCCTAGTAAACTTGCTTTCACTTAACTCTATGGATTCACCTTAAATTCTTTCTTGCGTGAGATCCGGGAACCCTCTCTTGGGGTCTGGATCAGGACTCCTTCCCGGTAACAGTACCACAGAGCTGTAAGACACAAAAAAGGCCTGGATGACTGAGGCCTGGACGGCATTCTGAGCCACAGAAAGGAAGAGAGACTTGGGGTTTCTGGGGGTGATGGAGACAAGTTTTGGGGTGGTCCAGGAAGAATGGGTCTGGTGAACAAACGCTGCCTTATTATGCGGACAAAAGCCCGCAGGTGATGGGAGCAGAGAATTCAGAAGCATGGGACTGAGAAACCCAGGTCTGTCCAACGAGCATTACGAGCACGTGAGATGCTCACACAGCTGGTGCAGCCCTCAAAGCACAGTCAGAGGTGTGGCCATGAAGCAGAATGGACAAACCGGGAATGGCCCGGAGGTGGAAGCTGGTTGGAGCCTCAGGCTAGGGAGAGTTCACCTAGTTAGAGTGGCGGGGCCTCCCAAAGTGCTGGGATTACAGGTGTGAGCCACCGTGCCTGGTCCAAAAGCATATTTGTATGTAACTCCTTGGTTGTAAAATATGACTCAATTGGCCTGAGGCTAGTGAGCGCCAGTGTGGACCCGCACACACTTCGCTGCCTACCCTCCGGAGATGGGACGGAATGGAACCATAGTATATGTGCAGAATCGACTTTGCAAAGTTTGGGAAAATTCCAAGTTCCAAAGTGCATTGGGTCCCAAGAGTTTCACGAAGGGGCCGTGGCTGCACGCAGCTGGTGTCTTGTTTGGCAGATGTCGGACCTGAGGCTCTGTGTGGCCCTGGCCCAAGCCCCTCTCCACGTGCATTTACTGGGATGCTGACGCAGATAGCTGTGCTGGGTTGAGCTTTCCTTGTGGATTCACGTCCACCAGGGCTCAGCGGGACCGTCTTCAGAGACAGATGGGTTTTCTTTTTCTTTCTTTCTGGTTTTTTTTTTTTGAGACGGAGTCTCGCTCTGTCACCCAGGCTGGAGTGCAGTGGTGCGATCTCGGCTCACTGCAAGCTCCACCTCCTGGGTTCATGCCATTCTCCTGCCTCAGCCTCCTGAGTAGCTGGAATTACAGGTGTGTGTCACCATACCTGGCTAATTTTTCTTTTTTTTTTTTTTTTTTTGAGACGGAGTCTCGCTCTGTCACCCAGGCTGGAGTGCAGTGGTGCGATCTCGGCTCACTGCAAGCTCCACCTCCTGGGTTCACACCATTCTCCTGCCTCAGCCTCCTGAGTAGCTGGGACTACAGGCACCCACCATCACGCCTGGCTAATTTTTTTTGTATTTTTAGTAGAGACGGGGTTTCACCGTGTTAGCCAGGATGGTCTCAATCTCCTGACCTTGTGATCCGCCCACCTCAGCCTCCCAAAGTGCTGGGACTACAGGCGTGAGCCACCGCGCCCGGCCAGATGGGTTTTCTTTAACCCTATATATCATGACTTACTTTGGCAAAATATGACATGACAAAGAAGAAAATCAAGATATTTTACCCCAAAACATGTTTCTTTGCCATATTTTGAAATGGCCCTGCAAAGCGTCCTTTTGTGGGAAAATGTGCATCTGTGAAGAGTCTCTTCACATAGCTAGATCTTTTCCTTCCAGGCCCTCCCAGTCCTGAAGAGATTAACTGAAAGTCTTGCACATGTTAAAGATCTCAATAGGAAACATTTGTCATCTCTCATCTCTAAGGGCAGCCAAGATAAGATTTAAAAGAACCTTGGTCTCCACAGTTTTTTTTGCTTTTGTTTTTTATTGAGACAGTGTCTCGCTCTGTCGCTCGGGCTGGAGAGCAGTGGCGCAATCTTGGCTCACTGCAACCTCTGCCTCCCAGGTTCCAGCCATTCTCCTGCCTCAGCCCCTCCCTAGTAGTTGGAATTACAGGCACGTGCCTCCATACCTGGCTAATTATTGTATTTTTAGTAGAGACAGGGTTTCACCATGTTGGCCAGGCTGGTGTCGAACTCCTTACCTCAGGTGATCCGCCCGCCTTGGCCTCCCAAAGTGCTGGGATTACAGGCGTGAGCCACCACGCCTGGCCAGAGATGGGGTTTTGTCATGTTGGCCAGGCAGGTATTGAACTCCTGACCTCAGGTGATCCTCCTGCCTCGGCCTCCCAAAGTGCTGGGATTACGGATGTGAGCCCCTGCACCCGGCCAACAACTTTTTATCTTTTTTTTTTTTTGAGACAGAGTTTTGTTCTTGTTGCCCAGACTGGAGTGCAGTGGCACGATCTTGGTTCACCGCAACCTCCGCCTCCTGGGTTCAAGCAATTGTCCTGCTTCAGCCTCCTGAGTAGATGGGATTACAGGCATGTGCCACCACATCTAGCTAATTTTATTTATTTATTTATTTTTTGAGACGGAGTCTCATTCTGTGGCCCAGTCTGGAGTGCAGTGGCGTGATCTCAGCTCACTACAATCTCCACCACCCGGGTTCTGGTGATTCTCCTGCCTCAGCCTCCCTAGTAGTTGTGAGTACAGGAATGCACCACCACACCCGGCTAATTTTATATTTTTAGTAGAGACGGGATTTCACCATGTTGGTCAGACTGGTCTCGAACTCCTGACCTCAGGTGATCCACCCGCCTCAGCCTCCCAAAGTGCTGGGACTACAGGCGTGAGCCTCCGAACCAGGCCAATAATCTTTTATCTTAACCTGAGCATTTCCTTTCTGTCGATCCCAGGTCTTTAGAGAAACTCAACCAATTGTCAACCAGAAAATGTTTAAACTTACCTATAGCCTGGAAGCTCCTGCTTTGAGTTGTCCCTCCTTTCTGGACCAAACCCAGGTCTGTTTCTCTCTCTCTCTGTCTCTCTCTCTCTCTCTCTCTCTCTTTCTTTAGACAGAGGTTCGCTCTTGTTGTCTAGGCTGGAGTGCAGTGGCACGATCTTGGCTTGCTGCTACCTCTGCCTCCTGGGTTCAAGCGATTCTCTTGCCTTAACCTCCTGAGTAGCTGGGATTACAGGCACCTGCCACCAAACCCAGCTAATTTTTTTGCATTTTTAGTAGAGATGGGGTTTCACCATGTTAGCCAGGCTGGTGTCTAACTCCTTACCTCAGGTGATCCACCCGCCTCGGCCTCCCACAGTGCTGGGATTACAGGCATGAGCCACCACCACGCCCGGCCAAAGTATTTCTTAAATGTATTTGATTGATGTCTCATGCCTCTCTAAAATGTATAAAACTGTGCCCCAACCACCTTGGGCCTATGTTCTCAGGACCTCCTGAGGGCTGTGTCTCAGAATAAATTTCTTCAAATGTTTTATGCAGTTTGACTCTTTTTTTGACATTTCCTATATGTGTGTGGTTCTTGGAATTCTTCTTAAACCAGTTGTAACATCTTAACGAGTTACATTAAATCTTTTAACACATGCTCATTTTATATCTGTATGAATCATGACTATATTCTTTTTAAAAGTTATCTTTTACTAGGGTCGAGTGTGGTGGCTCCTGCCTGTAATCCCAGCACTTTTGGAGGCTGACGCAGGGGGATTACTTGAGGCCAGGATTTCCAGACCAGCCTGGGCAATATAGTGAGACCTCATCTCTACAAAAAAATAAATTTAAAAATTAGCTGAGTATGGTGACGCATGCCTGTAGTCCCAGCTACTCCGGAGGCTGAGCTGGGAGAATCACCTGAGCCCGGGAGGCTGAGGTTGCAGTGGGCTGTGATTGCACTACTGCACTCCAGCCTGGGGACAAGGAGAGACCCTGTCTCAACTTTAAAAAAAGAAAAAAAAGAAGTTATCTTTTACCATTTCCTAAAGATAAATTCCTAAAACAGAATTGCCAGGAATGTGGGATGACTGTGTGGTCCCAGGAACTTCAGGTTATAGTATGCTAAATTGATTGAGTGTCCATGCTAAATTCAGCATCCATATGGTGACCTCCGGAAGCTGGGGGCCACCAGGTTGCCCAAGGTGGGGTGAACCAGCCCAGGTCAGCAGGGAACAGGAGCAGGTAAGAGCTTCTATGCTAACTATGGCCAGTGCCCTCCAGCCTGGGCAATGTCACCAGACCCGTCTCTAAAACATGAAAAGAAGGCCGGGTGCGGTGACTCACACCTGTAATCCCAGCACTTTGGGAGGACGAGGCAGGCTTTGGGAGGACGAGGCAGGCAGATCATGAGGTCAAGAGATCAAGACCATCCTGGCCAACATGGTAAAACCCCATCTCTGCTAAAAATACAAAAATTAGCTGGATGTGGTGGCATGTGCCTGTAGTCCCAGCTACTTGAGAGGCTGAGACAGGAGAATTACTTGAACCCAGAAGGCAGAGGTTACAGTGAGCCGAGATTGCACCACTGCACTCCAGCCTGGACGACAGAGCGACACTCCGTCTCAAAAAAAAAAAAAAAAAAAAAAAAAAAAAAAAAAAAAAAAAAAAAAAAAAAGAAGAAAGAAAGAAAAAAGAAGAAGAAGACAGAGAAAGTGGCTGGGTCAGGGTTGATGTGGTCTCTTCCGAGGAAGACATACTGAATGTTCCCCTCAGGCGGGAGCGGGCTCGGAAAGACAGTTGAGAAAAGCATGCGCTGTTCGCCTGGAGCTGTGCTCGCCAAGCAACTGCTGATGACAAGGCGGTTTCTGGGCTGCCCAGCACCAGGAAGTGGGCGCCTGTGACAGGCAGCTCTGTGTTCTGGCTGCTACGAACTAGAACGTTGGCGGCATGGTTTGCATATCCTGAGTGGTTTCCCTTACTCATCTGTTTGGGGGTTTTTGTTTTCTTGTGTTTGCTTTGGTTTTTATTTCCAGTTTTAAAAATGTGTGCCTATAATAGATAACACGCACATTGTCAGGAAAATTCAAAGCGTGCCCTGTCTATAACATAGGCCCCTGCCGTTCCACTTGAGCTACAGGTCGACAGGTCGGTAGCCTGAACGTACACATGGGAACACAGTTTAGACTCCCCCAGAATGTCTCTTTCGCTCACTAAGGCCTCATGGATAACCTTCCAGGCAGAACAGAAGGCTCTGCCGTTCTCTCTTTTCTTTTTTCTTTTCTTTTTTTTTTTTGAGACAAAGTCTTGCTCTGTTGCCCAGGCTGGAGTGAAGTGGTGCAATCTTGGCTCACTGCAACTTTCGCCTCTCGGGTTCAAGCGATGCGATTCTCCTGTCTTCTCCTTCTTTTAACAGATTTTTGAACTTTTCCCCAGAGGCCTTGTTATGGGGTAGCAGTGCTCCCCAAGCCCTACGTTCAAATCCAACTCCCAGTACCCAGAATGTGACTGTACTTGCAGACAGGGTCTGCCAAGAGATAATTAAGCCAAAAGGAGGTCATTAGGGCGGCCCCTCTTCCAATCTGATTGGAGTCCTTACCAGAAGAGATCAAGACCCAGATACGCACAGAAGGACCACTTTTGAGGACACCGAGGGCCAAGGACAACTGATCAGCCAAGGGAAGTGGCCTGGGACAGAATCATCCTGCAGAGCCACTGAGGAACCAGACCTGCCTACACCTTGACCTTGGCCTTCCAGCCTGCAGAATGTGAGACGATCAATCTCTTATTTAAGCTGCCCAGTCTGTGGGATGCTGTTCTGGCAGCCCTGCAAAATGAATTCAGACCCTCTTAGCAAAGGGGAATAAATGCTCTAAGGTTTCATATTATATATTGGAGTCATACATTTTGTATTTGCCATCATATATTCAGCTGTGTTGTCTTTTTTTTTTTTTTTTTTGAGACGAAGTCTCGCTCTGTC
>NW_012115154.1:25467656-25469010 GCF_000951035.1 Colobus angolensis palliatus | reverse complement strand
GATCTCCTGACCTCGTGATCCGCCCGTCTCGGCCTCCCAAAGTGCTGGGATTACAGGCTTGAGCCACCGCGCCCGGCTGTATTTTTTAGTAGAGATGAGTTTCACCATGTTGCCCAGGCTGGTCCCAAACTCCTAGGTTCAAGCAATTTGCCAGCCCCAAAGTGCTGGGATTACACGGGTGAGCCACCATTCCCGGCCTTTGTTTTTTTTGTAGAGATGAGATCTTGCTTTGTTGCCTGGACTGGTCTCAAACTTGTGGCCTCAAGCAATCCTCCTTCCCTTGTTTGTCTTTTGCAACCCTCCATAAATGTACAAGCCATTCTTGGCTCCAGGGCGGTGACTGCCTTCAGCCTGAAAGAGGCAGGACTAATGGCGTTTTTATTTCCGAACAATGGAGTGGCATGTTGGTGAGTGAATGCCATCTCCTTAGACCACCAGGGAAAGTGACACCGGGCGTCTGCAACACCTGCGTGGGCTCTCCTCCCACCGCGGGAGTTTCTCACCCGGTTCCAGTGCAGGAGACTCCTCGCAGGTGGACGGAGAGAAGCTGTGTGGGGTACCCCGGCCTCCAGCTCCCCTGCAGAGCCGGCCACGTGCCGGACGCCGGGGAGGCGGCCTTCCTGGGAGGTGGACCTGGGCTCCCTGGCACGCGTGGGAGAATTCTGCATGGGTGTGAGGAGTTCGCATCGCTGTGCTGAGGCCTCTGCCAGAGAGCTGCTCTTTTCCTCTCCACACAGGCTGTGGTGCAGCTCCGGAGGGCGGGCTGGACGCGTGCTGGGCGGGCTGGACGCGCGTCCTCTCCTCGGGACAGGAGTCCTACTCACTTTGTCCTCCAACCAAACCGCAAACAAAGCAAAATAAAAAACAGCTGGAAGCTTAGGGGCCCCTAAAATGGCAGCAGAGGCTTGTAGAAGCCGATCATCTGAGTCATTCCTCATTTCTCTAAGGGGTGCGTGCCCATGGAACGATGCCACCCGGAGTGAGTTGCTACATCAGCGCATCCTGGCAGGTTCCAGAGCCGTGCACACCTCGCCCCTGCAGAGCCCTTCTCAGGAATGTGCCTGGCAGCGGGTTCGCGGCGGCTGCAGACTGGAGGGCGCTGAGCCTCCATCCCGAGGAGCAAACCCCGGGCTCCTCCAGCCCGGGCTCCTCCACCTCAGACTCTTGGTGCCCGCCACGCTCAGAGCGGCCTCTGGGGCCTCCGCTGTGTGGGAAGCCACCCCTCAAGGTGACCTGCGGCCCTGATGCCACTCACAGAGCACAGCGGAAATGACAGAAGCTCAGACACGGAGGACGGCGCCGCTGGCAGGGTTAGAGCAGGGCGGGGGGTCCCGGGCGGAGGGTCCCGGGGCGG
>NW_012115154.1:25460408-25463556 GCF_000951035.1 Colobus angolensis palliatus | reverse complement strand
ACCACACACCACCCAGCACACACACACAACAAAACATACACACCACACCACATACCACACACAGGATACATATCACATCATATCACACAGACACACCACACACACCACCCAGCACACAAAACACACCACACATCACACACCACCCAGCACACAACACACCACACACTACCCAGCACACACACGTACAACACACCACACACACAATACACCACACACTATCCAGCACACACACACCAGGCAACACCACACACCACCCAGAGCACCACACACCACATATCACGCACACCCTACACAACACACCGCCCAGCACACACAACACACCACATGCCACCCAGCACACACCACACTACGCCCAGCACACACCACACATAACATACACCCCACATCACATCACACACATCACATGTACACACACACACCACGCAATGCAACACACACCACACACCATATACATATACCACACACCACACTTAGCATATACACCACATCACACCACATACACACACCACAGCACACGTATATAGAGACACGCAGCATACACAAGTACAAGAAACGCCAGGAGGCCTGACGAGAGGCGCGGCTGTGTGTCTGTGGCAGTGCTGGCGGGAACGCCATGCGGTGATTCTGCACAACGCCACCGTGGAGGGCCTCTGGGCAAAGGGTTCTGTGCGCTTTTTAACAACCACATGCAGACTGTTTCAATCAAAGGCAAAGAGCACACGGCGACTGTAGGCGTTTCCCAGGGCAGCTGTCAAATCACTGCACGTGGCTTCAAACAACAGAGCTTTCTCCTCCCACAGTCTTGGAGGCTGGGAGTGAAATCAGTATCAGCATAAGTGTCTCCTCCTGGGGGAAGCCTGTTCTGTGGGTACCTCTGGCCTCTGGGGGTGCCGGAAACCATCGGCCCTCCCAGCTTGTGGACACAGCCGTCCCATCTCTGCCCGTGTCACACAGTCTCCTCCCTGCCCGTGTCTCAATTCCCTCTCCTTTTTTTTTTTTGAGACAGAGTCTCACTGTGTCGCCCAGGCTGGAGTGCAGTGGTACGATCTCAGTTCACTGCAACCTCCGCCTCCCGGGTTCAAGTGAGTCTCTTGCCTCTGCCTCCCGAGTAGCTGGGATTACAGGCGCTCACCAGCACGCCTGGCTAATTTTTGTATTTTTAGTAGAAGACGGGGTTTTGTCATGTTGGTTAGGCTGCTCTCCAATGCCTGACCTCATGATCCGCCCGCCTTGGCCTCCCAAAGTGCTGGGATTACAGGTGTGAGCCACCGCACCTGGCCATTTCCTTCTTCTTCTTCTTTTTTTTTTTTTGAAATGGAGTCTTACTCTGTCGCCCAGGCTGGAGTGCAGTGGCCGGATCTCAGCTCACTGCAAGCTCCGCCTCCCGGGTTTATGCCATTCTCCTGCCTCAGCCTCCCGAGTAGCTGGGATTACAGGCGCTCACCAGCACGCCTGGCTAATTTTTGTATTTTTAGTAGAGACAGGGTTTCAACATGTTGGTCAGGCTGGTCTCGAACTCCCAACCTCAGGTGATCTGCCCGCCTCGGCCTCCCAAAGTGCTGGGATTACAGGCATGAGCCACCGCGATCGGCCCATTTCCTTCTTCTTATAAGAACACCAGTCACTGGATTTGGTGCCCACCCTAATCCAATATGACCTCTTCTGAACTAATTACACAGACGCCAACTCTGCTTCCTAAAACACAGAGGCACTGGGCCTTCGGCGCATCTTTTGGGGGACAATTTAATGCACAACAACCCGTGTGAAGCTCATCTGCACCCACAAGGTGGCCCAGGGCCCCTCAAGGCTGTCTGAACGCAGCCCCACCCCGGCACCTGCAGCCGAGGGGCTCCTCACAGCGGACCTCAGCCCCTGGACGTGGCCGCCTCACTCTAAGATTTGGAAGTTCCTGAGCACAGCAAGGCTTGTGGGGGAATCACACGTGTCCTGCGAAGCTATGAAATGAAATGTACGGGCTGTTGAAATGAATGAGACACAAGCTCCTGTAAACGTTCCTGAATTTACAGTGGTTTTGGAGTCCCTCGGAATTTTCTCTTTCAGTAAATATCAAAATTATAACCATGACCACTTGAGAGGGCATGATAATCTCTTGACGTTAAATGTGGTTCTCATACTCAAAATATGGAAGTACCATGTTGACTGTGTCTGACAGCTTCGAAGGTTAGATATGATTTATGCTATAAATGCCTTAGCAGGGTGACCGGGCATTTGGAGGTGGGGTCTGAGGGCCTGGAGCCCATGACCGTGACCTATGACCCATCCAGCCCGCCATCAGGGCCTTCGCTTGCCAGGCCGTGACCTCGGACCGACGGTACCTCTTCAGCCCGAGCATCGGGACAAGAAACCCCGATGGATCAGATGACACAGATCTTACATAACACAGGGCGTTTCTTCCTTAACCAAATGCCCAGCGGGGAAGAGGTGCTTGTGTCCAAATCACCCGGAATATTCCCACCAGTCAGAGCCACAGGGGGCTTTCCGCTGGATTATGTGTCTGTTTGTGGCTTATCAGAAGCTTCCCCTGAAATCGCTGGGGAATTCAGAGCCGAGGATGGGAGGTGAAGAAGCAGTCTTGCCTAGGGGAATTCCCTCAGATTGTTATCGCCTCCGGAGAGCAGCAGGCAATCAGTAAACGGAATGAGTGAAAGAAAAGAATGGAAACTAAAGACCTGCTGTTCAGGCCAGTGCAGTGGCTCACACCTGTAATCCCAGCACTTTGGGAGGCTGAGGCGGGTGGATTACTTGAGGTCAGGAGACCAGCCTGGCCAAAAAGATGAAACCCCGTCTCTACTAAAAATACAAAAAATTAGCCAGACGTAGTGGCAGGCACTGTAGTCCCAGCTACTCAGGAGGCTGAGGCAGGAGAATCACTTGAGCTGGGGGGGTGAAGGTTGCAGTGATCCTAGATCACGCCACTGCACTCCAGCCTGGGCAAGAGTGAGACTCCATCTCAAAAAAAAGGGGGAGAGGCGGGGGTTGGAAGACAGCGTAGGGTAGGGAGGATGGTGGAGCTCAGGACCCCATCCCAGCCTCGGCTGCAGGGAGGACGGTGGAGCCCAGGACCCCGTCCCAGCCCCGGCTGCAGGGAGGACGGTGGAGCCCAGGACCCCGTCCCAGCCCCGGCTGC
>NW_012115154.1:25458904-25460118 GCF_000951035.1 Colobus angolensis palliatus | reverse complement strand
CGGCTGCAGGGAGGACGGTGGAGCCCAGGACCCCGTCCCAGCCCCGGCTGCAGGGAGGACGGTGGAGCCCAGGACCCCGTCCCAGCCCCGGCTGCAGGGAGGACGGTGGAGTCCAGGACCCCAGCCGCACTCCTCGAGCCTGGCTGGTATTCACATCCTTCACTCCCTCTTCACCTCAGGTCTTTGTTGTAAACTGAGAATAACCCTTTACTCATTTCACAGATATTTTTCTTGCGACTTTCACTGTGCAGGGCTTCCATAGGGATGTTGGGGTTCAACGGTTCACCAGGTACCCACTGCGATCTCACAGGCTGGGGGGACTCTTGAACATCGAGACAGTTAAGGGAAGTGGGAGTCCTTCACCTGCTCCAGAACTGGAAGGGTCCCCACTGGCTCTGGTTATGTTGTCTTAAAGCAATGGCTGTGGAGTTCTCCGAGGGCTCTGGGAGACGGGGCTCTGCTGGGGGGCTCTCCTCTGCTGAGGTGAAGGCAGACACCGGCCGGGGCTCCCCCAGGATACCTGCCTGCAGGCTTGGCACTGGCCGCTGGGGGCTGGGCTGGCATCCCACGGCCTCCCTGGGTGACTGGGGCTTCTCCCAGCATGAGGGCTGGGCTCTAGGGGAGGCTCACCACTGTTCAGGATCTGGTCCTCAGCTTAAAATCCCCTCAGACTGCACGGTGTGGGGCAGGGCTCCCAGAAGAAAGCAGGCCTCCCCGCTTCCCCAGGCAGGGCGTCTGCGCCACTCTCCGCCAGCACGTCCCAAGAATCACGGTGTCCTTGCTCTTCTTCACAGGCTGCCCCCTCTGCCTGGGGTCCCCTCCCTCCCTTCCCACCACGGCCTGTCTTTTCCCCCATTACCACTCCCTGGATAACCCCCTCTCCTTTTTCAGAGTTCAGCCTAAATAATGATCATTTCTGTAGGCTGGGTCCATCCTCATGGCACGCTGAGACCCACGTGTCTCCTGCATGGCTTCCCCATGACGGCGACTGAACCCTGCTCTTGGTGCTCCAGGCTGAGTGGCTGGAAGCCATGCAGGTCCAGGCCTGGGCCCTGTTTCAGCTGTGCACTCAGCCGTGCCACTCAGCCAGTCCCTGGCACACAGCAGGTGTTCAGCACAGGCTTGTCTGCTGGAAAACAATGAACGTACAACCACACAAGTGAGTAGGGGCTAATCGAGTCACACTGGAGTTTCCTCTACAAGCCAGAGACCAT
>NW_012115154.1:25442631-25458189 GCF_000951035.1 Colobus angolensis palliatus | reverse complement strand
TTTTGAGACGGCGTTTCGCTCTTGTTGCCCAGGCTGGAGTGCAGTGGCTCCATCTGGGCTCACCACAACCTCTGCCTCCCTGGTTCAAGCGATTCTCCTTCCTTAGCCTCCTGAGTAGCTGGGATTACAGGCATGCGCCACCATGCCCTGCTAATTTTGTATTTTTAGTAGAGATGGTGTTTCCCCATGTTGGTCAAGCTGGTCTTGAACTCTTGACTTCAGGTGATCAGCCCGTCTCAGCCTCCCAAAGTGATGGGATTACAGGCATGAACCACCGTGCCCAGCCCCCATTGAACGGTCTTAATGGCTCTTTTTGCAACTCTAGACCCAGGCACAGATCATTCTATAAAATAGAAGGAGGGCTCTGGCGTGCTGGGAAGAGGAGGTTGGTTTTGTAGACAGAAAGGGGCTGAGGAAGTAGACACAGAACAAAAGGTCGTTTCCGAGTGGCCTTCCTTGGAAGGTTCCAGCAGAGGGGACTTCCTCATCATGCTGGCAAAACCTGGCCTGCTTGAGGCTATTCTCTCTCTCCTGGTTTCCTGGAAGGTGAGATGAAGTTAGTTTTGGCGTGGTGACGTGGAACTCTAGCACGAGTGGCTGTGTTTTGGTCTGGTCTGCCGGGCCTAGTGCAGGAGCTCAGGCCAAACCGGTGGCCTCCTATGAATTTTATCAAAAGTGACTCAGACGATGCCATTCAGGTGAGCGGAGTGTGCACAGCGCTGCTCGCAGACCCCTCTGTCCGACTCCTAATCTCTGCACTTTCAGCCTAAACGTCTGGAGATCAGAGAACAAGTCCTCCAAGGAGGGGTCTCCCTGAGAGAGTCCCCTGCAGCTGGACCAAAGGTCCTTCCAGACCACGTGACCCTTGTGTTGGGAGTGGAGACTCATGAGGGCGGGGAGGGCCTGAGGCTGTGGGGTCAGAGGCCTGGCCCTGGCAGCAGTTCTCCCTGCCCTCAGGGGGCCATGAGCTGTGCAGACCCCAGAGCCCTGTGTGCACTTTTCATGCTTTTTCTTGGGCAATGTTGAGAACCACGCCCAGCAATGCCTGCTCCAGCCCCTGGGAAGGAAGGCAGGGCCCGGAGCCCCTCCTGCCACCAGCAGCGTCCCTGTCTTGGAAGGTACATGCACTGCCGTCCCTGCCCGAGGATCTTCAGGCCTCACCTGGGGCCTCGCCCAGCGCTGGGAGGGGCTGGGCCCTGGGCTGGGGCTGGAACTGGGAATCCCCGTGGGCGGCCGCGCCCTGTCTGCCCCTTCACGCTGAGTCAGGGCCGGGAAGGCCAGGCCCACCCAGGGACGGGCTGTCTAGGGCTCCCCTGTTCTCCTCAGCCCTCGCTGTGCTGACAGGGTGAAGCTGTGTCCCGGAGCCTGACCCAGTTCCGCCCGCCCCTGGCCTCTTCACCGGAGAGGATCAGGGTCAGGGTGCGTGGCCCCCAGAAGCATGTCCAGCTCCACGTGGACACACGTGGTATCCACTCTAGGACTTGGTACCCACTCTAGGACTCCACGGTCCTGGCCTCCCACAGGACCAGGCGAGGCCAGGCCCACTGCAGAGCTGCATGTACACGCACAAGCACATACACACGTGTAACACACCCACTCACCCACACACATCACACAGATACACACACCCTCCCACACATACACACACCCTCCCACCCTACACACACATATTCGCACAGATACACACATACCTACAAACAAATACACATGTACACAGATACACACATACACACACACAACGCTCACAGGTGCACCGGCGCACATGCTCAGTGAGCCCTCCTGGTGCTGCTGTTCACTAAAGGTCTGGGAAGGAGAGGTCTGGGTGGCGGCAAGGCAGGGACCTTAAACTGCGACACGATTTCTCCGAGGTCCTTGAGAACAGAACATTCAACAGGATCGAGGAGCCCTTCAGGGCCCAGGCAGCCGAGGCAATGGTCACTCATCCTTCCTTTCGGAAGCACGTTCTGCCTCTACATGGACACGAGGAATCCAACCTTTCCTTCTTCTTGACCCATACGGAGCCAAGGAGGGGTCTTCCTGAGCTGGCCCCCTGCAGCTGGGCCAAAAGTGCCCCCCAGACCACATGACCCTTGTGTCAGGAGTGGAGAATCATCAGGGCGGGGACAGCCTGAGACTGCGCTGCTGCTGGCATTGCTGTGCTATGTGATGCCAGCCCGGGGCCCTCCCTGGTCCCCAGGCTCGTGCCTCTTGTGTGGAGACCACGCTCTGCTTGTCCTGCCACGGCGGGTGGGAGGCCACTGGCTTTTATCTTAGCTCCCAGAGCCCAGCTGGGAACACCCCTGACTTGCTCTTGGGGCTCACGTTTGCACGTTAGTATTGAGTGATGCCAAATGCTCCTCCAAGCACACAGTCTCTGAAGGCCTGGCTGGAGCCCCCATCCTCTCCCATCTGCCCTGCGACCCCCTTCTGCAGCCTGGCGCCCAGCCTCAGACACTGCCCTGGCCTCCCCCCACCGCCCTCCTGCCGCGCCCCTGGTGGCACGCCCCTCTGTGACCTCGGGCGGCCTGTCCCCCGGCTGGGATTCCTCCTCTGTAGAGTAGGGGTGCAGCATCCCCCCGGCAGTCCAGCTCCTGGCCGAGGCCCCCCGGAGTGGATTTCCAAAGGGAAACTGCCCTCATCCTCCCCTGCCTTCCACGGGCCTCACCCTCTCCACCGATTTTCATCCGCTTTCACTTGGGGATCATGGGCTAAATTTTCACTTCTTGATTTTTTTTTTTTTTTTTGAGACAGTCTCACTCTTGTTGCCCAGGCTGGAGTGTGATGGCGCGATCTCAGCTCACCACAACCTCCGCCTCCCGGGTTCAAGTGATTCTCCTGCCTCAGCCTCCTGAGCAGCTGGGACTACAAGCATGCGCCACCGCCCCGGCTAATTTTGTACTTTTAGTAGAGACAGGGTTTCAACATGTTGGTCAGGCTGGTCTCGAACTCCCAACCTCAGGTGATTTGCCCACCTCGGCCTCCCAAAGTGCTGGGATTACAGGCGTGAGCCACCGTGCCCAGCTCACTTCTTAATCTTTTAAAAATTGTGGTAAAGCTCATCTAAATAACATAACATAACATGTACCATCTCAACCATTTTCAAGCACACAGTTCGGTGGCATCAAGCACATTTGCACTTACGTGCAGGCATTACCGCCATCGTCCGCAGAACCTTCCATCTTCCCAAGCTGAACCTCTGTCCCCGCGAAACGCTGACTCCCGTCCCCCGGCACCCCCACTCTTCTTCCTGTCTCTAGGAGTCTGAGAATTCTCGGGGCCGCGCACACGGGGTCCTGCAGCGCCTGTCCCTCTGTGCCTGGCACTAGGTCCTCAAGGTGGTGGAGCAGGGACCGAGTTTTCTTCCTGCTGAGGCTGAACGATTCGGAATCTGTTCTAACTCTTCTTCCTGTGTCATTTTTCTGGACCTTGAATGGCAGAACTGCACCTCCTGGAAGGGCTCCCTGGCACCCCTGCGCCTCCCCAACCCCATGCAGGCGACTGGTTCTTCCCCCAGGCTCCAGGGCTGTGAAACCAGCGCAGAGCTCCTGCTTCCAGGCTGCGTGCGTGGCCAAGAGTAACTGGGAAGCAAGCGGAACCGCGTGGGTCACCCTCTCGCTGCACTGGGCCATGCAGGGATCGCCGTGTCCTGGGGCAAGGCCTTGGCCCCACTCACAGGTGCATGGACGGTTCCCAGGACCTTTCCCTCTTCCTTCACCTGGAGGGGCTTTGGGCCACTGTGCTCGCTTCCAGCCACCTGGAGGTGGGCACCAGCACCTCCCAATCCCCCCAATCCTCCCAGCACCCTCACCCCTCTCCCCTCCCCTGAGTCTCTCTGCAGCCTTGAGGCCCTGCCCTCCTGGCCCAGGTGAGCACGGCCTGTGCTGTTCCTTCCCAGAGCACATGTGCACGGTGCCCTGGGCACCAAAGCCCTAGGGAAGGCAAGTGACTTCAGGAGTGGCTGGCGGTGCCGTTTCCAGCTACAGAAGGGTCATGCGACCCCAGATGAGGCAGCATCAGGGACAGAGGCAGCCTTGGCTTGAAAGGCTGAGCTGAAGAGCGTGCACCCCCCCTACACAGACACACACACACCTGTCCTGGGCCTGCCTCCTGACGCACCAGGCGAGCCTGTCTGACTGCCCTGCCTGACTCACTCCCTTCCCCTTGGGCCTCCACCTGGCCCCTGCCTTCCCACACACAGCCCCACACTGCGCTTGAGCCCCTTCCTCAGTCATCCCTGGGTGCCCCCATGCCTCCTGGGCAGGGCTGGAGCAGGCAGGTGCCTCCACCCAACCCCAGCCCCTGAGAAATGCCTCCCAATCCCCCTGGAGAAAACCCTCCTGACAGACCCAGTCCGCCCTCTGATCCCTCCTCTGCCCGAGAGGCTCTTGTCATTCAGTCATTTACATGTGAGTGTGAACAAGCTGAGCTTGCCATCTTGCTGAGACAAAGGGGCCTGTTCAGGGAAAGGCAGGTCCCCGGAGCAGGGAGGAGCTGGCATTTCCAGGAGAACTAGTCTGGGTGGGGCTCTGCACAGAGGCCTCAGATCTTCCAGAGACGCCCAGGAGGTGACGGGCAGAGCGACAGGGATGGGCAGGGCTGCCACAGGACACCCTTGCTCCTTGCGACTCTTGGCTTTGCCCAGGGCTGGCTCTTTCCAGGGCTTTGCAAGCAGCAGCAGAGGCTATTCTCACTCTTGTCCCTGTGCCCCTGTGGATGGCAGTCGTGGCCAGGGAACCCCAGCCAGTGCTTCTCTGAGATGTCTGTGTGAGCTGAGGGAAGTCAGCTCTGTCCTGCCCCAGGCCAGCACTGATCACTCGTGGGCCTTGCTCCCAAATGTCTCCCCGAGTCCACTGCCTAACAAAAAGCTCCTCTGCTCCACAGTGGAAGCCCAGAGGCTCATCTGGCTGGGAGTTGACTCTCCCTGGGCCTCTGGTATTTTTGTGTAGTTGTGACCAGAGCCTTTGTTTCAGGTTGTCTTTTCAGGGATGCTTGTACAGCAGACAGCCTTGGAAGAAAGAGAGAGGGTCTCACTCAGGAGCTTAGGACACGTATGCTTACTGCCTGTTATAAAAGATTTGGGTTCTATAAGAACAGGGTCATCTCCTGCAATGCACACCCCTGCTTGCAGGGGTACCTCGCCCTCTTCACATCCCCCAACGGGAGCTGAGGCTCAGGAGCTGTGGTGCCCAGACATGCTGGCCCTGCCTCTGCGCAACCGGGGGTGACAAAGACCTTTGTGTCTGACCCAGGAGGCTCATGTCCTCTGCCTGCGTTCATGAAGCTGTGGGTGGCTACCTTGTTAGTTCTCAAGGACCTGTGAAAGGGAAATAAATCTTGGGACCACAGTCACTAAGCCACAGGGAAAAGTCACACTGGGAACTGTGTCAGGCAAACCTGCTCCCATTTTATTCCCAAATAAGACAGCTACAGAGATTTAAAAAAAAAAAAAAAAAGCCACACACCTCCCTCACAATTTGTGCACAAGGAAATTCCCTGTGGGGCTGAAGATCTTTACCCTAGAGCAGTTGTGTGGGATTTCACCCTGGCAATGTGTGTGGACAGCTTACCTTCACAGGTGCAGACAAAGGACAGATCTCAGTCATCCCTCTGCTCCCCTAAGACAAACGCGTATCTGCTTCCTCTGCCCTGTTGTTTCACGGAGCCAGACTAAGGCACACGTGGCCCTTCCCCTACCCCCTCTCACACGTGGATTGCATTTTCAGTGAAAGGCTGATCAGAGACCTAGAATGCAACCATCTGTTGCTTATCTACCTATTAACTGGAAGGCCCTGCTTCGAGTGGTCCCAAGTTGTCCTGCCTTTCTAGACCAAACCAATGTACATCTTACATATATATATTTTAATATTTATTTATTTATTTATTTTGAGTTGGAGTCTTGCTCTGTTGCCCAGGCTGGAGTACAATGGTGCGATCTCGGCTCACCGCAACCTCTGCCTCTGCAGTTCAAGTGATTCTCCTGCCTCAGCATCCCAAGTAACTGGGACTACAGGGGCACGCCGCCACACCCAGTTGATTTTTGCATTTTTAGTAGAGACTGGGTTTCTCCATGTTGGCCAAGCTGGTCTGGAACGCCTGATCTCAGGTGATCTGCCCACTTCGGCCTCCGAAAGTGCTGGGATTACAGGCGTGAGCCGCCGTGTCTGGCCGTCTTACATGTGTTGATGACGTGTCTTATCTCCCTGAAATGTATGAGAAGAAGCTGCGCCCTGACTACTTTGGGCGCGTGTCATCAGGACCTCCTGTGGTGTGTCACAGGCACACCTTAACCTGGGCAAAATATGCTTTCTAAATTGATTGAGGTTTGTCTCAGGTACTTTTGGGTTCACGGACTGCAAAAACTTAGGCCTTTCCCAAGACTCGACCCCCTCGGGGTGCACAATGTCCTCCCATGGGTCTTCTCTTTAGCATGTGGGCATGTACAGGAGGGCCTCATGCACCCTTCATTCCAAGGTGCCAGTGAGTTATTGCCTCCTGAGCTGGCTGGACAAGAGCTGAGTGCTGGGTGTCTGTCTCGGGAAAGGGTCAGGGGTTCCAGAAGAGGACATGGAGTCCAGGGCACCAAGGAGACAACTTCTGCTGCACAGTCTTGCTGACGGTCAGTGGACCCCACCCCACGGCCCTTCACCAAGACAAAAAGGAGAACTGGCCGGGCCTGGGGGCTCAGGCCTGTAATCCCAGCAGTTTGGGAGGCTGAGGCAGGCAGATCATTTGAGGGTCAGGAGTTTGAGACCAGCCTGGCCAACATGGTGAAACCCCATCTCTACTTAAAATACAAAAATTAGCTGGGCATGGTGGCAGGCGCCTGTAATCCCAGCTACTCAGGAGGCTGAGGCAGGAGAATCGTTTGAACCCAGGAGGTGGAGGTTGCAGTGAGGTGAGATGGTGCCACTGCACTCCAGCCTGGATGACAAAGCAAGACTCTGTCTCAAAACAAACATACAGACAAAGGAGGAGAACGGCTCCTGCTGGATGAGCCTCCTGGGTTCCAGTAGGGAGGAAGCTGTGGTTTGGAGCCCTGAGGTGGGCGCAGCCCCTGGTGCCAGCCTTGCCCACAGGGGTGAGCACCGTGGTACTGGACGTTACCCTGGAGCCTGTGTGCCGTTTTCTAGTGCTTGAGTGTTTGCTACAAGCTACTTATCCTTGGAAATGCTGCTAAAACTTAATGTCCTTATTAAGCAAAACTTCTTAGATCTCCATAATGATGAATAAACAGCTTGATAAATGTTGGAAATATTTTAAGAAAGATAAAGGCCATCCAGTGGCTCTGGCCAGATCTGTTTTATATACTGTTTATTATTTTTATTTTATTTTTGTTACCTATAAGAAACCTGTAGGCCAGGCGCGGTGGCTCACACCTGTAATCCCAGCACTTTGGGAGGCCGAGGTGGGTGCATCACGAAGTCAGGAGATCGAGACCATCCTGACTAACACGGTGAAACCCCATCTCTACTAAAAATACAAAAAATTAGCTGGGCGTGATGGCGGGCACCTGTAGTCCCAGCTGCTTAGGAGGCTGAGGCAGGAGAATGGCGTAAACCCAGGAGGCGGAGGTTACAGTGAGCCGAGATCGCACCACTGCACTCCAGCCTGGGCGACAGAGCGAGACTCCATCTCAAAAAAAAAAAAAACCAGAAAAAAAGAAACAAAAAGAAACCTGTACATGTACAGATCTGTTTTAAATAACACTGAACCACAGATTATTAAATCTTTTTTGTAAACAGAAAAGCCCCGAAATGTTTAGTATGATTCTATCACAGAAAATGATTTACTCTTATCATGATGGTGAGTCAACATTACTTAAAAACATGAAAAGAACACGTTATAGGACGAATACAGACTAACGTATGATTGTGAGAATTTCTGTCAGTTCCCAGGAATTCTGATGTCTGCTTCCCCAGTCCTGAGGGTGGAGCCGTGAGGAATCTGTGCTGACTGCAGGGTCCCGCCTGCCGGGAGCAAGAACAGCTCCTTCCCCAGGCAGTGAGCAGGTCACTGTTTCCTGCTGATCACCCGAAAGTGAACACCCAAGCGTGCAAGGAACACCTTTTGTTCCCAACAGGCCTGGAAAGAGCTCTGCTCAGCCTGCTGGGGAGGTGAGCTGTGCTGTTCCTGCAACAACTTGTAAGCAAAGCGTCTCAGTAAAACAAAAGGTCACTTCATATAGCTTCCTGTGTGGACAGCTGCATTTTGTTTGGTTGGTGGATTGGTTTTGAGACCGGGTCTTGCTGTGTTGCCCAGGCTGGAATGCAGTGGTGTGATCAGAGCTCACTGTAGCCTCGAACTCCTGGGCTCAAGTGATCCTCCCACCTCAGCTTCCCGAGTTAGCTGGGACCACAGGCACATGCCACCAAGCCCAGCCAATTTTTATAATTTTTAGTAAGAGATGGGGGTCCCACCATATTGCCCAGGCTGGTCTCAAATTCCTGGCCTCAAGCAATCCTCCCACCTCGGCCTCCCAAAGTGCTGGGATTACAGGCATGAACCACCACCTCTGGCCTATAGCTGCTTCTTTGAAGAACAAGCATTCCTGCCTTTCATCAGACCATCCCTCGAGCCCTGCTTTGGTGGGACTAGCACAGAATATATTGCTGGTTGGAGTGCTCCAGGGTGTCCAGTCAGAAGCTGGAGCAGGAAATGAGGCATGTGAAGTCGACATTTTGGGATGGGAAGAGATGCTGCAGCAATCGGCCAGCCTGGCTCCAGGCTGGTGCTGGGTGTACGTGTGTGATCCTGTGTCCGGTGCTAACGATGAGACCAAGTGCCACTGGCACCAGGGAGCCTGCATGCCTCCCGTACCATCAACAGCAGGGATTCCTCACGTCTCCTGCAGTGTCCTCACCCTGTGTTCCAGGCTGCCTGCTGGGAGCCCTCAGGTGGGCGCTTCCAGCCCCTGGTGCCAGCCTTGCCCGTGGGAGTGAGCACCGCGGTACTGGATGTTACCCTGGAGCCCGTACGCTGTTTTCCAGTGCTCAAGTGTTTGCTACAAGCTACCTATCCTTGGAAATGCTGCTAAAACTTAATGTCCTTATTAAGCAAAACTTCTTAGATCTCCATAATGATGAATAAACAGCTTGATAAACATTGAAAGTATTTTAAGAAAGATAGAGGCAATCCAGTGGCTCATGGCCAGATCTGTTTTATTTATTTATTTTATTTTAATTAATTAATTAATTAATTAATCTTTTTGAGATGGAGTCTTGCTCTGTCACCCAGGCTGGAGTGCAGTGGCTCCATCTCAACTCACTGCAACCTCTGCCTCCCAGGTTCAAGCAATTCTCCTGCCTCAGCCTCCCGAGTAGCTGTAACTACAGGCGTAAGCCACCACGTCCGGCTAATTTTTGTATTTTTAGTAGAGACGGCATTTCACCATGTTGGTCAGGCTGGTCTCGAACTCCTGACCTCATGATCTGCCCACCTCGACCTCCCAAAGTGCTGGGATTATAGGCGTGAGCCACTGTGCCTGGCCTATTTATTATTATTTTTATTTTATTCTTATTACCTATAAGAAACCTGCATATGTACAGATCTGTTTTGTTTTTTTTTTTGAGATGGAGTCTTGCCCTATTGCCCAGGCTGGAGTTCAGCGGTGTGATCTTGGCTCACTGCAACCTTTGCCTCCTGGGTTCAAGTGATTCTCCTGCCTCAGCTTCCTGAGTAGCTGGGATTCCAGGCCCATGCCACCATGCCTGGCTAATTTTTGTATTTTTAGTAGAGATGAAGTTTCACCATGTTGGCCAGGCTGGTCTTGAACTCCTGACCTCAGGTGATCCACATGCCTCCACCTCCCAAAGTGCTGGGATTACAGGCGTGAGCCACCGCGCCCGGCCTCCAGATCTGTTTTAAATCACACTGAACCACGCATATATTATTAAATCTTTTTAAAATAGAAAAGCCCCAAAAAGTTTAGTATGATTCTATCACAGAAAATGATTTATCATGATGGTGAGTCAATGTTATTTACAAACATGAAAAGAACATGTTATAGGACGAATACAGACTAATGTATGATTGTGAGAATTTCTGGTAATTCCCAGGAATTCTCCCCAGTCCTGAGGGTGGAGCCGTGAGGAATCTGGGCTGGCTGCAGGGTCCCGCCTGCCGGGAGTAACCACGGCTCCTTCCCGAGGCCTGGTCATCACTGTTTCCTGCTGATCACCGCCCTCTGCGCCCCGCCGTGCCCCGCCCTGGCTCTATCAGGCTCCTTGTTCATTCAACAAACATTTACTGCTGTTCGACAGTGTCTGCTGCTGGGTGAGGCTGTGGTGTGCGGAGTGAGTGAGACTCCGGCCCTGCCTTCCAGGAGGACACACAGGTGGGGCCGACAGGTGGATACCGACAGCCATGTGGGTGGGGTCAGGCGGGTTATCCGCCCTGGCCCTGGCAGCCCAGAGAACGCACTGAGGAAATCAGCCTAAAAGATGGGGAGGGGGTTCCCTGAGTGTGGGGTGGGGCAGGGATGAGGCCGGAGCGGAGACTCGCGTCTGGGTGAGGGTGCGCCTGGCATCGGTCCACAAACAGCCTCTGCATGGCCAGGCCACCTCCCTGTGGCCGAGTCCAGGCAGCACCACAGAAGCTGCAGAAAATATTGAGATAGTGCCATTAAGTCACAGAGCCTGAGGCCCAGGCCAGGCTGCAGCCCTCATTCACCAGGGGCAGGTACCAGGAGGAGCCTTCAGGGCGAGCGGCCCCCAGCCCCCTGGCCCAGCCCTAGCCCTAGCCCTGCAAATGCCAGGTGGTCAGCCGCTCAGGCAAGTGGGGTCCTCGGGGTCCTCCCAGCAGGGCCGCCACAGCTTTGGACCAGATTCACCATCACAAATCCTCACAACAAACCTCCCATCTCCATGTCACAGAGGGGAAACTGAGGCACAGGACGGCCTGAGGGCAGCCTGCCCAAGATCAGGGAGTGATGCCCCAGGGTCTCCTGGTTCCCAGCGGTGGGTTTCTGCCATTCTTCCCTGAACCCTCATGCTGTGGGGACCCCGGGCCAAGGTCCAGCCCTGTGGCCACAGGCTGATGGTCAGATCTTTGGCCTTCAGTGCCCACAGAGAAGCCAGTCAGTTCCTGACTGCAGCTCACCTCTCCAGCCTCCCCTGGGCGGCCACGCCCCCCGACGGTGCCACGGATTGAGGCCCAGCTAGGAATGTTCTAGAACCCACAGGGCTTTTTGGTCCCTGCCTTTGTCCGCACCCTGGCCTCCCCTCCTGCGTCCCTGAGATCCACTGCAGGCCGGACCTTTTGCTTTTTTTGAGGCTGCCTCTGGTGCCTCAGGCGGGAATGGGTGGAGGGAGCGGTTTCAGTCCCTTCCCATCCTTCTTTGCCTCCTGAATGTTCCCGAGGCACACACTGGACCTCAGCCCCGCCACACTCAGGACCCGGAGGACTCTGCTGCCTGAGAAGCCGGCAGGACCCCTTGGTGCCCACAGCCCGGGCTGCCCGAGGGCCGTGAGCAGGCGAGGCAAAGGCTGCCAGGGAGGTTGGGGCCTGGAGTCGCTCGCAGGTGAGCCGACCTCGGTCTGCACCTCTCTGGCCTGTGAACCACCTGCCCTCCGTCTCTGCAGTTCCTCAGAGGCCGGATGAGGCTGCATGACCCACTGCCACACCGGCTATTTTTTTTTTTTTTGAGTCTCACTCTGTGGCCCAGGCTGGAGTGTGGTGGTGCAATCTCGGCTCACTGCAACCTCTGCCTCCGGGTTTCAAGCAGTTCTCCTGCCTCAGCCTCCTGAGTAGCTGGGACTACAGGTGTGCACCATCATGCCCGGCTAATTTTTACATTTTTAGTAGAGATGGGGTTTCACCATGTTGGCCAGGCTGGTCTTGAACTCCTGATCTCATGATCCACCTGCCACGACCTCCCAAAGTGCTGGGATTACAGGTGTGGGCCACCACGCCCGGCCCAATTTTTTTATTTTTGTGGAGACAGGGTCTCGCCGTGCTGTCCAGGCTGGTCTTGAACTTGAGGCCCCAGGCCATCCTCCGACCTTGGTCTCCTAACGTGCTGGGATTACAGGCGTGAGCACCTGACCCCTGGTGTTTTTGTGCTGGCCTTTCCTCGGGGGTCAGGCCTAAGTCCTTCAGGACAAGAGCGGGTTCTCTCCTTCATCAGCACAGAGCTGAGCAGGGAGTCGGCACCCACCAAGGGCACACCGGGCACTCACCCTATGGCCCTGTAGCACCTGGACACTGACCCCCCTGCCCCCACAGAAGTGCCCCCCACAAATCCCGGGTCCACAGGCCGGGCTCCTCTGCAGCTGATCGCAGGCAGGGTGACCCCATGCAGAGCCTCTCTGGGGCATAGCCTCTCCCCGTCAGTCCCCAACTCCACCTCAGGAGAAGTGCCTTCCTCCCCTCCTGCCTGGCCCGGCCTCGCCCAGCTGAGCCTGCAGAGAAGCCCCTGCCCAACCTGGGCAGGCTTGAGGGACAGGGCTGGGTCCCCAGGGCTGCGGCTAAAATCTGCGGAGCTCGACCCCCAGCTCCCGTCCTCCCATCAGGGGAGCAGGTCCTCCCTCTGGGGTCCGGAGCTTCACCCCAGCGATACCGAGCGTCACGTCCTCCTGACCAAGGCCTTGGCCTTACACCCTGGGAGTGTTCCCCAGCTCTGGCGGCCACCACCTCTGCCTGTGCCAGGCACCTGGAGTGGTCACAGTGCTGTCACTGAAGGACCGGGCACTCTTGAACACCTTCCCGGGCAGCTCCCCCTTTCTGGAAGGGACACTCCTGGCTGATGGTGTCCATGACCGGGCCCTGTGCTCATGGTACCAAGGAGGCCACAGAGACAGAGGAGGGCCCACCTCAGCCCCCGCTGGGTGTACACCTGTCGGGGAGGTGGGGCGAGCTGAGGACCTGCTCAGCTCCTTCCTGAAGACGTCCCCGAGGACCCTTGTGCATCTCTCACCCTCAGGGCACTTTCCTGACAGCCTCCATGGCCGGCAGCTCCTTTCTCAGCCAAGCTGGAAGCATGCAGGGTGGAACCTTCTGGTACCCTGTGCCCCCTGCAGTCAGCGCTCTGAAGTCCTTGTGGGACTGGACGGCGGCGGCCGAGGGGGCCGTGGCGGGTGGAGGGGCCGGGGGTGGCTGTGGGGGCTTCTTCAGGCCAAAGGCTCTGATTCCTCCACAGCCCAATGGCCCGGAGAGAAAAAGGGCAAAGGATAGAGAAGGAACTGTAGGAAAAAAGTGATTTAAAAGACAGTAGGGGCGCGGTGGCCCACACCTGTAATCCCAGCACTTTGCGAGGCCGAAGTGGGCATGTCACCTGAGGTCAGGAGTTCGAGACCAGCCTGGCCAACATGGTGAACCCCTGTTTCTACTGAAAATACAAAATTAGCCGGGCGTGATGGTGTATGCCTGTAATCCCAGCTACTCAGGAGGCTGAAGCAGGAGAATTGCTTGAACCCTGGAGACAGAAGTTGCAGTGAGCCAAGAATGCGCCACTGCACTCCAGCCTGGGGGACAGAGTGAGACTCTGTCTTGGAAACAAAAAAGAAGACAGTAGGGGCCAGCACCGTGGCTCACGCCTGAAATCCCAGCACTTTGGGAGGCCGAGGCGGGCAGATTGATTGAGGTCAGGAGTTCAAGTCAGGCCTGGGCAACATGGCAAGACCACGTATCTAAAAAACAAAATTAGGCCGGGCGCGGTGGCTCAAGCCTGTAATCCCAGCACTTTGGGAGGCTGAGATGGGCGGATCACGAGGTCAGGAGATCGAGACCATCCTGGCTAACATGGTGAAACCCCGTCTCTACTAAAAATACAAAAAAAATTAGCTGGGCGCGGTGGCGGGTGCCTGTAGTCCCAGCTACTCAGGACGCTGAGGCAGGAGAATGGCGTAAACCTGGGAGGCAGAGCTTGCAGTGAGCTGAGATCCGGCCACTGCACTCCAGCCCGGGCGACAGAGCGAGACTCCGTCTCAAAAAAATAAAAAAAAATAAAAAACAAAATAAAAAACAAAATTAGCTGGGCGTGGTGCGTGGTGCGTGGTGCGTGGTGCGTGGTGCGTGCGCCTGTGGTCCCAGTTACTTGGGAGGCTCAGGTGGAAGGATCTTCGTCCTACAAACTCACCCTGCAGAGAGAGTTGCTCCCATGGCGAATGATCCCACAAAAGATCACCCAGCACCGGCCGCGGCGGCTCACACCTGTAATCCCAGCACTTTGGGAGGCCGAGGTGGGAGGATTGCCTGAGCCCAGGAGTTCGAGACCAGCCTGGGCAACATGGCAAGACCCTGTCTCAAAAAAAAAAAAAAAAGGTTACCCATGACGGCACTGTAATAGCAGATGACTGGGAGGAACGGAAATGCTCGAAGGGGACCCGAAAAACGTGTGGATTAGTGTCCGTAAATCACAGTGGAGTCTAAGTAGCCCACAAAGTGTGCGCCTGAACTAACCTTCACTTCGTAAGGGGGACAGGTGACCTCTGAGGACCCGAGGACTTCAGCATTCATCAGCACAGGGGACCTTCAGGAGCGTCTGTTATGGGGCGAGTGTCATTCAAGAGAAAGTGCCCGAGGCCACACCGGGCTCTGCCTGCGCACAGCTGTTGAAGGGAGGGTGCAGGACAGAGCCTCCCCTATGCTGCTTCGAAACCCAGGATGCAGACCCTGCCTGCAGCCGCTGTATCATGGTCGTGAAGGCTCCTGGAGGCCCCTGGCAGACCCCGCTTCACGGGCCTGGGACCCAGCGCTGCGCTCAGAAGGCCTCCTTGGGCCCTGAAGTCGCACAGGGAAGTTCTGAGTCATGTCACCCCCGCACGGGCGTTTTAAGTGAGGTCTGACAGGACAGGAGCATGGAGCCTCCGGAGACCTCCTCGCCTCCCTACTCGGCTTTTCGCCTCCCTCCCCCCTGCCTGGCGGGGCCTGGTGTTCGGTGGGGGGGCTCGGCGGGGGACGCACCCGCAGCATCTTACAGAGGAGCAGGCCTGACCCCCAGCCCGGCTGGCAGCTCCTGCATCCGGGTACCCAGTGCCTCCCGGCCTGGGCGGGGTGCTGCCTATGTGGGTGGCGGGCCACAGGGTGCGGTCCTGTCCTGCCACCTACCAGGGTCCTGCACTGTCCCGTGGCACTGAGCCCGGCCTCCTGGCCCTGCACTGGACCTTCCCTGGCTGCCTCTTACCTTGTTCTCACCTCCACCCCCACGGGAGCCTGAGCAGCTCTTCAGGGCCAGCTGGAAGACAGGTCCCTGTCTCCAGGCAGTTCTGTCCTGACCTCCAGCCTCCAGACTTGGGGCTTGGACACCATGTCCTTGGCCCCAGACCCTGCTGTGATGTAGAGGTGGACGGGGAGCACCCACGCGGCCCCGAGAGGTGTCAACAGCCCAGCCCTGGTGTTCTGTGCTCTCTGCTTCCTGCTCTGGGCCCCTAGATCAATCCGTCCTGTGGCCTGCGCTGACTTCCTTCCAGGGGGTGGCGGGGGATACACACCCCTGGTGTGAAACGTGTATTTCAGGTGACACCCTCCGGGGCACACCTGTGCTAACATCTTATTCACCGTTTACCTGAAATGCGATCTCACAGGCAGCTGCCACCTGCCGCGTCCGGGTCTAGGAGTCCC
>NW_012115154.1:25435873-25436565 GCF_000951035.1 Colobus angolensis palliatus | reverse complement strand
CAGCTATGAACACCTGTGCACAAGTCTGTGTGTGGACACGGGTTTTCACTTTTCTTTGAGACCGGGTTTCACACTGTGGCTGGTTGGAGTGCAGTGGTGCCACTCACAGCTCACTGCAGCCTTGACCTCCCGGGTTCACGCGATCCTCCTACCTCTGCCTCCAGAGCAGCTGGGACCACAGGCGTGCACCACCATGCCCTGCTAACCTTTCCGTTTTTTGTAGAGATGGGGTTTTGCCATCTTGCCCAGGCTGGTCTCAAACTCCTGGCTTCAATCGATCCACCTGCCTTGGCCTCCCAAAGTGCTAGGATTACAGGCATGAGCCCGGGTGCCCGGTCAGGTTTCCCTTCTTTACTGTAAACCGAGTAGAAACTGCTGACTTGCTGCTAACTCTGTGTGTAACCTTTGAGGAACTAAGGCAATGGGATTTTAAACTTTAACATTTCTGCTGGGCGCGGTGGCTCATGCCTGTAATCCCAGCACTCTGGGAGGCCAAGGTGGGCAGATCACCTGACGTCAGGAGTTCAAGACCAGCCTGGACATGGCAAAATCCTCTCTATTAAAAATACACAAATTAGCTGGGCATGGTGGCGGGCACCTGTAATCCCAGCCAGGTGGGAGGCTGAGGCAGGAGAATCGCTTGAACCCAGGAGGCAGAGGTTGCAGTGAGCCGAGATTGCACCATTGCACTC
>NW_012115154.1:25428658-25430754 GCF_000951035.1 Colobus angolensis palliatus | reverse complement strand
ATCTCCTGACCTCGTGATCCGCCTGCCTCGGCCTCCCAAAGTGCTGGGATTACAGGTGTGAGCCACCGCGCCTGGCCGAGGGCCTTCTTTATGTTCAAAATACTAAGCTGAAGATCTCTTGACACCAATTTTACATTTCAGATAGGAGTTCCCACCACCAGCCTCATCTTCCCTGACCCCCGAGTGGGCAAAAGCAAAAGCAGAGGCTCGAAGGGCTGTGGGCCATGCCGCAGTTGTGCAGTCGGCAGCTGTGCCCAGGACCCATCCTCCATGGAGCCTGGATGGCATGTACAGCTGGAGGTACTGGCCCAGGTGCTGCGGGCATCAAGATTCCCCAGAGCACCAGAAATGAACTCCAGGCAAATCAGCTGGAATGCCGTGCAACTCCCACCCTAGAAGTTTTTCACACTGAAAAGGATTTTCTGAGAATGTCTAATTGTTTTCCAGAAATCACTTGGGAAGGATTATCCAAGACACTTCCAAAAATACAGACTGCTAGGCCCCCACCCCTAGAGACACAATCACCTTCAGGAAGGGCTGGGAACACTCACCTGGTACATCCCTCGTTTTACTGAGTCAAAGGAAAGGCTTGTTCAAGTCTGTGTGGGCAACAGCCAAGTGCAACCAGAACACGTTTCCAAATGCCCAAGGGTCTACCTGCCACACAAAATCAACACAGCCAGCTGAACGGCGCTGCCCGAAGAAACAGGCCCACGTCCTGAGCCCCAGCATGTGTACATGGCCTTATTTGGAAAAAGTCTTTGCAGATGTAATTGAGGATCTTGAGATGAGATCATCCTGGATTACTGGGGTGTCTTTATAGGAAAAAGGCAGGACACTGGGGACAGGGGGAGAAGACACCAGATCCCAGAAGCGGAGGAGACAAAGGGTTCCTCCCCGAGGCTGTGAGGCCTCCTGATCCCTGGAGAGGAGAAATGCTGCTGTTTTAAGCCACCTGATTTGTGGTAATTTGCTATGGCAGCCACAGGGAGCTGATGACCATGAACACGATGTCATTTTAAGAACGACCACCCCCCGCATACTTGAATGAGCTCTAACAGCTCTGGTCCTGTCAAGTCTGTGGTTCTGTGGATGCGAGCACGACAGCATCCATTCAGTCATCACCTCAAACTCAGTCCATCAGCACCATACCATTACCTAGCACAGCGCGTACGTGGAGTGATGCTGGCCAGTTCACCCGCGGGTCCTGAGCTGTGAAGGCGTGGAGCGCCCAGCATGGAGGTAGACTCCTGTCTGCAATCCTGGCAGTTCAAGGAGACACCTGGACCTAGTGCTATCCACAAATCCAAGAAACGTTCCCAGCAACTGAATTCTTTGGGTGACTCAATATGTGAACACCTTCCACAGCAGATTCAAGACTGAAAATAGGCTGTTTCCCACGACATAAAATTGCCTTAATGAGCACAACAGATGTGCCTTCATTCTGGATCGTGCAGAAAGAAAAACCCAACGACTTCTGCTGTGTTTGCCTCTCTAGGCAGCACCAGTTGGCTGGCTATGGTTCCGTCCTGTGACACCCTTCGAGCCTCTAGCCTTGCTTTTGCCCACTCCTGGGTCAGGGAAGACCAGGCTGGTGGTGGGAGTTCCTAGCTGAACCGGATAATTGGTGTCAAGAGATCTTCAGCTCAGTATTTTGAACATAAGTAAGGCCTTCAGTTATAAGCTAACAACGGACACTGCCTCCTGTCAACATTTAGAAGCGGGCGATCGATGGATCCAAACCACAGCAGTCCATCTCGGTAATCAGAACGTGAGCCATCCTTTTAACGCAGAAGTGGGGCCGGGCGCAGTGGCTCACGCCTGTAATCCCAGCTACTTGGGAGGCTGAGGCAGGAGAATCACTCGAACCCCGGAGGCGGAGCTTGCAGTGAGTCTAGATAACGCTACTGCACTCCAGCCAGGGCAAACGAGCAAGACTCTGTCTCCAAAAAAAAAAAAAAAAAAAAACATAAAAAGAGATCAGTATTTAAAGAGATTACTGTTTTCTGCATACCTCTGCAGAAGAAAAAGGAGTACTAATGTAGAAACGTTGCCTTTATACAGCAACATTTTCATCATTAAGACCTTGGTCAGCC
>NW_012115154.1:25419554-25427288 GCF_000951035.1 Colobus angolensis palliatus | reverse complement strand
AAATTACCAGAAAGCAGAAAGTAGGACAGAACCTAGAAAACTGCAAACAAAAAACAAAGAAACTTCCTCCAGAAATTTTTCAACAACTAATGCCAGACGCAATGGGAGACTCGGGAAGGCAACACCCGTGGCTGGTTGGATAGGAGCACACCAGCTGCCGGCCTGGGAGCCACGCTCGGCCCACCCCCGATGACAGGCACTCCTCCCGAGGACCTCTGCTTCTCAGGGAGTGTCGGCCATCTCATTAGCTGGAGACATGCAAACACCTGTGATAAAACTAGTACCATTCGGAAACTGTGGCTTTACAAAAGCAGAGTGGCACTAATCACAACGATCTGGGGTAGGACTCCAACACAGTCTTGGGAAAAAAAAACATTTAATGTAAATGTTTAGCCATTAGAACATACAAATAAATAAATAAGCTCAGAATAGCTGAGGAAAAAAACCACAAATAATTGTCAATTTCTCTTCAGTCTCAGATATGCTATTTCCAAAATACTGATAATAAAATATACAAATACAAATTAACTACTAAGATATAGAACATTCAACATAAAACAACCTAACATAAAAAAGACCAACCCTAATTATTTTATTTCTGTATATCAAGACTATGAATAGCATTTAAACGCTTAATTTATTATTCAAATTAAGAAATTACACATTTTGTTTTGATCATGTTCATTGTCTTAAAAGTGTCATTCAGCTTTCCCACATTTAAAAGTATATTGCTAATTATGGTCAATTAACTATGACAGCCCACAGAGCCTCCAGTGACAGTAAAATACTAGACAGAAGAGATAAATGAGGATTTAGATCCCCTCCCCCCAGCATCAGCAAAGGGTCACTCTGCTCCCAAAGAAACGCTTTCTGTTTGTAGAGACTAAAACCACCCAGCAACAAGTCAGGTCCTGATAAAGTGCCTACTGCAAGAACTACTGACACTCCTCTTCCCTGGATTTGCACCAGAGACTGTCCCGTCTTCGAGTCAGAGCAGCACCAGGAAGCAGAGGGTGCTGAGCACGGCCATCACCCCCAAATATCCAGGAAGACAAGTGGGCGCAGCCCAGGGGCAAGGAGGGCGAGCGGATGATGGAGAGACCGGCACGGCTAGCATCGGGACAAAGATGCAGCTGCCACTTTGGTTCAAACGACTCTAACGACACCCCAGGGTCTGTCCTCCCCCCAAGTAACTGGGTCTAGTGAGTGACAGATGTTGCAGGAGCTGGGCAGACCCTCCTCTTCCACCTCCCCTGAAAGCTCTCCAGGCACAAAGTGGAGATAGAAATAGGACAATGAATGAAGTCCCCGCCTCACATCCACAGACAGTATCTCCAAACCATCATGAGGCAGGCCATGGTATACTGAAAACAAGCATGCTAGTCCCATTTGGGGAAATGGCTTAAAAAGCACAAATAAAATATTACCATCGTCATCTCTTTTCCAAACCTAACCACTCTGGGAAAGGCAGCAGAAAAAAATGCCTTCAGTTTTAATAATGAGGCTTGTAAACAATCCAACATGAGCAGCAGCGACCCCGTGGCGTCTCAGCCTCAGACCCTGTATCTCTGCCGCCCGCGCAGCCTTGTCTGAACCCTGGAGCAGCGCTGCCTGCTCAGGAGGGCTCTGATCTCATCAGCAAAGCCAAAGCTTCATCTTTGGTTAATTTCGCTGAGATGCCACTAGTCTAAAAACTGTGCTCTTCTTGGCAATGTTACTAAAGTAGCCACATGGCACATAACGTGTTATTTTAAGTTACTTGAAAAGCAATGTCCCTCTAAATAAGTGACCACACCGTAATAAAAATCATTTAAAAAAGGAAGAGAGGGAGGAATGGCAGAATGAAAGGAGGAGCTTGGGAGAGCCTCAGGCGTGCAGTCTGAGTATCCTCGTGGGTCTGGGGAGGCGCTGCTGACGTAGGAAGCACTGGTTCTCTGCAGGGGTCGGATCCTAGCATCAGCTTCAGCTCAGCTCAAAGCCAGCAGCACATTCAATAGCATAGAGAAGTTTACTTCGCAGAAGTGTCTCGTCATAGAACTCAGGGAGCTTCAGCAGGTTCATGCAGGTGCTGGCTGTGGGCAGCCGCTCAAGGTCAGAGCCTCCATTGTGAATACAAAATGCGGGATACAACTCCTGAAAAACAGCAGGTGTACAAGATGTCACTGTAACAAGCACGGTATTACATGGGTTTTAATACAAAGCACACAAAATGTGCCAGCTCCAATCAGTAAAAAGTGACCACTGCAGTCACATTTTCCTGAAACCACATTTGCTTTGTTGTTGTTTTTTGAGACTGAGTCTCGCTCTTGTTGCCCAGGCTGGAGTGCAGGGGTGCCATCTCGGCTCACAGCAACCTCTGCCTCCCCGGTTCAAGCAATTCTCCTGCCTCAGCCTCTCGAGTAGCTGGGATTAGAGGTGCCCGCCACCATGCCTGGCTAATTTTTGTATTTTTAGTAGACATGGGGTTTCACCACATTGGCCAGGTTGGTCTCGAACTCCTGACCTCATGATCTGCCTACCTCGGCCTCCCAAAGTGTTGGGATTACAAGCGTGAGCCACCATGCCCGGCCCACATTTGCTTTTTAAAAAAATTACGTTGATGGCTTAATTCTAAATTATATAAAAAATTGTGCTGTGCTTCAGGCATAAAAAGGGATACATAACATTCCAGGCCAGGCGCATAGCTCATACCTGCAGTCCCAGCACTGTGGGAGGCCTAGCTGGGGGATGGCTTGAGCTTAGGAGTTCGAGACCAGCCTGGGCAACATAACAAGACCTCATTTCCACTAAAAACAAAAAATCAAAACAATTAGCCAGGTGTGGTGGGTGGTGTGCCCCTATATTCCCAGCTACTTGGGAGGCTGAGGTGGAAAGATCTCTCGAGTCCAGGAGGTCGAGATTACTGAGGTATGATCACACCACGGCACTCCAGCCTGGGCAATGCACAGCGAGACCCTGTCTATAAAAGGATCAAGATTTATTCTATCTTTCCTGTACAAGCTATTCCTCAGGTTAACCAAATAACTGGTGAGAAGAAACAAAGCTGTTTTTAAATAGAAAATTCCAGCTAATACATGATACAATTATGTAATTAGAACACGGCTGTTTTAGAAGCACATTAAACAATGGATCTAGGCAGTGATGATAAGTGACCACTAAAATCAAGAGGAATTTTGATACGGAGATTGATTCCAGCTTTGCGGGGAGATGACTCACGAGAAGTGGATCTCTACGATGATTAAGGGAATGGGAAGCATATGACATTATCTATGTGATATTATTGCCAAAAAAAGAAAAATTCAAATTTAGAATCTGATGAGACCTCTATCGGTTTTCAAGAGATACAAAGCAGCAACGTAGTGCAACCCAGTTCCCCTATTATTTTTATTTATTTATTTTTTTGAGACGGAGTCTCGCTCTCTCGCCCAGGCTGGAGTGCAGTGGTGTGATCTCAGTTCACTGCAAGCTCCACCTCCGGGGTTCACGCCATTCTTCTGCCTCAGCCTCTCGAGTAGCTGGAACTACAGGTGTCCGCCATCATGCCTGGCTAATTTTTTGTATTTTTGGTAGAGATGGGGTTTCACCGTGTCAGCCAGGATTGTCTCAATCTCCTGACCTCATGATCCGACCACCTCGGCCTCCCAAAGTGCTGGGATTACAGGCGTGAGCCACCGTTCCAGGCCCCAGTTCCAGTTCCCCTATTAATTAAATTACAAGGCAAACTTGAGGGAGGTGGGCCAAATGCATGATGAAATGCATGATGGCTTGCTTGCGCCAGAATTTAAATAATTGTTAACAAAAAAAAGCAAGATGATCGGGAAATCTGAACATCATTTCAGATGTTCGTGACGCTCTGGTGTCTAAGGCGCAGTGTGAAAATTCTCATCCCTGTCTCACAGACGCCCAGCTCCCATTCCCATGGGCAACCAACGCTTCAGCGTCTTAAGTGCTCCCAGAGATTTAATGCATGCACGAGAAAACGTTCTCCCTCCTCTAGTTTCAAAATTGAGGCAGTAAGCACATTAGACACACTATTCCGTGCCTTGCTTTTCTCATCTGATAATGTGTCTCGGTCATCTTGCCCTATCAATGGTGAGGCTGCATGGTGTTCCATGGACATGTGTGGCACGATGTGTTGGTGGGCAATTTTCTCAGCTTTTTACAAAAAATGATGCAATGAATATGTACTTAGTTTGCACAACTGTGCAAATGTATCTGCAGGCAAAAATTCTGTTAGGGATTGCTGAACGCAGACTTAATGCACGAGACCTATAGGAATGTCGGTCCTCTGATGGCCACAAAGAACCAATGACTCCACCTTCCTCTTATACACCAACATCATTAGCTACTTGCCTCAAATTTGAGACATGTGATTTACGTGTTCTCTTCCAACCGCAAGACAATAAGGCACAGACTGCCCTCAGTCTACTCACGGTCCCAGCCTGTGCAGATTTAGTATCTGGCACGGATTTCAGAGACCTAACTAGGTCAGCCCTTCACTGCACACGTGTACACGAAACTCTTGAGCGGTGGGCCTGGCAACAGGAGCAGGAGCTTCACCCACGTCCACAACTCCTGGGACTGCACTCTAAGAAGTGGTTAGAGACGCACGTGATAACCGATGCACAAGAGGTTCACAGCATGACAGTGAAGAAGAGCTGTGAACAGCTAAAGAAGAGGAAGTAAACTGGTAAACTCACACGATGGGACACCACAAAGTCCATTAAAAATATTTCAAAGAATAACACGAGGAAAAATGACCCTGATGTAATGTTGAGTAAAAAAGGTAGCCTGTAAAACTGAACACAGGATACAGCTAAAATTACATTTAAAAATTACATGACCAGGAGCAGTGGTTCATGACTGTAATCACCGCACCCTGGGAGGCCGAAACAGGTGGATCACCTGAGGTCAGGATTTCCAAGACCAGCCTGACCAACGTGGCGAAACCCCCTCTCTACTAAAAATACAAAATTAGCAGGCTGTGGTGGTGCAGGCCTGTAAAATCCCAGCTACTTGAGAGGCTGAGGCAGGAGGCAGAGATTGCAGGCTGCAGTGAGCCGAGATCACGCATTGCAAGCCAGCCTGGGCAATAAGAGTGAACTCTGTCTTAAAAATATATCTATATGTGTGTGTGGGTGTAATAGGCCGAGCATGTTGGCTCACACCTGTAATACCAGTGCTTTGGGAGCCTGAGGTGGGAGATCACTCAAGGCCAAACAGCCTGGGCAACAGAGCAAGATCCTACCTCTACCAAAAACAGAAAAAATTATGCATATATACATTAACATACACTCATGTATATAGATAAAAACGCATACTAATAAAAGGAAACAAACATAATAATGGTTAGAATGGGAGAAAATATAGATTTCTTATACTTGATCACAATTTCCAATTTTCTATAATGAAAACATTACTTTTATTGGAAGGTTAAAAAAAAAAACCCAACAATATAAAAAAATGTGCTTTCTGTGCCAACAGCGCTCCCACAAACCTGGTGAATGTTCCTGAAACCTGCTGCACTTTTTTTCTTCTTTTAGTCGGAGTCTTGCTCTCTCAACAAAGCTGGTGTACAAGGGCACAATCTCGGCTCACTGCAAACTCTGCCTCCCAGGTTCAAGTAAACCTCTTGCCTCAACCTCCCGAGTAGCTGGGACTATAGGTGCCCATCATCATGCCTAGCTAATTTTTGTATTTTTAGTAGAGATGGAGTTTCGCCATGTTGGCTAGGCCGGTCGAGAATTCCTGATCTCAGGTGATCCGCCTGCCTCAGCCTCCCATACCCGGCCCTCGTTCGACTATCTGTAAGTGTGGCAACCCCACAAAGCGCCACGGTACAAAAGGGCATGGATTCTCTGTATGCCCGGGGAAAGTGGCGTTAGGACAGGAAGCAGAGCGGCTACGGTGGGCAGACTAAGGTGATTTTCCGGGAAAAGACTAGAACTATGAAGAGGCTTGTGCTGAGGCTTGAGTGCGCTGAGCATAGGTGCAGATCTAAGAGAATGCTGGCTATCAAGAGATGGGAGCATTCTGAACTGGGAGGAGAGAAGAGGAGGAAAGGCCAAGAGATCCAGCTCTAAGTGTCATCTTTTGTTTTATTATGAAGACGATACAATCTTGAGTTTATGTTCAAAAATAAAAAAAAAAAATAAATTAAAAAAAAGAAAAGGTAATTGCCTTCTAACAACTGTAGTCGAACGTGAATAAAACTAGAGCAATGTCCCATTCTGCAGGAACTTTGGAAGCACTGAAGCTGTCACAAAGCACGACAGGCACCCAGCTGGCCACACCTGCATTTCGGTTGGACTTTGTTTCAATTATATGTTGAGTTTAGCATATAATTTATGTTAACGGTAAAACTAGTAAGGGCACAGCCCACAAAATGCTATGAAGAGGGTGGGTGCGGTGGCTCATGCCTGTAATCCCAGCACTTTGGGAGGCTGAGGTGGGTAGATCACCGGAGGTCAGGAGTTCAAGACCAGCCTGGCCAACATAGTGAAATCCTGCCTCTACTAAAAACACAAAAAAATTAGCTGGGGGTGGTGGTAGGTGTCTATAATCCCTGCTACTCGGGAGGATGCGGTAAGAGAATTACTTGAACCCAGGTGGAGGCTGCAGTGAGCCGAGATCGCGCCATTGTACTCCAGCCTGGGCAACAAGAGCGAAACTCTATCTCAAAAAAAAAAAAGCTATGAGGCAGGAGAATTGCTTGAACCCGGGAGGCAGAGGTTGCGGTGAGCCGAGATCGTGCCATTGCACTCCAGCCTGGGCAACAAGAGCAAAACTCCGTCTAAAAAAAAAAAAAAAGAAGAAAAATAATAATTCTCAGTATGGGCCAAATCATTGAGATTCTTCTTACTAAGCAAAAATAAAAGCACGTTTGGGCTTCTTATTCACAAAATCAATATAACTCCTTGAAAAGTAAAACATTTTATGATTTATGTAATGATTTTATGTCATTGTAAAAGCACTGTTTATCAGGTCATTTCACAAGTTGAATAATTCTCAGAATTGGTTGAAATCAACAGATTCATCTTGCATTATAATTGTATAATCTTTTCTTAGAAGGGAAAAAAACTCTCTTGAGATTTATTTGTTATTTCAACTCTGCCCAGCCTCTTACCTCCACCAAAAACATAAGGTTGAAATGGAAGAGAAGTTGACTGTCAGATTTCCTGACCAATGTGTCTGAGACACTGACTTAGACCCTCCAGAGAGTGGAAAGTTCTTATGCTAAATAGCAGCAGTTCTCAAATTTGGCTGCATACTAAATCATCCAGCAAGTTTCTGCAGACAGAATGCCTGGGCCCCATCCCAGACCATCTGGGGCAGAGAGGCATCCGAGTTTTTAAAAAGTTCTGATAAAAAGGTGGTGACTCATGCCTGTAATCCCAGCACCTTAGGAGGTTGAGGCTGGTGGATCACGAGGTCAAGAGATCAAGACCATCCTGGTCAACATGGTGAAACCCTGTCTACTAAAAACACAAAAATTAGCTGGCACATGCCTGTAGTCCCAGCTACTCGGGAGCCTGAGACAGGAAATCACTTGAACCCAGGAGGCAGAGCTTGCGGTGAGCCAAGATCATGCCACTGCATTCCAGCCTGGCAACAGAGTGAGACTCTGTCTCCAAAAAAAAAAAAAAAAAAAAAAAAAATGTTCCCTACATGGTTCTGCTGCACAGAGAAGGGTAAGGGGTAAGAGCCACTTGGGTAGAGCACACACACCGCAAG
>NW_012115154.1:25414302-25415904 GCF_000951035.1 Colobus angolensis palliatus | reverse complement strand
AGATCGCGCCATTGTACTCCAGCCTGGGCAACAAGAGCGAAACTCTATCTCAAAAAAAAAAAAGCTATGAAGAGACAGACATGATTCTTATTACCGATCTTTGTAGGTCTCTCTACTGTTAAATATAAACTTCATTAAAAATATATATGTGGCATAGAGTATGTGCTAAAATCCATTGTCTTTTTTTTCTAATTACAGTTTATTTGCTACTTTAAATCTCTCATAAAAATGTTAGAACAAGAACCAAAGGAGAATTAGAAAGAACATTTATCACACTTATTATTCAGCATTCTGAATGCGTGAGGGCAATAATTTTCATAAATGCTTGAATATACTAAAATGGAAGCATCGCATTTCTGAAACAGAAAAGGATCTCTGAATGAAGGGGTCAGTGACTGCTGGCAAAGTCACTGGATAAATGAAAAGCTTAAAATATATTTCGCAATTAAATGCTACATTTAGTGTTTCTTTCACAAGGCTAATTGAATTTCCTACTTGGAGTCTTAAAAGTAAAAAAATGAAGTTCTTCACTGAAATCTGAGTCAAGGGCACCATTTTGTGCATAATTAAATACAGTACAACGGGAATTTGCATTAATTCAGAGTGAGAAAAATCATCCATTTATTATGCGGCCTGATGGTAACTTAACAATTTTCTACAGCACTTTAATGATTTTTTGTCTGTAACAATCACATTTATTAAACATATTAAACTTTAATTAGCTTTAGCAGATGTTATTCTTCTCCAATAATCTGGCACTAAGGAGTTTCATAACTTTAAAATTATGCCTGCCTGCCTTTGCTATTTATAGTACTTCAACTGAAAGACATTTTCTTCCTTTAAGTCTACATTAATTATGGCAGCCCTGGCAAATTCAGGCACACTAAGCTAACCGGAAAGCCTAAATATTAAGATGATTTTTCCAAACTGGATGTCTTAACATATAATAACTTCAAAAACACTTATCATGGAAAAATCAATTAAATTTCACATGTTAGAACACTGAGAAAAATAAAAAAATAGGAAGACTGTCTCATGGATGCTCAAAAAGTGTTTTCCATGGTGTAACTCCGTTATGATTGTGCAGGGTCATGATGGGGGTAGGGGATTTTCCCTTTTAGTCTATTTGGGATTCTTTTTTTTTTTAGCGTTTTGCTCTTCTTGCCCAGGCTGGAGTGCAATGGCGCAATCTTGGTTCACCGCAACCTCCGCCTCCCGGGTTCAAGCAATTCTCCTGCCTCAGCCTCCCGAGTAGCTGGGACTACAGGCATGCACCACCATGCCTGGCTAAGTTGTTTTTTGTATTTAGTAGAGACGGGGTTTCACCATGTTGGTCAGGCTCGTCTCAAACTCCTGACCTCAGGTGATCCACCTGCCTTGGCCTCCCAAAGTGCTGGGATTACAGGCGTGAGCCACTGCGCCCGGCCAGTCTATTTGGGATTTTAAAAGCTACTGTAAATCCCTCTACTTCTGTTCCCCTAAACCTACAACGCTCATGCAGCTGAAGTGGCCATGCACAAACCCGGAGGTATCACGGAGGTGGAGAAGGCTCTTGCACTTCTAGGCACACGTTATTGCTAGTTCTTCTTCTTTTTTTTTTTT
>NW_012115154.1:25410530-25412598 GCF_000951035.1 Colobus angolensis palliatus | reverse complement strand
CGGAGCTTGCAGTGAGCCGAGACCGCGCCACTGCACTCCAGCCTGGGCGACAGAGCAAGACTCCATCTCAAAAAAAAAAAAAAGTGCCTTTCAAAGGACAGTTTATTCACATAGAATTACGTATAATAATACATCGTTCTGTCTGCTTTGTTCACTTAGCACAGTGTTTTCAATATTCATACACAGTGTAGTAGATATCATTTATTCCCTTTAAATTCTGAATATCTCTTAATCTACAGAATTTACTAGCAGTTTGTGTACTCATTTCCAGTTTTTGGCCATTAGGAAGACTTGCTCTGAACATTCATATACACACTGTGTGAACATAAGCTGCCATCTGTACACTCCCAAGAGTGGGGCTGCGACATCACACTGACGAACATTCTCAAGATGACGTGCCTGCACCCCTTGAAAATGGGGATACAGAAGAAAGGAAACTGAACAGCATACCAGTTAAATGCAACATGTGGTCCTGGATCGGGTTCTACGAAGGGCGTGAAGGGACAAGTGGTCTAACAGCTGAGGAGCCGGTCACAGGGTGCCTGCGGTGCTCCGCCCCCACTGAGCGTTGACTCAGGTCTGAGCGCGGCCTGAAAATGTTCTCTTTTAACATGTGCTCAAGTGACGCTGCAACTGCTGGTCCCAGGACCACACTCTGCAGCCAGTGGATCCGGCAGGCGCTGTACGTCAGAGTTCAGTTTCTGGACTTGTAATAATTTAATTGTGGCCATTTAAAAAAAGTCTCTAGTCTTAGGAAGTATGCGCTGAAATATTTAGGGAAGACCTCATGTCTTCAACCTACTCTCAAATGACTCAGTAAAGAAATGCATGAAAAGAATGATAAAGTAAACGTAGCAAAATGTTAACAATTGGTCAGTGCGGGTTTAGAAGTTCCTGGTCAATTCTCACAACTTTTCTATACATTTAAAATAGTTTCAAAGTAAAAAGTTAAAGAATAACTTCACTGAGAAATATAATAAAATACTTGGGGTGCTGGGCACGATGGCTCACGCCTATAATCCCAGCACTGTGTAAGGCCAAGGCGGGTGGATCACTTGAGGTCAGGAGTTTGACACCAGCCTAGCCAGCATGGTGAAACCCCGTCTCTACTAAAAATACAAAAATTAGCTGGGCATGGTGGCGCACGCCTGTAATCACAGCTACTCAGGAGGTGGAGGCAGAAGTGCTTGAACCAGGGAGGGAGAGGTTGCGGTGAGCCAAGATCATGCCACTGCCCTCTGCACTCCAGCCTGGGCGACAGAGTAAAACTCCGCCTCAAAAACAAACAAATGAACAAACCAACAACAACAAAAAAGCAAAAAAACAACATTACTTTTTTCCCCCTTGAGACGGGATCTCACTACCACATTGCCCAGGTTGGTCTTACACTCCTGGGCTCGACCAATCCTCCCACCTCAGCCTCAAGAGTAGCTGGGACTACATAAGTGTGCAGGAAGTCTTTCTGACTGAAGGTTATTTGAAAGTGAACCCAGCTGGGCATGGAGTGGTGGCTCACACCTGTCATCCCAGCACCTTGCGGGGCTGAAGTGAGAGGACTGCTTGGGCCCAGGAGTTGGAGGCCAGCCTGGGGAATACAGTGAAACCCCTCTATACAAAAAATCCAAATATTAGCCAGGCATGGTGGTACATGCCTGTAGTCCCAGCTGCTTGGGAGGCTGAGGTGGGAAGATTGCTTGAGTCTGGGTGGTTGAGGCTGCAGTGAGCTGTGATCACACCACTGCACTCCAGCCTGGGTGATACAGCAAGTGCCCATCTTAATTAAAAACAAAAGGAAAAAAGAAACTGAATGCCTATTAAGTTTCATAAGCACAAGCTACATACAGTACTTGCCTAATTATATATTATTCTATAATATATACCACTATATTTTTAAATGTTAATATGGCTTTATTTTAATTTACAATGAATATAGGAATTATGATTAGATGTTCCTGAGGCAATTTTTTTTTTTTTTTTGGAGACAGGGTCTCACTCTGTCACCCAGGCTGGAGTGCAGTGCAGTGGCGCGATCTCGGCTCACTGCAACCTCCACCTCCTGGGTTCAAGC
>NW_012115154.1:25402576-25409285 GCF_000951035.1 Colobus angolensis palliatus | reverse complement strand
GCCCGGGCTGTCGGATCACTTGAGGCTGGGAGTTCGAGAGCAGCCTGGCCAACGTGGTGAAACCGTCTCTACCAAAAGTACAAAAATTAGCTGGATGTCGTGGGGCACACTCGTCATCTCAGCTTCTCAGGAGGCTGCGGTGGGAGAATCGTTTGAACCCAGAAGGTGGAGGTTGCAGTGAGCTGAAATTGCATCATTGCACTCCAGTCTTGGTGACAGGGAGAGATTTGCCCTCAAAAAATAAAATAAAAAGCTAGAATAAGGATCACCCTGTAGCTATAAAGATGAATGTAGGACCAAAAGCTACTGCAAAGGAGCCTTATTTTGAGGAACTGTGCTAGCAGTTCAAAGCCACTGCTGAGCAGACTGTAGAGAACGGGTTTGCATGTGGTCACAGATCTGAAACGACAGACAATGGGTGTCCAGTACTAACACAGCTGGGTGTTTTCCCAGCATGATTTGGTGTCTAAATTAATTTTATCATTTTTCCTTCTGATAACGTATCATCATTCCAATATTAATACCATGGCTAACAACCAATCTCACTATATGATGAGACCACTATTCTAAAATGTAATGTCTGCCACTTACAGCTTTTAATCTAGTAAAGTGCTTCCTAAACCTAAAATAATTGCTATATATTGTTCCCTCATTGTTAATATACTACAGAAATAACAGCAATAAAATATCTTAAGCGCATTAATTGGCACCACAATGAATAGACTATTTTAAACCTATTTACTGGCATAGCTGAGATTATTAAAGGTGCAAACCCTCAGTGCAGATGGGTAATGCAAACCAAAGACAATCTCTTGGCAAATGAAAGGTCAGATTGATTTCATTTCCTTAAACTTATGACTTGATCATGGGGACAATGTGACCTTAGGCATTACCTGCTTTTACATAAAGATTAGACTTCAAATTTAGGGCAATACAAACTAACTATAGATAAGAGATACACATGGATACACACAGGTATATGTAAGAATGATTTTTTATAAATTTAGAGTTTTGCAGCCATTAGCACAATCCAGTTTTAGAATATTTCCATTTCCTCAAAAAGTTCTCACACCCAGTAGACAACTAGTGGGTATGTGGGGTTATCTCATTTGGATTTAAGTGGCATTTTTCTATGACTAATGGTGTTGCACGTTGCATTGTGTGCTTATTTGCTTACTGGCCATTTATCTATCTTCTTATGTTAAACATCTAATTGTTTTTGCTCATGTATGTATGTATGTATGTATATTTATTTAGAAACAGGGTTTCACTCCTGTCGCCCAGGCTGGAGTGCAGTGGCATGATCTCGGCTCACTGAGATCCCACGACCTCCGTTTCCCAGCTCAAGTGCTTCTCCTGCTTCAGCACCCCAAGGAGCTGGGACTACAGGTGTGTGCCACCACGCCCAGCTAATTTTTGTATTTTTTTGTAGAGATAGCATTTCGCCACATTGCCCAGGCTGGTTTCAAACTCCTGAGCTCAAGTGATCCACCTGTCTCAGCTTCCCAAAGGCTGGGATTACAGGCGTGAGCCACTGCACTCAGCCATCTGGTTTTTGAACCATGTAAATTACCCATACAAAAGATTACAATAAAAATTACTTTGGGGCCAGGCATGGTAGCTCATGCTACCAGGAGACCATCCTGGCCAACATGGCAAAACCCTGTCTCTACTCAAAATACAAAAATTAGCTGGGCCTGGTGGTAGGTGCCTGTAATCCCAGCTATTTGGGAGGCTGATGCAGGAGAACTGCTTGAACCGAGGAGGCCAAGGTTTCAGTCAGCTGGGATCGCGCCACTGCACTCTAGCCTAGGAGACGAGTGAAACTCTGTCTGAAAAAATAAAATAAAATAAAATAAAAATTACTTTGGAAATATGATCACCCGCAACATTTTCAGAAACAATAACCAGTAGTGATAACATACCTGAATAGTTTGTAAAGGATTTTAGGTCCTCTAGGCTTATGGGAACTTGTGCACCAGAAATTAATACCTAAGGAAAAAAGTTCAAACAACAACATTTGAGGTACATTTTAAGAAAGCCTTTTCATTTCCTGTGACAAGTGTGTCCCAAAAAGTCAGCAGGTATGGTACCTGAATTTCTTGCTGATCAAACATTCGGAGCCACTCGAGGCTGACAACATTGGCAAGGCCCTGTCGGAAAGCCAGGCAGTGCTGGCGGATCTGCCTGTTCAGCCTGTAGTCCGCCACCAAGTGGATGTATGCAATCCGGTTGGCGCTGGTGACAGGAATGTCCTTCCCACCGAATTTTAGTTCAACTACCTGGAAATACAAAACATAGGGATCTCAAAATCCTCCAAGTATGATAATAGGTTGAAAAAAAAAAAGCAAGAAACAAATGTTTTAAGGAAAGAGGACTTGATGCTTTGTGAACGAGGACCTGAATACGAAACAGTACGTGAGTATGCATACCATCGTGCACAGATGCAAAGATGCACCTCCAAGAAGAGTCTCCAAAGCCCAGCACCTTATTCTGTCTTTAAGATCACTAACCATCCACGTTTCCTCCAAAACACGAGGGAATTGTACAGCAATGTCACCATGGCAATTTTATTTAAACAAAAATGAGAAATCATGAAGGGCAAAGATATGGAGCAAACAATCACTGTAAGTCAGAAGAGAAAACGTGACTCATTCTGGAGGAAACGCAAACGCTGTAGTAAAGTGATTACTCATTTTCATCCATATAAGCAGCACATACTTACCTGTGTGCTTCCACAATGCCATTACCATAAAGCACTTTAATTACGACGCAAAGGGTGGTGGTAACGATCAGTAAAATAGATCAGCCAATTTCTTATGTATATAAACAGAGTGAGTAAGAACACTTTTTATTAGTACATGGCTACATTCACAGAATTTGCAGGTATAACACGGGGCTCCCATAAGCACCATGAGAGTGCTCATGAGAAAAGCAACATAGCGGAAACACAGACCTGGATCTTACTGTCCCCCACTTGTATGACAGACAAGTCACTTTACACCTTGAAAGTTTTGGCCATTAATAAAATGGTGGTATTTGTTTGCCTGACTTGGAATTGCTGTGATTATATGATTGTATGAATTAATAAATACAAAACAGTACATGAGCAAAATACTATAAGCATGTAATCATAATTTCTAAAGAGTATATTTTAAATAAAAAAAATTTTAAAAAGTATTTATTAAGAAAACCAAAAAACAGCCTGGGTATAGTGGCTCACGCCTCTAATCCCAGCACTGTGGGAGGCTGAGGCAGGAGGATCCCTTAAGCCCAGGAGTTTGAGATAAAGCAAGGCCCCCACCTGTATTTCTAAAACAAAACAAAACAAAAACAAAACAACAAAAACACCCCAACTGCATTCCTGGAGTTAGATGAGGGCAGCCTATACTATGGACAAAGAAAATATAAAATAAGCCCAAAATAAATGAACAAAGACATTTCCACTTCCCTACCTTTCCATTCTTTTCTTTTCACAGCCTTCAGTTTTCCTGGTAGCTTTAATATTCCTAGAGTAAAAGACAAGACTGCTGCCTCTGGGCAATGGCACTGATGTCCCAGTCTCTTACCATTTACAGAAAGACTGTTTCACAAATCTGCTAGAGAGCCTGACTTAAGTCATCCTACAGCTGATGGTTACAGGAGTCATTTGCTGGTTCTCATTTTACATAGAATGTTCAAATTGAACTTGAACGTTCAACTTACCAGATCTGCTTCTTTTAACGTTTCACATTTTAAATGATGATTCAATTATTCTCACTAATTCACTTTCTAAGGTTTGGAACCATCAAGCCTAAGAATGGGCTTTCAATTCCATTGTCTTCATTCTGATTAAAGATTGTGTTCATTACCTTAATTCCTTTGCTTGTACTCAGCTGACAGTCCATCTGTTAACCAAGCCTCAGGAGGCTAGCTATTATATTTCAATATATAAAATACCACCCCTTCCATTTAGGATTAGAGGTAGGTAATAAATGATGATGTACTTGTATGATTTGGAAGACAAAGGACCAGTGAAGTTATCAGTTAAAGGAACTTCCAAGGCTCCCAATTACCTTGCCTGATCAGAAAAAACAGACATTTCTAGTAACTTTTTTTTTTTTTGAGACAAGGTCTCACTCTTGTCACCCAGGCTGGAGTGCAGTGGAGCAATCTCGGCTCACTGCAACCTCCGTTACCTGGGTTCAAGCGATTCTTGTGCCTCAGCCTCCCGAGTAGCTGGAATTACAGATGTGTACCACCACGCCCAGCTAATTTTTGTGTTTTTAGTAGAAGATGGGGTGTCGCCATGTTGGGCAGGCTGGTCTGAACTCCTGACCTCAAATGATCCACCTGCCTTGGCCTCCCAAAGTGTTGGGATTATAGCCATGAGCCACTGCACCCGGCCCCTCTAATAACTTTTAAATGGTTACACTACTTTTAATTTAAAATCTTCTCTCAGGCTAAGCCTAAACAACTATGTGTACTTAAAAATCATGTCACATAAGTGCTAAATTTCAGATCTGAGGGACATACTTAAAATTTCCTCTAGATAAGGGACAGTGGCTCACGCCTGTAATCTCAGCACTTTGGGAGGCCGAGGCAGGTGGATGATGAGGTCAGGAGATCGAGACCATCCTGGCTAACACAGTGAAACCCTGTCTGTACTAAAAATACAAAAAATTAGCCGGGTGTGGTGGCGGGCGCCTGTAGTCCCAGCTACTCGGGAGGCTGAGGCAGGAGAATTGCCTGAACCTGGGAGGTGGAGGTTGTGGTGAGCTGAGATCGTGCCATTGCACTCCAGCCTGGGCAACAAGAGCAAAACTCCGTCTCAAAAAAAAAAAAAAAATTTCCTCTAAATACAAATATATTTAACTGGAGCAGTTCTCAGGACAGCAAGATACCAAGAGCTGTCCTCTCTGTTCCTCCAAAAGGTCTATTTTCACTTAGAATCCATAAGGCCCCACAAGACGCCACCGTACATGACCTACTTCCATTAGCTCATTTCATCCTCCGGCACTCACACCCGTCTGAGATGAGGAAAGGGTCTTGGGACTTCCTTAAGACTCACAGAAAAGCGGCCAAACCAGGACCTGAAGCAAGGTGTCGTGACTCAAGTCCCATCTTTTTTTACCTCACAGATGGTTATTTGTGGGTCCTTCTTAAACTTAAAGCCTTAGCATTTTTCGCTAGAAAGAGTTCTATGTAAATTAGTCGTCTAAAATTTCATGGTCACTATTAAACAGATTAACAGCCAAACTGATTATACCGAAGAAAACAAATTTGAGAGAAGCACCATATTTTAAAAGAGATGATTAACATAACCTGCTGACACAATAAAGTATTTGCATATTACAAGTCTTTAAATCATGCTTTATAAACTTAAAAACTTATATGGAGGACTACCTATTTGTTTCTATAGAAATCCTTAAGATCTTCCTCTAAATTAGGTGCTTCACTAGTGAATTTCTTAATTTTTCTAATTAGGCTCTTTAGTATAATTATTCTCATACATTATCTATAATTTTTAACTCAGTGGGAATTTCTATGAATAATTGGAACATCTTAACTTCACACTTTTGCTTTTAACAGATTCCAGTATTATCGGCAGTGCTTTAATGGAATTCTTGCATATGCGACATTTCACTATTACCATTTATTTCAAAAGGAAAAATGGGAAACGCCCGCATTAGCAAAGGCCTCAGGCAGGTCACACAACACTCACCGTCTGGAGGCTTTTGTGCCACTTAGAAATCAGGCCACTAGGTGGCGCAAGGCCACAGCAGCAACATCACTGGGTGTCAGTACTTCCTGATGACAGTGACAGCCCCCAAAATTATCTAAACTTTGCATTGTTGAAAATTCAGCTCTATGGTATGGAAAAATACACAGAAACAGAAGCAACTAAATAAACTGTAACCCAATAAAACATGGCTCTTGGACAGAAAGGCGGCTTGCATCGGTAATCCCAGCACTTGGGGAGGTGGAGGCAGGAGGATCACTTGAGCCCAGGAGTTTGAGACCAGCCTGGACAACACAGGGAGACACTCATGTCTACAAAAAATATAAAATCAGCCAGGAATGGTGGCTCACACCTGTAATCCCAGCACTTTGGGAGGCTGAGGCAGGAGGATTGCTTGAGCTCAGGAATTTGAGATCAACCTGGGTAACACATGGTGACACACTGTCTCTACAAAAAACACAAAAATGAGCCAGGTTTGGTGGTGCACGCCTGTAATCCCAGCTACTCAGGAGGGTGAGGGTGCAGTGAGCCGAGACTGCATCACTACACTCCTCCAGCCTGGGTGACAGAGTGAGACCCTGTCTCAAAACAACACAACAAAAAACCTCACATGCTAAAGTAGACAGAATAGTGTATGAGCTCCCAACCCCACACAGCCAGCTCATTAGGCATCACGCCTCCCGGCCAGTCTCTGGCACTGACGCCCCCACTTCCTGCCCGTTCTCACCACTCAGGGTCAGTATCCCTTATGTGAGTGAAATATTTGGGCCAGAAGTGTTTGGATTTGAATTTTTTTCCCCCAAATTTTGGAATACTTGCATTATACTCATCAGTAAGAATCCTTAATCCAAAAACCTGAAATGGCCCAATGAGCATTTCCTTTGAGCTTCATGTCGGCACTCACAAAGTTTTGGATTTTGGAACATTCTGGATTTTCAGATTATGGATGCTCAGAGTGTATTTGAAGCAAATCCCAGATGTTACTAA
>NW_012115154.1:25373954-25401665 GCF_000951035.1 Colobus angolensis palliatus | reverse complement strand
AAAAAAAAAAAAAAGACTCCATTGATGTGAAGTGTTCACGGCAGGCCCATGCAGAGACACACCCGACTGGTGGCTGCCTGTATGGGGTAGGGGAGCCTGCTAACAGGTGCACGGTTGCTCTGTAGAGCAAGGAAAATGTGCTAACATTGGCTGGGGTGATGATGGCTGCCCACTTCTATGAATATACTAAAAGCCACTGAATCATATACTAAAAAGGGCAGATTTTATGGTATACGAGTTACATGTTGATAAAGCTGTTATTAAGAAAATCAGTTTGAATCTCTAATACAGACTTTTCTTTTTTCTTTTTTAAAAACGATGTAAGTAACAAAAGTAACCAGATGGGTAATGAACACACACCCCAGACAGTGCTGGAGCAGCTGTGGTGGCTCTGAGTGGACAAGGAGTGAGGACTAAGTAAGGGGTCCTGCCAGGAAGCTGCTGAAAGGCCACCCCCAGCACCAGGAAGAGCCAGACAAGCAGCAAGCCTGGGCTGCAGCTTCATGAGGAGAGCTCTGCAGGAGGGGCTGCCGGGCAGGAACAGGCCTCAAGCGTGGGAGCAGGAACTGCGCTCAGCTCAGAGGCCAGGGCTAAGGTGCTTCGGAGCTACATGCTTCGACGTCTAAGTCACAGCAACGGTCATTCTAACTAAAACGTGCAGAAGTCAAACACTGTAACACAAATGGACTTCCACACAAAGGGAGATGCTGCTATTTGCTCTAGAGGTGTGTGAATCCTCCTGACCCCTCACCTGCGCCTCTCCCAGGTCGTTGTTCACCACAGTGAAGTTCAACCCAAGCTCCTCCACATCGTCCTCGTAGCTCTTCAGGAAGAGCAAATTCTTATACACCTCAGGGTCCAGGGAGGCGAGATGGTGAATGTCCACATCCGCACTGGTTCCAAGCAACTTGGAAAGGAAGAAGCCCGCAAAGGGCAGCTCCACCAGCATGTTCTCATAGAGAGCCTTCAAAAGAGAACAGTGACAACGTTAGCATCGAATATACAAGCCGCCTACAAACAAAGAGCCATATGCTCAACTTGATATTAAACCCAACCCTAAGAGAGCAGGTACTTTCTCCTCCTAGTACCGGAGGTGGAAGCTGATATTCAGTGGGCAAGTACCCCGCTCCAGGCTCCCACAAAGGCATTCAGTGCACGCATTCAGCATGCGGAGAACTCTGGAACAGACCGCCTAGGGGCGAAATCGTGGAATTATGAAGAGCCAGATCCTTCCTGTGAAACAGAAGCCAACAAATGTTTCTCCTCAAGAGAAGGATGGTGAATCCTTCAAGAACTGCAGGTTTGTTAAGTCTCCCGAGGTGGCTATGGCAAATGATCACACACTGCGAGACTGAAAACAACACGAACTCATGGCCTTGCACCGCCACGGGCCACAGGTCCAAGATCCAGGGAGGAGACCTCACTGTGTCTCCAGCTCCCGGTGTCTCAGGGTAACCTTGGTTGGGCCTTGGTTGTGGCTCCCTCACCCTCTTTCCTGTCTCTTCTCACAGATGTCTTCCCTGTGAGCTCTCTGGGTCTGAACCTCTTCTTTCTCTTATCCAGACACCAGCGACTGGATTTCGGGACCCACTCTTATTTACTACGACCTCATCTTAACTTGAGGAGGATTAAGATGAGATGACCTCACCAAAACTTTGCAAAGACCCTATTTCCAAACAAGGCCACGTTCCCAGGACAGGGTATTAGGATTTGAGCACAGTTTTTGGGGTCCTAGTTCATAACCACGTATGCCACTCTGCCCTGCAGCACACAAGCAGCCACAGACAATGTGTCAATGAGTGAGGGTGGCTGTGTTCCAAATTTGGGTTTCATGTGATTTCACATGTCAAGAAATATTATCTTTTTTTTTGAAGATGGAGTCTTGCTCTGTTACCCAGGCTGGAGTGCAGCTGTGTGATCTCAGCTCACTGCAACCTCCACCTCCCAGGTTAAAGCAATTCTCCTGCCTCAGCCTCCCGAGTAACTGGGATTACAGGTACCCACCACCACGCCCAGATAATTTTTGTGTTTTTAGTAGAGACGGGATTTTGCCACATTGGCCAGGCTTGTCTCAAACTTCTGAGCTCAGGTGATCCGCCCACTTTGGCCTCCCAGAGGGCTGGGATTATAGGCGTGAGCCACCACACCCGGCCAAAAGTTTTCTAATAAAGACAACAGAGACAACAGTTACCATTCCTTGAGCACTTACTAGGTATGAGGTGCCAGACACTGTGCTAGACATGCAGTTAGACATTAGTTATCTTGTTTCCATGTGGTCTATCTGGACAATTTTTTAACTTAAGGTAAAGGAATGGAAGTAAACAAGAAATCTCGATTTCCTCTACAAAAGCCATTTGTGTCAGAATATATCTAGTCAAGCCGGGTGCGGTGGCTCACGTCTGTAATCCCAGCACTTTGGGAGGCCCAGGCGGCTGGATCACCTGAGGTCAGGAGTTCCAGACCAACTGACATGGTGAAACCCTATCTCTACTTTAAAAAAAAAAAAAAATTAGCCAGGTGCGGTGGCACATGCCTGTAATCCCAGCTACTCAGGAGGCTGAGGCAGGAGAATCACTTGAACCCGGGAGGTGGAGGTTGCAGTGAGCCGAGATTGTGCCACTGCACTCCACTCTGGGCAACAAGAGCAAAAACTCCGTCTAAAAAAAAAAAAAAAATCCAGTCTTCAGAGAGATGTGTATTTACAGTGATCCCATTTTCACAGGTCAAATAGAGGTGGTCTAATGACCCCCAGGGTGTGTGGAGAACAGGTGGCCTGGTTGTAGAGAAAGAAACCCTCTCCACAGAGGCGGTCACGGGCCTTCCTACTGTCTGGAGGTGCAGCATTGGAATTTCTGCCCGAGAACGAGGGACGCCAGGAAGGATAGAGAGAGGGAAGGTGAAGGCTGGACTAACCACACCTTGCAAATGACCATTATCAGCTGTACTGCAGGAGACGCTGTGACAGACCCAGGCCCTCTTTATCCCACTAATTTGAGATCTTTTTACTTTCATAGTATAGGCATTTAAAGTTGTGCATGTCCCTCTACTCACTGCTTTAGCTGTGTCCCATTAAGTTTTGGTATGTTTTGTTTTCATTGTAAAATGTTAAATCTGTTTTAAGATTCGAGTGCTCTCGTGCTACCCAGGGAATACCAAAATCAAAACAAAACTTTATGGGGTAGTCATTCATCCATGAGACAGTCAACTCAGAAGTCACCCTTCCAACCTAGAGGCCATCACCCAAATGTATCACGCCCTGTTAGATACATTTTAGAGAGATCTGTGTGAATTAAAAACATGGGAGTAAGCAGCTTCCAAAGAGCCAGGACTGTGCTTCTGCAAGCTTCCGGCAAAGGAGAAACGTTTCAACTGTAAGCCATTGCTTCTGTGGGGAGTGAGTCCTTTGCTAGGTCATAGCTTCCAGCCAGTGACCGTATTTAGTCATCTATTTCGTACGTGTAGTCCATACAATACGCATCCTTAAACAAGCACTCCAGAACTTACACACTCCAACAGGGCATGCTCAGACTCCCCTTGAGAGTCACATTTTAAGGACGTGTCCACTAATATGACTGGAGGAAACGAGAAAACAGCTGTTGAGGTTTTCCCAAAAGCAAACATCTAGAATGCCACTGGCTTTTTGTTTCAGAAAATGACAGACGTTGTGAAGAATGCTTTTTTTTTTTTTGAGATGGAGTCTCCCTCTGTTGCCCAGGCTGGAGTGCAGTGGCACGATCTTGGCTCACTGCAGCCTCTGCCTCCTGAGCTCAAGCAATTCTCCTGTCTCAGTTTCCTGAGCAGCTGGGACTACAGGTGTGCACCAACCACCACGCCCAGCTAATTTTTGCATTTTCAGTAGAGATGGGGTTTCACCATATTGGCCAGGCTGGTCTCGAACTCCTGACCCAAGAATGTTTTTTAAGGAGCTCAGTGCATGTTTGATAACTAGAGCTGGCATAACATCCCCTCCAAGAAGACTGCGGCTGGCCTCTGCCCGGTCAACCAAAGTATTATGCCCTTGTGTTTTTATTTCTGATTTGAGGACTAATGATTACCCAATTAGTTTTGAAAAGATGGCAAAAAAGGGTTTCTTAATGAGAGAATGAATAAAATGGCAACAGGCACATAGTCATCATCTCCTGACAACGTAAAGAAAGTTGTGTTGAAAAGGCACAGTTCGTTTAAAGTTAAGGATGGTTAATGCTATTAACCTGGGCCACTGACAAATGGCATCACTTTGAAATGAATGACGAGTTCAAAGCCAAGGAGAACATTCTGTATAAAACTACATGATTGATTCCAGGTGTTGAAGAAAAGCCCTCATTTGTACAGTGGACTTTAAAAGTAAACTGGAAGTGTAAATCATTTGATGTTCAATATATAAGGTCACTGTTTGCCATTTCTGCATTAGTAACAATAAACCAGTGAAACTAGTTAAATATATCAGAATTACCTGAATTTTAAACAGAAATCCCACTGTGACTCATAAAATGTAAATGCATAGGTATAATTTTTTACATAAGGCAGGTTTAAACCTTCAGAGCATTTAATATACAAGCACCAATAAATGATGGCACTAAAAACTATGATTGCATCAGCTAAATGGATTATAAATTAAATTTCCATAATGTATGCAACTGAGATACAAATGTAAGCATAAATCAAGGTATTTTCTAAACACAGGTTAATTATACAACTTCAAAAACTGCCTATTTTTTATGCAAAATAATCCACTTAGCATTTTTCACATTGGCCTTAATTCTCAGCCAGCTGTACCACACTTGTTCCTAGAAGCATATCAATAACTACTTGTCATGAAAAAAATAGCAATAGGTATATGGAAAAAACCTGTGACGAATTTTTCAACTGTCTGTCTTTTATGAATGTTTATAGCTAGAAATTGTGCCAAAATGATTTGAAATAAAAAGGATTAATTATAGTAGAAGCCTTTTAATATAAGTGAGTGCAGTCGCGACGCAATTAATGCAAATTGTGGCTCTATCAGGAGAATAAATGTGAACCACATCACAGGCCATTTCTGTTTGCCGCCAAATAACTTCAGTAATTTACTACATTAAGAATCAATAAAAAAAATAATGCTTTTCAAATGCATCTCTATCAATCTTCAGGCAGCTTTAAAGTGAACATTTATAACTTAATCTAAAAACTATATAAGAGATGATGTCTTGCTTTAAAGCCATCCTAATTGAGCAAGCAGATAATTTTAATTATTTCAAATCATACTAACTGCATACTTTAAAAAACAAAAAAGAAATGTAAAACAAGAATGTATACTAATAGCAACATGCTATTTAATAATTGTGCTTCAGAATTAATAAGTTGGAATGGAAAAACGAAGTCCCTTCAGTCACTGGGACCACCAGGGGCTTGTGTAACTAACTCTGAGCTCCCACGGGGCAGGAGATATACCTCATCTTTCTTTCTTTTTTTTGGAGATGGAGTTTCGCTCTATCGCCCAGGCTGGAGTGCAATGAATGGCACAATCTCAGCTCACTGCAACCTCCACCTCCTGGGTTCAAGTGATTCTCCTGCCTCAGCCTCCCAAGCAGCTGGGATTACAGGCGCGCACACCATGCCCAGCAAATTTTTGTATTTTTAATAGAGACAGGGTTTCTCCATGTTGGCCAGGATTGTCTTGAACTCCTGACCTCAGCTGATCCACTAGCCTTGGCCTCCCAAAGTGCTGGGATTACAGGTGTGAGCCACCGCGCCCGGCAACATACCTCATCTTTAATGCAAGAGTTCAAATATAACATATGGTACCCATTCATGTAACAAACATTTATTAAGTGCCAACTATATGTCAGGGACCACATTACATACTGGAATTCTGCATTCATGAATCTGTTTGCAAGAAAACCCATTCATTCTTGTGTTAAGAGTTTTCGGATTGTGGGTTTCAGACTATGTATATGTCAACACCCATTTCAAGTCCTAGATCTTCACAATCCTATTCCAGAGAGCTTTCTACACTGTCAACTCCTGCAACACTTTGTCTACACAGCTACCCTGGCACTAAAAAATCCGTGTTGTCCCCGTGTCCCATGCGCCTCACATGCAGGAGCAGCAGGAGGAAGACACCAAGCTCCCTGGAGAGGCCAGGCTGTGGGCCTCACTCTAATACTCCGCTGGCAGGTGCCCTAAAGCCAATCTCTAAACATGAGCTGAAGTGGACTCGCTCTCGATTCAGCAGATGTCTACCACAGATAACTGAGCAGAGCCCACTAGCTGTTACTCAGAGAAAAAGAGCAATTCTGCCTTGCAAATCCTGAGCCACCACACCAGGACATGGGTGCTGCACTCTTACTTCTCTACAAAGGCTGCCCAAATCCCCAGCACGCAGAGCTGCCCAGGCCTCACAGTGCTCACACCTTTTCTTGAGACCCTGGCACTCCATAAAGACAAGGAAAGCCTGCAAAGATTCCCCTTCTTGTCTCCAACTCTCCTTTCACTTCAGAAGCCCTGCAGGGCACAGGGAATGGGGGTTGGGGGCTGTGGGGGAGACTCGAAGTGCACGTCTTCAGTCTTATTTTCCTTATAGTCGTCTCCAGCGATCGAGCCACAATATGATACATTTTGAGGAGCTTGGAGTTGACCCTTCCTTTTTTTTTTTTTTGAGACGGAGTTTCCGTCTTTTGCCCAGGCTGGAGTGCAGTGGCACAATCTTGGCTCACCACAATCTCTGCCTTCCGGTTTCAAGCGATTCTCCTGCCTCAGCCACCCAAGGAGCTGGAATTAGAGGCAACCGCCACCATGCCCAGCTATTTTTGTATTTTGAGTAGAGACAGGGGTTTCACCATCTTGGTCAGGCTGGTCTCAAACTCCTGACCTTGTGATCTGCCCGCCTCAGCCTCCCAAAGTGCTGGGATTACAGGCATGAGCCACCACACGTGGCTCAACCCTTCCTTTTTTTCCTCGACTTCTAGTTCTGTGGCTCCCACGTTCAGTCTCCAAAACAAAGAAACCCTTGACCCTGCTCACCAAAATATTTCTAGAAGATAAAAAACTTACATCTTCATGAACAAGGAAGTTCGCCAAAATAGCAAACCCATATTCCCACTTCCACTGACAAGAAGCAAACATCTGAGCATTTGAGGGCAGTTTTTACACTCCTGCTTCTGAAAGACAGTAGGAATTAAAACAAACAAACAAAAAACTCAGGCCCAGTCTCAAGGTACCCCACATAACCAAGAACTATTTTCAACAATTAGAAGAAAACATCTTTCAAGTTTCAAAATTCTACTTTTGCCATATAGGAGAATAAAATATCAGACTAGAAATCTGTCAAGCCACCTCCTGAGAAATTTGAGGATACTGACGCCTTCGATGATAGAAGATTTTGTTACCATGGGGTACTGTATCCCTAACAAGAGCTGATGCTCTAATGGCTATACTCCTTCCAGCTTTAGAACGACAGCACCCATGAACTCCAATTTATACTGACTGCTGCTTTCTCTAACTTCTGTGACACTGGCTCTGTCAGTCACGTTACCTACTGCATGATTCCTTTGTAACAGCTTTACTGGGATATCATCCACATAACTTACATTAAAAGATTTTATTATATTCATAAAGTTGTACAACCATCACCACAATCAATTTCTGAAGATTTCCATTATTCTAAAAAGAAACTCCACATCCCTTAGCCGCCACTCCTGGTTCCTCCCAGCCCTGGCGATCACTCATCCACCTTCTGTCTCTTGATATTTTCCTGTTTTGGACATTTCACATAAATGGAAGCATGTCTTTGGTGATTTCTGCATCCACTCTCTTTCACCGAGCAGAACATTCTCAAGGTACATCCACGTGTACCATGTGTCAGTGCTTTACCCCTTTTTATGGCCCTGTAATACTCCACTGTAGGGATGAACCATATTCTGTTTACCCATTTGCCAGCTGATGGGCCTTTGAGTCATTTCCATCTTTTAGCTATTATGAATAATGCTATTGTGAGAATTTGTGTGCAAGTTTTTGTGTAAATATATGTTTGCTGGGTCAAAAGGTAAGTAACCTTTTGAGGAACTGCTAAACTTTTCCAAAGTGGCTGCACCGTTTTACACTCCCATTGGCAATGCACGAGGACTGATTTCTCCACATCCTCACCAACCCTGCGATTCCTGGTTTGATTCCCACCGTGCTTGCAGGTGTGCGCGGCAGCCTGTGGTGTGCTTTGCCCTTCCCTGACGACTAGTGATGCTGCCATCTTTGCATGAGCTAATGGCCCATTTGCTTGCTGCCAGTCCCTGGAGAGATGTCCAGTTGGATCCTTCGCCCATTTTTAATTAGGCTATCTTTTTATCATGGAGTCCTTCATATACATGCCACAAGTATCTTCTCTTTCAGTGTGTTGTATTTTCAGATCCTTGATGGTGTCTTTTGAAGCACAAATGTTTTTAAGTCCAGTTCATTTTTCCTTTTGTTGTTTGTGCTCCTGGTCTCATAGCTAAGACAGGATTTTTTTCTGACTATGCTGCGACACTCAGCAGTCCGTTTTCCCGTATGCCCTGCAGCGCTCTGTGTTCCTCAGAGCACTCTGCGTGAGTAGTTGTGGTCTCTTTTGCACCCTTGAACCACTGGGCACAGAAGGGAGGTAGGCCCCCTGTGCTCCTTACTGCCACTTCCAGACCATCCTTTCCTTCCCTCCCCCTTAAAATCCCTGGCTTTCAATCTCATGCACTGGGCTTGAGCATCCATTATTTCTCCCAGGTGCAGTTACTGCTCCTTAATTCAAGATTTTAGCTCCTGAGAGTCTAACGCACTCTGGTGATAATTTTTGGTGACATCTGTGACCCACAACTGACTGTCATTCTAACATCCTGGCTGTCCCTCAACTCCACTTTAGCTACCAATTCCTTCAGCCCTGTCCCCCAAGTGGCATTACCGGCAACGAAGCCCTCTGATCTTAGCTTTAACCACCCCTGCACTGATTCCCTGAAGGACCTCGACTCCACAGGTCTCCCCTCCCATCCAGCTTCCCTTGCCCTCAAATCTCCATTCATGGATTAATTTCCTCTCTAAACAGCCTAGATTCAAAGGTAGGCTCTTGTGACCACTATGAACTTGCAACCAATTCATCCTTTATTATAGTCACTTTGCAAAAAACCCCATCCCTGGTTACATCTGACTCTACATCCTGGTCAGACCCACATAGCTGTTCATGGGTGTAGAAAAACAAGTAACCTACATGGCTGGTCTCACTTCACTTTATGGTATTAACGTCAAATGAGCCCTATACTAACTGGCAATCCTATTATACTTCCACAGTCCAGTAATCCTCAAATTTTCCTGTGCATCAGAGTCATGCTTATTAATTTAAGCCTATTCATAGCTTGCTGGCCGGGTGTTGTGGCTCACACCTATAATCCCAGCACTTTGGGAGGCCAAGGCAGGTGGATTACTTGAGGCCAGGAATTTGAGACCAGCCTGGCCAACATGGCGAAACCCCATCTCTAGTAAAAATAGAAAAATTAGCCAGGCGTGGTGGTGGGCATCCGTAGTCCCAGTTACTTGGGAGGCTGAGGCACAAGAATTGCTTGAACCGGGAGGCAGAGGTTGCAGTGAGCCATGCCACTGCATTTTAGCCTGGGCAAGAGCAAGACTCTGTCTCAAAAACCCCCCCAAAACCTAAAACCAAAACACACAGCTTGCTGAGCCCTAGCCCTAGAATTCCAGATTCAGAAGGTCTGGGGTAGAGCCCAAGAATTTGCATTTCTAACAGATCCTCAGGTGATGCAGGAGGCTGGACTGGGAATGTTGCTCTTCCCATCCTCGCCTTCTGCTGTATCACCCAGAAAGCAGCAACAGTGGGAAGCAGTCAGAATGAGCTCCTGCTCCCCAGCTCATGCAGCTGCACCCAGTGTTCCTCTCCCTCTTCTTGGACACACGGCCTGTGGCGCCCCCTGCTTCAGCACCAAACCTCACACCCTCACTTTGCAGGGTGCAGTTCCTCTCTCCCTCAGCAATTTCACTGACTCATTTCCAGCAGCACGCGCACATGCCATTTCTTCTCCCATCTTCAGAATACAGCTTTCCTAGCCCCATAGCCCTTAAGCGGCTGCTCATAGTTTTCTTGATAACCAGTCCCCTAATTCTTCTCCAATCCTTCCTCTTGTAACTGCTCTGAAGTCTACTGCTGCAGAGTGCCCTAATCACAAACCTGTGGCTCCATCCATTTTCACCCAGTGAACACACTCATGGAAAAGCACTTAGTCCACAGCACAGAAAACGCCTAGCACCTTGGAAGCCCCCTGCACCCCCTTCCAGTGTTACCCTCCCAGGAGCATCAGGATCCTGCCTTCCAAAAACTGCAATGAGCTTTGCTTGTTTCTGAACTTCTATAAATGAAATCTGACAAAATGTACTTTTGTGTGTCCGGATTCTTCAACTCAATGTTAGGTCTGTGCCGTTCACTCATACCATTTTGAGTAGCTGTAGTTTGTTCATTCAATAAGTCTTGTGACTATCCTACAACTTATTTATTATCATTATGCTTTTGAAGGACATTTGTATAGTTTCCAGTTTACGGGCTATACAGTGTTACTATAAACATTCTTTCACATGTATTCTAATGAATATGTACACACTTCTGTTGTGATGCGATGTATTTTCAGCTTTCATATGATACTTTAAGAAGATAATCCTGACATTCTTTTCAACCGATCTGCTGAGGTTTTTGCCTTCACCACGCCACAGAAATCACTTGTCCACTTTGCTAAATGACATGACCACTTCTCAGTGCTAAACATTACTTGGTCTAATGGTACCATCACACAATACCCACCTTTCTCTTCCTTTCAAACACCATCTGTATCTGGCACCTGAAATTCCACTTTTCTGGTTTTCTCCCTTACTTTCCAGCTTCATCTCCTGAACCTCTGTTAGTCAATTCTCTACTTTCTGGACTCCAAATCTTGGAGAGCCCTGGGGCTCAATTCTTCATCTCTTTTCTTCTCTAGTGACACCTACACCCTGGGCTCATGACTTTAAGTACCCTGGGAAAGCTGATGGCTCAGCCCAGATATTGCCTCTGAACTTGAGGCCCCTATCCTCAACTGCCCCCCATTAAGCCTCCATAAGAATGTCTCCCTCCCCACACCTGCTCCTGCCCAGACCTTCCGCAGCTTAGTCAACCTGACCTCCATCCTTCTAGTTCTCAGAACAGAACCCAGGCGATCCCCTTACCTTCTCTTGTCCTCACACATCCCAACATCTGATTCATCAGCAAAACTCCTTGAATATGATGACTTCTTACTAGCACTACCACCAGGACGTAGGCAGCATCATCACTCCACCTGAACGACGTGACACTCCATCTGGTGTCCCAGCTTGAGTGCCTGACCAATGCAAGCCTATACCAAAGCCAAGGAGGCCCATGACAACACAGGCCAGATTCTGCCAGCCCTCTGTTGGTGTCGCCAGGAGTCCCCACTGGCCTGTCTTACTCCAGAGCGTGACCTCCACCACTTTACTTACTGCTGCCTCTCAAAACTGATTTTGAGTCTAGAAACAATAAAATTAACACCATACACCTTCATTTGGCTTTTATTTCATAAAGTTACATTTGCTAAATCTAAATGAATATTTAAATGTTTAAAAGGATTTACATGGGCCCTATTTTATCATTATTTTGAGACAAGGTCTCTGTCACCCAGGCTGGAGTGTGGGGGTGCCATCATGGCTCACTGCAGCCTCTACAGATATCTCAGGCTCAAGCAATCCTCCCACCTCCGCCTCCCAAGTAGCTGGGACTACAGATACACACCACCATGTCTGGCTACATTTTTTTTTTTTTTTTAGCAGTAGAGACTAGGTCTCCCTATGTATGCCTAGGCTGGTCTTGAACTCCCGGGCTTAAGTGATCTTCCCACCTTGGCCTCCCAAAGTGCTGGGATTACAGGTATGAGCTACTGCACCCAACGCTATTTTTTAGATTATTTGTTGTCTTTATTGCACAAATAAGAGCCAAAGATAAACAGGAGACTTTAAGTAGGGCCAGCAAGAGTGTGTGCTTCTAACCTTCATGGTGACAAACATGGCCCAGAAAAAAGAGAATGGTCTTGATATCATACTGATCCATTCTCCTCACGAATTTCAGAACTATTTCAAACTATTGCTTGGGAGTGATGAGAAAAATAAACAGGAAGTAATAACTCAACAGTAAGCAAGACTTACTTAATCCTTACTTAATCCAAGGGCAGAAAGAATTTACCTTGTGGTGCTAAACCTACAGTGAGAAATCTTTTTTTTTGAGACAGAGTCTGGCTCTGTCGCCCAGGCTGGAGTGCAGTGGTGCAATCTCGGCTCACTGCAAGCTCCGCCTCCTGGGTTCATGCCATTCTCCTGCCTCAGTCTCCTGAGTAGCTGGGACAACAGGTGCCTGCCACCACGCCTGGCTAATTTTTTGTATTTTTAGTAGAGATGGCGTTTCACTGTGTTAGCCAGGATGGTTTCGATCTCCTGACCTAGTGATCCACTGCACCCGGCCAAGAAATCTTATTTAGGTGCAGCAATCAACTGAATTCAGGAATACATCTCTCATTTTTACTGTAGAATCTAAACCACTTGTATTTTATGGTTAATTTCGAAGAAATAAACTTACATAGAAAACCGTCTTGCCGGGTGCGCTGGCTCACGCCTGTAATCCCAGCACTTCGGGAGGCTGAGGCAGGCAGATCACTTGAGGTCAGGAGTTCCAGACCAGCCTGGCCAACATGGTGAAATCCCATCTCTACTAAAAATACAAAAATTAGCTGAGCAGGGTGGTAGATACCTGTAATCTCAGCTACTCGGGAGGCTGAGGCAGGAGAATCGCTTGAACCCAGGAGGCAGAGGTTGCAGTGAGCCAAGATTGCACCACTGCATTCTAGCCTGGGCAACAGAGTGAGTCTAAAAAAAAAAAAAAAAAAAAGAGTTTAGGGTTCAAAACAAGGTATTTTTTTTTTGAGACAGAGTCTCGCTCTGTCACCCAGGCTGGAGTGCAGTGGCCGATCTCAGCTCACTGCAAGCTCTGCCTCCCGGGTTTACGCCATTCTCCTGCCTCAGCCTCCCTAGTAGCTGGGACTACAGGCGCCCGCCACCTCACCCGGCTAGTTTTTCGTATTTTTTAGTAGAGACGGGGTTTCACCGTGTTAGCCAGGATGGTCTCGATCTCCTGACCTCGTGATCCGCCTGTCTCGGCCTCCCAAAGTTCTGGGATTACAGACTTGAGCCACCGCGCCCGGCCAAAACAAGGTATTATACAAGAGAAGATCTGCCCCTTTAAAGACTAAGGCAACTGAAATGACTAGTATTCACCTCAATTTAGATGTTTAAAGTTTCAGCAAATTCAGTGAGCATTTTACAAAAGGATGCTAATGATGCAGAAAAAGAAACTTTCCAACTTTCGAAAATCTCAAGATAAACTGTTAAGTGCCAAGATTCTACTACATAATACAATAAATGCACACTGAATTCTACTGCAATAAAAGATTATAAACCATGCTGAAGTTATACAATCTAATTAAAATTTTCAAATATATAACCAAGATAATATCAAATAATCTGATTTATAGGCATGCCATTCCAATTAAATCAATATTCTAAAGCAAGAAAAAAAGCCATTTTCAAATAGAATTCAAATATGATAAAGGCTTAGCCTCAATAAATATTCTGAACTTAATTGGCTTAAATGGACCTAGGTGCTTCTATCTGTAAAAAAAAACTTCAAGATGACATTACCACATCCTTGGGCTGTTTATTTATTCCCTGTCTGCAGCCTGATTTACAGGCGATAAAATGCAATCATGACCCACACCAGAAGCAAGAATCATTTGCTAATGGAACTTTTAATTGAGAAGTGGCCAGTGACAGGAGGTAATTCTCCCTCTGTAGGATCACTCCTGAAGACCTCTTTGTACTTTATCACAGTAAACAATCACTAACATATGCATTAAAGAAAATTTAAATACATTATGACCCAATAAATATCATAATCAATCAATATACAATTTTCATCTCTTAAAGACATAACGTTCAGGTACCACACTATTAGTTGTTGTACTATTACACTCACTCGGATCTGAGCAATTTTTAGCACGTTAGTACAAAGCTTAACTTTGTCATCAGATGGTTATCAGATGTTTTGGAAGCTGGTAACCCCTTGGGAATTTCCATGCAGAAAATAATGTAAGGAAAGTCTTAAATATGTGAAACTAAGTTCACTACCATCCTCAAACAACTATAGTTTTGTTATTGGTCTAAACTTGACTATTTTAAACAGCCTTAATAAGATATAACTTACATAAACTTCATTTGTGGGAGAAAGGTTTAAAATCACAAATTCTCTTCCCTGGATCTTGTGTAAATATATACACATTCCAAAGTACAGTACTATACAATGACATCATATTCAGAATAATTTCAATTATAAGCAATATGTCAATAAACAAAGGAGAAAATGAATTTACCCTCACCAGACTTACATAACTATTAGCTTCCACATTAATCAAGACTGGATGATTTATACATTCAGAAAGAAAAAGTAGTATATAATCTTAAGGTTTAATTCATGCAGATAAAATTAATGCTCTATCTTCTGTAACTGCATTGTGTGAAAACCACTAAGTTTAGAGTATTTGAGGTTAGCCTAGCAAAACACTCACCTTTATTTTCACATATATATTATTAAGTTAGAAGGTTCTTGGGCTCATTTTAACAGAAAGAACTATGGGATTGCATTGTAAAGATTTTCTTGCCGCGCGCGGTGGCTCAAGCCTGTAATCCCAGCACTTTGGGAGGCCGAGACGGGCGGATCACGAGGTCAAGAGATCGAGACCATCCTGGCTAACACGGTGAAACCCCGTCTCTACTAAAAAATACAAAAAACTAGCCAGGCGCGGTGGCGGGCGCCTGTAGTCCCAGCTACTCGGGAGGCTGAGGCAGGAGAATGGCGTAAACCTGGGAGGCGGAGCTTGCAGTGAGCTGAGATCGGCCACAGCACTCCAGCCTGGGTGACAGAGCGAGACTCCGTCTCAAAAAAAAAAAAAATAAAAAAAAAAGATTTTCTTTTCTTTTTTTTTTTGAGACAGAGTTTTGCTCTTGTTGCAAAGGCTGGAGTGCAATGGTGTGATCTTGGCTCACCACAACCTCCGCCTCCCAGGTTCAAGCAATTCTGCCTCGGCCTCCTGAGTAGCTGGGATTACAGGCATGCGCCACCACGCCCCACTAATTTTGTATTTTTAGTAGAGACAGGGTTTCTCCAAGTCGGTCAGGCTAGTCTCGAGCTCCCGACCTCAGGTGATCTGCTCGACTTGGCCTCCTGAAGTGCTGGAATTACAAGTGTGAGCCACCGTGTCCGGCCCATTGTGAAGATTTTCATACAACGAATTATGAAATGTACGTCCTCCAGAGGAAGCTGACACTGAGAAGTAGGCTGTGTGACCATCAACAAAGAGAGAGATGCTATCCGCAAACTGACACCAAAGCCAGCTCACAAATCAACATCAAATCAACACCTGAAATCTGCCACCTGAAATATGGTGAGCCTGAAGATGACGATGTAACACAAACCGTTACGGTAGTGAAGTCATGCTAGAGCCCTTTCTTAAACTTGAACAGCACTTAAAATCACTGGGAGTCTGAACAAAGAAATAACTGGGGCTATGACAATGCATTTCAAGGAGACACAAATAAAGGGGAATTATTCTATATCCAGGATAGACTGATTCCTTCCCACCACTCCTGCTTAACAAGGCTGCGGTTCTACTCCCATTTGCTATAAATAAATACACACATACCCCATACTGCAAAGCTACAGTAATCAAGACCATATTGCATAAGGGCAGACCCACAGTGTTAAGTGTACGGTCTACTAATTTCCAACAAGGGTGCCAAGAACATGAGGATGCCTAACTCATACAATCTACAAAAATTAACTCAAAAAGGATCAAAGACCAAAATGTAACAGCTAAAACTACAAAACTGTCAGAACATCATACAGGTGGAAATCTTTGTGATTTTAGGTCAGGGAATGGATAAGACACCAAAAACAAGCAAAAGAAAAAAAACACATTAGACTTCAAAATTAAAAGTGTTTGTCCTTCAAAGGAAATCATCATGAAAGTGAAGAGACCACCCAGAGAAGGAGGAAAACATTTGCAAATCATTTATCTGACAATGTTTCAGCTTCCTCAGAGAATATACATTTCATAACTCATTGCATTTCAGGGACTTAATAATAAAAGACAATCCAATAAAAAAAATAGGCAATGGACTTGAATAGACATTTCTCAACAGAAGTCATGGAGCACCTGAAAAGATGGTTAACATTATTGGTCATCAGGGAAATTAAAACCACAACGAGACACCAATTCCCACCCACTAGAGTGGCTGTAATGAAAAAGACAACACTAAGCAAGTGCTGACAAGGATGTGGAGTCACTGAAACCTTCACGAATTGCTGCTGGGATTGTAAAAGGTTGCAGACACTTTGACGTGGAGTACTGTACGACCTAACACTTTCATGTCTAGGTATATGCCCAAGAAAAACGAAAAACCTATGTCCAAATAACAGCCTGTATACAAATGTTTGTAGCAGCATTATCATAATAGCCAAAAGGTGGCAACAATGCAAACGCACCACTGCACTCCAGGCTGGGATGAATAAGTAAACAAAATGTGGTGACTGGGTGTGGTGGCTCACACCTGTAATCCTAGCCTTTTGAGAGACTGAGGCAGGAGGACTGCTTGACACCAGGAGTTCAAGACCAGCCTGGGCAACATGGCGAGAGCCTGCCTCTACAATAAAATGAAACAATCAGGTGTGGTAGCAAGCAACTTTTCCCACAGTTGAGAGGCTGAAAGCAGGAGGATTGCTTAAGCACAGGACTGAGCTGTGTTTGCAGCAGTGCACTCCAGCCTAGGTGGCAGTCTGTTTCAAAATGAACAAAACAAACTCCAAAGTGTGGTATATCCATACAATGAAATAAGATTCAGCCCTTAAAAGGAGTGAAGCTCTGACCTATTAGGACATTAATGAAACCTGAAAACATGCTAAATCAAAGAAGCCAATAACAAAAGGTCACAAATTTATAGTCGATAAAACAAATGATTCCACTTATATGAAATGTCCAGGAAAAAAAAAAAAATCCATAAAAAGTAGACGAGTGGTTGGCCAGGGCTAGGGGAGGAAGGGCAGGATAGGGAGTGACTACATAGGGTTTCCTTTTTGGGATGATGACACTGCTTCCAAGTTAGATATTGGTGATGGTCACACAGCACAGTGAATACATTAAAAAACCACTGAACTGTACACTTTAAAAGGTTCAATTTTCCATGATGTGAGTTATATTTTAATAAAACTGTTATGTAAAAGAAGTCATAAAAGTACCATCTGTTTTGCAGGCACTGATTTTCAATTAAGCTACTTCTCAAAACAGGCAACTCCATGCACTATGCTTCTCAGAGAACAGAACCACCAATGAGATAAAGAAATTTTATTACAAAGTTGAAAATGACTATAGCTCTGATTAATTCTTACAGAAATTAATCACAATAGCAACATTAACTTCTAATTTATTTATTTTTATTTTTATTTTTTGAGACAGAATTTCGCTGTCACCCAGGCTGGAGTGCAGTGGTGCAATCTTGGCTCACTGCAAGCTCTGCCTCCCGAGTTCATGCCATTCTCCTGCCTAGGCCTCCCGGGTAGCTGGGACTACAGGTGCCCACCACCACGTCCCGCTAATTTTTTATAGTTTTAGTAGAGACGAGGTTTCACCGTGATAGCCAGGATGGTCTCGATATCTTGACCTCATGATCCACCCACCTCGGCCTCCCAAAGTGCTGGGATTACAGGCATGAGCCACCGCACCTGGTCTTAATTTCTAATTTATTTAAGAATGTTAGTAACAGGCCAGGTGCGGTGGCTCACGCTTGTAATCCCAGCACTTTGGGAGGCTGAGGCAGGTGGACACTTGAGGTCAGGAGTTCAAGACCATCCTGTACAACATGGTGGAAACCCCTATCTCTACTAAAAATACAAAAGTTAGCTGGGCGTGGTGCACACCTGCAGTTCAGGAGGCTGGTGAAGGACAATCCCTTGAACCTGGAAGGTGGAGTTTGCAGTGAGCAGAGATGACGCCACAGCACTCCAGCCTGGGCAACAGAGTGAGGAGAGATTCCGTCTCAAACAAACAAACTAGCTAATAATAATTCCTGAATACTCAACTTGATAAATGCCACTCTAGCAGGTACAGCTGTGTCCCCGCAAAAGACAAATTCAAATCCTAATCTGTGAATATAACCTTCTATGGAAATGAGGTATTTGCAGATAATCAAATTAAGATGACGTCACACTGGAACAGGGCAGGCCCCAAATACAACGACAGGTGTCCTTATTTAAAAAAATAGAAGGCAATGTTGACACAGACACTCAGGGAGAAGTCCACGTTAGAGCAGAGGCAGAGATCAAAATGATGAATCTACAAGCCAAAAAAGGTCAAGGGCTACTGGCAAGACCAGAAGAACGAATTCTTCTAGAGCCTCTAAAAAGGAATCTACACTGCTGCTGACACCCTGAGTTTGGACTTCTGGCCTCCAGAACTGTCAAATAATACATTTCAGTTTTTCTAAGCCCCCCTCCTCACCCCCAAAAGCGTGTGGTGATGTGTTGCAGCAGTACGAGTGAACTAATAGTCACTAGGCAGTAACTTAGTGTCTTAGTACGTTTTGACTGCTTATAATGGAAGACCTGAAACGAGTAATTAATAAAAACTGAAATCCATTTCTTATAGCTGGAAGGCCAGGAGCCCAGCGTCCAGGGGCAGCCCCTGCTGAGGCCTTCTCAGTGGTGGGGACTCTGCAGAGTCCAGAGGCGGCACAGGGCATCACAGGGTCAGGGGCTCCCTCCTGTAAAGTCACCAGGGCCCCTCCCACAATAAACCACTCACTCATTCATGAAGGCTGAGCTCATATGATCTAATCACCTCTTAAAGGTTCCACCTCTCAATACTTGCACACTGGGGATCAAGTTTCAGTACGAGTTTGGAGGAGACATTCAAACCACAGCACCTACTTACAACCATACAAATTTGTTTCGTGCAGTGCTTTTGCAACATTTAGCACCCAAATTTAAAACAAACAGTATTTTATGATAAACTTGGATAACAACCACACATAAACATAAAATGTCAACATCTTTTGGTCCGAGGTGTATTTTTATATGAAGGTTACTTTACCTTTCCAAGCATTCTGCCTAGGAAGTAGTAATGTCTGGCAAAAGAATCTCCCACAAGCATCTGAGCAGCCGGGTTGGGGTACAGAAGCCCTTCATTAGTAGTCTTAAAGAACCCCTGGTTGGGGTTAAATCCTGATTTCAGTAGTTCATTTAAAAACTCTCTGAAAATACCACCACCATCAATGCCAGCTTCATCCAGGCCATGGGCATTGAGCAAGTGCACACGGATCCGCTTTTTCAAATCAGGCTCTGTTCAAAAAAATGGGAAGGTGAGGAGGAAAGATGTTACAAGAAAGCAATAACATCAACTGGCCTTACAGGAAGGCTTGGGGAAGGGGTGCAAGGATCTTAGGGACATTTTAACATAGGACTCAAAACAGCAATGATATTATCATTATTTTTTGAGATAGAGTCTTGCTCTATCACCGAGGCTGGAGTGCAGTGGCATGATCTCGGCTCACTGCAACCTCTGCCTCCACGAACTCTCAGGGAGTTGGTCCTCCAGAGTCTACAGCAAGCTTGTCCTCAACCTGCAGCCCACAGGCCGATGTGGCCCAGGATGGCTTTGAATGCAGCCCAACACAAATTCATAAATTCTTAAAACATTAATTTTTTTTTTCCTTTTTTTTTTTTTGAGACAGGGTCTCCTGTCATTCAGGCTAGAGTATAGTGGTGCCATCTCAGCTCACTGCAGCCTCTGCCTCCCAGGTTCAAGTGATTCTTCTGCCTCAGCCACCCCAAGTAGCTGGGACTATATGTGTGTGCCGCCACGCCTGGCTAATTTTTCTATTTTTAGTAGAGATGGGGTTTCACCATATTGGCCAGGCTGGTCTCGAACTCCTGACCTTGTGATCCACCCGCCTCAGCTTCCCAAAGTGCTGGGATTACAGGCATGAGCCACCGTGCCCGGCCTGTGATTTTTTTTTTTTTTTTTTTAAGCTTATCAGCTATTGTTAGTGTATTTTATGTGTGGCCCAAGACAATTATTCCTCTTCCAATGTGGCTCAGGGAAGCCAAAGGATTGGACAACCCTGATCTATATGATCTTTTAATAGCTGTATTTGGCTGAAAAGGGGGGAAAATTACTGGTTATATAATTTGCCACAAAGAGTAAATTAAGGCCAGGTGCAGTGGCTCATGTCTGTAATACCAGCACCTTGGGAGGCTGAGGTGGGTGGATCGCTTTGAGGTCAGCAGTTCGAGACCAGCCTGGCCAACACGGTGAAACCCCATCTCCACTAAAAATACAAAAACTAGCCGGGCATGGTGGCACATGTCTGTAATCCCAGCTACTTGGGTGGCTGAGGCCGGAGAATCGCTTGAACCTGGGAGGCAGAGGTTGCAGTAAGCCAATATCATGTCACTGCACCCCAGCCTGTGTGACAGTCTCAAAAAAAAAAAAAAAAAGTAAATTAAAACATTGTCTTTTTCTGGGCACAGAGGCTTACTTCTATAATCCCAGCACTTTGGGAAGCCAAGGCAGGACTGCCTGAGGCCAGGAGTCCAAGACCAGCCTGGGCAACACCAGCAACACCCTTTCTCCACAAAATATTAAGAAAAGCTGGGAATGGTGGTGTGTGCCTGTAATCCCAGCTACTCAAGAGGACCACTTGAGCCCAGGAGTTTGAGGCTGCAATGAACTATGACTGCACCACTGCACTCCAGCCTGGGTGAAAGCGAGACCCCCATCTCTAAAATAAAAATTTAAAAACCCCAAAAACAGGCCGGGTGCGGTGGCACGAGCCTGTAATCCCGGCACTTTGGGAGGCCAAGGCAGGTGGGTCACCTGAGGTCAGGAGTTTGAGACCGGCCTAACATGGTGAAACCCCATCTCTACTAAACACACAAAAAAATTAGCCAGGCATGGTGGTGCGCACCTGTAATCCCAGCTACTCAGGAGGCTGAGGCAGGAGAATCGCTTGAACCCAGGAGGCGGAGGTTGCAGTGAGTCAAGATCGTGACACTGCACTGCAGCCTGGGCAACAAGAGAGAAGTTCCATTTCAAAAAGCAAAAACCCAAAACCAAAAAAAACCACAAGGTGGACCAAGTTAAGATGTGATCTGATAAACAGGCTGAATCAGAGAACAGCTTTGGGGAAGTAAGTGAAATGTCCCTTATCTTTTTGTAAGAAAGTTCTACAGGTGCTTTGCAGAAAAGATAGGGGGAAGGAGAGGCGAGAGTTGGGGAAGAGGCTGCTGCATGAAGTCAGGGGAAGCACCGGCACACAGCATACATTCGACACTTTCACAGACCCCATGCGCTGCTGCCATCTGTTGGCTTTGGTGCACAGTCACCCACGCGTATCTGCCCTGGAGCATCTCAAGGGACACATAACCTTTAGAAGCATCCTGGAAAAGGGGTTTAGCAGAATGCTTGATACAGCCTCCAGGCAATCTCCTCAAAACCCTGTCTATCCCGACATTGCTATGTACACGTCAGTAATTTTGAAGTTTCAGTACCTGGAGTGTAAACAGTCTATGATATGTGTCAAGTAGGGCAAATACAATTTACTGGACTGAGGCTTACAGCCACCACATACCAAGTTCCCATTCACTGAGCAATGGTCGCTGACTGAATGGACAAGATGGGGCCGCTCTGCACAACAGCAGGGATGCAGTGCTGCCTGGCTGTGCCACCCAACCTCTGGGCCAGTGTCCGTGCCACCCTCGGGAATCGGGTAAACACATCTAAGCCATTTGGCTCCAGCTTGCTTTCCTGCTTCTGGAAGAAATTTCCTCTGCTTCAGGAAGAAATGGTAATTCTGCCCATTAAATGAAATAAAATAAAAGTAACCAACCAACAAAAGCAGACAAATGAGGCTCTCCAGAATGATGAGAGCAGAGCGCGGAGCCAGCTTTGCCTCATTCTCACCCAAGAGTCAATGACAGTGTGAGCTCCAGGCCCCAAGGGAACTGTGTTACCCACTTTATAATTCTTACAGCAATCCCATGAGGAAATGTGACGATTTCTCCCAATATTCCACACTGCAACAAGGTGGTGCAGTGCAGGCAGGGAGTGCGTGGGCATCCCTGTGAGACCCCAGCCCGTCTCTGCTCTCTGAGCACCAACTGCAGGAGCAGCCATCAGCCTCTTTGCATTTCACTCAGTCAGCTTATGGGTAACAGGGGCGAACATGCACACTTCAGAGAACCACTCCGAGATGAGGCAGACCAGCATCGTAAAGCACGGGTTCGCTTCAACCACTAGATGGTATGTGGAATAATCACATTAGTTGATTATATGTAAATTATTAGTCAAAAACGCACCTCAAACCATTCTCTCACAAGTAAATTAATGATTCTGAGATATCTGACTTTACTAATTTTCCTAGCAAAACACATTTTAACACATGGCTTAATCATTCGTATAGTACTTGAGAACATTTATAAAGATTTTAAGCATTACAGTATAAACATTATGAGAAGATTCTTCCAAATCTTTTAACTTCAATGCAATTATTAGCATGCATTTAGGGAGGTGGGGTGTGATCAGTTTTTAAATAATTTTTAAAGCTTAAGGATTCATTAGGAAATCTGAGGTTTGTTATAACTGGACAGTAACATCAAAGAATCATCTACATGGAGTAGTTTTAAAGTTAATTTTAAATTGCTAGTAAATAAGAAACACGTTCTACTCTGGCTGAAGAGCTTACAGCCCCCTACTTGCAAGTACCCCGCACCACAGCACCTGCGCCCTTGGAGCGCCCCTTACCCACAAACTCAGCTCCTCCCCTACAGGTGCCGCTCCAGAACTGCCTCTTGTAAGGCCCTTCGACGTTAAACAGCGCACTCTTCTCTAAACACTACACAATCATTGGCAAACTCATTATTTTGTCACATCTATTTTTTTCCCCCTGGGATTCAACCACAAATTGAACAAGCATCTACTGAGCACTGGCTGTGTACACCAAATAAACAATTCCATCCCAAGCTGTAAAAATCTTCAGGGTCAAGTGGGAGAGATGAACATGAAATCTGCTAATAAAAATACACCACTATTTTTATTAAGAACTATTAAGAATTGAATATAAGGTACTGTGGGACCCCAAAACATCTCTCAATTAGACAATTAGTTAGATTAGGAGTCTCTCATTTACACGAAATATTCTGAAAACACAATCAGATAGGCAAGGGAAGCCTGGCCCTGTGGAGAGGCCGCAGCCTGTGTGCAGACCTGAGCTCACTCGGTCTCAGCTGGTGACACTCGGCATCAGAGGGCCATGGCAAAGATTCAATGGCAACAGTAAATTGTGTGAAAAAAATAAAAGCTTGAAATAGAGTAAGGAAACAGCTGATGTTAGCTTTCCTCCACTGTTCCAATATTATGACAAAATTAGTTCTTTATGTAAGCAATAAAAATTACTAGAAATCAGGTTTCATTTCCTTAGAAGAAAATTAAGTTGCTCCCCTAGAAGAAAAGGCAATTGTCATTTCACATGGGACAACCTATCCCCTTCCAAAAATTGGGTAAGATGATTTCATTTTTAATTTTAGATCCAGCCTAAGCTTTCATTTTAATCCCCTTGGCATTGACCAACATTGAATTAATGTATTATCATAATCACAATTTTTCGAAGTTAAAACTGCTAATATATTAAAGGTTAATAGCACACAAACTTTGAAGACTAAGTATCAAATATTAACATAAGACAAAATGTGCCAGTGAGCTCCAAATGCTATCCAAATTGCTGTCACAATATAATCCTCCTTTACTAATGGCAGTGTCATTGAAGCACACTTATCTTTTTATAAAGAAACTTAGATTGCAATGGCATTTATTTTAGTATATTTAATTTGGCTTACAATTTCTGATTTTATATAAATATTTATACAAAAACACAGAATGTAAATGGCTGCCATCGAGATTTTTAGAATGACAGCTTGCAAACTAAATTTTTGGGGCAGACATTGGGAGGTGGGGAACCGGTTACTTTCTTGCCCTTTAAAAATAATTAATATTTTTTAAAGGCTTCTGTTGTAGTAACTGTCAATTTTAGAAATATTACTTAATAACACGTCTCCCAAATCTGACTTGCTATACTATTTTTTGAAAACTGGGTCTGGCTCTATTGCCAAGGCCGGAGCAGTAGCACAATCAGGGTTCGACTGCAGCCTTGACCTCCCAGGCTCAAGCCATCCTCCCGCCTCAGCCTTTTGCAAAGCACAGACAACAGGAGCACACTAACATACCCAGATAAGCTCACTTTGTTTTTTTTGTCAAGGCAGGGTCTCAGTACGTTGCCCAGGCTGGCCTCTAACTCCTGAGCTCAAGCAATCCTCTCGCCTCAGCCTCCCAAAGTGCCAGGATTATAAGTGTGAGCCACCATGCCCAGCCGCACATTTCAGTTTTTAAGTCATTATGGAACAAGATGATGGACACTAATTTTTAAACAACCACCATTTTCTAAAGCAATTCCCTAGCCTCCACCTGCCAAATAATACATCTAGAGAATTATATATACCATTTTCTGGAGAAAGTTTGTCATAAGCATCTTCATAAATGTAATTTCTTCTTATTGTGACATTAATTCCATCCAGAAATGGACCATCTCCTTGAACTTCTTGCTTATCTGCATAAATCAACCTCTGAAAGATCTAACAAACAAGGAAAGCTGTAAGGTTATTAGGAACAAAAGACCTGTTACAAGCTACCAAAGAATAAACTGCTAAATCTTATCTTTGTATCTTCATAAATTCTGAAATAAATGCTAATAGTCAAGGTATCAAATAGTGATTTTTATCAATAAATATATAGATAATATATAATGTATATCATATTTAAATATTTCAAAAGTTGCTCCTTTGCCCAGTTTAAAATAAACTTAAAAAATCCAGCCAGGCACTGTGGTTCATGCCTGTAATCCCAGCTACTTGGGAGGCTGAGGCATGAGAATCTCGTGAACTCGGGAGGCAGAGGTTGCAGTGAGCTGAGACTGCACCACTGCACTCAGACCTGGGTGACAGAGTGAGACTGTCTCAAAAATAAAATAAATTAAAATTAAAATTAAAACCCCATGCTATAGAATATTTTCATTTATAAATCCTTTATAAAAACTTAGGTAGAACAGCTTTGTAAAAGCTGTATACTAACACTAGTAGAAATATCTCTATGACAAAATTCAAATAATCTTTTTGATGTTAAAAATCCAGCAGAGGGAGCTCAGGAATTATGTGAGTGAGTGAGAGAGACAGAGAGAGAGAGAGTGTATGTTGTGTGTGTGTATGCATGCGCAGGGACGGTTTCGTGAAGGGACATGAACAGCTTCAAAAGAAACTCTTTCGTTCACCATATAAACAGAGTGTACAGGCCTAAAAAATACACTCTTGAAGCCATTACTGGAGAACGGAACCAGCTAATCTTCAGAAATTTGGTAAAAATAGTTGACAAATAAAAACAAAACATTTTAAAATTTGGAAACATATATAAACAAAGTTTTGTACATCAAAGACACCAGACAAGGAATTAAGATATTTGTCCATTTCTTTTTTTATAAAAAGGAAAGTGGCGGGCGCGGTGGCTCACGCCTGTAATCCCAGCACTTTGGGAGCCCAAGGCGGGCAGATCACAAGGTCAGGAGATCGAGAGCATCCTGGCTAACACGGTGAAACCCCGTTTCTACTAAAAATACAAAAAATTAGCCGGGCGTGGTGACACGTGCCTGTAGTCTTAGCTACTTGGGAGGCTGAGGCAGGAGAATTGCTTGAACCTGGGAGGCAGAGGTTGCAGTGAGCCAAGATCATACCACTGCACTCCAGTCTGGTGACAGAGGAGACTCCATCTCAAAAAAAAAAAAAAAAAAAAAAAAAAAGCTGTGTTTCCAGGCCGGGTGCAGTGGGGATGCCTGTAATCCCAGCACTTTAGGTGAGATGGTGGCTTGCACCCAGGAGTTTGATGTTGCAGTGAGCTATGATCACAACACTGCTTTCTAGCCCAGGTGACAGTGAGATCCTGTCTCAGAAAAATAAAAATAAAACAGCGTTTCTGATAAGTAACTTAAACATGAATGTATAGAAGCATATCTTCACAAAAAATTGACATTTTCAAAAACAATGCAAAGTATTCTCCCCCCTTTGAGATAGGATCTTGCTTTGTTGCCCAGGCTGGAGTATAAGTGGTGCCATCTTGGCTCACTGCAACCTCTGCCTCCCAGGCTCAAATGATTCTCCTACCTCAGCATCCCGAGTAGGTGGGACTACAGGTGCACGCCACCATGCCCAACTAACTTTTATATTCTTTGTAGAGACAGGGTTTTGCTATGTTGCCCAGGCTGGTCTTACACCCACGGGCTTGATCTGCCTGCCTCGGCCTCTCAAAGTGCTGGGATTACAGGCATGAGCCACTGTACCTGGCCAAACAAAGCAAAATTTAATAGAGAAAAATGACGTTAGACCCTTGTTATAAGAAATCTATAGTGTAAAAAGGCTTTCCACCAGTTGTAACTAAGAAAATACTTTGTTTGTAAAAAGAGGTATCTAGTTGGGTTCTATAAATCATTCTTACTTATTTCAACCTAATGAGAAAAGTATGTTATGTAATCAGCTAGGCACTAGGCACCTTTAGAGATTTCTTTGGTGGGTGTGTTAATTTCTTAACACTAATATGATACGTAGTGACAATAAATAAACCAAATTGCATACCTTTACTCGTTCCTCAAATGGAACCACAAAAGGCAACTCTGTCAAGACGGCAAGCTGTCTTTCCTCAGACACAGACAGCGGCGGGGACTCCAAACCCACTACAACACATTTTAAAACCTTAATTAGTTCACTTGCACTTTCCCTTGCATTCCCACTGACAATTATTAAGGTGAAGATTCATGAAATCATCCTGATTAACTCATTTATCTAAATCCAGTTCCATGAACACATGCCCACCTCAGGCAGACCCATGAGCCACGCACAGTGCAGGATCAGCACAGAAGTCTTCAGTAGCTCCCCAAATACATGCCTTGATCGAATATTAAAGATGTCCTAATCAAGAACTCCACTTCCGCTCCAGCTGTCTAGCACGTCTCAAGTGCACAGCTAGCCTGAGCACTCGCGGTGAGACCCGAATGCAGCCAGATTTGGCAGTGGCAGGTGCCCTGGCCACCCTCGACCACCTTCATGTCCTTTTCCTCCTCCTATGGCAACAACGTTCCTCCCAGACCAGGCGTGTGTGCATGAGATGGTACCTGGGAGAAGGCTGTATACACAGTGGGCCCCAGGCAGTATTTCATGAATAAACACGTATCCCATTCCTTTCCAACAATAAATCATAACTTGGCCTCTTAAAATTCATTTCAAGGAGCTGGGGATGGCAGCTTATGCCTGTAATCCTAGGCTGAGGCGAGAGCAGCCCTTGAGCTCAGGAGTTTGAGAAACTGAGCAACACAGAGAAACCTTGCCTCTACAAAAAAAATTTTTTAAAAAATTAGCTGGGCGGCCGGGCGCGGTGGCTCAAGCCTGTAATCCCAGCACTTTGGGAGGCCAAGATG
>NW_012115154.1:25360535-25373324 GCF_000951035.1 Colobus angolensis palliatus | reverse complement strand
AAAAGACAAGCCACAGATTGGGACAAAATATTTGCAAATACATATCTGATAAACCATATCCAGAATAGCTTTGTAAACTCTCAAAATTCAATAACTAAAAAACATGTTTACAGGCAGTGTGCAGTGGCTCACACCTGTAATCATAGTTCTTTGGGAAGCCAAGGTGGGAAGATCCCTTGAGCCCAGGAGTTAAAGGTCAGCCTGGGCAACATATACAGATTCCAACTCTACAAAAAAAAAAATTAAAAATTGGCCAGGTGTGGTGGCACATGCCTGTGGTCACAACTACTTTGGAGGCTAAGGCAGGAAGACCGCTGAAGCCCAGGAAGTCAAGGCTGCAGTGAGCTGTGATTACACCACTGCACTCCAGCCTGAGCAACACAGTGAGACTGTTTCCAAAAAAAAAAAGAAAGAAAACAAAAGAAAAAACCAAGTTCATGAAAAAGATGCTGAATATCATTAGTTGCTGGTAGATACAAATTAAAACCACAATATGATATCATTTCCCACCTTTTATAATGGGTAATTTTTTTTCTATATAGTCTTGTATTGTCATCCAGGCTGGAGTGCAGTGGCGTGATCTCGGCTCACTGCAACCTCTGACTCCTGGGTTCAAGCGATTCTCCTGCCTCAGCCTCCCAAGTAGCTGAGATTACAGGTGCCCACCACTCGCCCAGCTACTTTTTTGTATTTTTAGTAGAGATGGGGTTTCACTATGTTGGTCAGGCTGGTCTTGAACTCCTGACCTCGTGATCCGCCCACCTAGAACTCCTAAAGTGCTGGGGATTACAGGAGTGAGCCACCGCACCCAGCACATAAAATTCTTTTTAAAATGACAACTGTAATTGCCCGTGAGGACTGGGAGCAACAGGGGCTCTCATTAATTGCTGGTCTGAACGCAAAGCGGTGCAGCCACCCTGGAACACAGTTCTGCAGCTTCTCATCAAGTTAAACATCAACTTGCCAAATGTCTCAGGATTCTTACTCCCAGTGAAACTTACTCCCTGTCAAACAAAATGTATGTTCACAGAAAAACCTGTACATAGATGTTTATAGCAGCTGTACTCACATTCCCAGAGACTGGAAAAAAAAAAAAACCAAATGTCTTTCAACGAATTAATGGATTCACAGACTGTGGTGCATCCCCACACTGGAATACAGCTGAGCAACAGAGGGAGCAATCAACCCACACAGCACCCTCAAATGTACTGTGCTGACCAAAAGGAGCCAGGAGCAGACTACATAGCATGGTTCCCCTTGGAGGCCTTTTGCAAAAGGCAAAGTGACAGAACAAAACAGAAATGGGTGGCTGTTGAAGAGGTGGCCGCAATGGAGCTAGAGGCAATTTTGGGGGTGATGACTTTTCTACGTGGTAGCTCCTGGTGGGGGTGACATGTTGTATGAGTTTACTATTCTGTAAATTAAAGGAGTGAATGTGACAGCGTGTAATTCATACCTCAGTAACCCTGTGTCCTAGAGAACTCACCGTCCAGGGTGGACTGCAGCGGGCCTATCCTTCCCATCCGCCGGAACCTCCACACATGTCTGGATGCTGGCACATAGAGCTGAGTGACCTGTTGGGGGCAATCCTGGTTCAGAACTCCCCTGTGCTCTAGCACACACTTTGACCTGATCACACTTGAACAGAATTGGTGTTGGACACTTCTCTACTATGGACTGGGCCCTCTCTCTGACCTCATACCTTCATGTCCCCTTTCGGACTACCTTTTCAAGTCCTCTCTCACTCTGGCTGTCCTTTCATACTTCTACAGTTAACTATGTTTTCTAATACACCCCAAAGAAATCTCTAATTGTTTTATTTAATGATGCATAGTATCTAAACATAGTAAAACAATTGCTTTATGAAGCAAAATAGATCACCTTAAAAATTATTATCGGCCGGGCACGGTGGCTCAAGCCTGTAATCCCAGCACTTTGGGAGGCCGAGACGGGCGGATCACGAGGTCAGGAGATCGAGACCATCCTGGCTAACACGGTGAAACCCCGTCTCTACTAAAAAATACAAAAAACTAGCCGGGTGAGGTGGTGAGCGCCTGTACTCCCAGCTACTCGGGAGGCTGAGGCAGGAGAATGGCGTGAACCCGGGAGGCGGAGCTTGCAGTGAGCTGAGATCCGGCCACAGTACTCCATCCCGGGGGACAGAGTGAGGCTCCGCCTCAAAAAAAAAAAAAAAATTATTATCAAAGATTCACTTTCTATTTTTTTTTCCATTTGGTTGTGGCAGTATTCAAATAAAACAGACATAGTATATTTTCTCTTATTTTTCATCTGTCAGTTCCTCTCATCCCTTATTTTTGGTCCTTGCAATTTTCTACTTTTTGATACAGGATCTCACTCTGTCAGCCAGGCTGGAATGCAGTGGTGCAGCCTCAGCTCACCGTGACCTCCACCTCCTGGTTTCAAGCGATCCTCCCACCTTACCCTCCCGAGTAGCTGGGACTACAGGTGTATACCACCACACCTGGTTAATTTTTGTATATTTTGTAGAGATGGAGTTTTGCTATCTTGCTCAGACTGGTCTTGAACTTCTGAAATTAAGCAAGCCACCCGCCTCAGCATCTCAAAGTGCCTGGGTTACAGGCATGAGCCATCATGCCGAGCTGGCCCTTGCAATTTTTTTTCTTTTTAGATGGAGTTTCATTCACTGTTGCCCAGGCTGGAGTACAGTGGCGTGATCTTGGCTCACTGCAACCTCTGCCTCCCAGGTTCAAGCGATTCTCCTGCCTCAGCCTCCCAAGTAGCTGGGATTACCGGTGCATGCCACTATGCACGGCTAACTTTTGTATTTTTAGAGATGGGGTTTCACCATGTTGGCCAGGGTGGTCTCGAACTGAGCTCAGGTGATCCGCCCACCTCGGCCTCCCAAAGTGCTGGGATTACAGGTGTGAGCCACCGTGTCCAGCCACCTTTGCAATTTTTAATGAAGAAATTTTTATCCTGCAAAGTTTCCCATAATCTAGATTTTGCTAATTGCACCCTCATGGTGTTGTTAAAGATGTACTTCTAACCCCTCTGTTTCCTGTAATTTTGTAGTTAGATGTAGAGGTTCCACCACATTTAGATTTAACGTTCTGGCGAGAACATTTCCTAGGTCGTGGGATGCTTGTTCATCGAGAGGCCCATCTCTGCTTATCACTGCAGAGGTGAAACCTACTTCGAGTGTGGGTATATGCACTGTATACTACCAGTTGGTGATGAGATAAGGGACTTGTGCTAAAATGTAAATCAATTAAATCGCTAAACACACTGCTGGGTTCAGTTGACATCTTCCCATCGCACAACTTTCTGGAGTAAGGAAGAGGTGCAGTCGTTTGCATTCTGGGCCCAGACCCTCCTCTCCTGGGAAGCCAACACACCATCTCAGACCAGCAGACCCCAGACAAGTGCTGCACCTGGAGTGGCACCGCCCTGGTCATCTCCTTCACCAGAGCCTGCAACAGGCTGATTCCAGTTTGCAAAAATCATTGTCACGTAGTATTGGCTGGAATACTTCTACGCAAAAGATCACACATTATCAATTATCTGTTCTGCCTGAGGTACAGTTTATAAATGAAAGGTGGGTTAAATGCTTGAGTACTTCTTTTTTTCAAAACAGTATTCAAAATAATGAGACGGTTCCTTTGCATCCTACAAATATGACGATGAAGGGTTTTGTTAGCGTCCTTGCGAACTCAAGAGTTAGCTGCTTTCATGAATGCTTCAAGTTTCCGCCCATGACCAGCTACAAAAAGGCTCCTAACCCTGTCTCCCAGCCCCAGCCACCCTGCAATGGCTTCCTCGCTCTCCAGCATGACAGAACACTCCACACCCATCTTGTAGGGTCCTCCCAGACCTGGAACCAAGCACCGTGCCAGGACTGCTTCTTTTGCTGTGAAGTGACCCCGGCCTGGGTCCTGGAGCTGTTCACTGCCGCAGGATCTGCCACCATTGCTATACCTTGTCAGTGGGCAGAGTCAGAAGCAACAGGCTTAACTCCCAAATACCTCATGAGGACAGTCACGCTTATAAAATTTTTCTAAAACACTCCTGCTTTCTCTCCTCTAATATTTCTGTGACATGGTTTCTTTTTTCTTTTCTTTTTTGAGATGGAGTCTTGCTCTGTCGCCCAGGCTGGAGTGCAGTGGTGCGATCTCAGCTCACTGCAACCTCCACATCCTGGGTTCAAGTGATTCTCCAGCCTCAGCCTCAGTCCCAAGTAGCTGGGACTACAGGCGCACACCACCATGCCAGGCTAATTTTTTGTATTTTAGTAGAGACTGGGTTTGACCATGTTGCCCAGGCTGGTCGCAAATTCCTGAGCTCAGGCAATCCACCCACCTTGGCCTCCCAAAGTGCTGGGATTATAGGCATGAGCCACCGTGCCTGGCCGACGTGGTTTCTTTTATACCCTCCACCACTCCATCTCCTACTTCCAAGAATCTGAAATGAATCCAGTTATGACTTTTTCTCAAGAACAAAACTGAATATACCCTATGTCCCTCTGTTAACACCACTTACATTTTTTTCTTTTTTTTTGGAGACAGAATCTCGCTCTGTCACCCAGGTTGGAGTGTAGTGGCATGATCTCGGCTCACTGCAAACTCCACTTCAGGGCTCAAGGGATTCTCATACCTCAGCCTCCCCAGTAGCTGGGACTACAGGGGGACACTTACCATGCCCGGCTAATATTTGTATTTTCTTTCATTTTTCTTTCTTTTTTTTGAGACGGAATTTTACTCTTGTCACCCAGGCTGGAGTGCAATGGCGCGGTCTCAGCTCACTGCAACCTCTGACTCCTGGGTTCAAGTGATTCTCCTGCCTTAGCCTCCCGAGTAGCTGGGATTACAGGCGTCTGCTACCACGCCTGGCTAATTTTTGTATTTTTAGTAGAGAATGGGTTTCGCCATGTTGGCTAAGCTGGTCTCGAGCTTAGCCAACCTCAGGTGATCCGCCTGCCTTGGCCTCCCAAAGTGCTGGGATTACAGAAGTGAGCAACCATGATCAGCCTCTTTTATTTTTTATTTTTTTTTTGAGACAGTTTCACTTTTGCGGCCCAGGATGGAGTGCAATGGCACAGCTTCAGCTCACTGCAACCTCCGCCTCCCGGGTTCAAGCGATTCTCCTGCCTCAGCCTCCCAAGTAGCTAGGATTACAGGTGCCCGCCACCACACCCGGCTAATTTTTGTATTTTCAGTAGAGATACAGGATTTCGCCACGTTGGCCAGGCTGGTCTCGAACTCCTGGCTTCAAGTGATCTGCCCGTCTCGGCCTCCTGTAGTGCTGGGATTACAGGCATGAGCCACCGCGCCTGGCCACTTAAATTTTTTACTAACGTATCATACTACTGAATCTGCTTTGGATGTAAGTGTTAGTAATATTCAAATTTGTGTCTGTTCTTTCAGAAAATCAAGGATAAAAGATTGGTGTAGTGGTTCACGTCTGTAATCCCAGCACTCTGGGAAGCCAAGGTATCCGGGAGGATCCCTTCAGGCCGGGGGTTTGAGACCACTACAAGCAAACATAGCAAGATTCCGGCTCAAAAAAAAAAAAACCACAAAAATTAGGCACAAGATCCATCTCTTTTAAGTACTAGACATATATTAATACTAATAAAAGCAAAGTATTTTTCAACCTCAACAAATAATTATTAGGCTTTAATATAATCTCAGGTTAAAAAGGAAAATTGAGGATAACTCAGAATATCATTTTAAGTCAATGATACTACTATATGTCCCATTAAGAAGTTGGCGTAAGAGTTAGTAATAAGGTTTATCGTTACTAGTCGTATAAGTCATAAAAAAATAATTTTAAAGGGCTTAATTCTTTTCCCCCAGAAAAACACAAGCTGAACGTGTATTTTTAATGATAAATATTAAAAAGATCTTTCAATATCACCTTATCTGCTTTAATATCTTCCTGTTCTGACAGCCAGTGGTTTGGAGGACAAAAATTTCTCCTAGTGTCTCTGGACTTCAACATTTTCACTAGATTGGTGATAACCTGAAAAGAAAGAACAAATCCGTGTCACACACGTGAGCTCGGCAGCCACAATGCACGGTGAGCAATACATTGACTAAGAAGGAGCGCACAGCGGTGGCGCAGGCACCCGGTCCAGCCGGACACCAAACCCGCCTACAGAAAAGGCTTCCATCACAGTAATGTATACAAAGCAGTTATCTGCCAATACATGCAGAACAACAAACACAAATACATGTACACGATAATTTTTTAAGTTACAACAGAGGTGGTGATTAAGCTTTGAAACACAAATTTGGTGGCAGCTAAATGACAAGAACTCATGAACACAAAGAAGAAAAGGACAGACATTGGGATCAACTTGAAGGGAGAGGGCAGAAAAGATGACTCCTGGGGACCAAGCTTAATACCTGAGTGATCTAATGATGTGTACAACAAACTCAATGACACGTTTATCTACGTAACAAAACTTCACATGTACCCCCAAACCTAAAATATTAAAAACAAACAACCCCCCCCCACCACGAATTTGGAAATGTCTTAGCTCATCTGAGTTCTAATGAAAGATACCTTTAAGTGGTGCAATTTTGTAAAACTTTTTCCTGAAATAGCATTTCTGAGTTTTCTGAGAAACAATGTACTAAGGGCACTAGGGGAAAAAAGCAGCACCCCAGATATCACTGTCACATCTCCCAAAGAGAAAAACAATTTCAGCATTTGCCTCACATAAGCAAATGAAGTTAGGTTTGTGATCATAACTCTAGAAAAATGGAGTCTGATCTCCTTGATAACCTTTCCAAACAGTCTGGCCTGAACACACTTCGCTATATCATCACAGGTTAGTATTTTATCATGGCTTTTAAAAACTACAATATTCTTTCAGAACAGTTCCTCTCTGGTTGTGCAGTGAGTTCCTCACAAATAGAATCCAACTAGCCACCTTGGAACCTAGCAGGTACTAAATGACTGACTTGGGATCAATAATTGTAAATTTTATAATATATGATTAAAGAGATCTAATAGCACTACTTTAAAAAGACCTAAAGTTCTCTATCGAATAGAAATGCATTTTTTAATAAACAAAGATAAATCAAAATTGTAAATCCAACATTTTAAATGTCTACAACCAGGACTGATCATATAATTACTACAGAGCTCAAGACAGCGTTTTCTGAAAAAGTTGGCCAGGCCTGTACGCATGCTACCTCTAATTAAAGACAATGGAAATCATCACAGAAAAAACAAAATCAGGACAATCTGATTTATAATATACCCACCGGATAGATTAGAAATAAGATTTCTAATATATACTAATTTATTATAATTTATATTATATATAATATATAAATTTATGATATATCTAATATATAATGGATATATTAGATATATTATAAAGATCACACAATCAATTGTTGAGATTTCCCTTTAAAATTCCAAAATTTAGCATTTACATACAATGAAATACAAATGCTTATTTTATGAAATGCAAACCCAAGGCATGCAGGGATACTAGAAATTCTGTGTGCCTAAGGAAAAAAGGGAAGGGTCCTTGGGTTGATATCTCAGGCCACTGCAATGTGGACACCCCTTGAATGACCTACCCATGGACAGAGAAAAAGTGTTATTTGAGTGATTTGCTCATGCAGACAACACTGCACAGTAAAAACCCACTCAAGATCAAAGATACACCTTTGTAAGTGGTGGATATTTCTTACCAATTCAGAAGTGGTGATTATCTTGTGGCATTTTAAAACCTATCACAACGCTATGGAAATATCATCCTTCTTAAATGAGTGGAAATGTTCAGCTAAATAATCAGGGTACAGTGGAGTCAGTTATTCCTTGACGCTTGACTCCGTGGTGTTGCTCAGGGGCCCAGCTGCACACACAGCTCACAATTAACGGTTTCTTATGCAGCCTAGGCAGACTGGGGAGAACCTCATTACTGGTTCTGTCTGGTTAACTGTTCGGCTGAAACAAAGTACTGTCACTGACCTAATACAGTAATTCTTGAAAGTCATTCATTTTATTCTTCAAAAGTAAAGACGAAATCTCACTGAGCTATGCTAATTACATGTGCTATCCTTGTATGGGATAAATTCAGGTAGTACACACACAACACACACCCTTCCAACAGTAACAGAAGTACAATCTTTTTGTTTGAAGATGATCGTGTCTGGTCTTTCCATTTTTATGACCAATTAAATTGATACTTTAAATCTAGATTTAATAGTTACCATGCTGAAACTGGCCCTTTCATAATCACCCCAACCGTTAACAAAGGTCATGCTTTCTGACATATTTACATACTTAACTGCGCCATCCCACAGAATCCTGGGGTCCCTATGAATTTATCATTCCCACAGAAACTTAGCTTTATTGAGGGGGTAACTTGCTCCAGGTCGGGCAAGGGGAAGATCAGGTCTGCCTAACTCCTAGACATCTATTTCTATTCAATCTCTGTTCATGAGAACATATATTTTCTATAGATTACAAACATTATCAAATTATATGAGACAAGTTCTCATTTACATTCTTCTACTAAATTATTATAAAATTAAATGTTAAAAATTCCAATATAGTGTATCCTCTTTCATATTTCCAATCCTAAGTATGAAAAAAGAAGTAACCACATGTTACCAATATAACATGCCAGTATCATGGATTCTTGGTGAATCAAAAAAACGGGGTGGAGGGAGACGGGGAGAAAGGCGGAGGAAAGGAGAAGGTAAATAAGTGAGTCCAGCCAAGGGAGCTATGTTAAGGACAAGATATCAAGATAGAAGGCACTGTGGTAAGGCATGGTTTAATAAACATCAAATATATTTATATTTATTTATATCAAATAACATATTTTTAGTATAAATATGTCCAAAATATTGCTTTCTTTAAAGTATGTCCACAATATTGCATGGGACATAATTACATTTTTTAAAGTAATTGTGATTTATCCGTAATTCAATTTTTAACTAGGTGACCTGTCTTTTTATTTGCTAAATATGGCATGACTAGTCCTGGACCAATTCCCAAAATACTTATTTAGAGTATCAAATACCAAACCTTAAAATTCAACTAGGAACATTTTTCCCTCCTTTACATCAACTATTTTTCTCCTAAGTTTTTAACGAAAAATATAAACATGAAAATTTGACTGGATCCATTTTGTGATCTCGAAACACCTTAACACATTCCTTTTTTCCACATTCACTTTCAGAATCACAAACTCAACTGCTCTACAAGTATCTAGCACCAAAAAGGGAAAGTTTGTAGAGACAACCATGCCCAAATCACATAAAGTGACTACATCTGCTCAAAGTGAGTTAGAGCCTGTGGCTCTTAACCTTTGCTGCATTTTAGAATCATCTGGAGTACTATGAAAAGCCCACAACGGGCATGCCGCCATCACTGACTCGAATTCAATTAGTCTGAGGTGGAGCCAGTCGAGTTTTCCACTGCTCCCCCAGATGACTCTGATAGGTAGTTACGACTTGAGAACCAGTGTGGTAAGTTATATGAAATAAGATAGCAAACACTGGAACAACTAGCTGTATCTAGATGAATATACACAATTTTAGTGGATTTTAAGTTCTGGAATACAATAGCATTATGTTCATCTGATATGTTAACTCTTGTCCCTCCTCTCAAGTTCTTCCACGCTAGATCAAAACATTACATTAAATAAATGCAGAAAATACATTATTCAAGTACTAATAAATTTATTCAGAAACACACACACTGCCAGGCATGGTGGCTCACACCTGTAATCCTAGCATCTTGGGAGGCCGAGGCAGGCAGACCACTTGAGCCTAGGAGTTCAAGGCCAGCTTGGGTAACATGGCAAAACCCCATCTCTACAAAAAATACAAAAATGAGCCGGGTGTGGTGGCACATGCCTGAGTCCCAGCTACTAAGGAGGCCAAGGTGAAAGAATCACTTGAGCCTGGGGGATGGAGGTTGCAATGAGATCAAGCCACTGTACTCCAGCCTGGGCAATAGAACGAAACCCTGTCTCAAAAAAAAAAAAAAAAAAACCCACAAAGGTACACAACTGTTACACATGCTCGATTTTAATGTGCCATTTGAATGAAAAATAGGTGATGCTGTAAGGTTTCCCTTAACTCCAATATTAAAAAGATCAAGTAGATAACTGCTTAGAAACATACCAACTCCTTATAAAAATCACACTTGGCAACTGTTCAAGGTAAACATTATAAATTAACAGGCACTGTTTTCACAAGATCTCTATGTTTGAGAGTTCATGGCAATGATGATCATAAGAAAATCTTGCTTAACTGACCTTGGGGAAATATTCTTAAGCACTAACTATATTATCACAAATGTATATATAAATTAGACAACAAGGCTATCAATCCTAAATTGTGACATTTCTGTATGGAGACGATGGATATTTAGATACAGTATTGCAACCAAAAAATTAAGTACATATAGTCCAAGTTTTGAAGGGCAACTGAAAGACTAATTGCATCATAACATAAAATAAAAGTATCTTTTTTTTTTTTTTTTTTTGAGACGGAGTCTTGCTCTGTCACCCAGGCTGGAGTGCAGTGGCCGGATCTCAGCTCACTGCAAGCTCCGCCTCCCGGGTTTACGCCATTCTCCTGCCTCAGCCTCCCAAGTAGCTGGGACTACAGGCGCCCGCCACCTCGCCTGGCTAGTTTTTTGTATTTTTTAGTAGAGACGGGGTTTCACCATATTAGCCAGGATGGTCTCGATCTCCTGACCTCATGATCCGCCCGTCTCAGCCTCCCAAAGTGCTGGGATTACAGGCTTGAGCCACCGCGCCTGGCCAAAAGTATCTTTTTTATCTTGAATGTGATATGTAAAATCTGGTAACTAAAACCAAATAACTGAGTTAACTATTTTTCTTTTTTTTTTCTTTCCAGAGTAGATGTAGTCCTGAAACCAGATGAGTTGGTTCTTTAAAAAGCAAAATACAAAGCATACTTAGCACACAATTTCCAGGTTCTGAAGTGCAGTAAATGTGTAATGTGGGAAATACATCAAACGAGAATGGATTTTTACAATTTGACTTCATAAGAAGAATATATAAAAGTAATGTGTCAGAAAAAGCTCTAAGAACACGACCTCATTGGAAAACAACCGTTTTCCTCAACTGAGTTGTGTCAGGCGAGCAGCAGCTGGTGTTTCTCTCCTGTGTGCTTCCACAGGCCCAGCCTCTGCGGTTTGCTGTTTCCCACTGTCATTAGCTGAATGCATGTCTCCTTCATTACATAGTGATACTGCAGGAACAGGCACCCAGTGTGAATTCATTCATGATCCCTTAGCATAGAGCTGTGTCACTACGGGTGGGATGAATACTGTGAATGTTCAAATAACTGAGAATAAACACTCCAACCTATGAAAGTCATGAAGTATCTGGTATGCACTGCTGCTGTCAAGGGTTAACCCAATTTTATATAGCCCCTAGTTACCACTTGTTAACCCACTTATGCCTAGTGTTCCATTATTGGAACGCTAAGCTTGTGGGATTTACATTCTACTGCTCAAGGTCATGGCCAAGGCCTGATTTTTTCACACAAAACATTTGCAACCTCTGGCATAAACAAGTTAGAAACTGGTGTATTTTGAAAAACAGTATTCTTCAGCACATATTTAAAACATTCTAAAATTACTTCATATAGTATCCACTTTAGTCAAAAAACAAAAAAATGAATCAAATCTTCGTAACAGAAAAGGCTATGGCATAGCGCTACAAGCTTTAGGTCTCTTGGTTGTAACATGGACAGCTAAATGGCCGCATTTTAGGATTATATTAATAGGGCACTGCTGTTGCTTTCCTACTTTTTAAAAATAGCTTTTTGGAACTGAAAAAAATACAACTTAACCACTAAGGAAGTAAAAAACTCACAATATGGGTCTCTCTCTCTCTCTCCATACAGACATATGGATAATGAGGGCATGAGAACCTTCCTCATTCCCTGCTACTTCCTGTTTCCCTATCACAGGTGGTAACTCCTGTTAAGTTTGCTGGATGCACACAGACATCTCAAAACAGGATTTCCTATCTCATCAAGCTAAAGTAATTATAGCTATAAATTACACTTCAAGAGGAGTTTATAAATTTGATAAATGCATAAACTGTTTTAGCAGTGTCAAGGCAGGGCTTAGAAAATGACCTCAATTCTTATAGTGACAAAGAAAGATGACTCTATCCACTTAAAATTCTATGTTTCTGTGACCAGCCAACAGAGCCTCTCACACAAATGACTTTGGGAGGACCATGATACGACTGAAAAATGAAAATGGTCAGTGTTGAAGGAGTCAGGTCTCATCATTCGCAATTCTGTCAAAATCAATGGAAGGCAGGAGATCATGGGCAAAATGCTTTTGCCTTCTTTGGTTGATTCTACCTCGAATTCTTCAACTCAAATTTGGTACAACAATAATATGAAAAATGCCAATAAAATTTTTATTCTTTTCAGAAGGGGAATGTAGAATGGTAGCTGGTTCTATCATCATATATATGACCTCAAGTGTAAAAACAAATTATAGTATCTTTCTCGCAGAACTATTGCATTAAATGAATATAGGCAAAGCTCTTAGAATACTGCCTAAAACAGTTAATTACAGAGGTGTAAGTTCATGTATCTTCATAATATAGTATTTTCTTAAAAGAAAAGCTAATAGCAGCTGATTACTCAAAAATTATGCAGTGATTTTTATTTTGGGGGGCTCAGCTCAACAGCAGGTAGCATAAAATGGTGGCCAAAGAACAGAAATCCTTTAAAAAAAAAAAAAAAGGTCTTTAAACAATTCTCAACTCAAAAGGTC
>NW_012115154.1:25348224-25359770 GCF_000951035.1 Colobus angolensis palliatus | reverse complement strand
TATGGCATTATTAAGTTCAGAGATTTCTACATACTAAAGATAAGCCTGTCATATGGAAAGTATGAAGCTCTCAACAGGTGCTATAAAACAGTGAAACGATCTGATATCACACACAACACCTGATATTCCACATCATGGAAAGCTTTATTGTTAATAAAGACCCCAGGGTTTAATCAAATATGGAAAGGAAAACAAACACGCTACCTGTAACACCCATGTCCAGGAAAAGCTTAGGTAAGAATTGTAAGTTTTAAATAGGTGAGATTGCTTATTTTTTAACATAGAAAATTTGCAAAATTGTCGATCTTTGAGAAAGGATATAGTAAAGGCTTACCATGTGACCTTTCCAGTTTACTTAGGAATACAGAAATAGGTAATTAAAATAAATTGTGCAAACATATATTACATCAATCTGCCCAAATTATAAATTCAATGATGCATTAGGACTGTATTCACTGCAATCAAAACATTATCAGTTACTGCTGCTGCTGCTAATGCTCATGCTCCTAAGAGAAATGTGTTGTAAAACCAGGCAGAACGGGCTGGAGAGAGACTCTCGTGGACCTGGAGGATGAATAAGCATTCCTTAATTAGCCCATCAGGGTAAGTGCAAGCATTAATGGGCCCTTCCTAAAGTCTAGCTTGACATCTTTCTCCAAACACGGCCAAGAAGAAAGTTCCATTAGCAATATTAATACAAGCTTAGTTGATCATTTTCATTCAATTAACTTCTTTCAATTAAATAGATAGCTTGACAAAAGCAGTGATAAAAGACCCAAAGGGACAGCTGATGACTCGAACTGAACATTAGTGTGCGAGAGGTCGCTGGTATTAAACGGACTGTAAATCCAGCATTCAATTTGGAAAATGCACTTCTTCTGCTCTCACTCCTTTAATGAGCAATTTTAGCTGACTAGATGTGTTTGCTGCAGAAATTTCATGGGAAGTCAAGCACCCTTTTCCTTTTCTTTTTTTCCGTCCCAACAGTTATGTTCTCACTGGTGGTGGGTTCCTGCCAACATTCCAGCCATACTAACTCAAAACTTCACTTTCTGGTTAAGAACGAAGATATGTTAAAATAATTTATATACAACTAGCATTAAAAATTAATGACCTATTTTACCTTGTTAATCAATTTTTGAAAGGTTTGAAAAAATAATAAAATCTAAGAAATATTTACTCAAAAATAAAAACATTTTAAAAACTGTATTTATATTTCATCGTGTCACAGTTAAGTAGTTAGGGCCACATAGAAAAGATGCACGTAACACGGTTTAAAAAACATAGTTTTAAGTGAGACAAATGTAAATTAAAATGAAAGTAATTTTAGTTAATTAAATTACCTTAATCAAAAGTACTAAAATTACTTTTCTTAATTAAAAAGTTGTACAGGCCAGCTGCAGTGGCTCACGCCTATAATCCCAGCATTATGGGAGGCAGAAGCAGGAGGAACCCATGAGGCCAGGAGTTTGAGACCAGCCTGGGTAACACAGTGAGACTCTGGCTCTACAAAAAAACTAACAAATTAGCTGGGCATGGTGGCACATGCCAGCAGCCCGAGCTCCTCAGGAGGCTGAGGTGAGAGGATTGCTTGATCCCAGGAGTTCAAGGCTGCAGTGGGGTATGATGGTGTCACTGCACTCCAGCCTGGGAGACACATCAAGTCCATGTATATATTTAAGAGAAAAAAAAAAAAAAAAGTCTTGCAAATTAAAACATGTCTGAAACAAACCTGCATTTTTATTCCTCTGCAATGGTCAAGACAAAAAATGCGTATATTTTTCAATGTCAGCAAACAAAAAAAATACATATACTCTATACCTTAAATAACTGAATCCATCGTTTCTGTTCCATCTGTATGCATTGTTGCATTTCAGAGCTAGTAGTAACTCCAATACTCTGAAATGCTGTAATATATTCTTCTCGAACTTCTGGTTTGGTTTCTGGATAAGCCAACTTGATGATCCCCAGGCATGCATCTCGAAGGCATCGAGACAACATTATCAGCTCTTCTAAAGTAAAAGGCATCATTGATGATTGTCTTTGACCTACAACTAAAAAATACAATCCAATTTTCTATCATTTCTTTTTCCATCTTTTAACACACACTGAAAGACTTAAAGAGTTTAAAACTTTTCTACTGTCTATGAAAACTGATGGGCCATGTGGCCAGCAGCAAACTGGTTTCTCAAAATCCTTACCTTCTATGGGATCACCGAAGAATTCGTTATCATGTATGGAAATTAGTGAATGACTAAACAAGGAGCTAAAAAGGTAAAAGAGTGGGATGATTCGACTAGAATCTTCAAAAGACATAGGAGAACCCCTGGATATCACCTGAAGCAATGGTACCATAGACCTTGAATTAAAGAAAAGAAGAAAAAAACCAGTCACTTTACAATTAGTCTTAGTTTGGGAACTAATTAAAACATAACATCAAACAAATATCATCAGGGAAAGTAACATTTACATTAGGAATTAAACTATTTAAAGGCAAGGTCAAGTCGCCATGGCAATGCAGGTGAATAAACAGCATAGATTAATACATAAAATAGCATATACCACCCCACTGATCTTCACTGAGGTTCCTGCTACCTACATCAACCGGATAATGAGGTTACTAAGAGTGAGCCAGTTGTTCCCAGGCTAAGGCCCTAAGAAGAGTTCTAATAAGGCCGCTATTCAAGACACACACGTACTTTACTTTTACGAGGAAACCATCCCCTTCCCGTCTACTCCACATATTTAATAAAAGGCAAATCATTCTGCTCTCAAGAAAAATTTATCCAGCCACTTACTTTTGGTAAGGCTGAAAGCTATTCAATATTGAAGCCAAACTGTAACCTTAAGAAACAAAGTTTTCGGTTCTCTACAGTGGCCTTGCTCCCACTGTTTGCTTTATTCATCCGCTCCCATCCTGCTCCTGCTTTTACAGCAGCTAAGGTGGTCTTTACTCAGCAGCCTCTGTCACCCATCAAGAGCTATGATATGATAAATTAATTAGCCAGGTGTAATGATATGTGCCCACAGTCCCAGTTACTCTGAAGGCTGAGGCAGAAGAATGGCTTGAGACCAGGAGGCGGAGGATGCCATGAGCTGAGATTGCGCCGCCACTGCACTCCAGCCTGGGCAACAGAGCCAGATTCTGTTTCAAAAAACGTTTAAAATGTTAAGAAAAAAAAAAAAAAAAGGCCAGGTGTGGTGGCTCACACCTGTAATCCCAGCACTTTGGGAGGCCGATGTGGGTGGATCACAAGGTCAGGAGTTCAAGACCAGCCTGGCCAACATGGTGAAACCCCGTCTCTACTAATGACACAAAAAATTAGCTGGGTGTGGTGGCGTGTGCCTGTAATCCCAACTACTTGGGAGGCTGAGGCAGGGGAATCACTTGAACCTCGGAGGCAGAGGTTGCAGTGAGCTGAGATCATGCCATTGCATTCCAGCCTGGGAAACAGGGTGAGACTCCGTCTCCAAAAATATAAACAAACAAATAAAAAACAGCTACGATATATTAAATTGACTTATTTCACCTAGAACTTCTTCCTTTTCTCTCGTTTTTAAGTCTGGTTCCTTGTCTTATGGAACATTTAGCTAACACAGAATCACCTGCAAGCTCTTTATATAATGTCCACGGTCCCCTCTACCAAGTCAAATCAATCACAGACATTGTGAGCAAGATCACTCTCTTATCTCCCCAAATATCCATTTCCACAGAACTACAGGTATATAGTAGATGAGAAGAAACCAGGAGTCAGGATCTACAAATCACATATGAAAGCAGAGCAGAAGGTAAGACCACTTGTTACAATTAGCAGGGCCATAAGGAGCTTGGCTGAGCCACCTGGAGCTTTTGAGTCTCCATGGTACATGGTTCAGGGGAGGGCACTGCCATCATCAACTGCTTTGAGAACAGGAACCCATATGTGCACCCGAAACTATTCCCACAGAGAAGATACACTATGTCCACATGCTACACAACCGGAGCATACATGATTCCTATTTGCAGTTGTGACACTCTGCATTTAGCACTATGCTGAATGGATTCATCAATTAATGAATGAATGCCATCCATCCAAAATTTAAACGTTGTAGGGACAAAGCACAATTGTCCTACCTCATTGCAGAAGCCAAGATGACACAAAAAGTGGGATTGGCAAGAAGGATACGTGCCAATGCTGTCCTGCATACAGGGCATGAATGAGACACAAGTCTCTTAGTTCTCTGCTGACCACTCTTTCTGCTATAAACACTGACTCAAATATTCCTCTGAAAACAGGTCAATCTCAAGGACTTACATGCAAATAAAGAGTCTGTAACTTACTGTAATGGAAAAGACATTGATTCACACATAACTCAGGGGAGCTAGGTGAATTACTGACCACCGATGAGACCCGAGGCAATCCCTAACCTCTGTCTAGATCTTGAGAACAAGGGTTTTCACATTGTGTGCCTGTGGGAACCACTCCTCCTCCTCGTTCAACGTCCCCTACCCTTGCAAAGAGCTTTTAGTCTTAAGAACGGATTCTTGCTTTAACAGGTTTCAGAATACTACTGTAGACTGTTTTGAAATTATTTATCAAACAGCCAACACTGGCACCTACTGCCCACACTGAAGACTTCTGGGCACAGCATCTCTGCTATGTCATAGTCAAGGGATGCCTAATGGAAAAAGTACCAGCTGGCTATGGGTTCCTTCATCCTTCAAGAAGGAAACTAAACTGGCTGATTACAATAGCAAGTACTGAAAATCAGGTACACAAATAAAGATGTTATTTGCAAAATGTCTGATGTGCCAAAATTCACTATCCATCTGGAGATTGTTTACATGTGGTCTGCTAGACTGGGGTGAAGAACAGTGCGTCTCGGTTGGCCCCAAACCACCTGCACCTCAATCACCTGATGAGCCTGTGAGGTCGCAGTCTCCAGGGTTTCTAACCCAAGTCCTAGGGCAGGATCAGAGAATCCGATTTTTTTTTTTTTTTTTTTTTTGAGACAAAGTTTCCCTCTTGTTACCCAGGCTGGAGTGCAATGGCACAATCTCGTCTCACGAGAATATGCATTTTAACACGCTCCCCTGATGGTACTTCTGCCCACTAAAGCTGAAAGTCCTAGCAATGCAAGCCTTACTGTGAAACTATTTTTGACTTGAACTGAATGCCAGTTTCAGAAAATTAGTCATTTCATTTTAAACTTTATTCCCAGTAGGAAATATGAGACATATACAGATGGTGCCTGACTTACAATGGTTCAATTTAGGATTCTGCAACTTCAAGATGGTCAAAAGCGATTCCCATTCAGTAGAAACCGTACTTCGAGTATCCATAAACCACTCTGTTTTTTCACTTTCAGTACAATATTCAATAAATTACATGAGACATTCAACACTTTATTATAAAATTGGCCTAGTGTTGGATGATTTTGCCTAGCTGTAGGCTAATGCAGGTGTTTTGAGCACGTTTTAGGTAGGCTGGGCTAAGCTGTGAGGCCTCAGTAGGCTAGGTGTCTTGAATGCACTTCAACTGATGATGTTTTCAACTTACAACGGGTTTATCAGGACACAGCCCCATTGTACCTCAAGGAGCATCTGTATTGAGAATGTATTAATACACTGTCAGTTTCTTGAGGGACTTCATTCTAATAAATTAAACAAGTAAAAAGACATTCAAATTCTCAAACTGTCTTTTAATAAGATTTATAAAACTACCCTATCATAAAATAGTATTAATAATTTAATATAATTAACAATATCCCACTTTTCTTTCACACACCATGACTCCATTTCCTTAGCAAGAGACAAATGCCATAAACAAATAAGCAATTATCAGGCAGAACTACGACAGCGTCTCTGTTGCTAAGCTGGGGCACTTATGGGTAAATGACAATTTCCTGTCCTAATGATTCTCAATCTCCTTCTGCCCGAAACAAACCTGTCACTAATGAAAACCAAGGTTGGCACAGTCAGAAGTGGCTGAAATGCACCAAAAAACACAACAAAGCATACCTAAAATCCTGTATTTTGGTTTGGAAATGAAAGAAAAGATTTCTCAAGACAGTAAATCATTCTAGCAGTCTTTCGTCTAGAAAGCATTTCTAGGAGTGCTTTAGCCACCCATTGTTGATGCAAGATAAACTCAACCTTTAGGACTTTCACCAGTCACAGTGGCAGCATTAAAACTCCCCCGTTCCTCACTCAAGATGCAATTTAAAAAATGAAAAATTTTAAGTCATAATATTGAGAAACTGACATTCCCCTTTCATTAGTATGAACTGTGTTGCCCAGATGATTTGAACACCAGTTCCATCATAAAGGGGCTGACTGTGCCTGGCTGAATAACATACGCATATCTTTTGCTCTACATATTGCATGAAAAAGCTCAAAATCCAGAAATCTCCACAAGAATTTTTATTATGACTGCACACAGCAAGTCAGATTGCAGATGAGCACGTGTTTATATTTTAGATATACCACCCCAATCCACCACAAATTCTTTCTTCTAACTTCTTGTTCCTAAAAAGAAACCAAGACCGCTTCCTACACTCCTGCCCTACAACTGACATGTGTCTTCCCAGCACCAAATGAACTGGTCCACAGCATGGAGCCAGTAACGGTGACTGCTACTATCGCCGCTCTCAAGAGCATGACATGCAGGTGGCATCTTGTAAGTTTAGTCTCCAATTAACTGAATTACACACTTCATCTTTTCCGATTACAGTACAGGGGGACTGGCTTAGACTTCTTTTTTTTTTGAGAGGAAGTCTTGTTCTCACCCAGGCTGGACTGCAGTGGCATAATCTCGACTCACTGCAACCTCCGCCTTCCAGGTTCAAACGATTCTCCTGCATCAGCCTCCCGAGTAGCTGGAATTACAGGCACGTGCCACCATCCCCGACTAATTTTTGTATTTTTAGTAGAGATGGGGTTTCACCATGTTGGCCAGGCTGGTTTTGAACTCCTGACCTCACGTGATCCACTAGCCTCGGCCTCCCAAAGTGCTGGAATTACAGGCGTGAGCCACCGCGCCCGGCCGGCTGAGACTCCTGGCAGAGGAAAAATTCAACAACAGAGTACTAGGCTAAGTCAGTTTACCATGAAGGATTTTAAGTACGAAATTCCTACCTATTACACACTCAATTAAAATATGTATGTCAAAGACACTATTTTTTAAATTACACGATTCAAATAAGAAAAATCTAATTATTTTAACAAATGTTTAAAAATGTCTACACTGTTCTAATGTTTGCAGCAGTCTTAAATTTACTTCAAATCTGTATTTTCACTGTGAAAAGAATAGTAGAATCATATGGAGCAAAGTAATTTCCAAATGTCTACCATTTTAAAAATGGCTAGGATATTTAAAGCAAACTTACCTTCAGATAAAACCATACTCTCAATAATATATACAGATAAGTAACTGTTAAGATTAGACACTGATTTTTCTTTTTGTGCAACTGAGACCATCTGGAACTTTCCCTCTAATATGAAATAAGTCCAGTATAAGCAGGACTTAAAAACAGGTTCTGGCAGCATTTCTGATTAGGCTGCTACTTTCTGTGCCTGTGAGCTCAATTTATAAGTCTGTATAATACATACCCTGTGATCATCCGTGTTGACATGGAAGATATTAGAAACCAAAGATGTCTCAGAAACCTGGCATTAAAGGCTAAACTGTAGAGAAGCCTAAAAAGGAATAGGGGAAAAACACAGAACAGTAAGCAATTACTTAGTCAAAACATTTCTTTAAAAAAAAAAAGCGATACACTGAAGATCAACATACAGTTTAGCAAATCTCTGTGCTAATACCACAAAAAGCTGCCTCAGACAACCAGCCATTTGATGAGAACACCGAGACACGGCTCCCAAAGGTGTCAATCTGCGCTGTTACCAAGCTAGGAAAGCGCCTCCTCCCCCATGGCTGTGAGACCTACCCCAAAAGATGAAGATATAAGTTGTTTTCATGCACAAGTTGAACCTGCTCCCCCTCTGCTACATATCATATTAATATGCCACAATATTCTATATGACTATTGTTATTACTGCTAATACTGTTTTTTTTGTTTTTTTGTTTTTTTTTTGAGACAGGGTCTTGCTCTGTTGCTCAGGCTGGAGTGTAGCACCACAATCCCGGCTCACTGCAACCTCCACCTCCTGGGTGGAAGTGATTCTCCTGCCTCAGCACCCTGAGTAGCTGGGATTACAGGTGCCCGCCACCATGCCTGGCAAATTTTCGTATTTTTAGTAGAGATGAGGTTTCACAATGTTGGCCAGGCTGGTCTTGAACTCCTGACCTCAAGTGATCCACCCGTCTCAGCATCTCAAAGTGCTGGGATTACAGGCGTGTGCCACTGCACCTGGCCTACTTAACACGTTTAAAATTTGTAGACTCAAGTCACTTTTCTTGAAATACAAAAAAATGTGTTGTTAACACCTCAAAAATAAATCTAAAAAATGTATCTTAAAGACTTGACCGGGCGCGGTGGCTCAAGCCTGTAATCCCAGCACTTTGGGAGGCCGAGACGGGCGGATCACAAGGTCAGGAGATTGAGACCATCCTGGCCAACATAGTAAAATCCTGTCTCAACTAAAAAGTACAAAAAACTAGCCGGGCGAGGTGACGGGTGCCTGTAGTCCCAGCTACTCGGGAGGCTGAGGCAGGAGAATGGCATGAACCCAGGAGGCGGAGCTTGCAGTGAGCCGAGATCGCGCCACTCACTCCAGCTTGGGCGACAGAGCGAGACTCGGTCTCAAAAAAAAAAAAAACAAAAAAACAACTGAACTCCATTCTTATTTTAATGTAATGCATTTTGAGATATCCAGATGGCAATAAGGGTACATCATTGAAAAAACAGTGAAAGCATGAAAGAGCATGTGAAATTTACCTAGAAGCAGGAAATCTTAAGCTAGAAAGAATCTATTAGATCATTCAGCTCAGCTATCTTTCCAATGTCTTATAGGCGAAAAGCAATGTTTGCATAAGAAAATAAAGGGGCAGTAATACATCTGTTCTAAGGTCCTTCCAGATCAGAAGTATTATGATTTTATGAAAACATGCATGATGTTTATCAGTCACATGCCATGACAAAGTGGGGACACACTGCATTCATTCCAGCAAGAGCAGAATCCCAAACGGAGTCTCCAACAAATATTACTTAATATTATTGGAAAATATTACTCAATAAATATTTAATATTATTGGAAAAATGAAAAAAAATGGTAATAATATAAGTTAAAGGAGACCAATTAAGACATGTAACTAAGTATGCTGTCTGTCATTAGTGTTCGAGCAAATTTCCACTTAAAAATCACTCTGAAATATGACCGGACATTGTGGCTCACGCCTGTAATCCCAGCAGTTTGGGAGGCTGAGGTGGGCGGATCACTTGAGGTCCGGAGTTCGAGACCAGACTGGCCAACGTGGTGAAACCCGTCTCTACTAAAAATAGAAAAATGAGCCAGGCGTGGTGGCAGGTGCCTGTAATCCCAGCTACTCAGGAGGCTGAGGCGGAAGAATCGCTTGAACTTGAGAGGTTGAGGTTGCAGTGAGCCGAGATCACAACACTGCACTCCAGCTGGGCGACAGAGTGAGACTCGGACTCAAAAAAAAAAACACTCTGAAAAAGATTATCCTGTTGAAAAGAGGAGCTGTATTAGAAAATGATAATGGACACCTTATCTCTGGGATATTTAAAATCCTTACCATATACCTGATAAGAGTGTTAACTTTTTTTCTTGCCTTTGTGGAGTTTTATTTGCCAAGAATACGCAACCGTCATATGGAAAAAAGAGTAAGAAAAAAGCTATGAAAAACATGAACTTTTGAAATAATTTGAGAAGGTAGTATTTGCTTATTTTCTCTTTAGTCGAGAAACTTTTTAAAAAAATGTTATTAAAACAAAACAAGGCAAAATAACGTTAGCCACATTTCCTCTCATCTACCCAGAAACCATCAGTTAATGCCCTGCTATAAATCCATCTAGGTCCTTGTGTGTACACATGGAAACAAAAATGAGATCTTCCTACATGTTCTAAGAGAGTTTGTAACTAAGATTATAATTAACATCTTTCCATATGAATGTACACATATTTCTGGAATACCATTTTCAGAAATACACATTTAAAATACACATTTTAAAATTTGTATTTCAAGCTAATCTTGAGAGAATATTTACTAAATCACTCAATAAGCAATAATAAAACAAATTATTAAACTTCTAAAAATAAATTTCTGGGCCAGGCGCTCACGCCTGTAATCCTAGCACTTTGGGAGGCCTAGGTGGGTAGATCACCTGAGGTCAGGGATTCGAGATCATCCTGGTCAACACGGTGAAACCCCGTCTCTACTAAAAATACAAAAATTCGCTAGGTATGGTGGCATGTGCCTGTAATTCCAGCTGCTCAGGAGGCTGAGGCAGGAGAATCACCTGAACCTTGGAGGCGGAGGTTGCAATGAGCACAGATGGTGCCACTGCACTTCAGCCTGGGTGACAGAAAAAGACTCCCTCTCGAAAAAAATTAAAAAAGAAAGACAAATAGAGCCAGCGGAAGGTGGCAAAGGGCCGCAGGCCTGAGCTCGGTGCGCGGGAGACGAGGTCTTCTGGGCTGCGACCTCTGAGCACGCAGGATTTGCAGAACTTAATACGAATGTGAAGAACTTGCAAAGACACTTGAAAACGGCCAAAGGGATGACATATCAAGAAATAAATTGGCCTTGGCAGAACTGTATGAAAATGAAGTGGAGTGCAGATCTTCCAAGTCTGATAGACCTAATGCTGCAGTCTTCAAGAGCCCACGGACACCACCTCATCGTCATTCCCAGGTGGAGGATACAGACTGAGTAATTCCTTTTGTAAGCAGTCTGAATATATCTATGGAGAAAATCAGCTGCAAGATATTCAGATTTTGCTTAAACTGTGGAGCAATGGTTTCAGTTTAGATGATGGAGAGAGAATTGAGACCTTACAATGAATCAACAAATGCTCAAGTTCTGGAGTCTGCTGAGAGAAGAGAGGCTGCGCACACTGGCTCACGTCTGTAATCCCAGCACTTTGGGAGGCCAAGGGAGGCAGACTGCTTCAGCCTAGGAGTTTGAGACCAGACTGGGCAATGTGGTGAGACCTTGTCTCTATGAAAACTTGGGCGTGGTGGCTGTAGTCCCAGCTACTCATGAGGGTGAGGTAGGAGAATTGATAGAGCCCAGAAGTGCGAGGCTGCAGTGAGCCGAGATCACACCACTACACTCCAGCCTGGGTGACAAAGTGAGATCCTATCCCAAAACAATAAAAATAAATAAAAATTAAAAACTCTTCCTCTATAATATTAGATTTTAAAAAGATGAACTTTGTGAAGAACGCATGAGCATTTAAATTAGTTCTATGTTGTATACTGCATGTTTGTGACAGGATAAACATTCTAGCCATAATTGTGTAATCAGCTAGCATAAACATTTTTTTAAGAGATGAGGTCTTTCAAAATCCAATAAAAAAAATCTCGTATTTGATCGGTTGAGTAATTTCCTGCACTCAGTCCAAAATATCAAATGCATTGTTCC
>NW_012115154.1:25323398-25347559 GCF_000951035.1 Colobus angolensis palliatus | reverse complement strand
GCTTCAGTGCCTTGTTCATGGTGGCCAAGTGAATTTGGATATGGAGGATCATCAGGATCAAGAATACATAAAACCTAGATTAAGGTTCAAGGCTTTTAGTGGAGAAGAACAAAAACTTGAAAGCCTTACACCTAAGGAGGATAAATCAATACTTAACGCAGTTGTTCTTATTGATGATTCAGTGCCAACAACAAAAATTCAAATCAGGTTAGCGGATGGGAGTTGTCTGATACAAAGATTCAATAGTATACACAGGATCCTGGATGTCCGGAACCGGGAACTTTACTGTACAGTCTCGTCGTGAATTTGCAGCTCTTTATTCTTGTGGCTTCATTTTCGAATAAAGAGCTAACAGATGAAAACCTGACACTGCTAGAAGCAGGTATTCTTAACTGTGTTACTCCAGCAACTAAATAATACTGTTCCTGTCCCTGCAGTAGCATGTGGGAATAGATGATGTGTCATATTAGTAAGGACAATACCTCCAGCATTAAAAAAAAAAGATGATTATTTTTACAGTTAAATTTTGGTTTTATTATTATTCCGTCTTCCAACCCGAATATAGAGAAATTTGGATCAGGAATAGACCTTGAGATAAGTATGTTTGAGTTTTTAGTTGAAGGACTGGCTTATGTTGATAGTTTTTGGATTTGTAGGCAAATCAGTTTGTTACATGCTTAGTGTTAATGTAACAACATTTGTTTGCAGAAAAAAAAATGGACAAAATCCCTTTCTGAGAAATGCATTTGGTAAAATTTGCACTAGTTTCTTGATGCAGCACTGACCAACAGCCACTAAGAAATCTTTTTATCAAATAAGTTGAAAATCTGTAATAAATAATGAAAAGTGTCTATTTTGAAATTGTTTGATCATACAATAATTATTTAGCCTATTAAGATTTTACACATCCTTTTTACCTACTAGTAAATTTATTTACTATAGATATATTACTAGTTTAGATATATTACTAGCATCAGAAACTAAAGTTTTGCCTTGTATTTTACAGAATTATGACTGTTGTGAACTTAAACAGAAACACATAATGGTCAGCAATTCTTTTTTTTGAGATGGAGTTTTGCTCTTGTTGCCCAGGCTGGAGTGCAATGGCATGATCTCCGCTCACCGCAACCTCCGCCTCCCAGGTTCAAGACATTCTCCTGTCTCAGCCTCCCGAGTAGCTGGGATTACAGGTAAGTGCCACCACGCCTGGCTAATTTTTGTATTTTTAGTAGAGACAGGGTTTTTCTCCTTGTTGGTCAGGCTGGTCTCAAACTCCTGACCTCAAGTGATCCACCCACCTAAGCCTCCCAAAGTGCTGGGATTACAGGCGTGAGCCACTGCGCCCAGCCTAAAGGTCAGCAATTCTTAAGAAGATATGGTAAACAGCAACAACATTTCAAAATCAAGTAATTACAGTCCCTCCCAAAGCTTGCCTTGATCACATTCATTTACTCATTCAACACATTTTTCTAGGAAACTCACTATACATACTAAACACTCTTCTATGTGCTCAACCTAGAATGTCTTCTCCAGAACAAGACTAGTGCAGAAATACAGGAATGTATATTCTGTCAGACAGACTAGATCAAAAGAATTACCAGCATAACTGTTTGCATTTCTGAAGCCAGAAGTTTTTCCTTCTTCCCAGACACCACTTCATCCTTAGTTATCACTTCTGGTTAGTTTTCCATCGCCACCATAACAAGTTACAAAATGTGGCTTAAAATAGCACAAATTTATTATCTTAACAATTCTATAGGTTAGGAGTCCAAACGGGTTGCGTGGTGCTTTTAAGATCAGTTCGTTGGCAGGGTTGCAGAGGAGAATCATTTCCTTATCATTCCACCTTCTAGAGGACATCCACATTCCTTGGCTTGTGGCCTCCTTCTTCCACCTTAAAAACCAGCACTGTTTCTTCTCTACGACCTGTCTGTTATCACCTCTCTCTGGCGCCAGCCTAGAGGGCCTCTCTGCAGGACTCATGATTAAATTAGGTCCACTGGATAATCTGGGCTTATCTCCTTGTCTTGAAATCCACAGTAACCTTAATTACATCCGCAAAATCTCTTTTACCATTTAAGGTTACATACAGGTTTGGAGATTAGGACATTAACATTCTACATGGAACATTAGTCTTCTTGCCTACTACAGTGCCCCCCTATCCCCGCTCCACCCCTGTGTTAAAGATTCAGATCCATCACAAAGAAATTTACATCACTCATAGGTGCTCAAAAGTCACAACCCATTATTACAGCATCAACTCTAAATCCAAAATCTTATCTGAGTCTCACCAACTCAAAAGTCTCAAATCTCACATTAAAGCCATCTAAATTTGGGAGAGGATCTGGGTGTGATTTCTGGGGCATAATTCTCCTCCGTCTGTGCACTTGCGAACCTAGAGAACAAGTTATCTGCTCCCAAGTATGATGGCCTGACAGGCATACAGTAACAGTTACACACATTCCTGTTCAAAAAGCAGAAATTGAGATGAAAAAAGGAGCCATCAGCACCAATCAATTTGCAAAACCAGCTAGGCACCGTCCTTTAAGTTTCAAGGCCTGGGAGTAATCTTCAGCTCACTGCTCAGTTCTCTGGGCTTGTGACTGTCTCAGTCATCTTTACTTTTTCACGAAAGGTAGCACACGTTTGCAGCTGAGTATCAGCTTATCAGTTTGTTTCTTCTTTTATGTTCTCCAAAGCTTTCTGTTAAAAATGGTGGTTTTCTGCTGCTATAACATTGTCAAGTAACTTGTGGGTCTCTTACGTATGTCATGGGGATTCACTCATTTAGACAGAAGGCTCCTCACGTATCTTTCCTGGAAAATCCTGTCTCTATTTTTGGCTTTTTCTGAAATAGCTGAGAGGATCTATGATTCACACCCTTAATCTCTTCACAGAGCCTTTTGTGTGACTTGATACTCAGACCTTTTGGTGTTTCGGAAGTATCAGCAGGTTCTACAGCCATACCTTCATCACTCTCTCTAGAGAAGGCCGTCCTGACAGTGAATCTCTTAGTTTTAGTGGCTGTTGCTTTGAATAGGCCACGAATTTCCCAAATCATCAAGTCCTGGTTTCTTTATATGTAACAGTTCTTCCCTCAATTTATCTACCTCCTTCCACATCTTACTATAATCAACAAGAAGACAGCAGTCTGTACCTTCCACAGCTTGCTTAGAAATATCCTCAACAAAATATTGAAGTCATCGCTTAAAAATTCTGCTTTTCCCATAACTACAGGACACAATTCAGCTTAGCTTTTTGCCACTATGTAACAAGGACCCCTTTCCTCCAGTTTTCCAATAACATATTCCTCATTTTCTACCAACTGTCTATTCATGATGATTTCGATATTCTACAGCAATCGAGGTATTCTCTACAATACTTTCTTCCCTCAAGGCCTCCCTAGCATTAACATTCCACATTTCTACTAAGTCTGTTTAAGGCAATTCAGCTTCTTTCTGGCATGCTCCTCAGACTTCTTCCAGCCTCTACCTACTGCCCAAGTCCAGAGCCACTTTTCCATTTTTAGGTATTTGTTACAGCAGCACCCCAAGTACCTAGAAGTCTTTGATGCCTACTTTGCTGCCAGATGACTTGAATATACTACTAGATTTGGAATTCACCCTTCTCCAGGGTCACTGCTTATTTCAAAGCGGTGAATTTACCTGTGCTAGGGTTTTCATACTGGGAGTGCTACCAGAACTACCACAGGATGAAAGTGGTGAGCCCACCACTGCAGAGAAGTTTTCTCAGCACCGTAATTTAGAGGAATTCTTCTCAAAACAAGCCCTATTCCTTTTTCACTTACTAAAAATAACCTGGATAATGTATATCAGCCAGCTCCATTTCAAAAAGATTACCAGGGTAAAACAACTTTTTCATGGGTCAAAATCATCTTGAACATTGTAAATCAAAGGGCACTGTCCTGTTTTGGATTAACAAAACAGGAAAAACAACCAAACCTTGTAAAATTATTTGAAATTTTCTTGTTTTTATCATTTCAGTGCCTATAGATGCACATACAAAAACAACTGCCAGTTTTGTATATAATAGTCTTCCAAAATAGAGATTTACATTAGGAGAGAATTAAACATCCAGGAAGGATGAACAGTATTTCATGTGTGCTATGTAGTGTTTTGCTTCATTGAGAGTCATTTTCATGAATTATTTTTACTACTGCAGTCATCTTACATTTATAATCATCTCAAAAAAGACGTCACAATGAACAGACAACCACGTGTGAGGTCAGTCATTTTGCATGATGTACGTAATCAAAAAGTTTGAAATGTCTGTTTACTAATAAAGAATGTTTTCACTGAAAAAAACATCCAAAAAAACAAAGACAAATCTCTGACGGTTATTTAGTTTGGGGCTCTACTTCTAAAATGTAAAGAAGTGATATTCTTCTCTCACATAGTGGGATGGATTAAAAATTACTCATTAAGCTTTATTTAGCTGTAACAATCCCATGAGTTAATCAGTAAGCCAGGTCATAAATTCAGGTCAGTTTTCCATGGGGACTCTCTTGAGTTATGAAGGAGAACACAATGGAAGACACTGGCTCCTACATAAAGAGTCAAGGCCACCACAGCACGGCATCCTCTGAGAATTCCCGGCTAAGTCCAGGTGCCACAGGTAAAAGAAACAGTGAGGCACCCAATGATCTGTCTAACTCTTACAGCACACAACGACAAATGCAACAATTTGTGTTTTTCTGCTGAAATTTTTCTTTAAAAAAAGTATTACTGGATACTTCTAATGCCATAAAAAGCAATAAAACAGACATATAATAATTTGCATCAGATAATGCAAGATTAAAAATAAATTCCAAATGTCCTTACTAATAAAAATTTTAAGGTATATTTCTTATGGAGACAAGTCGCTAAAAAATTGTTCTTCACAAACTAGTAGCTAAGAATAGAAGATAAGCTTTAGACAGTCAGATGTGTTAACACTCCAGTACTAAAACCACAACCAATTTAAACAGTCAGTCCCCTTTTTACTGGTAATTAATTTTCTTTAATTAAAAGATTTACAGATTCAAAAAATATACTTTCCCTCGTGTGACAGTTTAAAATGGGGGTGGCATTCATTACCTCAAATGTCTTCTTTGAAAATCCCTTCTCTCTCCTTTTTTTTTTTTTTAAGTTTATGCCTTTTATTAACTCACACACAGTTACTTGTCTTCTGGTTTGTTGAAGCAGTAGTCAGACAACATTTGCCACAATAATGTCCGTCAAAGTGACCTGCCATAAACACCCTAGCACTACATTCATCAGATGGGCACTCTCGACGAAGACAGCTCATTTTGCCATTCTCATCCACCTTCTAATACTTCAGGACAGCCAGCTTCACCTTCTTTCTCTTGTGCTTCTTCCTCTTGGCAGTGGGGTAAGACTACTTCCTTTTCTTAGCACCACCAGGAAGTCTCAACACAAGATGAAGAGTGGGCTCCTTTTGAATGTTGTAGTCAGACAGTACATCCATCTTCCAGTTGCTTGCCAGCAAAGATTAGTCTCTGCTCATCAGGAGGAATTCCTTGCTTATCCTGGATCTTGGCCTTTACATTTTCTATCATATCCACGGGTTCGACCTCAGGGGTGATGGTCTTCCCTGTAAGGATTTTATGAAAATCTGCGTTTTGGTGGCGGCTCCACCGCAGATGGCGGATGGAAAGGGAAGCTCCTTCTCTTCCTGTTTCTTAACGAGTGTAAAAGAAAACTTCAAAAACGTGGTAGGGATTTAGAATCGCTTTGGTGGAATATGCTTCTTTCAAGTTGACTCATATTTCCCGTGAAACAACTATTACTCACAAATGTTCTGAAAATTATTAGAAGATTCAGAACTATGAATTATATTGCTAAAGTTGATGAAGGTAAGTCTATTTTATTTATTTGATGTGTCTAACAATAGCTAATGGAAATTAGTTTATAATCTATATAGGATTTCAAAATAGATTTAATTTTAAGATCACTATGTGTTGAAATATTTAAAAGCTCATCAACGTTACTTGAACTTCATGAAAGAGAATACAAATTTTTAACATGAATCATCAATAGCTTATTAATTTTATTGATTATAATGAAAATATCACTGATAATAAAAGCAACTATGAAATTATACGCAAAATTTATTTCTCCAGGTACATCCTTAATATATTTTCTAAAATATTATAAAAACTTGTTTACAAATACATATATATGTATACACATATTTAATTATACATATACAATGAAAAACAAATCTGTATTCTCCTGCATTGAAGTCATCTGTGTAATCATTTTATCCCCAATGATTGAAGTACGAGATAAGAAGTTATAAATCTCTCAGAGATAAAGAGCATTCATCACCACCACACACACCCCAGTTCTTGGAAAACACATGGCAAAGAACTGGTTAGAAAACACAAGGGGGGCCAGAAGCGGTGACTCCAACCTGCAATCGCAGCACTCTGCGAGGCTGAGGGCTGAGACAAGCAGATTACTTGGGCCGAGGTGTTCGAAACCAGCCTAGGCAACACGGCAGAACTCCATTTCTACAAAAATTACAAAAAATTAGCCAGGTGTGGTGGCACGCCTATAGTCCCAGCTACTCAAGGGTGCTGAGGTAGGAGGATCACCTGAGCCCGGGAGGCAGAGGTTTCAATGAGCCGAGATCACGCCACTGCACTCCAGCCTGGGTGACAAAGTGAGACCTTGTCTCAAAAAACAAAAACAAAAATAAAGACAAAACCAATAAACACCACACACACACACGCGCGCGCGCGGACAGAAAAGCACTGTACTTCGAGGCACACTACTGTTTATCTAAATCACAATGATTAATAACACAAGACATAATTAAGCTGCCTCAATGTATTAGTTTTTGGTGGAAAAATCAAGCATATGTTGAAATAAAACTAGAAGTGTCTTTATGATTTATCTATGAAACTGCGGGCAAATTATAACATTAACCTCTTTGATCCCTAAAACACTGTCTTCAAAATTCTACTTCAAAACTTTTAGATCCATCAATGGGGTAAAAGAGCCAAGCCCCTGACAACATGCCAGCCCAGACATTAACGGGAAGAGACTGGCATACGTAAAAGGAAAGGGGCATGAAACACCATGGAGGCATAAAAAAGCACAATGGGATCAAGAAAATGCAATATATGCCTTTTTGCCTCATTTATGGTTGGAGAAAAAGTATTTTGTGCTAGAAATAAAGTTGAGAGGTAAACAAATGCTTGATAACAAGCGGATACTGCAAAAATCAATAATCTAAGGAATGTGATTATTTTCCTAAAAGCAAAGGGAGTCTACACTGTTCAAGAGAATGCAATAATCAAGGTTATATTTTCCACAAGTCAGACTGGCAAATCACGACACAGAGAATACAGCTCTCAAGCACCACGGTGGGAATACCGAGCCAAACCCTGGGCAGCACCGTCCACCAGCACCTTCTGTGAGGGACCGTCCACCAGTACCTTCTGTGAGGGACCGTCCACCAGCACCTTCTGTGAGGGTGGGTGTTTTCTAATCTGTGCTGTCCGATAAGGCAGCCCCTGGCTACATGTGGCTACTGGGCACTTGAAATGTGGCTTGGGTAGCCGAGGATCTGAGTCTTGTGCTTCTATTTAATTTACTTGAAAACACACGTCACTGGTGGCTACCATGCAGGACACTGTAGCTTCAGGTTGCAGATACAGACAACCAAGTAGATGACGAGCCTGTTCCCCAAAATAGGAACAGAAAAAGGAGGCTCTTAAGAGGGAGAGATGTTGGACTCAACTTCAGACCCTGTGAGGGGACAGAAGAGAGGTCCCCGGGGACATCTCCTATTAAGCAGGTGCACTTGTGTCTGGAGCTCCAGAAAGTTACTTAAACTAAAGACACAAATGTGAGAGTCACTAGAATGTAGCTGAAGCCACTTGTATGAAAGAGATTGCCCAGAGGACCAAATAAAGAACTAAAAAACTAGGCTGGGCGCAGGGGCTCACGCCTGTAATCCCAGCACTTTAGGAAGCTGAGGCGGGCGATCACCTGAAGTCAGGAGTTCGAGACCAGCCTGTCCAACATGGTGAAACCCCGTCTCTACTAAAAATACAAAAATTAGCTGGGCGTGGTGGTGGGTGTCTGTAATCCCAGCTACTCGGAAGGCTGAGGTAGGAGAATCGCTTGAACCCTGGAGGTGGAGGTTGCAGTGAGCCGAGATCGCACCATTGCACTCCAGCCTGGGTGACAAGGCAAGACTCTGCCGCAAACAAATGACCCCAAAAAACTGAATACGAAAAGAAGTTTAGGAAACAGTGAAGAAGAGGAAAAAAGAACCCACAAAAGAAACCGAGAAGCCCAAGTAAAGGAGAAATCACGTGAATATGGTGTCTATGAAAGAAGCGGGTGAAAGAGGGTCAGGAAAAGGAAGGACGAGGAATGTCAAATACACACAAAGGCCAGGAATGCGGCGGGGCTGAGTGGGCACCGCAGGCCTCATCTAAGTAGGGGCACAAATGCAGTCAATGAAACACGGAAACAGTACCCACTAAAAATCCCAAGTACGCCAGGATGAAAGTCAAACACTTTTCTAACAGGCTGTCTTTGGTAGCCTACTTTCTTATTTTAGTTGTCTGACACCGGAGTAGAGCCTTTATTTTTTGCCCCCTTACAATACAGCCAGTGAATATTTACTCATATTTTAAAATAGTGGATATTAAAAACGTTACATCCAAATTTCCACGTCCAATAATATATCCAAAATTTCCTCTCACAAAAGGAGCTGGCAATTCTTTTATTACTTAACCAATTTTAAAATATTAAGTCATTCACCTAATCCAAAACTCAGAGTGATATAAAAATAGCGCACTCAGAAGAGCACGTCTGCTCCAGCCCCAGCTTCCTCGGCATATTCAGACACAAGTGTTCACTTTTATGAGTTTCTTGTATATGCTTCCAAGTTTCTTTATGCATTATGAATATATATTCTTATTTTTTCCATCCTTCTTACAGGAAAAGCTGGTTCTTCTATATACTGTCCTGTGTCTTCCCTGTTTTCATGTATGCATCTGTCTCGGAAATCTTTCCATGTCAGGGTACAAAGGTCTCCACATTCATTTGTACACCCTGACAATCAGTGTTAAACAGAAATTAAATGGCAAATCCTAACTCTGAAAATAAAAGGGACTAACATTAATCAGTGAGGGCTCGAGAATGAGTTATCAGCCTGGGAACATACTAATCTTTTAAATACTTTTTAAAAAAAATCAAAATTGAAAGCAGTTAAAATCTGTAACAGTCAAAGTAAACCTATTTGCTCTCTCTAAATACAAGAACCTAATATGTTTAAGCCATAAATAAAATTCCTAGAGTAGTTTCTTAGAGGAAATAGGTGTTGTACTCATAAAATCAAGCCTACACAGAAAGTTCCTTCACCCATTAAACACCTTTTGGAAGCAGTTCTCTAGTAAACCTCAGACCAGGGCAGTGATGCATTTCAATCCAGCAATTACTATCCACAGCAATGGGCTGTCTGCTACAATAAAAGCGAGTGTCCTGGTTCAGCTGCTACGATCCTCAGATCTCACATCCTGCTCTCATGCAATTAGCCCGCAAAGAGCTAATGACCTAATCTAGGAGCCACAGTTTCACTGACATCCACTTCCTCCGATGGTAATAAACACCAGTGAGTGAAGACAGCACCTCATTAGTTGGCTACATTAGTGTTTACAAGGCCATTTCAACCGATGGGTTTTTTACTTACAGTTCATTTCAAAGAATGCTTTCCTAACCAACCGAAATCACTCTTCATATGATGGGATGGCATTTTATAACAAAGAGAATCCTGTAGGGTAACATGAATTAATGTCAGACCTGCTTACTGACTGACAGCTTTTGCCTGTGCAACATCAGTCCCTTGGGTCCTAGCAGAACTACTCCATATATTTTACACTGTATCCAATCGAGCATTTTTCTGTTAAATTCTCAAGAAACCACTAACATCACTCAAAATGGAGGGAAAGAAAATCGTTTAAGATTACTGTCACAATTTTCTAAGCACAAATTGGCCATATTTTTACCTTGCATGTTTTGTTTTGTCTGAACCAAAAGTTTATTTCAAAGGCTGAAAAGCAAAAATTTATTTTTAGGGATAAATTGTCAAGGACAATCTAATTAAAAGGGTACTATGAAGGCTGGGTGTGATGGCTCATGCCCGTAATCCCAGCACTTTGGGAGGCTGAGGCAGAAAGACTGCTTGAGCCCTGGAGTTTGAGACAGCCTGGTAAACATAGTGAGGCCCTGTCTCTACAAAAAATAAAAAAAATTAGCCAGGTGTGGTGGTGCACGCCTATGGTCCCAGCTACTCAGGAGGCTGGGGTGAAAGGATCACTTGAGCCCAGGAAGTGAAGGCTGCAGTGAGCTATGATCACACCACTGCACTCTGGGTAACAGAGTGAGATGCTGTCTGAAGAAAAACAAAACAAAACAAAACAAAACAAAAAATACCTCACAAAACACGAGTACTATGAAAAAAAGCCTAAAAAGATATGTAACACAGTGGTTCACTAATGCAGGTATGAGTCCAACCTTTCAAATACGCGAATAAACTCACATTCGTAAAGTACTACAGAAAATATTACACATAGGGTACTTCAGAGCCTCACAGGCCAGGAAAAGGTCTCAGTATTTGTTGGTTTGGAAAAGAGAAACACGAACGATTTTTTTATGAAACGCTTGGACAGTAGAATATCCTACATCAAGCTCTACCAGAAAAGAGCAGATGAAACTTAAGAGGAGAGCAATTCCCAGGGAGGAAGGTACGTTCTCTGGCTGGCGCCCCCTGGCACAGACACCCACGGATACTTGCCTGACTTTGGGCACCATCATGCGGTGCTGTACCATCAGCGTGTGGCAGACGGACGCCATGGTGGTGAAGACCTCCTCGCTTGCAGAGTCCCTCCACACCAGGTTGAGCAGGGTGTTGGTCTGCTGCTTTGTGTCCAGCTTCTTCAGACATTCCTCTGTTATGTATGATACTGACAGTCTGCCGTCCTCCTAGAACATACCAGAACAACCAGTCTCCATAAATGTGCTCAACTGGAACGTCCTCTACACTACAAACGTATACGAAATCACATTCTTCTTCAGGCAAAGAAAGATAGGCATCATCTCAAAATTATCCACATCACAATAAACTTAGTGTGAAATCCTCTAGGGATCCAGTCAACAGTAGCATCCATTTTGCCTAACACAGTAACAAACTGTGAATACCTGGTTTTTACCCATGGTAACAGTAGCTTCAGTATTTACATTTCAAAAAAACTTCATTTCCTATTTTTTTTTTAGAGCAAGTTGTACTAAGACAAGCAGACATAGTGAAACTATTATCATCTGATGGCATTTTCATTTTAATTTGAGATCACCGTTTAAGCAAAATAAGTGAGAGTATTAAATTAAAAAAAAATTTTTTTTTTGAGACAGTCTTGCTCTGTCACCCAGACCGGACTGAGTGGCACAATCTCGGCTACTGCAACCTCTACCTCCCGGATTCAAGCAATTCTCCCACCTCAGCTTCCCAAGTAGCTGGGACTCGCCTGCCTCCACACCCAGCTAATTTTTGTATTTTTAGCAGAGACAGGGTTTCACCATGTTGGTCAGGCTGGTCTTGAACTCCTAACCTCAAGTGATCCAGCCGCCTCAGCCTTCCAAAGTGCTGAGATTACAGGTATGAGCCACTGCTCCCAGCCTATTAAAGAACTTTTTAAAATCAAAGGCTATACAAAAGAAATCTATTTTATATCTTAATCTCTCCAGAAGATTGGATTCACTGAATAAAACCCAAGCCAATCTATGCAATTTACTCATTTGGGGCAGTAACCAAAGATATATACTTTTTTCATATGTATGTGTATATATGAATATATATATGAATGTGAATATACACATAACATTGGGTATTGCTGACTGTACTGTTTGGAAACTTGGATGAATACAATTTATGTATAATAACTTACCAAACACTGCTTTATAGATAAAAGCAGTAAATTCATCTGTCAAACATGAATCTTTAACATAAAGCCTAATAAAAGGTATGTCAGAATGAGAGAGTAATCCTAGCACTACTATTTTTGTAGTGTACAATTTTAAAATAAATTATACATAAGCTACAAGTGAACAGATTATACAGAAACCTAAAGGCAAAAGAGCTTATCAAGGGAGAACTCTGACCTTGGAAAAATCTCATACAATCACATCAGGTTTTATATAATTAAGTGCCGTGGGAAAGAAAAGGCAACACAGAAACATACACGTAAGAGACCTGGCAAAGAAAGAATGACTTGGAGTGAACCCTACGAGTGCCTGGCTCAAAACGGGGTCTTTAGTTCTCAGCCCAAATGTGGACAATACCCAAGGCAAAGGAAGAACGAAGAGAATAAACTAAAAAAGGAAATTAAAGTATAAAGCTATATAATACACAGACCTTAAAACCCTTAAAAAAGAATATAGAGTAAAATTTTCTACGGTTGTAAATAATTTTAAAAATCAAGAAACTGATCCCACTTCTTAAATGTTCCAAGTGTAAGCACAAGCAAGAGAGCCTGCAGGTTCTTTCCTGGTCCTCATGCTCTGCCTTCGTCGTGTGCGCACACCCACAGCGAGGAAAAACTCTGTCCTCTCTCGCTGAGAAAGCCCACAGCCTCATCTTCACATGAATACAAAATACACTGTGTACAAATAAGGGTTTAACTTCACAAATTCTACGGAAGGTAACTATTTAATAACTTTCTTCCAAAAACAAAAATTTTATCTACATTACATCTACAGAACCCACTTTTTATAACCATACCAAAAAAAACCGAATACTTATTGGTGTACGGTTTGGACAGATCCAACAGTTCCAGCATCCATTATCCACTATAAAAACGGCTTCACCCCTTTGTAATCAGCCTGCCCCTCAGCCATGAGCTCTGGCAGTGAATATTATCTGTTCCTTTCTTCATCTTTTTTTATTTAAAAAAAAAAAAAATCAAGCCCTGAGCTTACTTCTCGATCCTTTTCTTATTGCTGCGATCTCTTTCATTCAAAGCTGGTGAAGCTCTTTGTCCAGGAAGGTGCAGCACTGCACTGACACACCCACTTCACAATATTTTAAAAATTTACTTCACCTGGAAGTAAAAATTTACCTCACCTGGAAGCCGAGACCCTCTCAAGTATATTTTGTGATTACACTTAGTAGTAATTAATATAAAACTCCTTAATGAAAAAATAACTTATGATAGCCATACCTCAAGCCATTTCAATTGCTTAAGACCAAAAAAAGTCATTGGCAGTTAAATTCTTTAAGTAAAACACAAATTATATATGCATGTATATATAATTTTAAAGTTTTTTATTCCTTGAAAATATACTGTAAACTCAATAATAAGGGAAAAGAGGTAAGAACATTAAAGTAATTTTTAAATAAACAACATTTATCCTCTATAAAATTAGCAGGAATTAATGGAAGACACTACCCAGTGTTCACAGGGTAAAAAGGAACTTTTTGACCCAACAATTTCACTTCTAGAAAATATTTCCTAATAACTAAGTTAACATACAGTATAATCCTATTTTGCCTAAAAAACCAAACACAAAGCTATCTGTCTCCATTTACACTTCCATAAACGTACTAAGAAAGCGGTGGAAGAGACTGTTTCCAATCATCACAAACTGCAGCAAGGCGGCTGAAGGGGCTTCTCCGTAAAGGCTGCTTGAGGGTCTGACTCGTGTAACTGAAACTATAGGTGGACAGAGAGCTAGAAGATCCCATGGGGCCGCTTGCATCGCAGGCCTCAGATGCAGGGCACGGGGCTTACCGGGCTTGAGGGCTTGTCGGCTTCTTCACTCTCCTCCTCGGAGTCACTGGCTGAGTCGTGACAGCTCGCGCTGGCAGGAGAGACTGGTAACTGAGAGAGGAAGGTCTGCAGCACCCGCAAATACACCAGCAGCCCTTCCTCAGAGAGGGCCCCTTTGTAAAACAATCAGTTAAAACGTATTTTAGTTAAACATTATTTTTTAAAATGGAAAACGACGCCATTTTTCCTCAGATGCAGAGAGGCATTTCTGACCAGATCTTATTTAAAAAATTCTAACTGTGTTATAACAGGAAACATATTTAGATTTTGTCCCCATTCATGTCAGAAAGCACCTACAACTCTTGGAATTTCCTGAAAGGTAAGTGTCTCTTGTTATTTATAGCCAGCCCTTTGTGATCATACTTGAGTTTATGCACTGAAGTGACTTACGGTGAGGCCATCTAGGGGACTCAGAATGGGGCTTTTCACCAGAAAAACGCAGTGATCAGAGGGTTGGAACGTTCAGCCCCACACACCAACTTCCAAGGGGCTGTCTGTGGGGAGGGACACTGGAGAAGCAGCACCATAAAACTCAACAGGAAGACACAATGAGCTGAACACAGGGAGGTGTTGAGAGCGTGGAGTGCCTGGAGAAGGCATGGAAGCTTGGCATTCCTGCACACCTCAGCTTCCTGAGTTCTGTGAGCTGTCCTAGTCAATTACCAAACCCAAGCAGGGGCTGAGGAGCCCCCACTTTTGCAGGTTGGTCACAAGTATAGGTGACAACCTACTACTTGTAATCGGCCTCTGAAGTGGGTGTAGTCTTGCAGGACTAAGCCCTCAGATGATGCGATTTGACATTATCTCTGGGTGGACGGCATCAGAATTGAATTGAACTGCGGAATACCTAGTTGGTGTCCACTGCAGAACTGCTTGGTGTGTGGGAAAAAAAAACCACACCCACATTTCTGCTCACAGAATTTTTCAGTGTTGAGTTCTCGAGAGAGTAAGAAAAACAGTTTGGGCTGGGCGCAGTGGCTCAAGCCTGTAATCCCAGCACTTTGGAAGGCCGAGGTGGGCAGATAATGAGGTCAAGAGATCGAGACCATCCTGGCCAACATAGTGAAACCCCGTCTCTGCTAAAAATACAAAAATTAGCTGGGTGTGGTGACGCGTGCCTGTAGTCCCAGCTATTCAGGAGGCTGAGGCAGGAGAATCACTTGAACCCGGGAGGCGGAGGCTGCAGTGAGCGGAGATGGAGCCACTGCACTCCAGCCTGGCAACAGAGCGAGACTCCGTCTCCCCTCCGCCCCCGCCCCACAAAAAGTTTGGTTTTCGGGTTTTCCTATATTTCTTTCATGAATAATTCATGCATGCATGTATGTATGTTTTCAAACATACTACAGGAAGATGTTATTCTAGAAGAGGCATACTGGAAGTTTAGCAGAGGCAGGGAAACGGCCTGACGCACAGAAGAGCTTTCCCATTTAACTCCGTTAACTCTATTAAAATAATCTGTGTGGCCCCAGAAGACATCTACACGTCAGTCTTTTCCACTGTATCTGGAAAGTCTCCCCAGGAACGCTGCCCATACCACAGCCCTTCAGCAAATACACGCTTCCAGGAGAGGCCCACCTTTCCATAACACCTGCCACCACATGGCCTTCTCGACTCATCTGCCAATGCTACCCATCTGTGTGTTCAGGTAAAAAAGATCTTGTATTTCATACCCAAGTAATTTTCGCCAACAGTTAAAACGAAATAGAAAAGCCAGGGTGCTCCACCACTCTTTCTTGAACATCTACTCTCTATTAACAACAGTGCATTCAGAAAGGGCTCATAAGGGAAAATGGTCTGTGCATCTGCTAGCGCCGGAATGATGAAATGAAAAATCTGATCTGTAAAAGGTGCTGCCAGAAACTCCTCTGTGAAGGCTGTAAAAATCTGTTGCCTGAAAAAGAAAAACAGAAGCTTTTTATAAAATCAAATTATACTGTCCACCCAAACCCTGATTAAAATAACCTTTCAAAATATCCTTCTAAAAAGATAACCTACTCTTCTAAATTAGCCAAGTTAACCATTTTAATATCAACTAGATCAACCTAAAGTAAACTTAATGTCTTCTCTATTAAGATAACTACCATGTTTTCGTTAATTTTTGAGTTACTTAGAAAAGCAGGAAAATAGCCATGTTATCAGAATCACAAATTTATATTAGGCTACAGGCCAGAAAGAAAAAGTACACTTTCCTATAAACTAAACCAACACTAATAAAGTAAAAATCTGACTTTTAAGTCTATATTGAAAATCACATCCTATGTAAAAGTTACAATCAGATACAGATCTTGTGAAATGACAAAATCAAGAAATCCATTCCAGTCTCACCTCGCACCTTCCGGACAGGAGTTGTAAATAAAGTGCAATGGTTTTAGAACATTCTCTAGCAAAATTTTTGCTATAGGAACTCGAGATAAATCAGAATATTCAATACTTGATGGAAGCTTGCTGTTAATCAACAAATAGAGAGACCTATAATACCCTACAAGGAAAAACACATATTTAAAATTTTTTACATATTTTCTTATAATAAGGAAAAAAACTTGCCAATTTTTAAATCCTTTTTACAATCTCTACAGGTCCAAACTTAAGTTAGTTCTTTAACATGTTAGTAAGGAAAACTAAATAAATATATAGGCAGATGAAAGGTATACAAACCTCAAGTACCAGCAACTGTCAACTACAGCCAAGCTCATTTCACCTGTATACACTCATTTGGAAGGAAGTCTAAGATGTAATTATTTTAGTATATCATTAAGAGACTATTTTTAAAACCATTATCACAGCTAAAATAAATGAAGAGGAGTTCCTTAATACCACAAGTATCTAGTCAGTGTTCAAGTGTCCAATTGTCTCATGTTAGCAATTCTGTTTAACTAGTTTGCTTGCATCAGGAACTGAATAAGGACCAAATATTGTGATTTTATAATTTGTCCCTGATTTGTGCATTTTTTAAACACCATGTTGAACTCATAGAGTTGAACATATTGGTACGTTTCATTTCACTGTAGTCCCGACCTCACGCTGCTCCACCTGGGGCCCTGGGGTGGGCTTTAGGAGGCTCCTGAGCCCCAGGGTCATTGGTAGTCCTGCGTCCCACCCTGCAATCATCAGCCTTTTCTCCAGGAACTCTTAAGCTCCTTTTAGAGGAGATGGTGTACTTGGAGACAACAATCTGGGAACTGAAGAAGTTAACAGTTTAAAGGCAACTTATACGTAAATTGAAACAACTTTCAGAACCTCTTAAAATTTCCAGCCCATGCTTTTGATAGGAACTCTGGGTGGGGGGCAGTGACCATAAACTCTGGGTATCAAGAGTGATCCAAATAATATATTCTTTCAGAATCACTTACTCCATTTTTATAGAATAAGAACAACGTTCAAGTGCAATTCTTGAGTATCTCATCATATACAAGCGTATTTGGTGGCACATTAAAAACAATCCATCTGCGTGGGCTGGTTTGAAACAGTCCTACACAGCTTCATATCTGAGTGAAGATCACTAAACAACGCATACTCAGTAATTTATCGTTAGACCCACTTTGTAACTACCCCGTCAAACGTCAAACGTCAAACGTAGCGTGTACTGATAACTAGTGAAACTCAATATGAAAGCCTGAAAGCTCTTTTGCTATGAAACTAAAAAGATAAAAATCTGTAATCCCAGCACTTTGGGAGGCTGAGACGGGCGGATCACGAGGTCAGGAGATCGAGACCATCCTGGCTAACATGGTGAAACCCCATCTCTACTAAAAAACACAAAAAACTAGCCGGGCGAGGTGGCAGGCGCCTGTAGTCCCAGCTACTCAGGAGGCTGAGGCAGGAGAATGGCGTGAACCCGGAAGGCGGAGCTTGCAGTGAGCTGAGATCCGGCCACAGCACTCCAGCCTGGGTGGCAGAGCGAGACTCCGTCTCAAAAAAAAAAAAAAAAGAATTTAAAAAAAATACATCGAGACTTTAAAAAACTAACGTAACTAACAATGTAACGTAACTAACACTGCACATACTGAACAGACGGACAACATGACAAAGGTTCTGTCGCAAAGGTTAAAAAGCTTCATGGCACATAACGTGCAATAACAATACAAATAATTACACTACAATTTAAAAAGGCTAAAATTTTATGGACTGTTAGGAAGTAAAACAACTGCTGTACCAGAGAAGATGCTAGAAGCAGCAGTTTCTGTGTAAGATTTTAAAGCACTTCTTCTATTGGGACACATTTCAAATAACGCATATTTCTTAACTATCTTCCTTACAATTTTAGAAAACAAGTACAAATTCTCGAATGCTCAGTCTTAAAACAGTATATATGTCAACTAATACAATGAACCACTTTTAATTATTAGTTTTTGTTTTTTTTTGAGACGGAGTCTCACTCTGTCGCCCAGGCTGGAGTGCAGTGGCCAGATCTCAGCTCACTGCAAGGCTCCGCCTCCCGGGTTTATGCCATTCTCCTGCCTCAGCCTCCCGAGTAGCTGGGACTACAGGCGCCCACCACCTCACCCGGCTAGTTTTTGTATTTTTAGTAGAGACGGGGTTTCACCGGGTTAGCCAGGATGGCCTCGATCTCCTGACCTCATGATCCGCCCGTCTCAGCCTCCCAAAGTGCTGGGATTACAGGCTTGAGCCACCGCGCCCGGCCAATAATTAGTTTTTAAAAGATCAAATTCCACAACTTTCAGTTTACTTTTAATTAACTCGGAATACTGTTTCCCTAAGTTTTCAACAAACTAAGGAGTCTAAAAAATAGTAATATGCCAAGCAGAAGAGTTGAAATAAATATGAATTTACTTTCTGTAGTTTTAACAGAGGACCAAGTGGTCCACATTTCAAGTCTGCTAGATGTAACCTAGACTATGACTTCAAATGAACAAAAGCACAGTTACTCATAATTCTATCTGTAGCCATAGCTTTCTAGACCTCCCTTCACAACTAGTCTCGCACACATTTTTAATGCTGACAAATATTTCTCAAGTCCAGGAGTCCTGAAATGCTTGCGTTTCTACCTATGAGGATGTTGGAACCGAAAGTCTGTTTTAGGATTTATACTGCTCATTTCATAAAAGCTTAAAAATCATGTTTATTTCATACCTTTTCTCCAAAAAGTGTCACTAATGTGTCCTCAAGGGTCTCAGACATAGTTCATTACAGCTTCTACAGTGTAGTCATTTTAGGAGCATTATCAATGTATTAAAACTTTAGCACTGAGTTAGAAAATTCAAACTAAATATCCTATTCTCTTCTACTGAACTAACATGAAAGGACATCATTCTTGGAAGAAAAATCATTTAACAAAATTTACTTTTTCATAAGGCTCTTGGAGTGATTGATGTTCAACTCATACATTGGTGGCACTACCTTTCCCATTCACTCAGAATGACCAGAAGGCGGTAAGAGCCCTTCCTGCTCAGGTGAAGGACCGGTAGCTGCACTGCAGACACAAATCTTGGATGACGGGACAACTGATGAAAGTATACGTCAGTTCTGTTCATTTCCAAGCAAAAGAAAAAGGCAAAGAGAGTAGCATGTTTCTGAATTTTCAGAGTGGGTGGAGCCAAGGACAGATGCTGGAATCGGGGACTGTGGTGGGCACCTGTGGATGTAGCACAAGGCGTCTGGGACACCAGTGCCGCTCTGACACTGAGACTGAGTGCACAGGCTCACAGCGGCAGGCTGGCCTCTGCTTACTCCCCATCGGGAGGCTGAGCCACAGTTCTCACCCTGCCTGCTACTTACCATTGTGAATCATGTAGTGCAAAATCTGTTCAATCACTGACACCACATAGCTAGCATCTTGTAAAACAGGCAAGTAAGTATCCTCAGACGAAAATACTTCAAGCATTCTCATTGGAAGCGCAACATTCAAACTGTCATCATTACAGTTTTGCAGCAACCTGTAAAAATGAAAGAAAGTATTCACATACTGCCTGAATGGCAAAATGTCACTAGTTTCCCCAAGTTACTCTCAGTGACAATGGTTAAGAAACTATTCCAGTACAAGATTATCTCTGAAAAAAGGGACATCTTACAGATAGACAGGGAAATATCCAACTAACATTCAGTCATTCAGACAGTTTTTAAAAGAATTCTCGTTAACTTGTCTGGCACTAAGTTCACAGACAAGAAAAATGGACAGTGGAGAAATGAACACGAAAAATTAAAGATTACAAAACACTATAAGAAGTATTATAATCCATGAATTGTACCAATAAGCTGCATTTAATTAAACTGAGATACGAATCTCTTTAACAGTGCATATCACCTCCTTAAAGATGCTTTTGAGACTTTCCATGCCTGCAATATCCCCCAAATAGAGCAATGATATATTTCTGATCTTAAGTCAACTCCCATTTTGACTAAGGCTTCCCTTCTTACTATGAGAAGAACTGCAGGCAGAAGGGAAGGCTTAGTTACCCATTTAAAGAGGGCGGTACAGTAAGTCTGGGCCGGTCACACCAATCAAGACACAGAACACATCTGTCACCCACAAAAGTTTCTTCTTGGTTGTCTCTAGTCCATTCCTCCCTTTTTCTCCCCTACTCTAATCCTTCTTTCTATCAAAAACTTTGTCTAACACCGAACTTATTTTCAGATTTCTCCTGTTGTCTCCACAATGTATTTTATAGCTATTTTTCCTTTTTTTTTTTTTTTTTGAGGCGGAGTCTCGCTCTGTCGCCCAGGCTGCAGTGCAGTGGCCGGATCTCAGCTCACTGCAAGCTCCGCCTCCCGGGTTTACGCCATTCTCCTGCCTCAGCCTCCTGAGTAGCTGGGACTACAGGCGCCCGCCACCTCGCCCGGCTAGTTTTTTGTATTTTTTAGTAGAGACGGGGTTTCACCGTGTTAGCCAAGATGGTCTTGATCTCCTGACCTCGTGATCCGCCCGTCTCGGCCTCCCAAAGTGCTGGGATTACAGGCTTGAGCCACCGCGCCCGGCCTATTTTTCCTTTTTTTTTTTTTTTTTTTTTTTTTTTTTTGAGGCGGAGTCTCGCTCTGTCGCCCAGGCTGCAGTGCAGTGGCCGGATCTCAGCTCACTGCAAGCTCCGCCTCCCGGGTTTACGCCATTCTCCTGCCTCAGCCTCCTGAGTAGCTGGGACTACAGGCGCCCGCCACCTCGCCCGGCTAGTTTTTTGTATTTTTTAGTAGAGACGGGGTTTCACCGTGTTAGCCAAGATGGTCTTGATCTCCTGACCTCGTGATCCGCCCGTCTCGGCCTCCCAAAGTGCTGGGATTACAGGCTTGAGCCACCGCACCCGGCCTATTTTTCCTTTTTTTAAAGAAACAGAATCCATCTGATCACACATCACCTTTAATGAGGGACCCAGGAGGCTGTTTTGGTGCCTCACTGAAACCGACTTCTCTATGTGACAAAAGCATTCTGCCCTGCCAGGAGGCGAATACCGTGCAGGGCTCTGGGTGGGGTGTGTCTACGCGGCTCATCCGCTTCTGCCTTCTGTCTTGATAGAGCCGCAAAGCCCAGGAGAGACAGGGGGTGATGACCCAGAGGGCAGGACACCCAGCAAGACCTTGTTTTGCTTTTGCCCTTTTCACAACTTTCTCCTCAGCACCACACTGGTGTCTCGTGAGGGGTGTAGGAGTGCAGGAGGAGTGAGGCTACACATAACAAGCGGATAGCCACAAAGGGCGGTGGCGGGCAGTGGGAGAGCCTCTTGTCAACCCAGAAAGTCAGCAGCATGTGTGCTGATGATCCCATGTGAGAGAGAAACCCGATAATGCAACAGGGAAAAGTGCTGGAATGGTGCCTCGAGTGAGAGATACCACAGGATGTAGCTCCAGGGTTATGGGGACAGCCTTGGATGGGAAAAGGATATCCATATTGTCAAGAGACAACCCACTTAAAAAAGTGAAAGATTTGAGCAGACTCTTGAAGAATAGCCATGTGAGTGACCAGTATGCTCCTGAAAAACACCCACCATCATTAGTAATCCAGGAAATATAAACTCCAATCACAATAAAATACAACTACACAGCCATCAGAATGGCTGGGTTTTGACAGATGTCAATACCAAGGGTTCAGGATACGGAGGAACTGCGCCTCTCGTATGCTGCTGTTCTAAGTTTGGTAGTTTCTTCTAAAGTGAAATATGTAACTACCATGTGACCCAGTGATTCCATGACTTCGGAAATGTTCAACAGCATTAAAAAATATGTATGTGATTAGTCATAAAAGGAGTTACAGGTGGTTCTGGAAGGCCACATTTATAGAAAAAGAAAAATTCAATGTTCTGCCACATGGCAGACAAGACTATCGACTTACTAACACACACTGGAAATACAATTTCTAACATTTACGTTTTGTTAAAATTCCATTTCTCATCAAAAAGAATCAGTGCTCCTTAGAGAAAACAGCCCCAGGCCTGGGGCAGAGAGAGCACTTGAGCCTCTGTGACCTCACAGAAAACAAAGATCTCTCAAAATACAAATGAGGCCAAGCCAAGCAAAACGGGCTGCTTGGCCGGGCGCAGTGGCTCACGCCTGTAATCCCAGCACTTTGGGAAGCCAAGGCAGGCAGATCACGAGGTCAGGAGATTGAGACCATCCTGGCTAATATGGTGAAACCCCGTCTTTACTAAAAATACAAAAAATTAGCCGAGCGTGGTGGCGAGCGCCTGTAGTCCCAGCTACCCAGGAGGCTGAGGCAGGAGAATGGCGTGAACCTGGGAGGCAGAGCTTGCAGTGAGCCGAGATCGCGCCACTGCACTCCAGCCTGAGTGACAGAGCAAGACACCGTCTCAAAAAAAAGAAAAAAGAAAAAAGAAAAGAAAACAGGGCTCCTTATAGGGCGCTCCCTATCTATAAGCAGACCACTAAAACACACTGTATTTTTAAAAATACATGAGACCTTAATGAGATTAAAGAGGAAAGATGAGGAGGAGTGTTTTGTCGTTGCTTTTAAAGAAACATGGATTTGGCTGGGCACGGTGGCTCACGCCTGTAATCCCAGCACTTTGGGAGGCCAAGGCAGGTGGATGAACTGAGGTCAGGAGTTCGAGACCAGCCTGGCCAACATGGCAAAACCACGTCTCTACTAAAAACACAAAAATTAGCTGGATGTGGTGGCACATACCTGTGGTCCCAGCTACTCAAGAAGCTGGGGTAGGAGAACTGCTTGAACCCAGGAGGTAGAGGTTGCAGTGAGCCAAGATTGCGCCACTGCACTCCAGCCTGGGTGACAGAGCAAGACTCTATCTCAAAAATAAAAATAAATAAATACATAAAAATAAATAAATAATAAAAAAGAAACATGGTATTGCTCTGCTGCCCAAACGGGAGTTCAGTAGCACAATCACAGCTCACTGCAGCCTTGAACTCCTGGGCATCAGGAGTTTCTTGTATTAGAAATTTTTAAAAATAAAAGTTGGGAAAAGAATAATTATATTTAGATTATTTGCTTACACAAATACATTCAAAAGTTACATTAGAGGTGTTTTACAAACTACAACCCACAGGCCAAACCAGCCCTAGGGCTGCTTTTTGTACAGTTGTTGAGTGAAGCATGATTCCTTTATTTTTAAACAGTTGTAAGCAAAAGGCAAGAAAAATATATAATAGAGACCATATGTGGACCACAAACCCTAAAATACTTGCTATCTCGCCATTTACAGAAAAAGTTTGCAAACTCCTGCTTTACAGAAAGAATGTATACAATGTGTTTTTCAAACTAAAAGTTTATCAAAGAAATAAGTTAGAAAAAATATGAATTACTGGCATCTGGGATCCTCCTGGTTCTCTCTTCTACTAATAGGTTCTTTATTCCTATCTTTGGTCCAGATAAGTATTTTGGAAAAATCAGTTTAAAAAGACTAGTCCTGATAGTAATCCTAAACAAATATTACAGGCAGTGTCCAGAAAATTAACTGAAATTATACTAAAGATTCAGAATCATTTGAGAATTTTACTACTGTTGAGACATAAGCGATTTATTAAAAACTGGTAAAGGTGTTATATTCAGGCAATATAATTCACATCACTGACACGTGTTCTTTTGGACACTGAATGCAAAAAAGTCACGGCAGTGGCTTATGTTGAGTTCCTACATAAATAATAAAAAGCCTGATGAAAGGTGTATTCTAAAGAAGGGGCTTTCAAACTGCATTTTGGTGGAGACCCCTATGGAATGGAATCATTCTCACACATCAGGAGTCCTCTTTTGGCTGGCCTTCCATTCTCCAGTAACCAGGATGGCCAACATTCACAAGATAATTCCAGGGCATCCTTGAAAGAAAAAGTCATCTGAAAGACACTGATATATGTGTCTTCATTTATATCTCATGCC
>NW_012115154.1:25315910-25323179 GCF_000951035.1 Colobus angolensis palliatus | reverse complement strand
GGGTGTGGTGGGGGGCACCTGTAATCCCAGCTGCTCGGGAGGCTGAGGCAGGAGAATGGTGTGAACTCGGGAGGCGGAGTTTGCAATGGGCCGAGATCGCATCACTGCACTACAGCCTGGGAGACTTCGTCTCAAAAAAAAAAAAAAGAAGTCCATGATCTCATTAAAAAAAGAAAAAAAAAAAAAGCATGGAAAAGTCACTGTCTCTGAAAATAAAAGTCAAAAGGTATTCCCCTAAACAAGGTGATCAATACATTATATACGTTGCTGACTTACAATAGAATTTTACCTGCAACAGAGGCTCATCAATCTTTTTATTTGAAATAAGCATGTAAGTCTCTCAGATCCATCCAACTGCTTGACAAACAGAGAGCTGTGTTTAATTAAGTTCTGATACAGCCATATCTGAAACAGCAAAACATACAATACATAACTCTCAATGAAAATTTAAGTTTGCTAATTTACATAATATCCCAAATTTCCTTAAGCGGCAATGAACATTTAATCAAACCTAATCAAAAGATGGTAAGTAAATATTCTAAGTCAGGTTTTATTTAGAGGCATGTTCATTTTCCAGCCAGGCGCAGTCGCTCACATCTGTAACTCTGGGAGGCCGAGGCAGGCAGCTCATTGAGGTTGGCCAACATGGTGAAACCCTGTCTCTATCAAAAAATACAAAAATTAGCTGAGCGTGGCGGCACACACCTGTAATCCCAGCTACTTGGGAGGCTGAGATGGGAGGATCACTTGAACCTGGGCGGTGTGGGTGGAGGCTGCAGTGAGCCAACATCAAGTCACTACACTGCCTGGACGACAGAGAGACCCTGTCTCCAAAAAAACAAAAGAATTTGCATTTTCAATCTTAATACATCAGTACTAAATTACTAAATTAGTAACTAAAACAAAGTACACTTAAAGCTCATGTCAATCTGAAACAAAAATAGTTCATTTGCAAAAATCAGGAATCTGTAATAAAAATAAGGCCGGGCGCAGTGGCTCAAGCCTGTAATCCCAGCACTTTGGGAGGCCGAGATGGGCGGATCACGAGGTCAGGAGATTGACATCAGCCTGGCTAACACTGTGAAACCCCGTCTCTACTAAAAAATACAAAAAACTAGCCGGGCAAGGTGGCGGGCGCCTGTAGTCCCAGCTACTTGGGAGGCTGAGGCAGGAGAATGGCGTGAACCCGGGAGGTGGAGCTTGCAGTGAGCTGAGATCCGGCCACTGCACTCCAGCCTGGGCGATAGAGCGAGACTCCGTCTCAAAAAATAAAAAATAAAAATAAAAATAAAAAAAGAGAAATACGATATTAATCCCAAGTTACATAGGATATCTGTTTCTTTTCACCTTTTTTCTCTGCAGATGTGTGTGCCTGTGTGTCTCTAGCATCTGTTCCTTTTGGATACTTCCCTTCCCTAACTCCATCATTTTTTTGATAGGGAAGGCAATCCTATGGCCCCACTGACCAGGCTGGCCAGAACTCTCCATTGTCCTAGATAAAAGGATAGTCAGTGAGTTCATTAAAGGCAGATGCAGATTTCTGTCGCTTGTAATCAAGAGGCCTGACTAGACAACACGTATGAAGCTGCCCTATTACTTTGAAAACGCAATACTTAACAAGGAATCTCTTCCACTTTCTCTACTATACCTTTGTGAAATAGACTGGTATTTTATTTTTTCCTTTCACAAGGCCCATTTAGAATAATCTAGAATGAAAAGATAGCCTTTGTTTTTTCTTTTGAGACAGAGTCTCACTCTGTCACCCAGGCTAGAAAGCAGTGATGCAATCTTGGCCCACTGCAACTTCTCCTAGGTTCAAGTGAGTCTCATGTCTTAGCCTCCCAAGTAGCTCAGATTATGGGTGCCTGCCACCAAGCCCAGCTAATTTTTCTATTTTTAGTAGGGATGGGGTTTCGCCATGTTGGGCCAGACTATTCCCGAACTCCTGGCCTCAAGTGATCCGCCAATCTCAGCCTCCCAAAGCGGTGGGATTATACACGTGAGCCACCACACTCGGCAAAGATAGCCTCTTAAGTGTAGCTAGATATAAATATGCCACATAGCCTTTTCTTTGCGTATTATTTTTAAGTAGTTTCTTCTTTGACATTAACATCTCTTTGCCATAAAATGCTATTAACAATGAAATTACCAACACGAAAGCACTCTACATAATAAATTAGCGCATGTCTTAAGCTGGGATGAAATAATTCTGAACTACTCCTAATATTAGCTAATTTGCCTACACACAGGCTTTCTTTTGAGGTGTTCGGAGCTACCTTGCCCACATTTTCTCAGGAACAAATAAGATATGAATAATTCCTTCACTATCTGACATGTAGTTCTTCCTAAAATTTCTATTATCAGTTAACAAATGAGATGTAAAATAACTATACATTATATAATAGGACTGTTGGAAGAAGACTTTATCAAAAGATTCAAAGAAAATTAAGCAACTAAAAAGTGAGGCAATTATTAATTCCAGAATTAAACTATACATAAAATATCATCTTAGTACCATATTTGACTTAAAGTCATAATAAAAAATGTTTAAAAAGGGGGAGTTGAGGAAGAAATAGCCATATATGTTGATTTTTGCATAGAACAGCTTTGAAAACCTATCAAAAGTGGCATTATGGTTACTCCTAGAGTAAAAAGCAAACGATGTGAAGACGGGGGCAGGAGACATTTTCCCCTATGTTAAGATTAATTTACTGCTATCACATCTATGCTTGAGAACTGAATCAACATTCAACTGCCCAGGCTGGAGTGCAGTGGCAGGATCACAGCTCACTGCAGCCTTGAATACCTGTGCTCAAACAATCCTCCTGCCTCAGCCTCCTAAGTAGCTGGACTACAGCAGCATGCTAATTTATTTTTTGCTTTGTTTTATAGGTGGAGTCTGGTATTTTGGCCAGGCTGGTCTCAAACTCCTGGCCTGGAGGGATCCTCCCACCTCAGCCCCGCAAAGTGTTGGTAATACAGGCATGAGCCACTGTGTCCAGACCACTTTTCTTTTATCCTTTTCCTGGACGGGTCTTAGGACATTTAATTCTATTTAAGGTTTCAGAATCTGCACATGAGCAATTTGCTTGGTATCTGCTCGAAGCCTAAAGTCAAATATGTTCATTTACCTCCAGGCTTTTCACAGACGGCTTCTGAAGCAAGACTGTGTAGCTACACTATGTTTATAAACCATGTCGTGATTGATGACTAAGATTGAGGACCTCACTTAAAGGTAACAGGTGCTCTAGAGAGACACCAATCAACATCTCACATCACCTGCCTGTCTGTGCTCCTGCAATCTACAAGATTAGAGTATGTGAGGCCAGGAGAGCCTGTTCCAGAAAGCAAGTCCGATGATCTGCCATTGTACTATTCTGATTCTTTTTTTCATCAACTTCAGAAAGCCTGGAAAGAGCCTGCACTTAAGTCTAGAAAGGGTAGATTCAACGGCTTTCACTGCCTCTCTAGACTGGCTCTCAGTTCTTTCTCTGCACTTTCTCGGTTTACAGAAAGTTTTCCCCATGTTCCAGCTTAGCTCAACTCCGGAGGCAATGCTGGGTTTTAAAGCTCAAACACCAGTGGAGTAATCATGTATTCCTTTGTGCGCTGTAATTAATTCATGTAGGATCATTCAGTAGGGATGGTTTGTAGCAAGGAAGACTTATTTTTCACTGTATACTCCCCTTTTCATGCAATTTGAAATTTTTAACACAGATAAACACAAATATCTAAAAATAAATAATATATTTAACCTGGCTGGGTGTGGTGGTTCATGCCTGTAATCCCAGTACTTTGGGATATTGAGGCAGGTGCATCACTTGAGGTCAGGAGTTCAAGACCAGCCTGGCCAACATGGTGAAACCTGCCTCTACTAAAAATACAAAAAAAATTAGCTGGGGGTGGTGGCATAAGCTTGCAATCCCAGCTACTCAGGGGGCTCAGGTAGGAGAATCGCTTGAACCCAGGAGACGAGGTTGCAGTGAGCTGAGATCACACCACTACACTCCAGCCTGGGCGACAGAGTGAGCGAGACTCCATCTCGAAAAGGAAAAAAAAAAAAAAAGATAAATAGCATATTTAACCCTAGGCCAGGTGCGGTGCTGACGCCTGTAATCCCAGCACTATGGGAGGCCGAGGCAGGTGGATCACCTGAGGCCAGGAATTCGAGACCAGCCTGCCCAACATGGCGACACCGCATCTCTACTAAAAATACAAAAATTAGCTGGGGGTGGTGGTACACGTTTGTAATTCCAGCTACTTGGGAGGATGAAGCAGGAGAATCGCTTGAACCTGGGAGGTGGAGGTTACAGTGAGCCAAGATCACGCCACTGCACTCCAGCCTGGGTGACAAGGCAAGACTCTGTCTCGAAAAAAAAAATATATATATATATATATAAAATTATATAAAATATATACATAGCCCAACAATTATATACAAATCTCTTAATATTCCCTGAGAAAATGGAGAGTAACAAGTTCCATTTTTTAAAAATATTCTTCTATGCATCTAGATGTATTTTCCACCATTAATACACACTGTTCCTCAGCACTAAGATCAAAAGCCTACAAAATTTTAGAGAACTACGATTATATTTGGGATTTTTTTTTTTTTTTAAATGAGACCCTAAGGCTGGGCATGGTGCCTTATGCTTACAATCCTAGCACTTTGGGAGGCTGAGGTGGGAGCATCACTTGAGGCCAGGAGTTGCAGGCTAGTCTGGCCAACATGGTGAAACCCCGTCTCCACTAAAAACAGAAAAATTAGCCAGGCATGTTGGTAACATGCCCGTAATTCCAGCCACTTAGGTGGCTGAGACATGAGAATTGCTTGGGCCCGAGAAGCGAAGGTTGCAGTGGACCAAGAATGCACCACTGCACTCCAGCCTAGGTGACAGAGCAAGGCTCTATTCCCCCAACGCCCCCCTAAAAAAGAGACCCTAAATCATGTACAGTGGCTCACGCCTATAATTCCAGCACTTTGAGAAGCCAGGGAGGGAAAATCACTTGAGGCTAGGAGTTTGCGAACAGCCTGGACAACACAGCAAGACCTCATCTCTACAAAAAATTTAAAAAATTAGCCTTAACATTAACAAGATGTACACATACCTGTAGTCCCAGCTACCTGAGAGGCTGAGGTGGGAGGACTGCTTAAGCCTGGGAATTCAAGGCAACAGAGCAAGACCCCATCTCTAATATAATAATAATATGTAAACACTGAGACCCTGCATTTTAGAGTTTGCAGGTAATCATGATGTGGTATTCAGAGTGCACTTTCCACTGACCTAGGTGTGCTGGCAACTGCTAAGGCTGTGTCAGGGTACATGATAGGTGGGCAAAATATGCTACTTTTTAAATGCTTAAGGTTTTCCACTGTAAAAAAATACGAAAAAGCCTATTTTTGGACACACATTTTTATGTGTATCAAATTTTAAGAGGTAAAACACATCACCACAAAGGTAATCTCTCACAGCTAGCTGAGAAGTTCGCAAAGCCTGGACGCAGTGGAGAGCTGTTTAACTTTCTGATGAGACGCCATTTCCACTTTAAACAAAAAAGTAGAACACGTGTAAACGAGGACAAGTGAAAATGTAGTTAACACTCACCAAACGTTTTGAGTCTTCATTTTGTTTGTAAAAAAACAGAAGCTGCCTTACCAAAAGGGTAAGGTTGGGGCCATTAGCAATGGGAAAAGCGCCCCCGGACTGTGACAAGGTGGCACAGCGATCAAATGCACTTCTTTGGATGGAATACTGGAAGAAAAACAAAACAAAATGACCCATAAATACAGTATTTGGACACACAATTCTTATGATGTAAATACACGTCGCTGTGTTTGCAGGAATGGTGGAAATTGACAACAAAAATGCCATTATTGGTCCTTGCTCACAGTTGAGTTATAGGGGAAAAAAAAAGGTTAAAAAAAAAAAAAAAAAAAAAAAAGCCAGGCATGGTGGCTCAAGCCTTTAATCCCAGCACTTCAGGAGGCCAAGGCAGGTGGATCACCTGAGGTCAGGAGTTCAAGATCAGCCTGGCCAACATGGTGAAACCCCGTCTCTACTAAAAATACAAAAGCTAGGCTGGGCACGGTGGCTCACGTCTATAATCCCAGCACTATGGGAGGTCAAAGTGGGTGGATCACCTGAGGTCGGGAGTTTGAGACCAGCCTGCCAACATGGTGAAACCCCATCTCTACTAAAAATACAAAAACAGTTAGTCAGCTGTGGTGGTATGCACCTGTAGTCCCTGCTACTCAGGAGGCTGGGGCAGGAGAATCGCTTGAACCTGGGGGCAGAGCTTGCAGTGAGCCAAGATTGTGCAACTGCACTCCAGCTTGGGTGACAGAGCAAGACACTCTCAAAAAACAAAAACAAAACAAAAACAAGCCAGGCGCAGTGGCTTATGCTCGTAATCCCAGCACTTTGGGAGGCCGAGGTGGGTGGATCACTTGAGGTCAGGAGTTCAAGATCAGCCTGGCCAACATGGTGAAACCCCGTCTCCACTAAAAACAGAAAAATTAGCCAGGCATGTTGGTAACATGCCCGTAATTCCAGCCACTTAGGTGGCTGAGACATGAGAATTGCTTGGGCCCGAGAAGCGAAGGTTGCAGTGGACCAAGAATGCACCACTGCACTCCAGCCTGGGTGACAGAGCGAGACTCCATCTCGAAAAGAAAAGAATAGGCCGGACATAGTGGCTCACGCCTGTAATCCCAGCACTTTGGGAGGCCAAGGCAGGTGGATCACCTGAGGTCAGGAGTTCAAGATCAGCCTGGCCAACATGGTGAAACCCCGTCTCTACTAAAAATACAAAAGCTAGGCTGGGCACGGTGGCTCACGTCTATAATCCCAGCACTATGGGAGGTCAAAGTGGGTGGATCACCTGAGGTCGGGAGTTTGAGACCAGCCTGCCAACATGGTGAAACCCCATCTCTACTAAAAATACAAAAACAGTTAGTCAGCTGTGGTGGTATGCACCTGTAGTCCCTGCTACTCAGGAGGCTGGGGCAGGAGAATCGCTTGAACCTGGGGGCAGAGCTTGCAGTGAGCCAAGATTGTGCAACTGCACTCCAGCTTGGGTGACAGAGCAAGACACTCTCAAAAAACAAAAACAAAACAAAAACAAGCCAGGCGCAGTGGCTTATGCTCGTAATCCCAGCACTTTGGGAGGCCAAGGCAGGCAAATCATTTGAGGTCAGGAGTTCGAGACCAGCCTGACCAACATGGTGAAACCCCAAGTCTACTAAAAATACAAAAATCAGCTGGGCGT
>NW_012115154.1:25309283-25314935 GCF_000951035.1 Colobus angolensis palliatus | reverse complement strand
AAAAAAAAAAAAAAATTATTTATTGGGAAGAATACTATTGTCAACATTGACTTCCATTAACAAGGTGTACAAAGATACCATATTTAAAATAAGCTCTCCCATACCCTACTATTCTTCTCGTTTTAAAACAAACAAACTTACTTGCTGTTTTCTGTCTCTATAGCCTCGAATAAATGACTGGATAATTATTGCATTTTTCAACCTTCGCCTTTCTTCCTAAACAATAAAAGGAAGAGTGAGGGAGCAACTGGTCAGAATTGAGTGAAAATGACATTTTGCTAGTAAAGACTTTAAAAATACTTAATGGCGATGTAATTCACATACCATAAAATTCATTCTTTAAATGGTAACACCCACTAAATACACATTTAATATATTAACAGCCATATAACCATCACCACTGATTTTTAGAATACCTTCATCACCCACAACCAGAAGCCCCATCTCCATTCACAGTCACCCCCAGTTTCCTGCTGGACCTTCCCTTGCCCCTGGCAATCACTCATTTACTTCTATCCTATGGATTTGCTTATTCTGGACAGTTGATACAATGGAATCATACAGTAGGCTGTGTCTGGTTTTCTTCACTTAGCATGATGTTTTCAAGATCCACCTATATTACAGCGTATGTGAGAACTTAATTCCTTTCTAAGGCTGAGAGTAATGTTCCACTGTATTGACAGACCATGCTGAATTCATCCATTCATCTACTGATGGACATGTGGGCTGCTCCCACTTTGGTCTATCATGAATTAAGGCTGCTATGAACCTTCATAGAGAAGTTTTGTTGTGGATACAGGTTTTCATTTCTGTTGAGCATAAACTCAGAAGTAGAGTTATCATTAAGGAATTGCCACACTGTTTTCCAAAATGCCAACACCACTTTACAATCCCACCAGCATAGTAGGACTTTTTTTTTTTTTTTCTTTGAGACAGAGTCTTGCTCTGTCGCCCCGGCTGGAGTGCGGTGGTGTGATCTTGGCTCACTGCAAGTTCTGCCTCCCGGGTTCATGCCATTCTCCTGCCTCAGCTTCCCGAGTGGCTGGGACTACAGGTGCCCGCCACCACACCTGGCTAATTTTTTGTATGTTTAGTAGAGACGGGGTTTCACCGTGTTAGCCAGGATGGTCTCGTTCTCCTGACCTCATGATCCTCCCGCCTTGGCCTTCCAAAGTGCTGAGATTACAGGCATGAGCCACTGTGTCCAGTTAGCAGGACTTCTTAAAGTTTTAAATATTAAAGGAATACAAACAGACAACACCAGCATCTATTTTAAAGGTCACTTTCTTGTTTCAAGAGAAAATTCCAACTTTCATTGACTTGAGACTATCTTTAAAACGCTCAGCGACCTGGCAAAAATATGTGTTCTTCATCGTTATGACCAGTGCTGCCACTGTTGGACAGCCTGCTACTATGTGTCAGCCCTATGAGAGGCACTTTAGGCCAGACATGGTGGCTCATGCCTGTAATCCCAGCACTTTGGGAGGCCGAGGTGGGAGGATCACGAGGTCAGGAGATTGAGACCATCCTGGTTAACACGCTGAAATCCCGCCTCTACTAAAAATACAAAAAATTAGCCAGGGTAGGTGGCGGACGCCTATACTCCCAGCTACTCGGTAGGCAGAGGCAGGAGAATGGCATGAACCCGGGAGGTGGAGGTTGCAGTGAGCCGAGATCACACCACTGCATTCCAGCCTGGGTGACAGAGCGAGACTCCGTCCCCAAAAAAAAAAAAAGAGAGGCAGTTTATATCCAAATGCTGAGTCATCTTACAGGTGAGCATCACTTCCAGTTTAAAGATGCAGAAACTGAGACTGCTCTAAAGATTAAGCAACACCCAAAGATGTAAGCCAGAATTCAAACTCAGGTAAGATAATAAAGCCTGTACTCCATCTCACTATACTACATTGTTTCATGTCTTCTATGAACACCATCTACAAAGCTGAGACTAACACACACACTGTGGGATTCAAGAACACCATCAAGTCATACAGATGTACTTTCTGGGCTTGAAATGGTTATAAAAAAATCCCGTGAGGCCGGACATAGTGGCTCACACCTATAAACCCAGCAGTTTGGGAGGCCGAGGCGGGCAGATCACTTGAGGTCAGGAATTCCAGACTAGCCTGGCCAACATGGTGAAATTCCATCTCTACTAAAAATACAAAAAATTAGCTGAGCATGGTGGTGCACGCCTGTAATCCCAGCTACTTGGGAGGCTGAGGCAGGAGAATCACTTGAAGCCGGGAGGTGAAGGCTGCAGTGAGCCGAGATCACGTCACTGCACTCCAGCCCAGGTGACAGAGCGACACTTTGTCTCAAAAAAAATAAAAAATAAAAAACCAGGAAAAAGTGACTTTCACCAGATGCACCTGTCAATGTAAGGACACTGGAAACACAAAAATTTCAAACAAGGAAACACGACATCTCCAAAGCAATACAGTAATTCTCTAGCAATAGATTTTAATCAAATAGAAATTTTGAAAATCTCAAATAATTCAAACTACTGAATTTTTTTTTTTTTTTGACGGAGTTTCACTCTAGGCTGGAGTGCAACGGCGTGATCTCAGCTCACCGCAACCTCTGCCTCCCGAGTTCAAGCGATTCTCCTGCCTCAGGCTCCCAAGTAGCTGGCATTATAGGCATGCACCAGCACGCCCAGCTATTTTGTATTTTCAGTAGAGACGGGGTTTCTTCATGTTGGTCAGGCTGGTCTCGAACTCCTGACCTCAAGTGATCCACCCGCCTCGGCCTCCCAAAATACAGGCGTGAGCCACCGTGCCCAACCCTCAAAATATTGGTTTTAAAGCTCAGTGAAATACAAGGGAATTCTGAAAAATACAAAGTCAGAAAAATAATTTGGTATATAAGCGAGCACTTACCAAAGAGACAGGTATTTTTAAAAAGAATCAACTAGAAATTCTGGAAGTGAAGAATTCATTTAAAGAAATACAAAACACATTTGAAAGCTTCAAGATAGACTGATCAGGCAAAAGAAAGAATCTAAGAACTTGAAGACAAGTCTTTTGAAATAACCCGGCCAGACAAAAATACAGAAAAAAGAATGAGCAAAGCATTCATGATATTTGGGATAACATAAAGCAATAAAATATTCAAAGTATTGGTAATACCAAGGTCAAAGAGTCAAAGAAAGGATTAGGAAACCTATTTAATGAAATAATAGATGAAAACTTCCTGTCTCACAAGAGATTTAGACACTCACATACAGCAGGCTCAACCATCTCCAAGCAAATAATCAGACTCTCTAAAGAGAAAGATAAAGACTGAATTCTAAAAGCATCAAAAGAAAAGCAGCTAGTCACCTGTAAAGGAAACCCCATCAGATTAAAAATCAAGAGGAAAAACAGTGGAAACAAACCCCACAGAAGATTCAATTACTGGAGTTTAAACATTGTCTTAAAAAATCTATAATTATGTTCAAGAAATTAAAAGAGAACTAAAGACTATATAAAAGAATGAAAAAAAGTTCTAGAACTGAAATAACAAAAGCTGAAATTAAGAAGTCAATGGATGTATTCAACAATTAGGCCAGGCAGGATGGCTCACGCTTGTAATCCCAGCACTTTGGCAGGCTGAGACAGGCGGATCACTTGAGGTTAGGAGTTCAAGACCAGCCTGCCCAACATGGCAAAACCCCACCTCTACTAAAAATACAAAAAAACAGCTGGGTGCAGTGGCAGGCGCCTGTAGTCCCAGAAAAGCACAAGAGGGATATATGGGACACAATGCAAAGGTCAAATACATTTACAGTTTGAGTCCAAGTAGGAGAGGAGGAGGAGAATGAAGCAAAAGCACTAATGGAAGAGATAATAGCCCAGAATTTTCCATAAAACAAGATTAAAAACACCACCCAACAAGTATCTTTCTTGGTTGAGCAGTGCCCTCCCGGGGACATCTGGTAATTTCTGGTGACATTTTTGGTTGTCACAACTGAGGGAACGGAGTGCTACTGGCATTTAGCGGGTAGAGGCCATGGATGTTGCTAAACATCCTCCAATGTACAGAGTACAGAGCAGTTCCCCCCCAACAAAAAATTATCTGTTCAAAAATGTCAGTGCCAAGGTTGGAAAATCCTGACTAAAACTCTTTTCACTCTAAGCACCTCAGAGAGCCCTTCCCCTAAACACCATGTCTAATATAGGTCCTTCCAGTTGTAATCACATTACTCTGTTGCCCTCATAGGTCTTGTCACCACCTCAGTATCCTGGTTCACGGCTCTGTTCTACCACTGAGCAGGAACCTTGTCCGTCTTATTCACCATCTGTATACTCAGCAAGCAGAGCAGTACCTAGTACATACATAATAAGTTCTCAAAACATATTTGTTAGGGGCCTAAATGAATTGTTAAAATGACAAAACAAAAAACTCTATCTAAAAAAGCAGGCCATAAGAGAGTACAATTGCAGATTAATCAACAAAATAAAGCTATTTAAAGAAACTATCACAACATATAATGTAGGATAAACAATAAAAATGCCATTAGTGTCTTTCTTTCCACTTCTTCACAAACAGTTAAGACACATGTCTTAACAGTGAGCTTTCTCCTTTTGTGTCATGAAACATCCACATCATAAGCCAGATGAGGCAGGTCACGCCTGTAATCCCAACACTTTGGGAAAATGAGGGAGGCAGCTGCATGAGGCCGTGAGTTTGAAATCAGCCTTGGCAACAAAGCAAGACCCCATCTATGTAAAAATTTAAAAATTAGCTGGGCATGGTGGCACGCAGCTGTAGTCCCAGCTACAGGAGGCTAGAGCAGATCACCTGAGCCCAGAGGGTCAAGGCTACAGTGAGCGATGACCTTGCCACTGCACTCCAGCCTGGGTCACAGAACAAGACTCAATCTCTTAAAAAAAAAAAAAAAAAAAAGAAATATGAACATTATGTTTATAATACGGCTTTCTAGATCTTCTGGAAACCATATCATTATGTAAGTCAACCAAAAGCCCATGTTCCTTCTTCAGTCTGGAAACTGCCTTTTTAGTCCATCTTTTCCTACACTGGCTCCAGAATAAGTAACTTACAGTGAAATCAAAAAATGTTTCTAAAGCTAAACACACACACACACATTCTGTCATATATAACAAATACATACACATATACATATATACAGTAAAACCAAGGCGTGTTTAAATGCTGTAGAAAAAACGCTTATCTACAGAGTATTACAAAACTGTTTTTACCTCTCTCTTTCTTCTTTCTTCCTGAGTACGATGTAAAAGAGAAGCCTTTTCCTCCTACATCCAAACAAGAGAAAAAAGGAGGTAAGGAAGGTTATAATTTCAATTTTAAAACTCCCATACAAAAATTATAGAAAGTTTTCACCCAAAAAAAGATTCTAAGATCATGCAAAAAAGTTGTCTTGACTTAATCAGATGAGAAAATCTGAGGCACAAGAAGTTAAATGGTTTCCCAGAAGTCACTAGATATAATACAAGTTAGTACTTCAGTAGTTTTCTAAGAATAAAAACTGATTTCTTCACATATACAAATGAATACAGGTAAAACTGGGGAAATATGAGTAAGACTGGTGCTCTGTACCAATGTCAGAGTTCTGGCTGCAACATCTTACTAGCTTTGTAAAATACTACCCCAGAGGAAACAGGGTGATGTGGACGGGGTCTCTGGGTA
>NW_012115154.1:25305699-25307783 GCF_000951035.1 Colobus angolensis palliatus | reverse complement strand
AAAAAAATTAAATATCTTGAGAGGTATATTTAATCAGAACAGTGTCAGAGAGTAGTTAAGCCAACTTAAAATTATACACTGATATGTGAACTAACAATATTCAGAATCAAAGTTTCTATCTTTTTTTAAAATTGAGACAGAATCTTACTCTGTCACCCAAGCTGGAGTGCAGTGGCGATTTTGGCTTACTGCAACGTCTGCCTCCCGGGTTCAAGCAATTCTCATGCCTCAGGTTCCCGAGTAACTGGGACTACAGGTGCACACCACCACACCTGGCTAACTTGTATTTTTAGTAGAGATGGCTTTTTGCCACATTGGCCAGGTTGGTCTCGAACTCCTGGCCTCAAGTGATCTGCCTGCCTCAGTCTCCCAAACTGCTGGGATTACTGACATGAGCCACCATGTTCAGCCTAGAATCAAGTTTCTAACTGTCAAAATGTAAAGCCAGGCCTGGTGCAGTGGCTCATGCCTATAATCCCAGCACGTTGGAAGGCCGAGGTGGGCAGATCACTTGAGCTCAGGAGTACGAGACCAGCCTGGGCCACATGTTGAAACCCCATCTCCACGAAAATACAAAACAAATTAGCAGGGCAGGTGACGCATGCCTGTAGTCCCAGCTACTTGGGGGTTGATGGAGAAAGATCACTTGAACTGGAGAGGCTGAGGCTGCAGTGAGCCAAGATCATGCCTCTGTACTCTTGCCGGAGTCATGAAGCAAGACCGTGTCTCAAAAAAAAAAAAAAAGTAAAGTCAAACAAATTAATCCTCCAGATATTTTCTATCATTGAAAATTTCACATAAAAAACCCTTATCACATGTCCAACAGCAGAAAAAATATTGTTTTAAACTTAACTAAAATGATTCGATTGTTTACTTAATATTCTTTAATTTTTAAAACTTTTAAAAACTAATTTTAGACAAAGAAAAACTGCAAAAATGATACAAGTTCCCTTATTCCATATGTCCTACTCGCGTCTACATTAAGCAGATACAATTATCAACAGGAAATTAGCACTGATACAGTAACGTTAACTAATCTACAAACTTAATTAGAAATCCACCAATTTTCCCACTAATGCCGTTTATCTGTTCTAGAATCCTATCCAGGACCCCACATTATATTTAGGTACTATTTCCTCTTAATCTTCCTCCAATCTATATAGTTCTTATCTTCATCTTTCATGTCCTGGATGCTGTCCCTCAATTTGGGTTTTTCCAATACTCTCACAATTACAGTAAGGTTATGCAATAATGATAACATTAGATTTTAATCCATAGGATTATACGCACATACACGCACCATGGACTCAATACTTAAATAACCAAATCAATAAACAAACAAGGGAAAAGAAAACTCTTTTCCTCACAGAATCCAGTTTAAAAATGTAGAAGGAAAGAGAAAAACAGAATCACCAAACACTACAGTAATAAACACCGCAGACAAGATCTACTAATGTATGCTAAAATTAGTGGGCAAAAGTTTGAGGGGAAACAGGATTTGCCTAGTCTCGAAGTGTCTCTCAAGATATAGATCAATTACCAAGGGAAAGACAGAAAATTTAGAGCGGAGAAATCTTGCAGACACCACCAACTAAGACATCAGTTGGCTCAGTCATAAAATATAAGGGCATAATGAACTACTAGTTGGTCCATACAAACGATACAATCAACTATCGTGTTAGTCTTGCCAAAAGACTCTTTTTTAACCTAAATGGATTTATCTCAAGGGGAAATCTTTCATCAATAAATAGAAAAACAGCATCACTGCTCACAAACAGAAGGCATCCCCCCCAAATTTTTAAAGTTAAATTTGAAAGTGGCTGCTGCAGTGGCTCACGCATGTAATCCCAGTACTTTGGGAGGCCAAGGCCGGCAGATCACCTGAGGTCAGGAGTTTGAGACCAGTATGACCAACATGGTGAAACCTCGTCTCTACTAAAAATACAAAAATTAGCTGGGCGTGGTGGTGTGCACCTGTAGTCTCAGTGACTTAGAAGCCTGAGGCAGGAGAATCACTTGAACCTGGGAGGCAGAGGTTGCAGTGAGCCGAGATCATGCCACTGTACTCCAGTCTGGGTGACAGA
>NW_012115154.1:25299157-25304619 GCF_000951035.1 Colobus angolensis palliatus | reverse complement strand
CTCCGGAGTAGCTGGGACTACAGGCGCCCGCCACCTCGCCCGGCTAGTTTTTTGTATTTTTTAGTAGAGACGGGGTTTCACTGTGTTAGCCAGTATGGTCTCGATCTCCTGACCTCGTGATCCGCCCGTCTCGGCCTTGCAAAGTGCTGGGACAGGCTTGAGCCACCGCGCCCGGCCTATTCTTTTCTTTTTTCCCACATGCTGCTGTGTCAAATACTCCTAACTTTGTAAATGCCATATTCAAAATACTTCTTTCAAGTTTTTCACAATTCTTTCCTCCACAATCAAGATGTGTATGCCATGGTGAAAGTTTTACTCCACAAAGATTTGACATTCTTCTTGAGATAACAGTCAAGGAGAGACTCTGCTACCTACAAGCTTTCAGGATGAGGGAGAAGTGGGTGCTGGTAGTTACTGTCCACAACTTCACAAGGCTAGAGAATTAAGTCTCTGCCTTTCACAAGAGTGATGATTTCACACTCTATTGATAACAGACTTAATATCCCCACATATGAGACTAGTAGGGCTGCGTTTTCAATACAAAAAGGGAGCAGACTTCAGTTCTGGTAAAGTTTCTGGTGATGTAGCACAATGGACCAAATTCTCATATTAACCCAAGACACCATCTCTGCTTTTCCCATTCAACACACTTGGAGTCTATGTCATCACTTGTCATAAAATCAACAAAAGATTTTAAAGCATTTCTTCTAATTTATGAGCTAGAAAAAATGTCTCCATGGACTTGTCTATTCAGCTTATGCCTGACAAAGCAAAGGATTAGGTGAGTTCAGAATATCAGTGGGTTCATCCGTCTCCAGCGAACAGAACCAAGTTTGTCTTCCCCAGGAAAGTAACAGCTGTTCAATGTATCTGTCCCTATCTAAAAATGGACAATGAGCTAAATCATTAGACAAAGGAATCTTGTCCATTATTTTATTTGCTTTGTGACTAATCATCACTTTTAATCACAGCTTTGGCAGCAGCTTCCCATTTGGCCAATTAGCAGCTCTAGCCTTTGTGATTAAACACAATGCACGGATGCAGTGTTCCCCACATCGGTCCTGCCACTCTGTGCATCTACTTTGAACCTGTTTGTTCCCAAAAGCTGAACAGAGGTTTTGGGTGCTATGGTTTATGGTTTCAAAATAAAGTATGAGTGCATGGTTTCACACTGGAATTTGGCACGTAATAGATTAGGTTCCCTCTCTCAGCCAGTCCATGAAAAACTGGTTTTCAAAAAGCTTCATTATATTTGTGTTTCCTTTGATTTTCTTCACAGCCACCAAGTTAAAGCTGACTCAAGGGCCGGGCACAGTGTTTCACACTTGTAATCCCAGCACTTTGGGAGGCCGAGGCAGGAGGATCACTGGAAGCCAAGAGTTCAAGACCAGCCTGGGCCATGAAACAAGACTTTCTTTACCAAAAAAAAGGAAAAAAGAGGTAGACATTAGGTTTCACCATGTTTATCTCTCTCTCTCTCTCCCTATACACACACACACACACACACACACACACACACACACACAAATATATGTATCTGTTGCCCAGGCTGGAGTACAGTGGCACGATCTCGGCTCACTGCAACCTCCACCTCCCAGGTTCAAGCAATTCTCCTGCCTCAGCCTCCAAGCAGCTGGGATTACAGGCCTCCACCACCATGCCTGGCTAATTTTTGTGTTGTTTTTTAAAGTACAGACCAGGTTTCACCACGTTGGCCAGGCTGGTCTCAAAACTGTTGACCTCAGGTGATCCACCCACCTCGGCCTCCCAAAGTGCTACAATTACAGGCATGAGCCACCACGCCCAGCCACCATGTTATATCTTAAAGGTCATTTAGGTTGTTTTCAGTTTTTGGCTAAATTAAATAAAACTGCAGTAGATATCCTTGCAAATGTGTCAGTAATGTCTGTAGGTTAAGTTTCCAGAAATAAAACTGCCAGGTCAAAGGCTATGTGCATTTTGAATTTTAATAAATATTTCCAAATTGTCCTCCAAGGAGATCATGTCAGCGTATGAAAAATGACTGCTGCCCCTTGTCTTCACCTGCACAGTGCAGCATCTAACTTTTTGTGTTTGCCAAGTAGATAGGCACAAAGCCTTATTTCACTGTAGTACTAATTGTATTTTTTTAAAATAAGGCTAAAGTTCTTATGTTTAAAGGATATTTTTATTTCCCTATGCAGTTTGAACCATTTAATTTTTCCATTTCATTGATCTTTTCGTATTGTTTTACAAAAAATCATTTTCATGATGCTACAAATATTCCCTTTGTCACTGTCTTTAACCTTGGTTATAGTTTTCTGTGTACAAGGTTTTAATTCTTATTGTACTCAAATTTCTCAAGAATTCAGTAGCTGCAGCTTAGGATTATATACACAGCATGGACTATTACCATCCATATCACTAGCATGGATTTCTGTATGCTAAATTTTTTAATGTATTGTTGCAGGTTTATTTTTAATAGCATGCTGAAATTTCACTTTCAGAAGCTGACACTAGTGTGAGCCACATGCTGATATTCATAATTGTGAATCAGGATCATGCCTACACCTTTATTTTTTCCTCCTACCAGCTGGGCCTGACATGAGCTTTTAAAAGTCGAAGGATGAAGACTGTCTTATAACTGAAGACACTAACTATAAATAGGGCTGTCTTCACATATCATAAGGACCACATTAATAACCCCCTGGAGTCGGCTTTATTTTTCTGGCTGCTGAATAAATTACAGGGCATTCACTACATGGAGTATCACATAGCTCTTTAAAGGAATGTGGCAGATCTATCTACTGATCAGGAACTGTCTCCGAGATGTACTGTTAAGGGGGACAGAAGTACAACAACCTGTTCAATATGCTCTAGCTTGTGTTTTTTCAAAAAGAAGGGAATTTACACACCTATATGACTATATGTGTAGAGAACAGCTCTGACAGGATGTGTAAAAATCCCAAAATAGTGTGTGAATATAAGGATTAAAGAATTGGGGCCGGACACAGTGGCTCATGCCTATAACGCAAGCAGTTTGGGAGGCCAGGGCAGTGGATCGCTTGAGATTAGGAGTTCGAAACCAGCCCAGCCAACGTAGCGAAACCCCGTCCCCATGAAAAATATACAAATTAGCCAGGGGTGGTGACGTGCGCCTGTAGTCCCAGCTACTCGAAAGGCTGAGGCACAAGAATCGCTTCAACCTGGGAGGTAGAGGTTGCAGTGAACCGAGATCATACCACTTCACTCCAGCCTAGGCAACAGAGCAGGACTCTGTTTCAAAAGGAAAAAAAAAAAGAACTGGGGGTGTGAGGAGTGGAGGTGAAAGGCAAGAAAACTTCTAGTATTTTATTTGATCTTTCATATTCCCATCTGAATGATTACCCATGTACTTATAATATTTTCTCACTTTCTAAAAGTAGTAACAAAGTAATATGAGAACAAGTTCTAAAAACAGCTCAATATAATGAGGAATAAGTTCATCACTAAGTGGCTGGGAGGAAAGGGGCAAGTAAGGTATCAGGAGAAAGCACATTTAGATTTTAACAAAGGACTAACCTTCCTATTGATAAACAAGATTTTATTTCAATTTATTGTACTCATAGCTGAAAACATTCTTATCTTTTAAATTACGCAGATGTAGAACCCATAGGGATGCCCAGCAGCAGTTACAGACAAGGTCCATCAAACACCCGAAGGGTCTCTGAAACAACCGAGGCCGTCGCCCTGACAGCGTGCACGCTCCCTGCTGTTAACTACCCACCAACGTGAAATCCACAGTGAGCACAGCCAACTGCTCTGGGTGCCGTGTAGCTTTAGGTACTATCCTTATCTTCTCTGAACATTAAATATGATCAAACTTTACAAACGCCATTTACCAAGGTGATTTTCTTTTCTTTTCGTTTTGTTTTTTTTTTTTAATGTGGGGAAAATGCTTTCTTCACTAAATGATTTTAAATGGGGGGAAAATTCACTAAATAAATTTAGTGGTAACAAAGTTTATTCTTTATTTGAAATAGTAAAGCATACATAGTTTCAATAAGATTTCATTAAAATGTTTATGTTAAAAAACTAGAGTGAATGTCAAAGTAACTTTAAGTAACTTCCAAAAGACAACATGCCCAAATTAATCACTAAGCATTTATAGAACGATTGTTAGCATGTTTGTAAATATCTTGATTTAAAAAAAAAAAAAAACACTGTGAGGTTTTTGTTTCATCTATTTGGCTTATCTTCCATTAACAATTTACTCCATTTACACAGTATTATCAGCTTCACATCCGTTTCAGTTCAGTATTTTCTGGCTCTCAGGCACTAACACAATGCTAGCCATTTTACCCACTTCAAAGAATACTGCCTTTGAGGAAACGAAAATGTTAAAAGTTAACATTTGTGAATAATGCATAAGCTACCGTGTGTGTGTGGGGGGTGGGGTTCTTTTTTGCAGACCTACATGAAATAAGAACCTCTATGAAAATATGAGAATCACCAATTTCACATATGCAAAACATACTTAAAGGTGCGTCATCATAAGCCACTAGAAATCATATTTATAAAACAGAACGCATAAAATGATGCAAATTCTAAAGAAATTTTTTAAAATGCTAGGAAAATATTTGACCATTTACCATCACAAAGATGGGGAAAAAAACTGACTATGCATTAACAGCATTTCATTTCTAAGGGATGGGTAGGGTTCCAATAGGTAATTGTTAAATACATTTCAGTATATCCTACATTTCCAACTATCAATATCATTTTATAATCATAAGAGCTCATTTCTAAAAATAAAGTCTAACTGACTACAACCAGTTACAGATTTCTTTGTTCCTTCTCCACTCCTGCTTCACTTGACTAGAGAAAAAATGAAGTATCCAATGCAAAATGCGCTCATTTAAATACCACAATATACACCAAGAGACTTTCTTTTCTTACCTCAGAATTGTGTCGTAAATAAGGCACTATTTTAATAGCAAAACTCTAAAGACAATTTATATGTATCCACTGATAGGAAAGTGGTTATATTAAGTATGATATAAACTATGTTATGGAATATTATATACCACGAAAAATAACAAATATAAAAATGCTGATATGGAATCACTAAAGACATTTTGTTGAGGTGAAAAAGCAATATGATCTCTCACTTTAACTGCAAATGACAGGGGAGGACATGTTTATGTTTAGACTTGTTCTGGAAGGAGACTGAGAAAATAATAGTGGGAAGTTAGGGGCGGTGATTTCATGGATGCTGTTTAGAAGGTCTGTTTATTTATTTATTTATTTTTTGAGACAGAATCTCAATCTGTCACCACACTGGAGTGTAGCGGTGTGATCCTGGCTCACTGCAACCTCCACCTCCCGGGTTCAAGCAATTCTCCGCCTCAGCCTCCCAAGTAGCTGGGATTACAGCCGCCTGCCACTACACCTGGCTAATTTCTGTATTTTTAGTAGAGACAGGGTTTCACCATCTTGGCCAG
>NW_012115154.1:25284803-25299107 GCF_000951035.1 Colobus angolensis palliatus | reverse complement strand
TTGAGACGGAGTCTTGCTCTGTCGCCCAGGCTGGAGTGCAGTGGCCAGATCTCAGCTCACTGCAAGCTCCGCCTCCCAGGTTTATGCCATTCTCCTGCCTCAGCCTCCCGAGTAGCTGGGACTACAGGCGCCCACTACCTCGGCTAGTTTTTTGTATTTTTTTAGTAGAGACGGGGTTTCACCGCGTTAGCCAGGCTGGTCTCGATCTCCTGACCTCGTGATTCGCCCGTCTCGGCCTCCCAAAGTGCTGGGATTACAGGCTTGAGCCACCGGCCAGAAAAAGTTAACTTTTTTTCTCCCAGACAGGACCTCGCTCTGTCACCCAAGCTGGAGTGCAGTGGTGCGGTCTTGGCTCACTGCAACCTTGGCCCCGCCCCGCCAAACCATCCTCCCACCTCAGCCCCCCGAGTAACTGAAACCACAGGTGCATACCACCATGCCCAACATTTTTTTTTTTTTTTGTATTTTTGGTATAGACGGGATCTCACCATGTTGCCCAGGCTGATCTGGAAGTCCTGGGCTCAAGGCATCTGCCTGCCTCAGCCTTCCAGAGTGCCGGGAGGAAAGTTAACTTTCTAAAAAGGCCACTCACTGACTGCAAAGTAGAAACATAATCATTCTTAGAGCAAGAAAGATTCGTGATAATCTAGTTTGGCTTTCTCATTATCAAGAATTATGATTTTCCGGCTGGGCATGGTGGCTCATGCCTGTAATCCCAACACTTGGGGAAGCCAAGGTGGGAGGATCAACTGAGCTCAGTTCAAGACCAGCCTGGACAACATCGTGAGACTTTGACTCTGTTAAAAAAAAAAATTAAAAAGAGAATTATGACTTTCCCATTACATGATCCAATAAAGAAAAGCCCAGAAAAGATGAACAGCTAAGTCACAGACAGTTGGTTCCAGAGTTAACTATTCTTTTTTCAAGGTTACACTTTCTACGATTTCATCTTTTGCAGTAAAGGGGTTTCACAGTAGCAAGATGTGATGTGAACTGTGCTAACTGCCAACAAACTAGTGTCTACTAACACATCTCCAAAATAATATTTAAAAAATTAAACAATTTTGTTTTGTTTTTAAGAACAAAACTTTCCCACTCTTTCACCCAGGCTGAAGTGAAGTGGTACAACCTCTGCTCACTGCGACCTCTGCTCCTCTGGGATTCGAGCCATTCTCCTGCCTCAGCCTCCCGAGTAGCTGGGATTACAGGCGCCCGCCACCATGCCTGGCTAATTTTAGTATTTTTAGTAGAGACAGGGTTTCATCATGTTAGCCAGGCCGGTCTCAAACTCCTGACCTCAGGTAATCCACCCCCCCTCAGACTCCCAAAGTGCTAGGATTACAGGCGTGAGCCACCACGCCTGGCAAAAAATTAAACAATGTTAAAGCTGCATTGTAAGAAAAATTAGTTCCAAAAGATATAGGACTGTTGGAGCCACCTTCTCAGTGCCTGCAGGATGTGGTCCTCAACTTTCCAAGCAGTTACAGGAATGCACAAGTAAAGCAGGAGACAGAAGCAAGATGTGCAGGCAAGACAACCTGCCCAGACACGAGGGAGAGGCCTTACGGTATCCGGATAAACCACAGGGCAGTGTTGTGGGTTTTGCTAAATTATGTGGACACTCTGGGCCTTGATTTCTTCCTCCACAGGACTCTAACACCTCTGCCTCACATAACAGAAGTCAAGATCAATGAGCACATACAAGAAAAGCGCCCTGCAGGAGAACAAATAATGAGTATCACAGCAAATCTAAATGTGACAAATAAGGAGAGAAACAAACATCCTTAAAAGAAAATGCCCTCTGCAGGTTTTAGGCCCTCATTGCTCTTCAGGCACAAGTGCGGGTGCTTCTCCGTTGATTTCCCTGGCTTCAGGCCTTGTCTCCCTAGAATCAAACACCCAAACTGCCCCCCACGCATCTCTAAAACCTAAGTCTCATTAATGTGCTTAAAACCCTTTAGCGGCTTTCCAGTCCTCCCTGAGTATGCCTTAGTGTGGCCTACAATGCCCCCCCAGCTCTGTGCCTGAGTACCCTCCTCCCAGCTCTGTCCCTGACTACCTTCCTTTCAAGCCTTCTCTTCTACTTTGCCCACACCCTTTGCCCACCCCCATTCTGGCCACAACCTGTAGCTGAACACCCCGTCTCCATGGCTGGACATCTTTGCCCATGCTGTCCCTCTAACTGGTGACAGGAATGTTAATATGTAAATAGTCCTAAGAATCCCACCCAGTCCAGCACACAAAAAATGATGCTTGCTTGGGGTTCTGGAAACATGATACACACATGGTACTAGAACAGAAGGTAAACCAACTTCTGGGTACAAGGCTGTGCAGAAGCGTTCTCAGATGACAGCCACTTTTCTGTGATGCTCCACTGCTTCTCACTTCCCTCACCTCTCCTCCCCGTCATGACAGGACTACCGCCTGCCTCACGGTTGTCATGGTGACAAACCAAGGACTAACTCCAAAATCACTGACTCTCCTTGGTCCAACTGCATAGCCCCCTCTTCTCTCCAAGAGCAAATGGATTAAAAAGCTAAATGGTCTAAATCAGTGAATTTGCATTGTTACAAACAAATGACTCCTTATGGTTCTACTAGGCTTTTTTGAGGAAGATACTTAAAAGGCTTAATAGATAATATTTCAGGCAGGGTAATGCAGGAACCTAAACATTTCCAAGCAGCATAAGGGAGAAGGTAAGAGTTCACAAGAAAAGACAGCACATGATCAGGAGGGCTCATCTAGAAAAATGACATTTTAAGTCAGTTCTCTATTTGCTTGTTTAAGCTGCTCCTAGTTTGCCAATTTCTTTGTTACATTTCCAAAGAGCTACACAATCTCCTCTGAGTGAACTCACATTCACCAAAATGTGTGTTGACAATGCTTGCTTTTTAACTCACTGTGTTGTTATTTATGTAGCCAATAACTACTGATATAGAAGGAAAGAGGTAAGAAGGAAAACCACAATTTTTAACTAATAGGCTGAGACAGAAAACATAGCATATTTGTTTTGCAGTGCTAACATTTACGACTTAGCTAAAACTGAAGTTCCCTTCTACGGAGGCTTTAGGATTATTTCCACAAATGCTTTGCTATTGCTCCCCTTCAGGAGGTGGAGCCCGATTCCCCTCACCCCAAGAGTGGGCTGGACAAATTCACTATGACCAAAGTGACAGTGCGTGGCTTTGAGACGGTCAGTCACCACAGGCTTTGCCCTTCCTCCCCGCTCTGTCTGGTCAGCAGCTTAGCGGGAAGCCAGCTGCCATGAGGACACAGTATCCCTAAGGAGCCCTGCAAGCGACCGAGAACTGACTCTCCTGCCAACGGCCAGCACTAACTTCCAGGCTTGTGAACGGGCCAGCCCCGAAGTGGATCCAGATGCCTGCCCCATAGAACTGACCCAGGTAACAAAAATGTATTGCTTTAAGCTCTATTACACAGCAATAAGCAACGAGTATCTTTCTTTCATTCAGTGGAAATTAAGAAACTGGGAAAGTAGCTATCTTGACTGTTCAGATTAACATAATTTAAATGCAGACTGCAGGCCAGGCGCGGTGGCTCAAGCCTGTAATCCCAGCACTTTGGGAGGCCGAGACGGGCGGATCACGAGGTCAGGAGTTCGAAACTATCCTGGCTAACACGGTGAAACCCCATCTCTACTAAAAAATACAAAAAGCTAGCCGGGCGAGGTGGCTGGTGCCTGTAGTACCAGCTACTCGGGAGGCTGAGGCAGGAGAATGGCGTACACCTGGGAGGCGGAGCTTGCAGTGAGCTGAGAGCTCCAGCCCAGGCGACAGAGCGAGACTCTGTCTAAAAAAAAAAAAAAGCAGACTGCAATACTGTTTTGTAATCTACTTATTTCCATTAACAAAAAATCATGTTCATAAATATAAGTATGCTAATAAATTAATGATAGACATTAATATACATCATGATCACTTTAAATGGCTGCACAGTATTTCACTGTATTGTTATATTAACGGTTATTTAACAAATGTCCCGTATTTAGACATGTAGGCTGTTTCAGTATTTTTCAGTATTATAAGTAATGCCATAAAATCACCTTTCCCATGCATCTTCTCCTAAGCATATTAGTTTACTAGAATAAATTTTTACATTTCTAAATGTAGAAATTTGTTCTGCTGGATCAGAGGGGGCGTATCTTGTTAGACTTTTTTTTTTTTTTGAGACAGAGTCTTAGCCTGTCACCCAGGCTGGAGGGCAGTGGTATGATCTCGGCTCACTGCAACCTCTGCCTGCCGGGATCAAGCGATTCTTCCCCCTCTGCCTCCCGAGTAGCTGGGATTACAGGTGGGTGCCACCACGCTCAGCTAATTTTTTGTATTTTTAGTAGAGATGGGGTTTCACCACATTGGCCAGGCTGGTCTGGAACTCCTGACCTCCACCTCCCAAAGTGCTCAGATTACAGGTGTGAGCCACCAGGCCCGGCCTTGTCAGACTCTTGATAAATCTGTTATAACCAACCCTAGGTGGGTTATGCCCAGTGTCTGTATGCCCTCAGCAGCAGCAGGCATTACCGCCTGTAATTTGACCACCACCAAAGGTGATGGGCTATGGAAAGCATGGCTTCTCCTTCATGCTGACAAATGGTAAAGGGTGGCATTTGGAGGCCTGTAGAGAACAGGGGCATGCAGAAAGCAGGTGCTTTAAAGGCAGTATACAACACAGGTCACAGTCAAAGAATAAGATGCCCCACTTCCAAATTCCTAGGTGCCTGCATTCTATAATAGAAGAATTAAAGAAAAGTCACAGAGGGAAGCTCTCTACAGCTTTTGCAAGAACTTTTTTTGAGGCTATTCTACGGTCTTATGAGACCATCTATTTTTTAACCTTTTAAAGATCCTAGCTGGGAATTCACACTGTAACTCAAGAAAATCAGCACACATTCAAGTGGTCAAAGCCTAGTAGGGGATATGATGAGGCAAGCCAGATGTCTAAGGCACAAATTTAAGGAGCCACTCACTCTCAGGGATGTGCCATGCAGAGTCAGCCTGTGCATGAACCTGACAGTGTCTCCTTAAATTTTGTATAGTACTTCACCCACTTCCTATACGCCCAGATTTAATGTCCAAAGAAAATGAGACAATTAGTCTCAAGTCTCACTCCTTCCATTCTGCTTGGTTTCTATTTTTAAAAATCGGCTGATTTCCTGGCCAGGCATAGTGGCTCACGCCTGTAATCCCAGCACTTTAGGAAGCTGAAGTGGGTGGATCACCTGAGGTCAGGAGTTCGAGACCAGACTGGTCAACACGGTGAAACCCCCGTCTTTACTAAAAATACAAAAATTAGCCGGGCACGGTGGCGGGTGCCTGTAATCCCAGCTACTCGGGAGGCAGAGGCAAGAGCATTGCTTGAACCTGGGAGGCGGAGGTTGCAGTGAGCCCAGATTGCGCCACTGCACTCCAGCCTGGGTGACAAGAGCAAAACTCCACCTCAAAAAACAAAAAAAGAGAACTCTTGACTTTATCTGTAGCGGGGAACTACAGTCTGCTGTTCCTATATGTAAAGGATACAGCATAACTGTATTCAAGGGAACAAATACAGTGTTGCTAAATACCAGTCCTGACAGTCCATCAACATTTTCAGAGCCAGTCTGGGGTTTGGTAGTGGCAAGCCTGGAGTTCCAGCTCCTCAGGAGGCTGAGGCAGGAGAATCGCTGGAGACTAGGAGTTTGAGGCTGCTGTGCACTACGATCATGCCTGTGAATAGCTACTGCACTCCAGCCTGGGGGACACAGTGAGGCCCTGTCTCTTCAACGGAAAAAAAAAAAGAAAAAGAAAAAGAAAAAAAAGGAACTAATTTGATCTTAGAAAATATTGACTTTGGCCGGGCGCGGTGGCTCAAGCCTGTAATCCCAGCACTTTGGGAGGCCGAGACGGGCGGATCACGAGGTCAGGAGATCGAGACCAACCTGGCTAACACGGTGAAACCCCGTCTCTACTAAAAATGCAAAAAAATTAGCCGGGCGTGGCGGCAAGCGCTTGTAGTCCCAGCTACTTGGGAGGCTGAGGCAGGAGAATGGCGTGAACCTGGGAGACGGAGCTTGCAGTGAGTCGAGATCGCGCCACCACACTCCAGCCTGGGCGACTGAGCGAGACTCCGTCTCAAAAAAAAAAAAAAAATATTGACTTTATTTGATGCCAGATCTGTAAGAAAAAGTTTTTATGTTCCACTGCAATGTATATGGAGCATTATACTAACACATGCATTACATGCATGCTTTTTAAAACGAAATAGCATAAAATGTTTTAAGTTAAAATATTCTAGGTAATCTAAGTAATCCCTTCAATTATATAATAGAGGGCAGTTTTACAAAGCTAACCAATCAAGTTCTTATCATCTTAACAATCTAGACCTATCAAAGGGGAGGAGTTAAAACTAGAGTAAACGAGGTCAAGCACGGTGGCTCACATCTGTAATCCCAGCACTTTGGGAAGTTGAGGCAGGCGGATCACCTGAGGTCTGAAGTTTATGGCCAGCATGGCCAACATGGCAAAACCCCATCTCTACTAAAAATACAAGAAAAATTAGCTGGGCAAGGTGGTGGCGCCTGTAATCCCAGCTACTCAGGAGGCTGAGACAGGAGAATCACTTGAATTCGGAAGATGGAGGTGGCAGTGAGATCGCACCACTGTACTCCAGGCACTCCAGCCTAGGAGACGGAGACTGTCTCAAAAAAACACAAAACAAAACAAAACAAAACAAAAAAAAACCTACAGTAATTGGTTTTGGTAGACCCTAGAGTATCCTCATTCCATAAGGCCAGTAACACCCTAATACCAAACCAGGCAAAGACATCACAAAAACACCACAAACTGATGTCCCTTATCAAAACAGATGCAAAAATCCTGAATGAAATATCAACAAGCTCAATCTAACAATGTATACAAAGAATTATGCATCACAATCAAATGGGATTTATCCCAGATATGCAAGACAGGCTCAATATTCTAAAATGACTTAATGTGATCCATCATACCCACAGGCTGCAGAAGGAAAATCACATGTAACATTAACAGATACAGAAAAAGCATCTGACAAAACCCAACATTCATTCATGATAAAAACTCTGCAAATTAGGAATAGAGGGGAATTTCCCCAATATGATAAAGAATATCTACCAAAAAACCCACCAAATATCATACTTAATGATGAGAAACTCAAAGCTTCCCCACTAAGATTGAGAACAAGGCAAGTTTTCACCACTCCTTTTCAACTATAATCCTACCTAATGCAGTAAGACAATAAAATGCATTGCTTTCTGATGGTCTTAGAAAAGAAAAAAGAAAAAAAAAAAAGGCATACAGATCAGAAAGGAAGAAATAAAACTGTCTTTGGCTGCAAATGAAATGATTATCTGTGCAGAAAACTCCAAAGATCAACCAAAAAACCCCTCCTGGAACTAAGAAGTGGTTATAGCAAGATTTCAGGACATAAGGTTAATATACATGAAAGTCAACTGCTTCTCTACCAATAAGCAATGAACTGGAATTCAAAACTGAAACACCACCATTCACGTTAGCACCTCCCAAAAATAAACACTTAGGTATAAATCTAACAAAACATGTATAAGGTATATATAAGGAAAATGATATAACCAATGAAAGAAAGAACAAATTAAGAGATACTCCATATTCATGGATAGGAAGGCTCAACACTGTCAAGATTTTAGTTCTTCCCAACTTCATCTACCAATTCAACGCAATCCGAATCAAAATTCCAACAGGTTTTGTGTGTGTGTGTGTGTGTGTGAATATCAACAAACTGCCTCTTATGGAGAGGCAAAAGATCCAGAAGAGCCAACACAATACTAAAGAAGAAGGAAGTCGAAGGACTCACACTACCAGACTTCAATGCTGCCTATGGTTGGGCGCGGTGGCTCACGCCTGTAACCCCAGCACTCTGGGAGGCTGAGGCAGGCAGATCACTTCAGGTCAGGAGTTCAAGACCAGCCTGGCCAACATGGTAAAATCTCATTTCTACTAAAAATACAAAAATTAGCCAGGTATGGTGGCACATGCCCATAATCCCAGCTACTCAGGATGCTGAGGTAGAAGAATCACTTGAACCCAGAAGGCAGAGGTTGCAGTGAGCCAAGATCATACCACTGCACTCCAGCCTGGACAACAGGAGATTCCGTCTCAAATTTTAAAAAGGTTAGTACATACACTAAGTATTATACTTTACTATAAATCTACAGTAATCAAGATGGTATGGTATTGACAAAAGAGAGAGAGATCAGTGGAGGAGAGAATAAAGCCATAACAGAGTTTAGAAATGGACCCATAAAGGCCAGACACGGGGGCTCATGCCTGTAATCCCAGCACTTTGGGATGCCGAAATGGGCAGATTACGAGGTCAGGAGTTCGAGACCAGCCTGACCAACATGGTGAAACCTCGTCTCTACTAAAACTACAAGAAGTAGCCAGGTGTGATGGTGCACACCTGTAATCCTAGCTACTCTGGAGGCTGAGGCCGGAGCATTCCTTGAACCCAGGAGGCAGAGGTTGCAGTGAGCCGAGATTGCGCCACTCCTGACTGCCTGCCTCGGCCTCCTAAAGTGCTGGGATTACAGGCGTGAGCCACCGCACTTGGCCAGCACTGAGGATTTCTAGGGCAATGACACTTTTCTACATAATGCTGTAAGGGTAGATACATGTCATCATATATTCGTCAAAACCTACACAAGGCACAACACACAGTGTGAACCTGAATGTACACTATGGACTTCAATTAATAATAACACATCAATATTGGTTTCTCCATTGTAACCAATGATCCACATTAATGCCAGATGCTAGTAATAGAGAAAAGTGAGGTGAGGGCGACTAGGCATATGGGAACCCTACCCTCTGCTTGATTGTAAACCTGAAAGTGCTCTAAAAAATAACCTTTTTTTTTTTTTTTTAAAAAGCACTGGGCAAACATTAAAGTGATCTTAATTCTACTCCCACTATTGTCAGAACTATCTACGAAAAGTTACAAATTTTCAGTTCCTCTGGTCTACAAACTTTTCTATATCCATATCCATCCCTAGCTTCTTTAAGTCTCAAAATCCTTCCCATTGCCTGCTCACACTCAGTTCTCCCCACTCTCGGGTATTCTCCAAGACTCTGAAAGTTATGCCACTCTGTCTTCCCTACATTTTTAACGTCCCTACTTCCCAGTCTATAAACTTGTTTCCCCCGTCCCCCAAAACAAACAAAACTCTTCCCGAGACCCCGAATTTCCCTTTATCATTCAATCTTCTGGTTCTTTTCAAAAAAGGTCTACCCTGTTGCCTCGCCCCTGCCTTATTTTTTAAGAGATGGGGTCATGCTGTGTTGCCTAGGCTGGGGTGCTATGGCATGATCACAGCTCACTGCAGCCTTGAACTCCCGCACGCCAGCGATCCTCCCGCCTCAGGCTTCGGTGTGGCGGATTACAGGCATGTGCCACAGCATCCGGCCTGTGGTCAGCCCTGTTTCTGACTTTCCATCTGCTCTTCAATGTGCTATGCTCTTGACTTCCAACTCTGACTACCCTACAGAATATGCTCAAATCACCCAATTCTTCCCAACTCCGCAGTCAGCGGACCCTGTGTCTGTGCAGCACTTGGCATTGCCTGTCACTCCTCCCTCCTTGAGATTCACTCCCGGGACGCGGCCGTCCTCCACTCTAGGAGGTGTGACTCTTTTGTAAGCCCCGCCCCCAACCCCCACACGAATTAAATGTTGCAGTACCTTACGAGTCCCACCCTGTCCCAAACCCCAAGCCCTCTTAGGGAACTGTGTTCTAAGCCATCAGTCTGTTGATAACCCCCAAATCTGCATCTCTAGCCCAGACTGCTTCCTGTGTCTGTCCCACAGGAACCCAGGCATTCAGTCAACAACCACTCCCTGCCTCTTGAAGAATCTACCCCCGCTCACAGGTGCACCTAGACTGCTCCATCTGAACCCAGCCTCCAAGACCCCCTCAGACTGCGCTTATCAGCTGGAAACATGACCCAGGCCAATCAGACTGTCCTCTCCTGAAAACTGGCAATTATGATCAAACTTTCTTGACGCTTAAGCTAGGAAACCATGTGTGTGAAACGGAGAAAGCCAGTCTGCAGAGCCAGGAATGAAGGAGACAAAGAAGGGAGTGCACCCAGCTCCCGGAGAAGGACAAGCAACGCCTGTGGTGGTGATACCTGCTATCTGGGTGTTTCCGACCTTTCTATTCTGTCAGACACACCTATCCTTTCATAAACTTGTTTTTATTTCTTTTTGTTTTGCCTACTAAGCCAGTTTTAGTCCATTTCTGTACCTAAAATCAGATGACCCCAAGATATTCTTCTATACACTACCAAGAAAAACATACCACCAATTAAACTGTATCATGCTATCAGTGTGTATCCTGATGTCAGAAATATTTAAAGGTAGAAATCAGTGTGACTTAAAAAATTAAATTTCAGGCTGAGCATGGTGGCTCACACCTGTAATCACAGCACTTTGGGAGGCCGAGGCAGGCGGATCACCTGAGGTCAGGGCCAGCCTGACCAACATGGAGAAACCCCATCTCTACTAAAAATACAAAATTAGCCAGGCGTGGTGGCGCATGCCTGTAAACCCAGCTACTCGGGAGGCTGGGGCAGGAGAAACATTTGAACCCAGGAGGCGGAGGTTTGCAGTGAGCTGAGATCCAGCCATTGCACTCCAGCCTGGGCAACACTGCACTCCAGCATGAGCGAAACTCCGTTTCAAAAAAAAACAAAACAAAACAAAAATTCAACTTTTATTTTAGATTCAGGGGGTACCTATGCAGGTTTGTTACAAGAATATACTGCACGACGCTGAGGTTTGGGGTACGAAGGACCCCATCACCCGGGGGTGTGTCTAGTAACCAACAGGTAGTTCCCCAGCCCTTTTCGCTGTCCCTCTTTTTCCTCCTCTAGTAGTCCCTGGTGTCTATCGTCCCATCTCCACGTCCATGTGTAATCAATATGCAGCTCCCCAAAGTGACTTTGAATCAATGGAATCCAATCTACATCTACTCCACACACCTGGAAGGCCTTCTTGTCTTCCACCCACCCGAATTACACCCATCCTTCAGGACTAAGCTCCAAACAACTTTACTTCTTCTGAATCAGGATCAAGGGAAATTTAGAATGTAGCAATTACTCTCTATTGTTATTTAATTTTTAATTGCTTAAGTCCTATCTGCCCAGCAAGATTATAAACTTCTTCAAGCCAGACTTGTTGTACAGAGATCTATACAAATAATAAGTACTAAAAGTATTTAACTTGAAAAAAGAAAAAGGTTATTCGGAAGATAGTAACTACTCCATTTTCCACTAAGCTCCAGAAAGGGAAGATTTCAAATAATAATTTAAGACATGAGAAAAGAGTAACTATAACTTCTCACTTTTCCAACAAGGGAAGGGACTTATGTAGCAGTCAAAGAGAATTCAGGAAAATAAGCATATGTAGGTGCTCAACGTAATTAGTTGTCAGGAAACAAAATTAAAACCACAAAGAAACTACATCCTCACTAAAATAAAAGGGCTTGCAATATCAAGTGTTGGCAAAGATGTGGAAACCTGGACACCTTCAGATGCTGTAGACATGCAACATGGGGAAACTGTGGCAGTGGTGTGCACAACAGCTGAACATACATTTAACCTAGGACCCAGCACAAGAGTATTAGGTGCACCAAAAGGCATACACGCCAAATGCCTGTAAGAAAATAGAATAAACCGGCCGGGCGCGGTGGCTCAAGCCTGTAATCCCAGCACTTTGGGAGGCCGAGACGGGCGGATCACAAGGTCAGGAGATCGAGACCATCCTGGCTAACACAGTGAAACCCCGTCTCTACTAAAAAATACAAAAAAACTAGCCGGGCGAGGTGGCGGGCGCCTGTAGTCCCAGCTACTCGGGAGGCTGAGGCAGGAGAATGGCGTAAACCCGGGAGGCGGAGCTTGCAGTGAGCTGAGATCCAGCCACTGCACTCCAGCCCGGGCGACAGAGCGAGACTCCGTCTCAAAAAAAAAAAAAAAAAAAAACCATGGGGCGTTCACACAAAGGGCAGTGCCGTGCACCCAGGCAGATGGAATCATCCGCCTCTAAGACAGAAGCCGAGCCAAAGAAGCCAGGCACAAAGGACAAGTGGCGAGTGGCTCCATGACCCTGAAGTTCAACAGGTAACGCTACTACAGTAACAGAAGTCAGGAGGACAGTCACCTTTGTGGGGCTGGAATACAGACATGCCGGGCATAATGACCTTTCGGTCTGTCAACAACAGACCACATATACACCGTGGTACCATAAGATTATAATTTGTATTTTTACTGTATCTATGTTTGGATGCACAAATATTCACTATTGCATTAAGAGTTGCCTACAGTATTCAGTACAGAAACACGCTGTCCAGGTGTGTAGCACAGGAGCAACTGGCTGTACCAAGCCGCTAGGTGTGTAGCGGGCAACACCATCTAGGTGTGTGTTAAGTGCACTCTGATGGTCCCACAACAATCAATTGGCCTAGTGACAGTGTCCCCCTCTTTAAGTCACACATGACTATAATTAGAGGGTGAGAGTGCAAGGGAGCCTCTGGAATGCTGGGAATGCTCTTCCTTTGATGGGAGCGGTATTCCATCTACAGGAGAGTGTCCATATGCAAAAATCTTTCGAGCTGTACATACAGCTGGGTCCCCACTCAGATTCCTTAACCAGGCCAGGGCACCCATGCCCCAGCTGCTGCCAGTTCCTACTAAGGACTCTTTACTGCCACTCTCTCCCAGAAGAATGGCCCTCGGCTCAGGGTCAGCAGTGCCACACTCCCACCCTCATCCTGGAGGGGGGGCAGCCACCAGCCCCTCTGCCGCAATTAGGGCCAATTGTGGCAAGCTCCTGGCGAGATGGGGCTAAAGCTAGCCTCCAGCTGAGACGCCTTTCCCTTCCCCACCCAGCTTCCCTCAGGCCCTTCCTCTTCAATTTCACTTGCACAAGGATCTATCTCCTTAGTGCTGGTGAACCTGACTGTATCTTAGGTTATACCCCAATAAAAAGTGTTTTGTTTTTAAAGGGGTAATTGTTTCACACAGCTCAGGGTATCTTCCCTCGAGATTCTGATCAACAGATAAGAAACCTCACTCCCTCAGAGCAGAGATGCACTCCTTGGTGAATAGGGACCAACATCCATGGCCCGTGAGGTGTTCCTGCCTGCAACAGAGGCCGCGCTGTGAAAATGGCATGGAGTCTCAGGTGGTCTGCCACTAGCTTGCTGTGCGAATGCGCACTCGTTCAAATGCTCTGCAGCTCACCTTCCCAACTTGAAAGCAAGGAGATTTGGTCCAGAGATTCTCGGAAGTCTCTTCTAACTGGAGAAATCCTTTGATCTCTTAAGAAATTTTCATTAACGTGGAAGCCCCTAGGTGCTACCACGCCCACCCTGTAACCGCACAGTACTTAGTTCTGTAGCACAGCGACTTGCAAGCCATCACCATTACACAAACCTCAAAGCTTAAAAAGGATCAGCACACTTCTCTCCCAACTCTTTACCCAGGTTCCCTTCTACCCTCAGAAACTACCAAACACAGCACCACAGCACAATCTTAACAGCAGTTCCTCCTTGGCCTGCCAGCATCCACTCCGCGTTACGCGCCTCCCTGGTGGTTGTGATATACAGAATATACTGACAAACAAGAAAAACTAGGTGAAGCCATTTAAAGAACATTTCAGAAATGATGGGAAGGGGTGGGAAGCGGGGGCGGGAGGAAGACCACACAGCATTCAAAGACTTAGCGGTTCCAGTGAACCAACCGATGCCCGTCTTCAGGGACAGACAGCTGGAAATTCTAGACTAGAACAGCGGCGTCATGGTTTGCCTACCCTTATCCTAAACAATTCCCATGCGAACAACTTATGGCCTATCACAACAGATACAAGTCCGGAGTCTCTCCACAGTTTCCGGGAGGTTGGTAGCGAATAATTGCCCTGGTCTTGGATTCAAACACGTGGCTATTCATGAGGGGTTCTGCCTCCACTTCAGGGATTATCGACATCAGCAAATACGTGCCGTTCACCTTCCACAACCGAAAACGCCCTTCAGGTGGCATTCGAACAGCAGCCATTCCCTGATGCCATGCGGGAGCGAGCATGGAAAGCCCCATTTCTGAAAGGAAACACCCAGAAAGGGTAAGTTCACCTTGGGTGGCACAAAGCGTGCCAGGGTTCACCGGCCGCCTGCATGGAAAGGAGCCACGGCCAGCGCGCCCGGGTCCCGAAGCGCAGCGGACAGGCAAGACCCCCACGGGCGCGGCCT
>NW_012115154.1:25281762-25283168 GCF_000951035.1 Colobus angolensis palliatus | reverse complement strand
ACCGAAAATACAAAAATTAGGCCGGTATGGTGGTACGCACCTGTAGTCCAAGCTACTCTGGAGGCTGAGGCAGGAGAATCGCTTGAACCTGGGAAGCAGAGGTTGCAGTGAGCCGAGATCACGTTATTGCACTCCAGCCTGGGTGACAAAGCAAGACTCCGTCTCAAAAAAAAAAAAGAAAAAAAGAAATACAGTCCTGGCACCGCCTGTAATCACAGCACTTTGGGAGGCCGAGGCAGGTGGATCACCTGAGGTCAGGAGTTTGAGACCAGCCTCGCCAACATGGGGAAACCCCTTCTCTACTAAAAATACAAAAATTAGCTGGGCGTGGTGGCATGTTTATGTATAGGTGGTCCCCAACTTAAAGTTCTTAAACTTCTAACTACTTGGGAGGCTGAGACAAGAGACTCCTTTGAGTCCACAAGGCAGAGGTTGCAATGAGCTGAGATCCTGCCACTGTACTCCAGCCTGGGTGACAGAGTGAGACTCTGTCTCAAAAAATAAAAATAAGTAATAATAATAATAAACAGTCCTCCTGTGAATATTAGATCTATGGGCATATTTATGCTACATAACTGCAAGTTTGTGTCCTTTTACATATCTCTCCCCATTTTCCCCAGCCCCAGGGAGCATCACTCTACTCTGTTTCTAGATAGGATTTGACTGTTGGATTCTATGTGTAAGTGAGCTCATCAGTATCTTTCTCTCTGTGTCTCACTTATTTCACGTGGCATCATGTCCTCCAGGTTCATACACGTAGCCAATGACAGGAGTTCCTTCTGTATCTTGCTGTTATGAATAATGTTGCAATGAACTGAGAGGAGCTCCAGAAGAAACAATTTCATTTCCTGTAGAGATATAACCAGCAGAGGGATCGCTGAGTCATGTGGTAGTTCTAGTTTTGTTTCTTTGAGGAAACTCCATACTGTTTGCCAAAATGGCTATACCTCCAACGATGGGCAAAGGTTTCTATTTGCCCACACCCTCACCAACACTTGTCTTTTGGATAATGGCCATGCTAATACTGTGAGGTGATATTTGATCGTGGTTTTGTTTTGCATTTCCTTGATGGTTACTGATCATGAGCACCTTTTCATTACCTCTTGGCCATTTTTATGTCTATTTGGAAAAATTCAGGCCCTTTGCTTGTTTTTTAATTGGGAAAACCCAACTTTTAAAACTAATATTGGCCGGGCGCGGTGGTTCATGCCTGTAATCCCAGCACTTTGGGAGGCCGAGGGGGGTGGATCACAAGGTCGGGAGATCGAGACCACGGTGAAACCCCATCTCTACTAAAAATACAAAAAACTACAGGTGCCCGAGGTGGCGGGCACCTGTAGTCCCAGCTACTCAGGAGGCTGAGGCAGGAGAATGGCGTAAACCCAGGAGGCGGAGCTTGCAGTGAG
>NW_012115154.1:25271416-25273457 GCF_000951035.1 Colobus angolensis palliatus | reverse complement strand
AGAGTCTTGGCTCTTGTTGCCCGGGCTGGAGTGCAATGGCGTGATCTCTGCTAACTGCAACCTCCACCTCTCCACCTCCTGGGTTCAAGTGATTCTCCTGCCTTGGCCTACTGAGTAGCTGAGATCATAGGCGTGCCACCATGTCTGGCTAATTTTTGTGTTTTTAGTAGAGATGGAGTTTCACCATGTTGACCAGGCTGGTCTTGAACTCCTGACCTCAGGTGATCTGCCTGCCTCGGCCTCCCAAAGTGCTGGGATTATAAGCGTGAGCCACCGCGCCAGGCCTGATGTCTCAGATTCTGCTTCGAATGAACCCTTCCAATGTCTGGACTAGGAGAAGAAGCAAGCATGCACATGTGACTCTCACACCAACCTCAGTGTTGCTGGTAACTGGGGGGTGCTCTCCCACATCTGCTGGGCCTCTTTCAAACGTTCTGACCGGCCCACGTGGGTAGGGAAGAAGTGCTCCTGACTGCACCTCTACCCATCTCAACACCACTGTCTGGCGTCTGGTCTGCTTCCACACTCAGCCCAGGGTGGGCGCGTCTCTGTGCTGAGGTCGGTGTGTCTGCTGGGTGGCCCTCCTCCATAAGCCACTTCTTCCCCTGGTGTCCACTGGAGAACCAGTGATACTACAGGAAAAGCTGTCTTATCAGGATCATTTCATCGTCTTTAACTTGATTCCTAATGAAGGATTTTCAAGGATTTTAAAAGTACCTTTTTATAGAAAATTTTAAACTCAACAAGCCAGGGAGACTCACATAACCAATCTGTCTCCATCAGCTATCGCCCAGCATCGGTGACTGCCCACCCCGGGGCCAGTCTTATGTGACAGACTCCCCTCCATCCCTTTGAAGCAAATTCCAGACATCGTTTCATCAGTATCTCTTAAAAAGTGGAATTTTTGTACAAGATTATGATCGCGTTATCGCTCTACAAAGATTAATAATTTTCAAGAGTAATTTTCACTATAAAGGATTTTCAGGCTGGGCATGGTGGCTCACACCTGTAATCCCAGCACTTTGGGAGGCCAAGGTGGGTGGATCACTTCAGCTTAGGAATTCGAGACCAACTTGGGCCACATAGCAAGATCCCATCCCCCCCCCCCAAAAATACAAAAATTAGCCAGGCATGGCGGCTGTAGTCCCAGCTACTCGGGAGGCTAAGGTGGGAAGATCCCTTGAGCCTGGGAGGCAGAGATTGCAGTGAGTGGAGATTGCACCACTCCTCACCAGCGTGGGGGAGAGAGACAGACCCTGTCTCAAAAAAAAAAAAAAAAAATTCCAACCATAGGTGCTGACCTAGAACCTAATGCTTGTACACTCCAAGTCCGGTGAACAGCACTGTTTACTTGGCCTACTTCCTCTTGTAGACAGCAAGCTCCTAAAGGGTGAGGAGCTGTCTACTTCACTTTTGTACCAACTGCAGGCCCTCAAATATGTGTTGGATTAAACAGATGATTGTGGAAAGAGTAGGTCAAAATCCTACAGCTACTACATACCTATCAGAGCAGCTAAAATAAATACCGACAGCATCAAATGCTAGCAAGGAGGTGAAGAAACTGCACCTCTCATGTCACTGTGGGAAAGTAAAATGGTACAACCAGTCTGGAAAATAGTCTGGCAGTGACTTTAATAAAAAAACTTTTAGCTGGGCATGGTGGCTGGTGCCTGCAGTCCCAGCTACTCAGGGGGCTGAGGTGGGAGGATTGTTTGAGCCCAGGAGGTTGAGGCTGCAGTAAGATGTGACTGTGCCACTGCACTCCAGCCTGGGCAACACAATGAGACCCTGTCTCAAAGAAAATGTAATTAATTTAATTTATAAACTAAACATACACTTACCACAGGACCCAGCAATTGCATTCCTGTGCATTTACCTCAGACTAGTGAGAACTTACGTCTATAAAACATTTTACACAGATGTCCACAGCAGCTTGATTTGTAATAGCCCAAATTTGGAAACACCAAAATGCCCTTCAAAGGATGATAGTTAAACAAACCTCAGCAGGTGCACACCATGGACACTACTCAGCCATTTTTAC
>NW_012115154.1:25261915-25269157 GCF_000951035.1 Colobus angolensis palliatus | reverse complement strand
GCTACTCGGGAGGCTGAGGCAGGAGAATGGCATAAACCCGGGAGGCGGAGCTTGTAGTGAGCTGAGATCCGGCCACTGCACTCCAGCCCGGGCGACAGAGCGAGACTCCGTCTCAAAAAAAAAAAAAAAATTTTAACATTAATTAACTCATTTTACTGCATTAACTGAATGCTTAGAATCTTATTGTATGAATGCTTCAGAATTTATTATTTTACCATTTCCCCATTGTTTCACACCTAGGCGGACGTCTCTTTTTTTTTTCTCTTCCTATTTCAATTTAGGCTGCAAGAACATTCTTGCACACAGGTGGGAGCTCTTTCTGCAGGATGGACACTCGAAAGGGCAGAGCTCCATCGCTGCATGGAACGGCACTCACCATCACCCAGCATCAGGCACATGCACATCAAGCCCTGCTGAGCCAGCTCCTCACACCTGTTAGCATGGCTGCTATCCAAAAGGCAGGAGGTAACAGGTGTTGGTGAGGATGAGGAGAAAAGCAAACCTTGTACACTGTGGGAATGTGAATTGGTATAGCCAGTGTGGAAAACGGCATGGAGGTTCCTCAGAAAATTAAAAGTAGAACTACCCTACGATCCAGCAATCCCACTCCAGGCTATAGACCCAAAGGAAATGAAACCATGGCACGGCTGAGGTGAAGGGTACACATGCCTAAATTTCAGTAGGTTCTGTTCATTGCTAACCCCAAAGGACACACCACCTCTCCTTCAGGTCATCCTGGGACCGCCAGCGAGTAAGGTAGATTTGGACCCCAGAGGCTCTGAAGTGGGTCCAAAGAAAACATTCATTAAATGAACGCCGTGGCCCCAGTACACCTGAGGCTGAACATTCTCTCCTTCCTCCATTTACTATACCAAATTATGTCCAGCCACCCTGTCCGATAGAGCTCATCAGAAGTTATCAATGAGATTAAGTGGTCACATTTAAGATTCTCTGATTATTGGCTGGGCACAGTGACTCACCTCTGTAATCCCAGCCCTTTGGGAGACTGAAGCAGGCATATCACTTGAGGACGGGAGTTTGAGACCAGCCTGGGCAACATGATGAAATCCCCATCTCTACTAAAAACACAAAAATTAGCCAGGTGTGGTGGTGGGCACCTGTAAGCCCAGCTACTTGGGAGGCTGAGGCAGGAGAATCACTTGAACCCGGGAGGTGGAGGTTGCAGTGAGCCAAGATCATGCCACTGCACTCCAGCCTGGGCGGCAGAGTGAGACTCTGTCTCAAGAAAAGAAAAAAAGATTCTCTGAAAATAAAATACAAAAAGACATTCCAATAAACACAATTGTAAAGAAATACGGGGATGGTAGTTACTGCACAGGAAGGATCACCGCGAGAGCTTCCCGGTTACTGCCCACGGAGTGTCTCAAGCTGGGTGGTCCTCCTTGTGACGTGTGCTTCGATCTGACTCTTCAAAATTTAAGTATCTGTTTAATACACTTTCTGTGGGTATAATAACTTTAATAATAATGTTTTAGAAAAATAAACCTCATTAATAAAATGCCCACAATAAGATGTTCTGCATTTGAATATATTCTCCTCTTCATTATCATATTCCAGGGGAAGTTAAAGTATTAAAAAAATTAAAATTGTTCCACAAGATTAAAGTCTCAAACATTAAAGTCCAAAATAATTAAAATGGACAGAAATGAAGGGAGAATGGACAATTCAAAGTAGTAACTAGAGACTTCACTACTTTAATTTTTTTTTTTTTTTTTGAGTCTTGCTCCGTTGCCAGGCTAGAGTGCAGTGGTGCCATCTCAGCTCATTGCAACCTCCGCCTCCTGGGTTCAAACAATTCTCCTGTCTCAACCTCCTGAGTAGCTGGGACTACAGGCACCCGCCACCACACCCAGCTAGTTTTTGTATTTTTACTAGAGACGGGGTTTCACCATGTTGGCCAGGATGGTCTCAATCTCTTGACCTCGTGATCCTCCCACCCAAAGTGCTGGGATTACAGGAATAAGCCACCATGCCAGCCCCACTACCTCAATTTTAATGCATAGAAACTAGACAAAAGAAAGAAAGAACACTTAAATAACAATACAATCCAACTAGACATAACACCTGTGGACACTCTGCCAGCACCAACAGAACACATGTGATTGTCCAGGACAGGCCATGTGCGAGGCCAGAAAGCAAACTTCAGCACACCTGCAAAGGAGCAGGCAACTCAGAGCACATGCCCCAGGCACGAGGGAGTGACATTAGAAATCAATGACAAGAGTCGGGCACAGCACTCACACCTGTAATCCCAGCACTTTGGAAGGCCGACTTGGGAGGATCACTTGAGGCCAGGAGCTCGATGCCTATCTGGGCTACGTAGCAAGACCCCATCTCTATATAAAAAAAATTAATAAATTAGTTGGTGTAGGGGCACGTGCCTACAGTCCCAGCTACTTGGGAGGCTGAGATGGGAAGATCACTTGAGCCCAGGAGTTCAAGACTACAGTGAGCCATGATCGCACCACTGCACTCCAGCCTGGGCAACAGAGTGAGACTTTGTGGAGACAATTTGGGAAACTCACAAATATGTGAGTTTCACACTCCTAAATAGCCAATTAGTCTAAGAAAAACAGAAACCAGAAAATACTTTGAGATGAATATGAAGACACAATGTACCAGAGATCACAGCAGGGACCATGGCATTTAACAGGAGGGTAGATAGGATTTTCCACTCACCAAAATGCAAACCCTCTGTGCAGCTTAGCCAGAATCCATGCCAAAAATTCTCAGTTGCTGGTCAGGCGCGGTGGCTCACGCCTGTAATCTCAGCATTTTGGGAGGCTGAAGTGGGTGGATCATTTGAGGTCAAGAGTTCAAGACCTGCCTGGCCAACATAGTGAGACCCTGTCTCTACTAAAAATATGAAAATTAACCAGATATGGTGGCACATGCCTGTAGTCCCAGCTACTTGGGAGGCTGAGGCACAAGAATTGCTTGAGCCTGGGAGGCGGAGGTTGCAGTGAGCTGAGATCATGCCATTGCACTCCAGCCTGCAACTGTGGCCTGCGCGTCCTCTCCCGCACTCCAGAAGGTGGTATTCAAGACACAGGGGCAAGCTCAATCAGGCCTTACTTTAGGTGCTTTTCTGGCCGATCCCAAATTTTTGAAACCCTCCTTTCTTTTACCTGATGAGTCCCAGGTCTCTGGCACTCGGAACTCTGCCTGTGTGACCTCTCTGCCTGGGACACCAGCTCCAGTGGCTTCAGGACTGTTTCAAGTCAGTGCTGGGGCATGCCTTGTCCTGCCTCACCCTGTAGAACCGCATCTGCCCGTGGAGGGCGACTCCGAATGGTTCTGTCCTCACCTCACAGTGACTCCTGCCCTATGGCCATGACTCCTGCCTCAGCGCCTCTGAGGGTTTCCCGTAGGGTCACCGGAAGCCTCCCCCTGCCCACACCCCCCACCCAGGCTCTCGGCCCCGATCTGACTCGTTCTGCACCTTGAGTTGAACTTCCCCAGGAGAGGTCGGGCCATGCGTCAGCAGCTGTCCCGAGGGGCCTCGGTGTGCAGCTGAGATGCCCCTCAGACTCCCCTGAGCCTGGCCCTTGCCTGCTCTGAGGTCCACGGCCCACACCCTTGCTCACGCCTTGCAGAGACGGGCAGCCTCCGCACCTGGGCCCTCCCCTGTGAGCTGCAGTCACCCAATAAGGCCAGCATGTTGTGTGGCCTCCGATGTCCATCCTCGCCTCAAGCTGCAGCTGTAAACAGCCAGCTGCACTGCCGAGGATGCTCCTGCGGGGCTTGCTGTGAGACCCAGGCCTCCCTGGGGCCGGTGCTCAGCTCCGAGGCCTGGCGCAAGGGCCAAAGCACTGCCAGGGGCTCCTTCTCCAGGTGTGAAATGATTCCCCGAAGATCTGTGTCCCAGGCTCCCAGTTCTCAGAAATGAACCGATAATGCGAGTGTGGAGGGCAGGGAGGGGCTGAGTCATAGGAGGAGCTTGGCAGAACAAGGGCCAGGAGGGGCGGGGTGAGCGTGAAGGCAGGTGAAGGCCCCACTTGGAACAGAAGAAAGACAGCGTGTCTAGGACAAGAGAGAAGGGCCAGAGCCTGACTGCCCGGAGGCATGGGGACCCAGAGGCTTCCTCCTTCCTTGGAGGAAGGCAGGCAGCACCCCTCGTGAGTCTAGGCATTTCTATTTTCTTCTTTTTCTCATAAAGCTCTTTAAGGTTAAGGATTGTGGAGTCTTTTGCTAAAATCGGAACAGTGTCCACTATCCATGGGCCGACATGGCTGTGACTTCACAGCTACCCGGTGCAGACCGCCGAGCTGTTCTGCCATGAAACCTTGTTTACACTGTCAGCTGCAGACTGAGTAATATTCAGATATCCATGCATGCTTTCAACTTCCTAACGCTTAAGACGTCTCCTAGTAGTAAAGCATTGTAGAGACTTGGGTTCCAGCCCTTCCCTGACCCTTCCTAACTGCATGACTTTGGTGAGTCACTTAACCTCATCAACTTCATCTGCCAAGTGGGCAGGATGCCTCACGAGGTGGAAGGCATGGGCCTGGCCAGGCTCCACTCTTGAGAGCTACATTTTAGTGATACAAACGCTGAATGAGCCCGGTCGTTTCAGACCAGTGTTATTAACACTCAGCATCTGCACTCAAAGGGCATTTTGCTAAGTTCATAGGCTGAAAGAACTGTGATAATAAACAGTATGAAAACACCAAGTATTGATAATATGCTGCTGTTAACATTCTACTCTTTTCTGCATGATCATCATCATCATCATCATTTTAATCATTTAAAAAGGTTAGACAATTAAGCGTGTGTTTGGCAGCCCTTCAACGTGTGGGAAGCAGGAGGCCAAATTGCAAGTGCTCCTCGTCGCCTTGGACAGCTGGAAGCTGCCAGGACAGCCAAGGAGAGTTCCTCCTCCAAAGCGTGGAGCGTCCTGCGTTTTGGGAAGATACACTTACACTTCTGCTCAAAGTCATCTATGAATAATCAAGTGTTGGAACATATAAGCACAGCAGTGGAAAATCAAAGCTCCTCTTTACTGAGGATTCATATTTTGTCAGGTATGACACAACATGCCATATAGACTTTTTTTTTTGAGATGGAGCAACCTCCACCTCCTGGGTTCAAGCGATTCTCCTGCCTCAGCCTCCCGAGTAGCTGGGATTACAGGCCCATGCCACCATGCCAGGCTAATTTTTGTATTTTTTGTGGAAATGGGGTTTTGCCATGTTGCCCAGGCTGGTTGCCTGCCTCGGCCTCTCCAAGTGCTGGAATTACAGGCAGGAGCCATCATGCCCAGTTGTGATGGTTAATTTTTGTGTCAACCTGAGGGCCCTAAGGGATGCCCAGATAGCTGGTAAAACATGATTCTGGGTGCTGCCTTCACCAACGTGAGCAGGCAACCTCCAACTCACTCAGAGCCTGAACAGAACAGAAAGGTGTTTAGGAGGAGCAAGATTATATGGAGGAAAAAAAAAGGTGGAAGGACGGAACCTGAGGGAAACTTCTCCCTCTTTATTCTCGAGCTGGGACATTCATCGTCTTCTGTCCGCGGGCATCAGAGCTCCGGGCTATTGCTTCAGACTCTGGGACTTCACTGGCTCTTCACCCCGTCCCACGCCACCAGCTCTCCTGCATCTCAGGATTGCAGACAGCAGATGGTGGCAGTTCCCGGCCGCCACAACCACCTGAACCAGTTCCTCATTATAAATCTCTCTCAAATGCAGATATAGGTATAGCTATAGATATATACCTCATATTGGTTCTGTTTCTCTGGAGACCTTAATACAGAGATTAGTTTATACTAATATATATCTTAATATATAGAGAGATTAATATATAGCCTTATATATATAATATAATATATATTATGTAACGTCTATATTATATATAGCCTAACATATTATATATACTATATAATATATAGTATGAGGTAGGGCAAATAGGATTTTTTTCATATATTTGTGCACATTGGAATTGATTTTTAAAATAATTAACATGTATTACTATTCTAAATAATGAATTTTTAAAATATAGTATATATAATATGAGAGAGAAAACATATATCTCCCCTATGGTTCAAATTTTCCAGTGTTTGAAAAAGCCCCGAATGTCTCATCGCACTCTATTAGGAAACATATATACTCCTCCTATCTCTCCTTCCTTCTGTCTATCCCTTTGCTCCAAAGGAATCTAACATAAAATGCAATATATTTTTAAGTTATTGTTTATGGACGCGTGTAAGAGCTTCCCAGTGTTTCTGAAGATTCCACCTGAAAACCACACATTGTTTCAGAAGTTCTTTTGCAAACTGCAGAAGGAGAGAAAAGGAAGAGCTGCTTTCACCAAGAAAGTCGTTTATCCAATTTCTTCCGTCTTACATGCTATCTTGTCTTAGTTACCTCACAATTCAAACATATGATAAAAATTGGCTATATTTTATTTTAAAAATTCATTATTTAGAATAGTAATACATGTTAATTATTTTAAAAATCAATTCCAATGTGCACAAATATATGAAAAAAATCCTATTTGCCCTACCTCATCGTATCTTTGAGATTATTGATCTATCATCTCTCTTTCTCTCCGTTTTTTATCACTCCTGTAACAAATTGCCACAAGCTGAGAGGCTTCAAACAACACAAATGCATTGCTCTACAGCTCTGGCGCTCAGAAGTCCTCACAGGTCTCCCTGGGCTGAAACCAAGGCATCAAAGGGCAGGGTCCTTCTGCAGATGCTGGGGGAGGCTCTGTTCTTGCCCTGTCCAGCATTCTCTGGCTCATGGCCCATTCCAGCAATCACTTCACACCAACCACTGCTCTGTCCTCAATTCCCTTCCCTGACTGACCCTCCTGACTTCCCATCACAGGCACCCTGGGATGACACGGGGTCCACCACGTAACCCAGGATCACCTCCCCTGGCAAACTCCTTGACTTCATGACATCTGCAAGGTTCCTTTTGCTGTTTAAGATAACATCCACATGTTCACAGGATTAGGACATGGACGTATTTAGGGAACCATGATTCCGTGTGCCATACTATCCATCTACAATTTTTTTGTTTTTAAACAAGATCATTTTCCTCATTTCCCCCAAAACTTACTTTCTTTGGGAACCAAAATATATCATAACTAGAGATGTAGTGCATTAATTTTAACATTCGGTGGCTCAAGCCTGTAATCCCAGCACTTTGGGAGGCCGAGACGGGTGGATCACGAGGTCAGGAGATCGAGACCATCCTGGCTAACACGGTGAAA
>NW_012115154.1:25249500-25256080 GCF_000951035.1 Colobus angolensis palliatus | reverse complement strand
TTCCATTATAACATTTTGAAATGACAAAATTATAGAAATGGAGAACAGATTAGTGGTTACCTGTGGTCAGGGACCAGGGCGGGGATGGGGAGGCAGGGAGGACCAGGTCAGGCATCTATCTGTCTTCAACAGGCTTGATTATGGTTCAGCATGGTGAGGACGACAGATCCAGGACGGCTGCCATTGAAAAGACGGCTTGTTACAGATCCCGAGAGGAAGGCAGGTCACACCGCAGGAGCCACACAGCGATGTGCCGGGGTTGGTCGTGATGCTGGGGAGTGGAGGAACCGAGCAGGAGCCTCTACTGTGGTTTCCACAATAAGGGAGGCCAAGGCAGGGTCAGAAGGCCCGGGACTGCCCAGAGTGAATAATTCCAGCCCTCTGGGGCCAGGGGCTGCGCCACGTCTGGTACCTGCCCTGGGGTGACAAGTGTGGGTGAACAGTGGCCTGGGGTGTGAGCCCACAGAGGAGGCAGTGGGTGTGGGCTCTGCACTGCAGGGTTTGCATGTGGAAAGCCCGTGTGGGGCGGGCAAGTGTTCACTATCCAGGAATTGGCTGTTTGTGGGAGGGGCAGCCTCCCAGGGTCAACAGGCCCAAGGTGTCAGAGCATCAGATACAGCAAATAAACAACATGGTTACTACAGCATCAAAGGACCAAGGTTCAAATCTCAGGTACTGCCTGTACGAGCAAGTCAGGCCACCTCTGAGATCTGTCTGCTCGTGTGTAACTCAGAGATGATCACACCGACCATTTGATTAGACAATTTGTTTTTTTAAATGTAGCTTAGTACTTGGCACATTATAGTTATTGCTAAATATTAGCTAATTAAATCTTATGGCATTTAAAATAGTAGTTCTAATCTCTTATCCAACACAGTTTGGACTAGAAGTGTTTCAGATTTTGACTTTTTTGGATTTTGGAATATTTGTAATAATGAGATTATATTGAGGGTGGGACCCAAATCTAAACACAAAATTCATTTATGTTTCATACACACCTTACACACATAGCTGAAAATAACTTGATGCAATACTTAAACAGAATTTTGTGCAGAAAACAAAGTCTGCATTTTGACCGTGACCCATCACGTGAGGGCACGCACGAGATTTTCCACTTGTGGCATCATGTTGGTGCTCAAAAGTTTTCGAATTTTGGAGTTTTTCAGATTTGGGATTTTCGGATTAGGGATGCTCAGCCTGTATGTGCACAGCTTCTCTGGCACTCTCTTCAAAAGATGGAGCCTGGGCCGGGTGCAGTGGCTCACGCCTGTAATCCCAGCACTTTGAGTGGCCGAGGTGGGCGGATCACCTGAGGTCAGGAGTTCAAGACCAGCCTGGCCAACATGGTGAAACCCTGTCTCTTCTAAAAATACAAAAATTAGCCGGGCTTGGTGTCGGGCACCTGTAATCCCAGCTACTCAGGAGGCTGAGGCAGGAGAATCACTTGAACCCTGAAGGTGGAGGGTGCAGTGAGCCAAGATCATGCCACTGCACTCCAGCCCTGGCAACACAGTGAGACTCAGTGCCAAAAACAAACAAAGAAACCAAAGATGGATCCTGAAGCCAGGTGCTATGGCTTATACCTGTAGACTCAGCTACGTGGGAGGCTGAGATGGGAGGCGTTCAGAAGTTCAGGATTGGCCTGGACAACATGGCCAGACCAATCTCTTTTTTTTTGAGACAGAGTCTCGCTCTGTCGCCCAGGCTGGAGTGCAGTGGCCGGATCTCAGCTCACTGCAAGCTCCGCCTCCCGGGTTCACGCCATTCTCCTGTCTCAGCCTCCTGAGTAGCTGGGACTACAGGCGCCCGCCACCTCGCCCGGCTAGTTTTTTGTATTTTTTGTAGAGACGGGGTTTCACCGTGTTAACCAGGATGGTCTCGATCTCCTGACCTTGTGATCCGCCTGTCTTGGCCTCCCTAAGTGCTGGGATTACAGGCTTGAGCCACCGCGCCCGGCCGACCAATCTCAAAAAAAAAAAAAAAAAAAAAAAAAAAGATGGCGCCTGTGCCTCTCCCCTGAGCACAGGTTGGATTTAGCTGCTCCTTTCTGCTGAGTAGAAGAAACCCGGACATGGGAGCGTGGGCCTCCGAGACACATTCATGCGAGGCACTCGGCTTCCGGTGTGCTCCCTCTCTTGGGTCGTGCACCCTGGAGAAGGCAAACACCCCACAGGGAGGATCCTCAGGCAGTGCACAGAGGGCCCCACGCGGCACGGAGCCGAGGCCTCCAGCTCCACCCCCCAACAACAGGGCCATCCTGAGGCGGGCCCACCTGCCTCCCGTGAGCCTTTGGCAAATGCAGCCACAGCCAGCCTCTTGACTGCAGCCTCGCAAGAGGCCCCGAGGGAGAACCACTTAGCGAAGCCATCCCCAAACCCCTGGCCCGCAGCAGCTGGGCACCAAATGTGTCTTGCTTGTGAGCCAAGTGTTGGGTAGTTCGCTGTGCAGCAGTGCCAGCGGGTCTAACCTCAGGAGAATCTCCAAGCTGAGCTCTGCCGGTACCATTTGCAGCACTTAGGCCTGGAGAGACAATCTCTAGAGAAGTTTCCAGAACCACTTTCTAGTCAGTTCCAGAGATTTCCAGACAGAGGTGCAGGGGGTTTGGAATCCTGCCCATCTGTGCTGTGCTCACCTGGATTGAAATGGCCGGTGGCTAAGAAGCTGGTGGAGCTGCCACAGAGCCCTCTCGACCGCTGGGTCTGGGCGAGACGCACTTTTGCCTCCACACCTTACCCTGTGTCCCGCTTAACTATCTTGGAAGCCACGTTGGGTGCTCACTGATACACATTTAAAAAACAGTTTAGTTATGACAATGTCTTTTATGCAACCACAGCTTTAGTCCTGGTCTGTAGACACCTTCACTAGGAAGGCCAGTGAACATGCCGCTTCCTCCAACTGCAGTTACAGAAACAAGGACCATGGATTTTACCTTCAAATTATCACTAGGTCTCAACCATTTTTCACATAAAGATCTTCCATTTCACTTAAAGCCTCGACCATTTGTTATTAAAATGTACCTTCCTCTCCCTCTCCTTTGCCTTGCCTGTGATGCTTTTTCTCCCGAGAACGGCTGTGTGTCGATGCAGCAGCTCGCGCTTCTTGACAGGAGCGTGAAACTGTCAGGGCAAGCTATGTCACGCTCAGGTACAAACAACCCCTAGGTTTACCTGGTGCTAACACAAGGCCTGCTGGGAGTCTGGACGGCTCTCCAGGACAGTGTCCGCCGCGGCCACTTGACAGGTCAGGCCGCCCGGCTCTCGTGCCTCCATCTCCACAGTGGGGACAAGAACACGATGGTCTCAGGGTGATGAGAAGTGGCACACGGTCCTCCCACACATGCCCACTGGCAGAATCTTATCCCACGGTCCCTAGACCCACCCAACTGCCAGGACATGAAGATGTGGGATCATCTAGGGGCCCAGAAGAACAGGAGAAACAGACGGGAAGAGAAGGCAAAGACCCCACTCCAGGGCTGCCCGCATTCGGCAGGCACACGTGGGCTGTGCGCCAGGAGCTGGAGACACAGCAACAGAGACAAGCCCCCTCTCCATGTGACGTTCACGCCCAAGTGGCCGTCCATTGTTTCTTCTGACCTCCCAGCACCTGGTCCTGTCTGCACCACCTCACATTCAGGAGGTGTAGATGGGCTGATCAACAAAGCTAAAATCTTATCCAATGGAGCAGTCACCACAGAAACTTCCCAACTGCTAGGAAGGGACCCTATCTGACTTCTCCTGGCCCAGTGCCTCATGTATCATAGAAAACCAAGGGAAGGGATTGATTTAAATTTATGATGAAATATTTTGGACATACAAAATGACGAAAAAGATAAAATATCAAGTTCAAAGGACCCACTGCCCAATTTACAAATAAAACATGGCCTTCTCTGATGCATCTGCCCCCTTCCCTGGAGAGCAGCCTCAACCCCAGTTCTGTTCCTCATTGTCAGGCATTAGAAGCAAGAGGGAAGTAGTTACCTCGTGGACTTAAACGACCAGTTGTATCAATTTGGTTTTGAATTTTAAAATACTGAATTTAAACAATCATTTACATTTTTATAGAGCTTTACGGCTTACAAAATAATTTTACTTATATTTTCTCATTAATCCCTGTAGTAATCCATCAAGCAGGTATTATCAAACTTGTGTTATAGTAAGAAAAGTAATATAGATTTTTCATTTTAAAATTTTATTTTGTAGAGATGGAGCTTCCTATGTTGCCCAGGCTGGTTTCCAACTCCTGAGTGCAAGCAATCCTGCCACCTCGGCCTCCCAAAGTGCTGAGATTACAGGTGTGAGCCACCATGCCCGGCCAAGCAATATTTAATCCCAGCACTTTGGGAGGCCAGGGCAGGTGGACTGCAGGAGTCCAGGAGTTCAAAACAAGCCTGGGCAACATGGTGAGACCCTGTCTCTAAAAAAATATAAAAATTAGCTGGGTGTGGTGGTGCCCACCTGTGGTCTCAGTTACTCAGAAGGCTGAGGTTGGAGGATTGCTTGAGCCCAGGAGGTAAGGCTAGAGTGAGCTGAGACCATGCCATGATGCTCCGGCCTAGGCAATAGAGTAAGACTCTGTCTAAAAAAAAAAAGAAAGACAGTCTATTTCCCTCCACTTGAAGCTGCCTCTGTGCACAGGACTCAGGGGAAGATGCGGGTCATTTCCAAGGTCATCCCAAGGTCAGGTCACAGGAGCAATATGGCTTCCACCTGGTTTGTGCAAGCACTCACTTTCTTGCTTGTTTGCTTTCCCTCCCTTCCTCTGTCCCTTGGATCCCCGTCATCTGCAGTGAGGCAGCCCCAGTTGTAGGCAGAGATTGCTGCAGGTGTTTCAGCGAAGGTCCAGGGCACCTGGCCTGTGGAGTGGATGGGCTCTAAGTGGTCCCAGCCCTTCACTTTTCAGGAGCTCCAGCTGAAGCTGACGAAACAGAGACAAGCTGGGCCTGACAAGCTCTGCCCAAATTACAGATTCATGGCAAAATAAACATGGTTGGATGGGTGCGATGGCTCACACCTGTAATCCCAATACTTTGGGAGGCTGAGGCAGGCACATCACTTCAGCCCAGAAGTTTGAGACCAGCCTGGCCAACATGGGGAAACCCCGTCTCTACTGAAAATAGAAAGATTAGCCGGTCCCAGCTACTCGGGAGGCTGAGGCACAAGAATCCCTTGAGCCTGGGAGGCGGAGGTTGCAGTGAGCCAAGATTGTGCCACTGCACTCCGGACTGGGCGACAGAGTGAGACCTCGTCTAAAATAAATAAATAAATAAAAATAAAAAATATTGTTGTAATTGTTTTATAGCATGAAGTTGTCAGGCTACGTCTTACAGCAGAAAGACTTAAACTAAAAGGGGACTTATAAACTCACACACTAGGTTGTCCGAGAAATGAGTGGGCTTCAGGATGGATATGACGACTCAGCTGCCCAGACAGGTAAGGATGTGCTTTCCTGTGCTACTGCCCTGCTTCCCCCTAGCACGGGTCTTCTACACATCTGCAAAACAGCAGCAGTAGCAGTTCCAGGTTTCATGGACATATACCAGAAAGGGAGAAAGTGCAGCCCTCAGTAGCTCTTCAAAGAACAACTGCAGAAAAGAAGTTATTTTTTAGAGAGAGCCCCACACACCTCTACTGGCATGTCTGCCCTACCATTGGGTCATGTGCCCATTTGGAGCCAATCCCATTGCCTAGGGAAATGCCATGTGCTGATTGGCTAGAATTTAACCAATCAGTGGCAGAGAGGAAGAATCGGCCAACTCTGGGTGATTCTGGCAGTTGAGGATGGCTCAATCCCTTCTGCAGCTACATGATTAGGAAGGGAGAGAAGGGATCTGGGGGGACACAATTGCACTATCCAGTAGATTACATGTAAAGGAAACATTTCTCATGTACCTTCAGTGTTAAGTTATTTTGAGTACAATTTTACTTAAACCTTTGTAAATGTAAAACTCTGTAAGCTTCTGATGCTTCATGCCATGATGCAACCATAGAAGTAAAATAATTTACAAATTAAAAATTAACCAAACTGCCAAACTATTAACATTCAAATTAACAATACTGATGTGACACCGTGTGCTAGCCTGGCTGATGCAAGTAGCCCTTGCACAGTGACTGTGTGCTCCCCACCCAGGGGCAGCTTCTCTGAAGTTAAGTGCTCTGCTCACCTGCACCTCTGTGCCTTTGATGGTCGTTTCTGCCTTCTGTTTCAATATTTTCCTTAATTTTTAAATGGCTAAGTGCAGTCTTTCTTGGGAGACCCAAAGAGGCTAAAGTGCTGATTCTTCCATGAAGCTGTCCTTAATCAGCCCAGCCCAAATGTTGGAGCTGGATAAGACCTTGAGAAAATTTGAGTCCCACATGAAAATGAGGTCTAAAGAGGTTGAATTGACAGCCCAGTGATTCTCCATTAAAAGCAAAAGATGATGTTTGCTTTACAGTTTACAAACCAAGGCCAGGCACGGTGGCTCACGCTTGTAATCCCAGCACTTTGGGAGACAAGGTGGGAGGATCACTTGAGGCTAGGAGTTTGAGACCAGCCTGGGCAACACAGTGAGACCCCCGTCTCTTAAAAAAAAAAAAAAAAA
>NW_012115154.1:25246234-25249298 GCF_000951035.1 Colobus angolensis palliatus | reverse complement strand
AAAAAAAAAAAAAAAAAATTAGTTTACAAACCAGTGCATGCATTAGCTCATTGAGCCCTCCAGAAATCCCTGAGAGACAGGCAAAGTGAGGAAGTATCATCATGGATGTCCTACAGATAATGAAACCAAAACCAGTCCAGAAAGGTTGAGTGACTCACCCAAGCTGTCACAGCTGGTGAAGTGACAAGGCCAAGGCTTGCAGGAGGTCTGCTGACCAACAGTCATGAATTCTGCCCTGCTGCCTCTCTGAGTATATCCTAGCTCAGAAATCCTTAGCTTGGAGTTGGATGACTATGAGTGGGAGGGAGACATCACTGTTTGAAAATCTACTAAAGTTGTGTGGTTGTTGTTTAAAATACTCATGCCAGCTGAGTGCTGTGGCTCACGCCTGTAATCCCGGCACTTCGGGAGGCCGAGCTGGGTGGATTACCTGAGGTCAGGGGTTCGAGACCAGCCTGGCCAACATGGTGAAACCCTGTCTCTATTAAAAATACCAAAAAATTAGCCAGGCTTGGTGGCAGGCACCTATAATCCAAGCTACTTGGGAGATTGAGGCAGGAGACTCACTTGAACCCAGGAGGCAGAGGTTTTAGTGAGCCAAGATCGTGCCATTGTACTCCAACCTGGGCAACAACAGCAAAATTCTGTCTCAAAAATAAAATAAAATAAAATAAAATAAAATACTCATGCCCACATTCCTTTGGAAATCACTGTTTTGGTTTCTCCTGGTGGGATCTCAAAGAAAGCTGGGAGATTCATAGTGCAGTGGCTCACTCTGTTCATCACTACTGACAATCCACAAAATAGAAGACGCTCACAGTCTTAGCAAGGATGGACAAGAGAGCGTGATCCACATGGTAAATTGTATAAAACCTGGGCCCCAGAAAGCCAAGCATTGTGTGTAACCTGCAAAGATGTGAGACTCCACAATGCATGGCCATTGAATCAAAGCGAAGTACTAAGGAGTAGCTGCCGACTGAAGTGGGGCTGTACTTAGAATACTGTAGCATTCATGCATTGGTTCTTTGTGCCTTCTTTGCATTTGGTGTGTTCATTACCCACTGAACAGAAGGTAGTTACCTGACTGCAGTTTTACCTCCTATCAGATTCACCAATTTTTTTTTTAAACAAGAATGAGCTAAACCTAATTTTTTTTTTTGAGACGGAGTCTCGTTTTGTCACCCAGGCTAGAGTTCAGTGGCACGATCTCAGATCACTGCAACCTCTGCTTCCCCAGTTCAAGCGATTCCCCTGCCTCAGTCTCCTGAGTAGCTGGGACTACATGCAGGCACCAACACGCAGGCTATTTTTGTATTTTTAGTAGAGATGGGGTTTTGCCACGTTGACCAGGCTAGTCTCAAACTCCTGGGCTCAAGTGATCCACCCGACTAGGCCTCCCAAAGTGTAAACCTAAATTTCTTTTTTTTATTTATTTTTTTTGACACGGAGTCTTGCTCTGTTGCCCAGGCTGGAGTGCAGTGGCTGGATCTCAGCTCACTGCAAGCTCCGCCTCCCAGGTTTACACCATTCTCCTGCCTCAGCCTCCCGAGTAGCTGGGACTACAGGTGCCCGCCACCTCGCCCGGCTAGTTTTTGTATTTTTTAGTAGAGATGGGGTTTCACCGTGTTAGCCAGGATGGTCTCGATCTCCTGACCTCATGATCCGCCCATCTCGGCCTCCCAAAGTGCTGGGATTACAGGCTTGAGCCACCACGCCCGGCCCTAAATTTCTTATTCTAAAATTTTTATTGTGGTAAAATGTACATAACATAATATCAATCATTTAACTTTTGTTTGTTTGTTTTTGAGACAGGGTCTCACTCTGTTCTCCAGGCTGGGGTGCAGTGACACGATCACAGATCACTACAGCCTTGACCTCTCACGCTCAAGCGATCCTCCTGCCTCAGCCTCCTGAGTAGCTGGGACTACAGGGGCATGCCACCGCACTTGACTAATTTTTAAATTTTTCGTAGAGATAGGGTCTCACTATGTTGCCAAGGCTGGTTTCGAACTCCTGGGTTCAAGCAATCCTCCTGCCTTGGCCTCCCAAAGTGCTGGAATTACAGGTTGAGCCACCATAACTGTGAGCCAGCATAACTGTGAGCCATCATAGTTGTGAGCCTCCATAACTGTGAGTCACCATAACTGGCCTCATTTAGCCATTTTTAAACATATAGTTCAGTGACATTAAGTACACTCACATTGTTTTGCAATGATTACCACCATCCATCTCCAAACTTTCTCATCTTTCCAATCTGAGACTTTGTCCCTATTAAACACTAACTCTCCATCCCCCTCTGCCCCAACCCCTGGAACTTCTGTCACTATGAATTTGCTGCGAAGGTGCCTTATGAAAGTGGAATCATGCAGCATTTGTTCTTTTGTATCTGGCTGACTTCACTTACCACGTTTCCGAGGTTCAGTGGGATTGTAACCTGTGTCATAATTTCTTTCCTTTTTAAGACACCATCATATTTGATTGTATGGACAGACCACAATGTTCATCCATTTATCTATTGATGGACAGTTGGGTTGCTTTACATTTTGGTGACTGTGAGTAACACTGCAATACAAATACTGATATTATATAGGCATGGTGGTTCACGCCTATAATTCTAATGACTTGTGAGGCTGAGGTGGGAGGATGGTTTCAGGCCAGCAGTTCATGACTAACTTGGGCAACAAGTGAGATCCTGTCTCTAAAAAATAAAAAATAAAAATTAGTCAGGTATGGTGGGGCATGCCTATAGCCCCAGCTATTCAAGAGGCTGAGGTAAGAGGATCCCTTGAGCCCAGGAGTTTGAGGCTGCAGTGAGCTGTGATTGTGCCACTGCTCTCCAGCCTGGATGACAAGCAAGACCCCACCTCTTAAAAAAAAAAAAGTGTTGGTATACAAATATCTGAGTCCCCCCTTTCAATTCTTTTGGACATATACCTAGGAGTTCAAGAAACCTACATTTTTTTTTTTTTTGAGACGGAGTCTTGCTCTGTCCCTCAGGCTGGAGTGCAGTGGTGCGATCTCAGCTCACTGCAAGCTCCGCCTCCCGGGTTCACGCCATTCTCCT
>NW_012115154.1:25239945-25245136 GCF_000951035.1 Colobus angolensis palliatus | reverse complement strand
GAGCTGAGATTGCACCACTGCACTCCAGAATGGGCGACAGAGCGAGACTCCATCTCAAAAAAAAAAAAAAAGAAGGGGAAGCGGGGAAGCAAACATGTCCGTCTTCACACGGCAGCAGGAGGGAGAAGAATGAGAGCTGAGTGAAGGGGGAAGCCCCTTATAAAACCATCAGATCTTGTGAGAACTTACTCGCTACCACGCAAACAACATGGGGGAAACCGCTCCCATGATTCAACCACCTCCCACCAAGTCCCTCCTGCCACAGGTGGGGATTATGGGAACTACATTCAAGATGAGATTTGGGCAGGGACACAGCCAAACTACATCCCTCATCTTTCAACTTTTTATTATATTTTTAGAAACAGAATCTTACTCTGTGACTCAGGTTGGAACTCAGTAGCATGATAATAGCTCACTGCAGCCTTTGACTCCCAGGCTGAAGTAATCCTCCTGCCTCAGCCTCCCAAGTAGCTGGGACTACAAGTACGTACCACTATGCGTAGCTAATTTTTAAATTTTTTTGTAGAGACAGGGTCTCACTATGTTGCCCAACCTGGTCTCAAACTCCTAGCCTCAACTGATCCTTCTGCCTCATCATCTTTCAAATTAAATTAGCTAAGTAGGTTTTTGATTATATTTTTCATGGGGAAATATGATTACTTTAAGATATTTTATGTATTTTTGAGGTGCAAAGACTGACATACAGATAGTAAATAGCTCAGTATTAAGTAGGATGAAGATTGATAGCCATGGATCTTGTCCAACCCCCTCATTTTACAGATTAGAAAATTTGATCTCAGCAAGGATAGAAAATTACCCAGGTGGATGCAATTTCCAATTCTCTTTCTTTATATTAATATCATGATGCCTTGTTATTTTGCTAAAATTATTTCAGTCATGTTTCAAAGGGAGCCTTTTTCCTTACTTTTCAAGATTAGGAGATCATTGAGCAAAGTACACCCATGTAGGGCCATGCTGGCCATCTGTTTGCCCCGTCCTCCCTCTTTCTCCCTCCCTTATAGATTCTCTTTCTTCCTTTGTAGAACTTCTCTGCCGCTGCACAGGTTCTGGGCCAGCCCTGCCCTGGTTGACGAACCACTCCTTGGGTAATACTGGGTAAAGCCTCTCTGTTGAAGGCACCCAGACTGGATTCTGCTTCCCTAGATCCCTCACCTCCATGACTGTTCTGAAGTGGTGGCTGTGGGTTACTGTTTTGTTCTGCCCAGGTAACATCATTTAATTTTTTTTTTTTTAGATAAGGTCTCACTCTGTTACCCAGGCTGAAGTACAGTGGTGCAACCTCAGCTCACTTCAGCCTCAACCTCCCAGGCTCAACTGATACTCCCACCTCAGCCTCCTGAGTAGCTGGGACTACAGGCATGTACCATCATACCTGGGTAATTTTTGTATTTTTTGTAGAGGCGGGGTTTCACCATGTTGCCCAGGCTGGTCTCGAACTCCTGGGTTCAAGCAATCTGTCCGCCTCAGCCTCCCAAAGTACTGGGATTATAGGTATGAGCCACCACACCAGGCCATCATTTAATTTTTTTAAGCATCTTATTGCAGAAAATTCTAAACATCTACAGAAGTAGAGAGATGAGCTTAATAAATCCTCACATGCCAATCACTCAGCCACAGCAGCCACCAGTGCATCACTCGCTTTGTCTGCTCCACAGCCACCTTCTCCCAGCACCTGCACCCTCTTCCCACCCAGCTTATTTTGGAGCCAGCCCACACATTGTGCCATTTAACCCATCAACATTTCAGGGTGTATTGCTAAAAGATAAGGACTGGGTTTTTGGTAAACCGTAACTACAGTTCCATTATCACACCCAGAGAAATTAAAAACACTTAACTCACCAAATGCTGATAAGGACAGGAGGCAGGGAAGTTCTGGGCAGAGGAGGCTGGGTCTCCAGTGAGGGCCACACCCTCCAGCCTAAAAACCTGGTACTGTGGCCCAAAGTGGAAACACACATCTGTCTTTTCCAGCTCGAATGTTGCCTTTTCCAAAACCACCCACGGCCTGCCTCACCCGCAGTCCTGTGCCCATAAAAACCCCTGGCTAAGCTGGCAGGGAGAGAAGCAGCAGCTGGATGTTGGAGAGAAGTGGCTTGAGTTCAGGGGAACAACTTGATGGCATAGCTTCGGAGAGATTACCTTCCCACTTCGTCCCCTTTTCAGCTCCCCTTACCACTTAGAGCCACTTTCATCAGCAACAAAATCTCCTACCTTCAATTCATTCATGCAACCTCATTTCTCCCGGGCGCCAGACAAGAACTCAAGTTCTACAAATGTGGGTGCAAAAGGCTGTCACACTGACCCTCTGCTGAGCTGTTAACACTTAAGCCACAGATGGCAAAGCTCAAAGGGCACTGTAACACTTCCTTTGGGGCTTCAGGGGTTGCAAGCACCCTCCTTTAGACACTGCCGGGGTGGGGGGAGTGGGGGCCGGCATGGAGTTCGCTCTAGCCGCACCCGGAAGCTCTCGCCCGGACTCCTGCACATGCGCACCTGTGCTCCCACGAGGGGCGGAGCAGGAAGTGAGGGGAGTTGGTCCCTGCCCGTGCCCGCGCACTTCAGTTCCCACTGGCAGCGAGGTCAGGAAAACATCCTGCTGCAATACCTGTCCTTCCATCAGCCTGGTTCCCAAACTGGAATCTCTCCAGTTCCATTGTTACAAATTAAAACTCCAAACCCCTAAATGAATGGGAAAGAGTGATTGACTAACTGTAAGAGCTGGGAACTGGGGGTCTAACTAGTCCTTATCCAGACTTTAAACAAACAATAGGCGTTAACCACTCCTGCATGGCCCCGACCGCGCAAGGGACCCAGCACCTGTGGTTGTTCCCTTGTCTTTATTGGATGTAAACCAAACAGTGACCAATAAAGTCCTTAAAATGGCCTATTGAAAAACAAAACAAAACGTGACAGGCAGCTCCCAATCGGCTTAGAGATTTATTTTGCTGAGGTTGAGCATGTGCCCAGAAAAAAGAAACACAAGCCACAATAGAGGCTGTGTCCTGTGCTTTTACCAAAGAGGGTTTTGAGGACTTCAATATTTTAAGAGAAAGGAGTAAAGGGAAACAAACGGGGTAGGCAAACAGGTGAGAGGCCACATTCTCATGAGGCTCTGATTAACACTCAGAGAATCTTCATTTCACCTGTGTAAAGAATGGAGCTGGCTGGGCGTGGAGGCTCACGCCTGTAATTCCAGTGCTTTGGGAGGCTGAGATGGGCAGATCACTTGAGGCCAGGAGTTCAAGACCAGCCTAGCCAACATGCCAAAACCCCGTCTCTAAAAATACAAAAAAGTTAGCCAGGCATGGTGGCATGTGCCTGTAATCTCAGCTACTCGGGAGGCTGAGGCAGGAGGCTCATTTGCACCCAGGAGGTGGAGGTTGCAATGAGCCAAGATCGCCCCACGGCACTCCAGCCTGGATGACAGAGTGAGACTCCATCTCAAAAAACAAAAACAAAAACAAAACAAAACAAAACAGATTGGCGGGGAAAGCCAGTCATGCATTCGTCTCATGCTCAATAGATCTACATTTGACATGAGATAACGCAGGCAGGGGGATCACATCTGTCTGGAAACAGAGGGAAGGCAGGCATTGCGTGACTCAGTTCCCTTTGGCATGGCGAGTTTGGTCTTGAGATTCTCCTTTCCTTTTACACAGGTCACGTGGAGGGATCCGCTGGCCGCTCCACTGTCCTCTCTGTGGGGTCATGTTTGCGTCCACTGTCTGCTGCCATTCTTCTACACTGTGATTCAGGTTCCAGGTATCTTGTAGTCTCACCAAAAGCAAGACTTCCGTTCTTGTGACTTTGCCGCCTCATTTTGGTTCAGGAAGAGAGTAAGGTAGAAATGCTGTCATCCCATCATCTTGAAACCATAGGGCCAGGTGTGGTGGCACACGCCTGTAATCCCAGCTATTCAGGAGGCTGAGGTGGGAGAATTAATGGAACCCCGGAGGCAGAGGTTGCAGTGAGCTGAGATTGCGCCACTGCACTCCAGTCTGGGAGCCAGAGTGAGACTCTGCCTCAAAAAATAAAAAAATAAAAATAAAATAAAGAAATGGTAAGCCTTTTGTATTTAAAAAATGCACACAACTAACTAAAATAATAGTTTAAATCAATTATAGTTTTGGTTAAGATTTTTTAATTAAAAATCTATAGTAAGATAGATGATATCTTGCTACAAATATTCTTTAGGACTTTTTCCCAAACTCTATAAGGGAGGGAGTTGCACCATTGATATCAGACTATACCTTTGGTTAGAAGTCTTTAGATAATCCTAAAATTGTGTTGCTAAGTGAGAGTGGTATTTCTGCTTAAGGGACAGAGCTGGGAGTCACACAGACTTAGCTTTGAACCCCAAACTGTGGTATGTTAGCTGTGTAACATTGGATAATCAAACTCATGGTTTCCCCAAACCGCGGTATGTTAGCTGTGTAACACTGGGTAATCAGACTCATCGTTTCCCCAAACCGCGGATATTAGCTGTGTAACACTGGGTAATCAAACTCATCATTTTAATTCTCCAATAGCCCTTACTTACAGGGTTGTGGCGCAACTTGAGCTAATACACGTCAAGTATTTGTCTAAGGTATCGTACGTGCTCAATACGTGGGAGCCATTTTTATTTTCTTCATATTGGCACGATCCAAGGAAGGATGTGATGATCACGTGAGTGCAGGGTAACTAGAAGGGTTCTCCCCTTTTCACTTTTTTTTTTTTTTTTCTTTTGAGACGAAGCTTCGCTGTTGTTGCCCAGGCTGGAGTGAAACGGCACGATTTCGGCTCACTGAAACCTCCGCCTCCCAGGTTCAAGTGATTCTCCTGCCTTAGCGTCCCAGGTAGCTGGGATTGCAGGCATGCACCACCACGCCTCACTAATGTTTGTATTTTTAGTAGAGACGGGGTTTCGCCATGTTGGTCAAGCTGGAACTCCTCACCTCCGCCTCCCAGGTTCAAGTGATTCTCCTGCCTTAGCGTCCTAGGTAGCTGGGATTACAGGCATGCACCACCACGCCTCACCTGGCTAATTTTGTATTTTTTAGTAGGGACAGGGTTTCTCCAAGTTGATCAGGCTGGTCTTGGTCTTGAACTCCCGACCTCAGGTGATCTGCCCACCTCAGCCTCCCAAACTGCCGGGATTACAGGCTTGAGCCCCACCATGCCCAGCTTA
>NW_012115154.1:25237770-25239545 GCF_000951035.1 Colobus angolensis palliatus | reverse complement strand
AGTAGAGTTTTCATGTCCAGCCCACCACTCCTGGACTGTACTGTATGTAAGTTTTCAGTAACCCCTATGCCCCACTCACTGGCTCCAAGTCTATTCTTCAACCTCTGGGACGCAGTGCCCTCCCTGTTGGAATAGACAGGGGTCTGGCAAAACACTAGCACATTAATGGGGCAGATAGCCATACGCTTTGATTAGGAGGAGGAACCCCAGACTTTGCTTGTTCAGGTAACTACAGCTAGACTCACGCAAGGCATCGAGGTGCAAAGGGTCCCTGGTCCGCTGCAGTCCCGGGCCTTTCCGTCCAGTGCAAACCACTCTCCTGCCCTGCCATTCTGCCTCTCACGTCTGCTCATTGGTAAAGCCAGAGGAATCACACACACAGACAAGTTACCTAAGTTTAGTAAAGGCAAGTGAGATTTCATTCACACTCACAGCCTTTGGTTTAGCTTCCCAAACTCCTTCCTAAGTGGTGAGAAGAGAAATTTGGTACACTTGGGTGTTCACCTCTTGACCCTCCCTGCTCAACCCTTCACTCTCCACCTCCTGCACTGGGGGCTTACCCAGCCTCAGGTGTGAGGGTAACAGGTGGGTCTCCAGTGCACCTGCGCCATGCTCAACCAAACTCTGGACTAGAAAAACTAGGTCCTTATTCATGTAGAGCTAGCTTCCTTCCGCAGAGGAAGAGGATATGATTGTACTTGTCTAATGGGTTCTTCCTAGCTGCTGCACAGACAAAGTCAATTCACTGCGACCACAGCATTGCAGTAAAGAAAGAGCTTAATTGATGTGAGGCTGGCCATATGGGAGACGGAGTTCCTACTCAAGTCAGTCTCCCCAAGAATTCAGAGCTTGGGGTTTTCATGGACAACCTGGTGGGCAGGCGCCTGGGGAATGGGTGCTGCTGACTGGCTGGGGATGAAATCACAGGGGCGTGGAAAACACTCTTCATGCACTGAGCCCACCTCTGGGTGAGGCCCCAGGACGGACTGAGTCACGAGTCGTGGGTCTGGATGGGCTCCGTCCGTTGCCGGAAATCTGAAAAAATCTCAAAGGCCAATCTTAGGTTCTGTAAGAGTGCTGTTATCTATAGGACCAATCCGGGAAATCACAGATCCTGACCTCTGGCCACATGACTCTTGAACAGCAAGAGATTATAGAAACTATATGTACATTTTAGCAGAATTCAGGTCCCTCCCACAGGGAAAGACTAATCTCGTGGACTTTCCTTGGTCTTAAGAAGGCAGTTTTGAGTCCCTGGGCAAGGAGGGATTTAGTTTTAGGGAGGGACTATTATCATCCTCGCTTTCAAGTTGAACTATAAACTAAATTCCCCCCAAGGTTAGCTTGGCCTACCCCCAGGGACGAGGGAAGACAGCTTAGCACTTAGAAGCAAGGTGGAGCCAGCTGTGGCACTTCATTTACTGTCATCATTTTGCAAATGTGGTTTCACATCACAGCCTGGATGGCAGAGAAAAATTCTGACTCAAAAAAAGAAGGCCGGGACAGTGGCTCACACCTGTAATCCCAGCATTTTGGGAGGCCAAGGCGGACAGATCACTTGAGGTCAGGAGTTTGAGACCAGCCTGGCCAACATGGTGAAACCCTGACTCTACTAAAAAAATACAAAATTTAGATGGGTCTAGTGGTGCATGTCTGTAATCCCAGCTACTTGGAAGGTTGAGGCAGGAGAATTGCTTGAACCCAGGAGGTGGAGCTTGCAGTGAGCCTAGATCATGCCACTGCACTCTAGCCTGGGTGACAGAGTGAGACTGTGT
>NW_012115154.1:25235537-25236710 GCF_000951035.1 Colobus angolensis palliatus | reverse complement strand
GAGGTTGCAGTGAGCTGAGATTGCACTCCAGCCTGGGTGACAGAGCGAGGCTCCATCTCAACAACAACAACAAAAAAAAAAAGAAAAAAGAAAGAAAGAAAAGAAAAGAAAAGGAGTTTTAATTGGACTTACAGTTCCACATGGCTGGGGAGGTCTCATATTCATGGCGGAGGGTGAAAGGCACCTCTTACGTGGCAGCAGCAAGAGAGAATGAGGAAGAAGCAAAAGCAGAAAGCCCTGGTAAACCCATCAGATCTCATGAAACGTATTCACTATCACGAGAATAGGGCGGGAAAGACCGGCCCCCATGGTTCTGTTACCTCCGCCTGGGTTCCTCCCACAACACCTGAGAGTTCTGGGAGATACCATTGAAGTTGAGATTTGAACAGGGACGCAGCCAAACCTTATCAAACCCTTATCTTCACCAGGACATTCTTTTCTAGTCATCCAGGTCTCTAGATATGACTTAACTCTTTCAACCAATTACCAATCAGAGCATCTTTGAATCCATCTGTGACCTGGAGTCCCCACCCCACCGCTGCCAGCTGTCCCACCTTTCCAGACTGAACCAATGTACATCTCACATGTACTGATTGATGGCCTACGTCCTCCTAAAACATATAAAACCAAACCTGTAGCCCAACCACCGTATGCACATGTTCTCAGGACCTCTTGAGATCCTGCCCCAGGCCATGGTCACTCATTTGGCTCAGAATAAAGTTCAATTGTTTTAAAGAATTTGACTCTTTTCTCCAACAAGACCCAAAAGACAGAGTTTGAAGAAGGTACTTAGGGCCCAGGAACAGCCAGGAGGGATGGCTTGCAGCAAAGCAGCCTCAGCCCACTGAAGGCACTCAGTGAAGAGCGGAGATCCCAGCACCCACCTGGGACTGTCTGGAGAGAGGCAGGCCGGGAAGGTGGGCTGGGGCTTCAGCCTGCCACATCTCTAAAGGGAAGCTGCAGGAGGCTTTAAGCAGCATTGGGCAAGATTTGACTCACAATCAGTGAAGACCTTCACCTTTTTCCTTCCAATCAACAGCACGTGAACAAATGATGAGGCTGGTCGCAGTGGCTCACACCTGTAATCCCAGCAATTTGGGAGGCTGAGGTGGGTGGATCACCTGAGATTAGGAGTTCGAGACCAGCCTGGACAACATGGCGAAACCTCATCTC
>NW_012115154.1:25223465-25231987 GCF_000951035.1 Colobus angolensis palliatus | reverse complement strand
TACAGGCATAAGCCGCTGTGCCCAGCTCCCTCACTGATTTTGTTTTCCCTTCCCAGACTGGGGCTGGCCAGGGGCTGGGCTGACACACCCTGAGCTGGAGCAGATTGATCTTTAATCTTTTCAGGCAATTGCCAGGAGGAAAGGGTCATTTCAATGAAGAGCAGAGCAAAGTGAAGCCACAGCCCAGCCCCTCCCAAGATGTCCTCAGAAGTCCTGATTAGGGAGCGTGTGTTGGTGCATGAGGGGCCAGCAGCAGGGGTCTCGTAAAAGCCCGAGGCCCTCGGTTCCAAAGCACAGCCCTGCCCCTGCTTCCACCTGAGCAACATTTGTACCCTCCCTGAAAATTCAATCAACAAATGGCTACAACGGGCCTGCTACGGAGGAAGAGGGCAGAGAAGTGCCAGGGGAGGGGCACAAACGTGTAAAAGATAAGTAGACGCACGTATTTCACATAGCTGATATTTTTAAAACAAATTTTGAAAGAAGAAGCGGATTTTGAAAGGAGAGGAAAACACCTAAACTCCAATGCTGGCGAGGCCTGAGCCCTCCTGGGCCGCGAGACAATGTCACTGACCCCCAGAAGAAATTCATTTTCAGAGATTATTTTTAAAAGCCAGGAGCTTTTCCAGGAGTCTCAAAGCATAAATCATGCCTTTCACGAAAACCCATAAAATAGACTCAGCCTGTAAGATGAAATGAAATCGAGACAACCTAATCTTCAGAGGGACCAGCGTGGTTCGCAGGCCTGGCCAGAGGCCCCGCCAGGGTTCCCTGCTCCTGGAGAGGAAATTCATAAACCAAAACAACCACTGCACGTCGTTTTTCGCTCTGGAAATGGCCGGCTCGCTGCCCTCCTGCGCGCCCTGTTTCCGTCGCCTTCCGGGCCCTGGGGCAGCAAGTTCCACCCCACTGCCCCTCCCGCGCTGCGGGAGGTTTGTTCAGACCCACCTTATAGCAATGGGAACAGCATTTTGCCACAGAGGCAGCACATCTTTGAGATGCTTTTCACATCATCCTGAACAGGCGTAGAACAGCAGGCTATGGGTAGTGCTTTCCTGCTCAGAACAAGCCTCATGTTGCAGCCCATAAACCAAGCCCCAGGTGACAGTTGCCCTGTGCAATCGCCATAGCAAATGCCGCACCTGGCAGCACCCTGGCCCACAGCTGGTGAAACCTGGGGGACCCTCAGAGCAAAGTTGGAGTCTTAAGACAGGTTGAAATAATTTTCAAGATTAAGTTTTCACTCTCTTTACTTAAAAGAAAGTATCAGCATTGGACGATGTGGCTGAGGACATTGAGTACGTTGTAAAGGTAGATTCAAATGAAAATAATAAAAAGTCTAGAATGCTGAAAGCCAAACGGAGGACGCCCACCCACACTGTGATCATTTGGATTAAGCGATCAGTTATTAACGTACTAGACAATCTCAGATTCACTTGTTTGTTGTTCCAGACAGTCTTAAGGTAATAATTGAATAAACCTGTGAAAAGACAAAATTACAACAGATTTAGTTTGAAGATCTAAACTAATTGCTTTATATGCAATTCTAGAATCCAGCAACGCTTCTTTCAACAAGTCTGTAATCCTAGCACTTCGGGAGGCCGAGGCTGGTGGATAACCTGAGGTCAGGATTTCGAGACCAGCCTGGCCAACATGGCAAAACCTAGTCTCTACTAAAAATACAAAAATTAGCTGGGTGTGGTGGCGCATGCCTGTAGTCACAGCTACTTGGAAGGCTGAGGCAGGAAAATAGCTTGAACCCGGGAGGTGGAGATTGCAGTCAACTGAGATCATGCCATTGTACTCCAGCCTGGGCGACAGAGTGAGACTCTGTCTCAAAAAAACGAATAAAATAAAATAAAATAAGTGCTCCAATGAACTAAGCAGAGGAAGTTGGTTTTAAAGACAGAAAAAGGCTAAAGAAAGCAGAAACAAAGAACAAAAAATCAGATTGGTCAGCTGGGCATGGTGGTGTGCACCTGTGATCTCAGCTATCCAGGAGGCTGAGGCAGGAGGATCACTTGAGCCCCAGAGTACAAGGCTGCAGTGAGTCATACTTGTACCACTGTACTCCAGCCTGGCCAGAAGAGCAAGATCTTGTCTCAAAAAAAGAAAAAAAGTGAATTGGTCATTTCAAAGTTACTTTCTTTGTATGGTGGGAACAGGGAAACAGAAAAATAGCTGGCTGGTGGGTTTCAGGTTCCTTCAGGTGACATTTGATTCATTATCAGGCCCATTGAAGCTGCCAGTTGGGGAAATTTGGTGTTGTCATTCTCTCATGATTTCTTAGAAGGCCAGATAGCAACTCAGTTTTTGTTGGAACGTTAGCGTGAGTGACTCCATGTTGGTTTTTAGTCGGGTATGTCAAGATCTAGTGCAGGAGCTTAGTCTAGAGCAAAGGCCTCCAGTAATTTTACTTAACAAACCACAAGGCCGGGTGCAGTGGCTCATGCCTGTAATCCCAGCACTTTAGGAGGCCGAGGTGGGTGGATCACCTGAGGTCAGGAGTTCGAAACCAGCCTGACCAACAAGGTGAAACCCCGTCTCTACCAAAAATACAAAAATTAGCCAGGTGTGGTAGTGGGCACCTGTACTCCCAGCTACTCAGGAGGCTGAGACAGGAGAATTGCTTGAATCCCGGAGGCAGAGGTTGCAGTGAGCAGAGATCGTGCCATTGCACTCCAGCCTGGGTGATGGAGCAAGGCTCTGCCAAACACGCACACACACACACACACACACAAACTACAGAGGCCAGTCAAGGGGGCTTCTTCAGAATGAGCTGACACCAGATGGCCGTGGTTGTCATGAAGTGTCCAGACAAACCCAAGAGGCAGCCAGCAGGGGAGTCTTTGAAGGTCCTCAAGTAATTGTTTGACAGGTTCTTCTTGCCCCAGTGCACAGAGAAAACCAATTCACTGAGACACTGTTACTGCAGTAAACAAAGCATTTAATTAACACAAGGACAGCCAAGTGGAAGCCCGGGAGCGTATCATGACTCTAATCAGCCTCCCTGAGAACTCAGAGGCTAGTAATTTTTTTTTTGAGATGGAGTCTCGCTGTGTTGCCCGTGCTGGAGTGCAGTGGTGCAATCTTGACTCACTGCAACCTCTGCCTCCCGGGTTCAAGTGATTCTCCTGCCTCAGCCTCCTGAGTAGCTGGGGTTACAGATGTGCACCACCATGCCCAGCTAATTTTTATATTTTTAGTAGAGACAGGTTTTCACCATGTTGGTCAGGCTGGTCTGGAACTCCTGACCTTCTGATCTGCCCAGCTTGGCCTCCAAAAGTGCTGGGATTATAGGTGTGAACCTCTGTGCCTGGCCTGTTTTTTAAATTTTTTTTTTTTTTTTTTGAGATAGGGTTTCACTCTGTTGCCCAGGCTGAAGTACAATGGTATAACCATGACTCACTGCAGCCTTGACCTCCCAGGCTCAAGCAATCCTCCTGTCTCAGCCTCTTGAGTATAGCTGAGACTACAGGTGCATGCCGCCATGCCCAGTTTTTTTTTTTTTTTTTTAAGAGATATGGGCTTGCTATGTTACTCAGGCTGGTCTTGAACTCCTGGGCTCAAGCAATCCTCCCACCTCAGCCTTCCAAAGTGCTGGGATTATGGGATTATAGGCACGAGCCTGGCCACAGAGGCTAGGATTTTTATGGGCCATTAGGTGGGCAGAGGGGCTAGGGAATGGGTGCTGCTGATTGGTTAGGGATGAAGTAATGGAAGTGTGGAAGATGGTCCTGGTGCACTGAGCTCACCTCTGGGGGGGCCACAGTTTAGTTATGAGTCACATGTCTGGGTGGGGTCAGTTGGTTGCCAGAATGCAAAAATCTGAAAAACATCTCAAAAGACCAATCTAAGGTCTTAGGAGAGTCATGTTATCTCTAGGAGCAACTGAGGAAGCCACAAATCTTGTGACCTCTGGCCACATGCCTCCTGAGTGTTAAGAAATTACAGAAAACAAGCTGGGGAACAATGGCTGGTTGATGTTTAGCTGTACCTGCATGTTAGCAGAACCCAGGCTCCTCCCAGCATCCGAATCTCGTGGCCTTTCATTAGTCTCACAAAGGCAGTTTCAGTCCCGCACGGGAAGGGAAGCAATGTCAGGGAGGGACTATTATATCATCCTTTCAAGTTAAACTTTTAACTAACTCCCTCCCATGGTTAGAGTGGCCTACGCCCAGGAGCTAATGAGGACAGCCCGCCGGTGAGGACAGAGGTAAGATGGAGTCAGCCGTGCCAGGCTTCTCTGTCTGTCATAATCTTGCAGAGGCAGTTTCACTCACCCCCTCCTACAGGACTGCTGGGGCATCCACCTACAGTGCTGAAAATAGCTGAGCAGAAAAGAAAAGTAGCTCAGAGCAGTCAGGGATCCACATCTGGGGGCAACTGTTTAAAGGCATTTTGATACTGATCGGCAGCCTCGCCCATTGTCTTCATGTTCCTGGAATTTGTGATACAAAGAACAATGTATAGCCAATCAATAGCGTATGTTACTTTAATGTAACTTACTGGTAAACAACTTAGGAACTCTTTTTTCCTGTACAGAGAAGAGGTCTTGCTCTGTAACCCAGGGTGCTGAAGTGCAGTAGCACAATCATAGCTCGCTGCAACCTTAGCCTCCTGGGCTCAAGCAATCCTCCCACCTCAGCCTCCTGAAGAGCTGGTACTACAGACAGGTACCACCATGCCTAGCTCATTTTTTACGACTATTTTTTTGTAGAGATGGGGATCTCATTATCTCTAAGGTAGCCCAGGCTGGTCTCAAACTCCTGGCCTCAAGCAGTCCTCCCACCTTGGCCTCCTGAAGTGCTGGCATTATGAGTGGGAGCCACCACACAGATCATCCCTCTTCTTCTCCTTTGTTTCCTTTTCTTTCCTTCCTCCTTTTGCTTCTTTTTACAACTCGCTTGTAACTGCTGCTAATCGGAGTCCGCATTCGAGGCAACTCGAATCTATGTTCCTGGACTGCAGTCCTCAAACTTGGGCCAAAGCAACTCTCTGCTTATATTCAGTTTGCCTTTCTTTCTCTCCTTTAGGGCCAATCTTCGGGGTTCTGTTGCGCTTTGCTCCTGTGGAGAGAGGGGAGCTGCAGCTTCAATGGCAGGAGGTGAGCCTCCAAGGGGTGAGTTCCCTGGGGCTGCAGTAATACGTGACCACATATTCAATTGCTTGAAACAACACGAATGTGCTGTGCTACAGTTCTGGGGGTCAGAAGTCCTCAGGGGTCTCCCTGGGCTGAATCAAAGTGTCACAGGGTGGGGTCCTTCTGCAGACGTGGGGGGAGGCTCTGTTCTTGCCCTGTCTGGCATTTCCTGGCTTGTGGCGCCTTCCAGCAATCACTTCACACCAACACTGCTCTGTCCTCAATTCCCTTCCCTGACTGACCCTCCCGCCTTCCCATTACAGGCACCCTGGATTGACACGGGGTCCACCACGTAACCCAGGATCACCTCCCCTGGCAAAATCCTTGACTTCATGACATCTGCAAGGTCTCTTTTGCTATAAGGTAATGTAGTCCCAGGTTGGAGGGATGAGAGTGTGGCCTCCTTGGTGGGAATTTTCTGCCTACCACAAGCATATCTTGTATTTATTTATTTATTTATTTATTTTGAGATGGAGTCTTTCTCTGTCACCCAGGCTGAAATGCAGTGGCATGATCTTGGCTTATTGCAACCCCCACCTTCTGGGTTGAAGCGATTCTCCTGCCTCAGCCCCGCAAGTAGTTGGGACTACAGGCTCGTGCCACCACGCCCAGCTAATTTTTGTATTTTGAGTAGAGACGGGGTTTCACCATGTTGGCCAGGCTGGTCTCTATCTCCTGACCTCAAGTGATCCACCCGCCTCAGCCTTCCAAAGTGCTGGGATTATAGGCAAGAGCCACTGCACCCAGCCCGCGTATCTTTTATTTAAACTACTTGAGAGACTGTCAGATTGAAGAAGGAGTACATGTGTGCTCGAGTGGATGAAATAATAAAATAAAAATAGAGAAAGAAAAAAAGCATGTTTTTGAGGGGATGCGGAAGCTACGACTGAGTATTATCAGCTCATACACCGTTTAGGAAGCTTCCTTAGGGTGCCTACAACCCCGGGCAAGGGATAGTAACTACAGATGCTCCTCCACTGGGGACGGGGTTATGTCCCAATCAGCCCCTGGTAGGTTGAAAATATGGAAGATTGAAACTGCATTTAACACGCCCACCCTATGGAACGTCATGTTTAGCCTTGCCTACCTCAACTGCACTCACCTCAGAACACTCGCATGAGCCCACAGTTGGCAAATCACGGGGCGGCACAGCCCACAACAGCCACGCTGCGGTGGCTCACTCTCGTGGTCATGGGTGACGGAGCTGCCCTGACCAGCTGTGCGAATCCCTGCTGTCTACTTGGCACTGCTCTCCGCTGATGCCTGCAGCTTCTGTGCCACCCGAAAGTCATGGTGTCAGCCGCGAGGCAGCTCTTCCTGGGCTGTCCCCTGCCCTTACCTGCGGTGTCCCACCCTGCACAGCTCCTGTCCTGCCTCAGCCTGCGTCCCCTGAGATGCTGTTCTCAGGGCCACCGTGTCCTCAAAACGCAGTTGGCTGGTCCTGCCCCTGCTAGCTGCCAGGCTGGCACTGAGTCCTCAGAATGACGTCCAGGGCCCGGGCCAGGCACCCCTGACCTTGGGGTCCTGGGGGAGGGTGAGGCAGGGGTGGTCAGCCAGGCCAGCTCCCTGGGCAAGAGCCCAGGGGCCTGCGTGCTGAGTCCAGCTGCCTCAAGGCTGCCCCAGGTGCCCCTGGGCTAGCGCAGCCCCGGGGTCTGTTGTTCAAATCCCTCTTCCTCCTCCAGCCAGGGCCTTGCAGGCCTATGAGGCCAATTCCTCCTCTGTCCCTCCGGCCCCTGCCAGCATGGAAACTGATGAATCAAAGTGGCTGCCACCTGGAACAGTCAGAGAAAATGCCAAGCGCCATTAAGAAACTTTTATTTTAAAATAAATTTGTGCCACACAGGCGAGAGGAAGCCCTGCCTCTTCCTAGGGCTTCCAGGAGCCTAGCTGCCTGGAGCACTGGGGGCCCCTGTTGTCCGTTCCCACACCTGCTGTGAGTCAACCCTGGTCCAGATTCCAGAGACATATTTCACAGTCAGTTTCTAACTGTCTGGAACAAAATGATCGAATGACCCTTTATCAGTGTGATTTTGGGCACATGCGTGTGGACTTCCCTATGAGAAATAAATCAAGGTCCTTAATGAACAAAGACCTGCGTGATTGCCAAAGCAATGAATTAGTTTGTGCACTACCTGCAGGATCACAAAAGTAGAGTAGTTACAATTAATGGATTTAATTTTAAATGTAAGGACCTCCGTACTGAAGTGCTAAAGCAGTCCATCTTGGCATTCTTATTACTCTTTAATGATAATTGATGTACCTGGGAGGGATGTCAGCTGCATCCAGTTTTACACAGGTGTGAGGCCCCTCCCAGCTCCTCATTCCTGCTAGCGATCGCCAGTGATCGGCAACATGGATTTGATGAAATCCAAATTTATGAGGGTTATTAAAAGTCGTTAATTATTTGGCACCATCTAGATTTCATTTGCTTCATCCTTAATGAAAATTGACAGCTTTATATTTTTTGGTGTAAAAAGTGGGATTTCGTTTTAAAGGCTTCCTGTTCTATTCGCAGGGCGGCAGCCTCCCCGATCTTTCCCTCATTCCTGCCTCCGACCCTTGCTCCCCTCTTCCCCACTCCCCCCGGTATTGATTTGTAGCCTGTCCCCTTTCAAACAGACTTGTCGTTTGTCTTCCCTGTTGCTCCTTTTCATGGGCCCCGTGGAAACTCCCCACCAAAGCCAAGGACAATGGTTTCAGTCCGGACGTGGCCTCCGAGGGCGTGACTCCAATTTCCCATGGAAGGACAGAGAGCGAGGACCCAGAGCCCCCACATCCTGGGGAGGAGCAGTTCCCCTCCTGCCTGGTGTCATGGGCTGGGGCGCTGAGCAGTGAGAAAACCGAAGCCTTCTGTGAAGCCACTTCTGTAAATGAGAGGCTGGCCGAGCCATCTGTCCTCCACTCCCTGGCCAAGCGTGGCAAGCGCGGGTGCAAACATCGTCGGGGGAGCCCCGATTGCAAGTCATCGCCAACACGTGACTCAGGCCAGGAAACCTCCTCCTAGGGGCCAGGCTGTGGCTCTGTGCTAACATCTAGTTTTCCTCCAAAGCAGAAAGGCTGGTAGGGTGGAGGAACACGCAATAAAGGCTGTAATTTCCCACCTGCGGCTGTATCACAGGCACATACTGACTTTCGCATGCTAAGTGGGGACCCTGTTATTCATTAGAGCTAATTCCTGCCTTCTGAACATGTTCCTAATTAAAACAAAAGTGACTACACTCCCTCAACTTCTTACATTCTGATTTGGAAAGAGGACTTGTGGTTAAAGATGTTAAACATGGATAGGATGTCACACCACAGCCAGGCATTTTCTACTCCAATTAGAAGTCTAGGCCGGGCACGGTGGCTCACGACTATAATCCCAGCACTTTGGGAGGCC
>NW_012115154.1:25220069-25222691 GCF_000951035.1 Colobus angolensis palliatus | reverse complement strand
AGTACATGTTTGTCTCCAGGAGATACTTTGAAGCCACGTTTTGAAGCCATGTGGGCCACCCCCTTGCTGTTGAAGCCTGTTGGGGTATACAGTGAGTTTGGCTCCATTTAAGGTTTTTTTTAGGCCAGGCACAGTGGATCATGCCTGTAATCCCAACAGTTTGGGAGGCCAAGGTGGGCAAATCACTTGAGGCTAACAGTTTGAGACCAGCCTGGCCAATACGGTGAAATCACGTCTGTACTAAAAATGAAAAAACTAGCTGGGTGTGGTGGCACACACCTGTAGTCCCAGCTACTCAGGAGGCTGAGGCATGAGAACTCCTTGAACCCAGGAGGCAGAGGTTGCCTGCCTCATGATCCGAGATTATGCCACTGCACTCCAGCCTGGGCAATAGAGTGAGACTCCATCTCAAAAAAAAGAAAAAAACCCACAAAGTTTCTTTTATTTTCATAAGAATGTAATGTAGCCCCCTCACCAAGGATGCCCACCCTGGAACTTCCTGGAGCTTCTTAATGTGATTTTCCCAAACGGAACAGCATATTGTACGGGACACACGAATTCTGACCGTTCGTACTTGTCTATTCCCGATTTACCAGGGCCACTAAGCAACCAGCCAGAGCAAACCCTGGCCATTCTGTGAGGCAGCTTGACCAACAGTTATGGACCAGTCCTATATGAGCAACTCGTTTCTGCAAAGGCTGAGTGTGGCACTCTCGGCCTGACACCAGGTTCTGTCATTGAGGACTCACCGGGCAGCCCCTCTGGGGATTCAGTGAATGGAAGGAAATCAGATGGAATCCATGGGACAATTGACGTCACTCCAGGACTAGAATTTACTTACGTTAGCTTTGAAACACATTCAGGTCAGACGTCCTGTGGTGGCCTGAGCAGAAAAGTTGTGCTAATCTTCAGCCAAGAAGATCTGTGACCATCCTGTATGTAATTAGATATCTGAATGCCATATAGTCCTTCTTCACCCCAGAAAAGGCGGCCTTTCAGCGTCTCGGTTGCCAGAGTGCCGTATTCAATGATTACAACCTCACGTTTACTGGGTTTGCTAAGCAGCAGCTGTAACAGCAAAGTCGGTTGATAGAAATGAAGGAAAATGCAAAACAAGAACACAGAAGAAGGTGGTGGCTGCCTTCCGGATATCCCCGCCGAGGGCCATGCTCTCCGTGAGCACTGCCTCGTAGTTGCCGGAGCCGCAGGTGTGCTCATCGTCTGCAGCAACCGCTATCATATGCCAGAGTGAGGCCTTGCGGGCACGTTCTTCTGTGTTGAGGTATTTCTGCACTCCAACTAAGAAAGTGAAGCGCATATGAGAAAAGCCTCTTGCTACGTAGAACCTTACACTTCTGAAAACAATTCAACTTGGTTTGTGCGAAGTGTAGCATTTCTCCAGGTTTCACCCCAAATTCCCCACACAGGGGGCTGCTTTCTCATTAGGTGTTGGCCCCTCCCCTAGATTCTCTACTAATGTCATCAAAACCGATTTCTATTTCATATATATTTTCTTTTGTCAAAATAGAGTTTTTCTTCCACCAACAAAAAAGAGAGCAAAAAGCTAGAGCAAATACTATTTCTCTACTGAGTTTCAAATATACATTTTAAAAAACTTATAGCAACTTAAAAGACTCAAAAAGACAGCTTCAATCTGAATTTAAATAAACCCCCAGTTCCAAAATTTACTATAAGTAACCAGTGGGTGAAATGCAACCTACAAATGAGTTTTACTTTTATCTGGACAGTGTCTTACTCACCTCATTTTTATTTTCAAAATGTTCAGATTTTGAGAAAATTAAAAAAATAGTACAATGATTATCCATATATCCTGCCCCTAAATTCACTGCTAGTTAACATTAGGGCACATTTGCTTTTCTCTACCTATTCATGTGTAACTAAATGTGTGTAGTCCTGGGGTGCAAAGTATAGACACAGGTGTAGAGGAATGTGGACCAGGGGATGCGTGTATATATGTGGGTGTGGATGTGTGGGCATGGGTAGAGGAAGATGTGCACGTGTGGGCGTGTATATACATAGGTGTGGGCATGTGTGTACCTATATAAGGGTGGTCATGTGGTGTGTATATATGTAGGTGTGGGCATGTGCTGTGTATCTATGTAGGGGTGGGTGTGTGGGTGTGTATATATGTAGGAGTGTGGTGTGTATATACGTAGGGGTGGGCGTGTGCTGTGTGTATATATGTAGGTGTGGGTGTGTATGTAGGGGTGGGTGTGTGGGTGTGTATGTATGTAGGTGTGGGTGTGTATATTTGTAGGGGTGGTCATGTGGTGTGTGTATATGTAGGGCTGGGTGTGTAGGTGTGTATATATGTAGCTGTAGGTGTGCGTGTGTATATACATGGGGTGGGCGTGTGGTGTGTATGTACATAGGAGTGGGTGTGTATATACGTAGGGGCGGGTGTGTGGTGTGTATATACATAGGGGTGGGAGTGTGGTGTGTATATATGTAGGGGTAGGAGTGTGGTGTGTATATATGTAGCGGTGGGTGTGTGGTGTGTATCTATATAGGGGTGGTGTGTGATGTGTATCTATGTAGGGTGGATGTGTGGTTGTGTATCTATGTAGGGTGGGTGTGTGGGTGTGTATCTATGTAGGGTGG
>NW_012115154.1:25216978-25218647 GCF_000951035.1 Colobus angolensis palliatus | reverse complement strand
CATCCACGTGATTCAGTCACCTCCCACCAGGCCCCACCTCCAACACTGGGGACGATGATTCAACATGAGATTTGGGCAGGGACACCATCCAAACCGTATCATTCTGCCACGGACCCCTCTCAAATCTCATGTCCTTCTCACATTTCAAAATACAATCATGCCTTCCCAATAGTCCTCCAAAGTCTTAACTCATTCCAGCATTAACTCAAAAGTCCAAAGTCTCTTCTGAGATAAGGCAAGTTCCTTCTACCTATAATCCTGGGAAATCAAAACCAGTTAGTTACTTCCAAGATACAGTGGGGATACAGACATTGGCTAAATGCTCTCATTCCAAAAGGAAGTAACCAGTCAAAACAAAGGGACTATAGGCCCCATGCAAGTCCAAAACCCAGCAGGGCAGTCATTAAGTCTCAAAGCTTTAAAATAATCTCCTTTGCCTCCATGTCTCACATCCAGGCAACATTGATGCAAGGGGTGGGCTCCCAAGGCCTTGGGCAACTCTGCCCCTGTGGCTCTGCAGGGTACAGCCCCCACAGCTGCTCCCAAGGGCTGGTATTGACTGCCTGCGGTTTTTCCAGGTACATGGTGCAAGCCGTCAGTGGATCTACCATTCTGGGGTCTGGAGGACAGCGGTCCTCTTCTTGCCACTCCACTAAGCAGTGCCTCAGTGGGGACTCTGTGTAGAGGCTCCAACCCCACATTTCCCTCCCACATTGCCCTAGTAGGGGTTCTCCATGAGGGCTCTGCCCCTGCAGCGGACTTCTGCTTGGACATTCAGGCCTTTCCATACATCCTCTGACATTTAGGCAGAGGCTCCCAAGCCTCAACTCTTGCCCTCTGGGAACCTACAGGCTTAATTCCGTGTGGAAGACACCACGGCCTGTGGCTTGCACCCTCTGAGCAGCAGCCTGAGACATCTGTGGGGCTCTTTTAGCCACAGCTGGAGCTGGAGTTGCTGGAACACAGGGAGCAGTGTCCCAACGTTGTTCAAGGTATTGGGGCCCTGGGCCTGGCCTGCAAAACCATTTTTCCCTCCTAGCACTCCAAGCCTGTGATGGGAGGGGCTGTTGAGAAGGTCTCTGAAGTGCCTTCCAGGAACTTTCCCTATTGTCTTGGCTGTGAACATTTGGCTTCCCTTTATGTATGCAAATTTTTGTAGCTGGCTTGAATTCCTCCCCAGAAAATGGGTTTTTCCTTTGTAGCACATGGTCAGGCTGAAAATTTTCTAAATTGTTATGCTCTGCTTCCCTTTTAAATATAAGTTACATGGTGGCTCATACCTGTAATCCGAGCAGTTTGAGAGGCCAAGGACAGTGGATCACTTGAGGTTAGGAGTTTGAGACCAACTTGGCTAACATGGCAAAACCTTGTCTCTACTAAAAATACAAAAATTAGCCGGGCATAGTGACACACACCTATAGTCCCAGTTACTTGGGAGGCTGAGGCAGGAGAATCGCTTGAACTGAGGAGGCAGAGGCTGCAGTGAGCTGAGGCTGCACCACTGCACTCCAGCCTGAGACACACAGTGAGATTCTGACCCAAAAAATAAATAAATAAACATAAGTTCCAGTTTTGGGTCATCTCATTGCTCATGCATATGACCATATGCTGTTAGAAGCAGCCAGGCTACATCTTGAATGTTTTGCTGCTTAGAATTTTTTTTTTTTTT
>NW_012115154.1:25200563-25215072 GCF_000951035.1 Colobus angolensis palliatus | reverse complement strand
TCAAGATCCACTCATGATTCACACTTTGCACTTGGGGGTTCCTCCAGCGTCTCTTACAGGCCAGAGGCCCAGTGTGTTGGGGGTCCAGGCTGTGCCTCCGGCCACCCCCAATGGGATGCCTGCGATGGGTGCAACAGAGGTGAGGCTGACACTGAAGGTCATCTTTTTGCGTGGGCAAGGGGCAGACGTGCTCTCTCTCCCTCCCATCCCACTCTCTTGGAGCCAACCCTCTTTCCTCTTCACATTCCCTGCCTGGATCCCTGGAATTGGATTCAGGGGGGGCTGGAGTCCACACTCAAGTCGTCTGGCCTGGGAATCAGTGCCTTAGAGGCCTGGAGGTGACCCTCATCCTGCAGTGACCTGGCCAAGCCCATTCCACCAAGCTGACCCCTCTAGGGGGCCGCAAGGTAGTATCGGGGCTCCAGGCCTCCCAGCTCCACACTTGCAGGTTCCCAGAAAAGAAAGCCATGAATTCACCAGAATTCCCAGAAACATCATAATAGCACGACTCTACCTAACATATTCATAATGCAACATTTTATCAACATGTTTGCATATACTGTCTCATTTTCAAAAGCAGCCCTCTGAGGTAACAACATTGTCCTCCTTTTGCTAATGGGACACCCTCAGGGAGGTGAGCGTGAATTTTCAGAAACAGTCAGGGACCGGCACTCACGTGGTGAGAACCTGGGTGTTTGGACATTGGATAATGTTCACTTAACAACCGACCAGATGCAGACAGGAGGAAGATCATTCTAGCTCTTTCCGGTTGGCCTTAGATCTGACGGTGTAAGCGGTCGCTTGGCATGGGTGGTGGCTGCTCGTACCACAAAGCAGAGCTTTCCCTCCATGGAAACAGGTCTCATTTAACATTGAAAGTGCACCCACACTCTTAGGAGACTGCTGGGGTTCACAGATCATGTGTATATTTAAAAGTGTTACTTGGCCACCATTTTGTGTTAGCAAGGTCGATGGAACTATCGACGTGTTTTTGCTTATCTTGACACTTATGTTAGTCAAATTTCATTAAAATATGTCAATTAATTTTTTTTTTTTTGAGACAGGGTCTCACTCTGTTACCCAGGCTGGAGTGCAGTGATGTAATTACAGCTCACTGCAGCCTCGACCTCCCAGGCTCAGGTGATTCTCCCACCTCAGCCTCCTGAGTAGCTGGAACTACAGGTATGCACCACCATGCCCAGCTAACTCTTTTTTTAAATATGAAGTCTCATTTTGTTGCCCAGGCTGGAGTACAGTGACACAGTCTCAGCTCACTGCAACCTCTGCCTCCCAGGCTCAAGTGATCCTCTTGCCTCAGACTCCCAGGTAGCTGAGACTACACGCACAAGCCACCACGCCTGGCTAATTTTTTTGTATTTTTAGTAGAGACAGATTTTCACCATGTTGGCCAGGCTGGTCTTGAACTCCTGACCTCAGGTGATCCACCCATCTCAGCCTCCTAAAGTGTTAGGATTACAGACATGAGCCACTGTGTCCAGCCCCAACTCATTTTTTTGGTATTTTGTAGTCGAGATGGGGGTTTTGTCATGTTGCCCAGGCTGGTCTTGAACTCCTGAGTCAAGCAATCTCCCTGCCTCAGCCTCCCAAGGTGCTGGGATAGATTACAGGTGTGAGTCACTGTTCCTGGCTTATGTCAACTAATTTAAAAGGAATCAAACAGGGAAATTCTAAATGACTGAGTAACTTGGTTAAACAATGCAGCTTCTTCATGGTTGGCCCTGGTGGGTGTAAGTTGATGAAGGAACTGTCCCTGCCTGGAGGGGCTCAAGCTCCAGTCCCATGGCAGCCTGTGGACGGTGCCTGTGGAGCAGTGTGACCCAAGAGACCACAGCGGTGCGGAGAGGGGCCAGGGCTGCCCATCAGCGGCTCCTGGGCATCAAGGGGACAGCTGTGGGACTTCAAGAGGACTTCATTCACAAGCAGCCCTGAGAGGTGGCACTGTGCACATTTTAGTTATGTGTCGTACCTTATCAGGAAAGACAGAGGGCGCGGGACAAGAGGGCGCAGCGGAGGGCTGAAGGCATGGGAGTAGACCTGCCTCACAATTTCACCCTGAGCCTATCCTGCAAAAGCAAAACTCCAAGCATATGTTTGTTTATTTTTTACCAAAAGCAGGTATATTCCTGAACAAGCCTGTTTATTTTTTAAGATTATTTTTTGTTTTTGAGATGAAGTCTCAGTCTGTCGCCCAGGCCAGAGTGCAGTGGTGCGATCTTGGCTCACTGCAACCTCTGCCTCCTGGGTTCAAGCGATTCTCCTGCCTCAGCCTCCTGAGCACCTGGGATTATAGGTGCGTGCCACCGCACCTGGATAATTTGTGTATTTCAGAAGAGACAGGGTTTTATCATGTTGGCCTGGCTGGTCTCAAACTCCAGACCTCAGTGATCTACCCATCTCGGCCTCCCAAAGTGCTGGGATTACAGGTGTGAGCCACTGTGCCCGGCCAAGTCTATGTTTAGAAGGGAATACCACAGTGATTCCCAAAGCTTCCCCGACTATAAAAATGTTAACCAGTAAAGCCATCTGGGGTCAGGCTGAAGGCATTTATCTAAAGACACACAGCCATTGCTCAAGGAGAACATGGGCTGCGTAAATGTGAAGCCATAACCTGAGGAAACCAGGTGTTAAAAACTGCAGGAGACACAGTCACCACTCACTCTGTGTTCTGCCTAGCCAATGAAGAAAGGAGAAAAGAACACTTTCCCAGTGGTTTAGCCATAAATTTTGTGATAAATAGGACACCTATTAAATTAACTCTATGTGATATTAAAGTGATTAGGTTTGCAGGAAAAAAAAAAAACCATCAGCCGAAAGTGACTGCAGCCCGGCAGTGGCCCAGTTTCCACCTGACGTCTGGGCAAGGCTGGCGCGCTCTGGCAGACGGGCTTCCAGGCACTCCTGTGATTCTCAATTAGGTAGAAAGTTTAGGAGCAACACGAATTATGGGAGGAGAGTAGCTTCATCAGTCATTTCCCGCAGGGACAGTGGCAATTTGAAGAGCTTTAGCACTCTGAAGGTCAAGATTAAAAACCAAGTAATTTATTACCACTGATTTAGGGATTAACATTGTGCCAATTAATCAATTACTCGATGTGAAGAATTGACAATTAATTGACATTTCAGTTCCAATCTGGCAAAGCTGTTTGATTTCCATAGTGAATAATATGAAATCTCTACATTGAAAGGTTATGAGGGTTTCTTCCAAGCTCAAGATGAAAAAGAATTTTAAAAGATACTAAGAAAAACCATTGACAAAATATGGATATGGGAAATATAGGCCCCAGTTGTTTTTTCACTAGCGAGCAAATCAGTCTCACTGCTCACTAGAGCTGAAGCCCTGTAAAAGCCAGGACCTTTCCTTATTGGCAACATGTGGGTGTTCGCCCAGCTAGATTCTTTAGTTGGTTCTCTCTGCAGGGGGTCATGAGTTAACAAACAAACAAACAAACAAAAACCTTATTGCCAAGAGCTTTGAAGATGAACTCTCTGTAGCATTCAAAGCCCTCGTCCACAAAGACACCTGGTCTGCAAACAGGGGCTTTTCTCAGGGGCTCACAGGCCGGTGTTCAGATCCCCCACCTCTGGAGCGGGGGCTGTTCACCGGAGTCAGGGCCAAGCCTCAGGTCAGCACAACCGTGTCCTAACTGTCTGGCCGGGGTAAGATCGCCCCTGCGAGGACGGAAGCCGCCGCGGGCCTGGGAGGAGGAAGCCCGAGAGCCCAGCCTGGCCACACGTGCGCGGGCAGGAGCCAGGAGCTGAAAACAGAAGGACGCCTGGAGTCCCCGCAGACAGGCAGGGCGCGCCCGGAAAGCCACGCGAGGAAGGGAGGGCAGGGGATAGCTTCGGATTTAGGGGAGCCCTCTGCACCTCCTGGGTTCGCTTCCCGTCTCTGCCCCCAAACTTGCCTGACAAGGACTCTCTGACCTCGGTGTCCCCAATCTCAGCGTGGGCTGGGCCTCTCCCTCCCCAGCGTCTCCTGCTGCGCTTGCTCTTGTTCTACCAGAAGAAAGGAGGCTTCCAGGACACTGAAGACAACCGGGGGCGAGGACTGGCAGGCCTGGCACCTCCTCTAAGGAAAGGAGTGAAAACCAGTCAGGCTTTTGCCCCGACACTGATTCTGGACCCACACTGGCAAGGGTACTGGGCTTCCCAGAATCCAGGCAAGCAAAGGGACCAGCAACTCAACAGTGGTTCTTGATAAAAATAGCTGGAAAATACAATGACAAAAGACAATTCTAAAACAGGTGGGAGGCCAGGTGCAGTGGCTCACACCTGTAATCCCAGCCCTTGGCTGAGGCAGCCTGAGCCCAGGAGTTCAAGATCGGCTTGGCCCTGACTCCCGAGGTGGGAGGATTGCTTGAACTCAGGAGTTCCAGACCAGCCTGGGCAATATAGTGAGATCCCATCTCTACAAAATATTTAAAAATTAGCCAGGCATGGTGATGCGTGCCTGTAGTCTCAGCTACTCGGGAGGCTGAGGCAGGAGGATCACTCGAGTCCAGGAGTTCAAGCCTTCAGTGAGCCATTTTCGCACCACCGCACTCCAGCCTGGGCGAGAGAGACTCTGTCTCTCAAAACAGAAGATAATAAAACGCGTGTGGGAGTTACTAGCGACTCGCCTATTCTCACAGTGCTCGTGTGAGACCGCCAACGAGTCCCGTTATATGAGTCCAACACCCTCTCTTCTTCCCAAGGTACTTTTTTTTTTCCAGGCTCACTCATTTCCTTTGCTTAGCAAAAAAAAAAAAACAAAAAACAAACAAAAAAAACCGGTGAGGTTCCTGTCGTGAGGATTTGGGGAAGGAAGGGGGACACAGTAAGGCTGCAGGGTGCGTTCCTTGTTAGGTTGCCCCACTCCGGCCATCAGGACGTGCCCTGCTGCCCTCCGGGACTCTTGTCTCACCCTCGGCCCACTCAGGCCACAGGCTCCACCTCTGACGAGCCATTGTCTGCTGGAGGCAGAAGTGAGGGCTGGACCCCCCGTATCAACACACTCAGGACTGGAAGCCACGGCCAAGATGGGGACACAGGAATGAGAAGGAGAGAGGCTCCCCCGTGCCAGTCAAGGCCAGCGCTGCAGAGGTCTGAGTCCTGGCCCAAACAGCTCAGCACGAGGGTGACAGGACAGGAGGTGAGGAGGCATGAGAGTCAAGCGTAGGCCGGAAGAAGGAATGCAGAGGAGACTGGCTCTGGCCAGAGCAGACCACGGCCGACACTCGGTCCTCCCCAGGCTTATAGAGGGATCGCTGCACTGGTCCAGCCCCATGCTCGCTCCTGAGATCCTGTATCCATGAGGACTGCAACCCCCTGCAAATAACAGAAAGCTTTCCCGACAGTGGCTTCAACACCTGCAGCCTCTTCGCATCACGTCACAAGAAGTTCTGATGTTGGCAACCCATGGCAGGTGCAGCAGCTCAAACATACGGCCAGGGACTCAGGCCCTTTTTGTGTCTCTGCTCTGTCCTCCCTGGTGAAGGAGCTTCCAGCCTCATAGACGTCACTTGGTGGTTCCAAGGAGCAGGCTGGGCTGGGCGCGGTGGCTCACACCTGTAACCACAGCACTTTGGGAGGCTGAGGCAGCCTGAGCCCAGGAGTTCAAGACCAGCCTAGGCAACATAGCAAGATCCTGTCTCAACAAAACATTTTAAAATGTAGCCGGGTGTGGTGGTGCGAGCCTGTAGTCCCAGCTACTCAGGAGGCTGAGGTGGGAGGATCACTTGAGCATGGGAGATCGAGGCTGCAGTGAGCTTGGATCGTGCCACTGCACTCCAGATTGGGCAACAGAGTGAGACTCTGCCTCAAAAAAGAAAAAAAAAAGATGCAGGCTGGCTGCCTATCCAGGAGTTACACCTGCCCTGGTTCCAGACAGGGAAAAGAAGGGAAGGGAAGGGAAGGAAAGGGAGGAAGGAGTGCTTCCTGTATCAGGCTAGCAGAACCTTCCCAGACATCACACCTATACTTCTATTCTTGTCTCATTGGTCAGGGCTGTCCCACATGGTCACTTGAACTGTCCCAGACATCCTGCCCACACCTCACCTCACATCCCGTCGGTCAGAATGGTGAGACATGGCCCCCACAGCTGCAAAGAGTCTTTGGCAGGCTGGTGTTTTAGTCAGGCACATTTCCCCTCCTCCAAAATCAGAGTTCTTTTAGTAAGGAAGTGCTTAGGCCTCAGGTGCAACATGTAGAGCTATAATTTCAGACACGGTGCTAGGGAATATGGTAAAAGCTGGGGTGGAAGGTGGGGAGGGCCGATTCCATTGAGGAGAGGGGCAGACATGCAGGCGTCCCCATACGCTTTGCTGCTCAGGGCATGAAAGATCTCAGTCATGCCCACGACAGACTGTGACCTGGAAATCGTAAGTCCCCACGGGGACGCTCAGCTCCTAGACCAAATTGTTCTTTAAGCAAATTACAGACAGAGGCCAATTGTATCATTTCTCTTAATTAACAAACCAATTTCTTTCAGAGGCTGAGAGTCCAAAAATGAAATCTGTCATCCCAAGTTCGCTTCCAGCTCCCTCTCCAAGCAGAAAGAGGGAAAGGTGCAGATGGAATGCACCCCACCTAGCATTTGCATCCAACCCACCCGGCAGAGACGGGGAGCCAGCAGAGCATTAGCGTTTAAGGAGCCTGTTAATGTCTGGAAACCCAAACAGTCACAGAACAGCAATAAAGTAGCTCTTCAAATGTTGCTGGAGAATGTCCATAAAGAGGATATAATGAAAAGGACTGCCCAAATGTGCAAGGATAATATAGTTAATGTATTACTTCTTTTATTATTTTATCATCTTTCATTAATTGCTGGCAGCACGCCTGCAGGAGCTGGTTCTATGGAAAGGGCTTTTAGTTAAATGTCTTAAATGAAACGACCACTTAGAACCTACGAGCAAGGTTGAACCAAGGTTCACCTGACTTCAGTAAATCTTGTCTGAAGGGGGTGCAGGGAGGGAAGGAGGGGACCCATTCTGGGATGGGCTAGCAGTGCAAGTGCTTAGACACCCCCAGAGACGTCAAAACCGACTCTTTCACATTTTGAAGCACGACGATGTGGTAAAAAACAAAAAAAACCACTACCCTATCATCTACCATTCCTAACCCACTGTATGGCCGTGGACAAGTGACTTTCAGTCTCTGAGCCTCAGTCTCCTCCTCCTCTGCTGCAGCTCACTCAGCGATGACTTTCCCTGACACCACACTAATTGCTTAATGATTTAAGGGTCAGCAGATGATTGTTAAATAATGAGGAAGGTGGTGAGGTTGGAGAGGAGAATGGGGTATAAACTTAAACCAAAACATGGCTCCAGAACATGGGTGTGGGCTGCTCAGGACTTGCTGACACTCCACTACTTAAAGCCCCAAGCTGCCCTGTATCCTCACCATGTTCTCCATTCCTCTCTGTGGACAGCAGAGGCACCATGGCGTTAGGCACCTCATAGGTGCCGAGATGCCCCGACTGTGGTGGCATTTGGTAACCCATCAGCCTCCTCTTCTTACCAGTCTAGAAAAATAAAAATAAAAACGCTGGCTGCTCTGCCAATGGAGTAGCTATTCTTTGATTCTTTTACTTTCATAATAACAAAATTAAAAATAAGTAAAAATGCTGCCAACTCCTAATTCAGCACCTTGACACTCCCCTCTTTTCATACTTTTCTGATTTCCTTTCATACAAAGCCAACATTTATAAAGCATCTACTGTGTGCCTCACACCCCAAGAGACATCGGAGAAGGCAGCAGCTACCGAGATGCAGGCAGCTTGGATCCCAAGCCGCTTTTAGGCCGTGGCAATGGGATGAAGGTTGAGGACACCGTTGGCTTGAGAAGAGGGAGCTGCCACAGCACTGGGTGACCACGTGGGTAAAGAGGTAGAGGGAGAGGAAGGAGCTGAGGATGCTCCTAGACCGGAAGTTTTCAGGTTTGACCTTGGGATCTGCTGGACATTTCTACTTGGCTATCCCACGAATACACTAAAACCACCAAGCTCAAGCAGAATGAATCAACTTTCCCCCAAAACAAATTCTCCTTCAGACATTCTGATTCCACTACAATTTTCTTATTCAGCAAGTTGTAGTGCTGCCTACACTACAGCACTGCCTAACCCCTGGCCTCCTGTTCAATCCCCTATCTCTGTCTAAGCAAAAAACCACTGGACTGTAGGCTGGTATAATGCCCAACACCATGAAGCTTTAATGCAAGTAGATGAATCATAATGGGTTTAACTGGAATGATTCAAACTCTTTCTTGGCTAAAATCTTTCCTATTTATCAATTCCATTTCCCCACTTTAATTCCAGTCTTGGTCGGTCATCCACCTAAAATAGACCCTCTCTAGTCACTATTTATCTTACTATCTGCAATGGTTTAGATGTGGTTTGTTTATCTCCACCAAATCGCATGTTGAGATTAATCCCCTGTGTGGTGGTTGGGAGGTGGAGCCTAGTGGGAGATGTTTGGGTCCTGGGGGTGGATCCTTCATGAATGGGTTGGTGCTGTTCTCATGGTAGTGACTGAGTTCTTGCTCTCGGGAAGCTGGATTGGTTCTTGCGGTAATGGATTAATTCTTGTGAAAGTGGGTTGTAAGCCAGGACATCCCTTAGGTTTGCCTCCTCTTTGCACGTGACAGGTTCCCACTGGAACTTCTCTGCCATGTTCTGATGCAACACAAAAGCTCTTACCAGAAGCTGCCCAGATGTTAGCACCCATGCGTCTTGTACAGCCTGCAGAACCATGAGCCAAATAAACCTCTTTTAGTTGTAAATTACCCAGACTCAGGCATTCCTTCATAGCAACACAAAATAGACTAAGACAATATCTCATTTCATTGCTTTAAAAACAGTTTTTGCTCTCTGAAATTACCGTGTGCATTTATTTGTTTACTTGTACATTACATGTCTTTTTTTTTTTTTTTTTTGACAGAGTCTCACTGTCACCCAGGCTGGAGTGCATGGTCTCAGCTTATTGTAACCTCTTCCTCCTAGGCTCAAGCAATCTCAGCTTCCTAAGTTGCTGGGACCCAGGTTCATGCCAGCACACCAAGCTAATTTTTTTTTTTTTTTGTAAAGATGGGATTTTGCTATGTTTCCCAGACTAGTCTTGAACTCCTGAGCTCAAGCAACCTGCCTGTCTCGGCCTCCCAAACTGTTGGGATTATAGGCATTAGCCACTGCTCCTGGCCCTATTGTTTTTTTCTTTAATTTTTTAAAAAATTTTTATTTAATTAGTTTATTTATTTTACAGATGGACTCTCATTCTGTCACCCAGGCTGAAGTGCAGTGGCACAATCCCGGCTCACTGTAACCTCTGCTTCCTGGGTTCAAGTGATCCTCTTGGGTTCAAGCCTCTCTAGTAGCTGGGACTATAGGCACGTGTCACCTCACTCCGCTAATTTTGGTATTTTTAGTAGAAACGTGATTTCACCATGTTGGCCAGGCTAGGGTCAAACTCTCCCAGGTGATCTGCCTGCCTTGGCCTCCGAAGTGCTGGGATTACAGGCGTGAGCTACCGTGTCCGATCTGACTTATACATTACGTGTCTTTCCCAAGCAGAATGTTAATTTACTGGTGGCAATGACTTTGTCTATTATATCCCTTGTTGTATTTTCAGGGCTCGCTATATAGCAGGAGCTCAATAAATCTTTGTTGAATTAATGATCTCATCTCCTTTTCTCTAATATTCCTCTTTAGGAAATTCACACTGGGTCCCCCACCCCCCAAAACCACAACATGTCATCATTGTGAGAACAGAGCCACCACCTGAGTGCATCTTGCCCTGAGTCCCAGTAGCCCCCACATCACCACATCCCTGGGACCCCACTTACAGTCCCCCACATCTACACAGAAGACTGCAGCATTGCAACACCAGCTGGACCCAGCTGTGCAGCCATGACCCTGGCACCTGAGCACCAGTTTGCGCTCGAAGGCACAGGTAGTCCAGCATAGAGAGGAGATTGCCCCCAGGACAGTGGAAGCTGATGCGCTTGCTCCCCAGAACCTGAGAGCTGCTTGACTGGGGCCCACTGCTGCTGTCACTAGTGACCCTGCCCCCTGCAAAGGTGGAGTCACCAGATACCCACACATACCCACTGCAGGGCCTGAGGACTGGCCTGCCCAGCATCCCTGCTCCCAACACAGCCATGCTATAGCTTTCACAAACAACTGCAGCCTAGGCCACCAAGGCACTCACAGACACCACTGACACTGATTACGGCTGAAGAAATCAAATGAAGACTATACTACTACGGCTACCCAGAAGCAAAGGCAAAGTGCCTTACCCAATTGACACCACTGGACACATCTAGGGGAAAAAAATTTCCCTACAAAAGCTACTCCATTAAAGTTGGAAGAAATGGCTGTTCCACCAGATGTACAGATATCAACATAGGGACACAAGAAGCCTGAAAAAGCAAGGAAACAGTATCTTCAAAGGAACACAATAATCCTCCAGTAACTGACCTCAACGAAAAGGAAGTCTATCAAATGCCTGAAAAGGAATTCAAAACAATGATCTTAAGGAGACTCAGCAAGATATAACAGAACACAGATACTTCAACAAAAGCAGGAAAATAATTCATAATCTGAATGAGAAATTTAACAGGAAGTTATGAAAAGGAATGAAACAGAATTCCTGGCACTGAAAGAAAAAATACAATTGAGGGCTTCAACAATAGACTAGATCAAGAAATAACTTCTGAACTTCAAGACAGATCTTTTAAAATAATCCAGTTAGATAAGAAAAAAGAATGAAAAAACCTATAGGACATATGGGACACCATTAAGCGAAAAAGTGTTTCCATTATGGGAGTTCCACAGGAGAAGAGACAGGAAAAACAAATAATAACTGAAAATCTCCCAAATCATAGGAGAGATATGGACATCCAAATACAGGAAATTCAAAATTTTCTATACAGGGTCACCCCAAAAAGGCCTTCTCCAAGCCTCACTATTGTCAAACTGTCAAAAGTCAAAGACAAAGAGAGAAAAGACAATACAAGGAAAACTGCATTAAGTCAAATATAAGGAAACCTCCATCAGACTAACAGTGAATTTCTCAGTAGCAACCTTACAGGCCAAGTAAGAATGGGATGATTTATTCAAAGCACTGAGTATATATTGTTAACATATATTGACAGCCTGGCTGCAGTGCCTCATGCCTATAATCCCAGCACTTTAGGAGGCTGAGGAGGGCAGATCACCTGAGGTCAGGAATTCAAGATCAGCCTGGCCACCATGGTGAAACCCCATCTCTACTAAAAATACAAAAAATTAGCTGGGCGTGGTGGTGCATGCCTGTAATCCCAGCTACTAGGGAGGTGAGGCCAGAGAATTGCTTGAACCCGGGAGGCGGAGGTTGCAGTGAGCCGAGATTGTGCCACTGCACTCCAGCTTGGGCAACAGAGTGAGACTCTGTCTCAAATAAATAAATAAATATATACTGACATATAAATATGTCAGTTTTAATGACAATCATCAAAATTGTCAGTTAAGAATACTATACCTAACAAATCTTAACTTTCTTTTTTCTTTTTTCTTTTTTTTTTTTGAGACGGAGTCTCACTCTATTGCTCAGGCTGGAGTGTAGTGGTGTGATCTCGGCTCACTGCAAGCACCGCCTCCCGGCTTCATGCCATTCTCCTGCCTCAGCCTCCCAAGTAGTTGGGACTACAGGTGCCCACCACCACGCCTGGCTAATTTTTTGTGTTTTTAGTAGAGATGGGGTTTCACCATGTTAGCCAGGATAGTCTCGATCTCCTGACCTCGTGATCCGCCCACCTCCACCTCCCAAAATTCTGGGATTACAGGCATGAGCCACCGCGCCAGGCCACAATTCTTAACTTTCAAAAACGAAAGACAAAGTCTCCCCCAGATGAGCAAAAGCTGAGGGAATTCATCACCACTAGACTGATCCTACAATAAATGCTTAAGAAAGTCCTACATCTGGAGACAAAAGGACAATACCTACCATCATGAAAACGTATAAAACTCACAAGTAAAGCAGACACACACGAGAAAGATAAAGGAATCAAATAATTTCACTACAGAAAACCATCAAACTGCAAAGATCACCAATAAGAGAGGAAAAAAGGAAGAGAAGTATACAAAACAATCAGGAAACAGTTGACAAAATGACAGGAGTAAGTCCTCATCTATCAATAACAACTTTAAATATAAACAATTTAAATCCCCCAAGTAAAAGATATAGATTGGGTGAACGGATAGAAAAATAAGATTCAACTATAGCTGCCTACAAGAACCTCATTTCACTTGTAAAGACACATATGGACTGAAGGTGAAGGATGAAAAAATATATTCCATGCAGACCAAAACTAAAAGCTAGCATGAATAGCTATGCTTAGTTTGGAAAAAAAATAGTCTTTAAGTAAAAAATGTAAAAAGAGACAAGGAAGGTCATTATACAACAATAAAGGGATTAATTCAGTAAAAGGATATAACAATTATAAATATATATTTACACCTAACACCAGGGCACCCAGATATATAAAGCCAATATTACTAGAGCTAAAGGAAGAAATAGACCCCAATATAATAATAGTTGGGGATTTTAACACCCTGCTATCACCACTGGTCAGATTGTGTAGACAGAAAGTCATCAAAGAAACATCAGAGTTTTTTTGTTTGTTTGTTTGTTTGTTTGTTTGAGACGGAGTCTCGCTCTGTCGCCCAGGCTGGAGTGCAGTGGCCGGATCTCAGCTCACTGCAAGCTCCGCCTTCCGGGTTTACGCCGTTCTCCTGCCTCAGCCTCCCAAGTAGCTGGGACTACAGGCGTCCGCCACCTCACCCGACTAGTTTTTTGTATTTTTTAGTAGAGACGGGGTTTCACCATGTTAGCCAGGATGTTCTCGATCTCCTGACCTCGCGATCCGCCCATCTCGGCCTCCCAAAGTGCTGGGATTACAGGCGTGAGCCACCGCGCCCGGCCAGAAACATCAGAGTTAAACTGATTTAGGCCAAATGGATCTAACAGACATTTACAAAACGTTTCATTCAATAGCTGCAGAATACACATTCTTCTAATGAGCACATGGGATATTCTCCAGGATAGATTATACGATAGGCCACAAAACAAGTCTCAACAAATTTTTAAAAATCAAAATTATATCAAGTATCTCTTCAGACACAATGGAATACAACTAGAAATCAGTAACAAAAGGAATTTTGGAAATGATACAAATATATGGAAATTAAATAACCTGCTCCTCAATGACCAATGAATCTATGATGAAATTAAGAAGAAAATTTAAAAATTCCTTAAAACAATGAAGATAGATACACAACATACCAAAACCTATAGGATACAGAAAAAGCAATACTCAAGAGGGAAGTTTATAGCAATAAATGTCCACATCAAAAATGTAGAAAGATTTCAAATAAACAACCTAGCAATTCACCTTAAGGCACTGGAAAAACAAGAACAAACGAAACCCCAAATTAGTAGAAGGAAAAAAATAATTAAGATCAGAATAGGCCGGGCACGGTGGCTCACGCCTGTAATCCCAGCAGTTTGGGAGGCCAAGGCGGGTGGATCACCTGAAGGTTAGGAGTTTAAGACCAGCCTGGGCAACAAAGAAAAACCCTGTCTCTACTAAAAATACAAAAATTAGGTAGGCATGGTGGTGGGTGCCTGTAGTCACAGCTACTTGCGAGACTGAGGTGGAGGTTGCAGTGAGCCAAGATAGTGCCACTGCACTCCAGCCTGAGCGACAGAGTGAGACTCTGTTTCCAAAAAAAGATCAGAATAGAACTAAACAAAATAGAGACAAAAAATACAAAATATCAATGCAATGAAAAGTTGGTTTTTTGAAAAGAAAAACAAAATTGACAAGCTATTAGCTAGACAAACTAAGAAAAAAGAGAAGACTCAAACAAAATCAGACACAAAAAAGGAGATATTACAACTGATATTACAGAAATGCTAAGAATTATTAGAGACTATTAGGAATAACTATATGCCAACAAATGGGAAAACCTAGAGGAAATGGATAAACTCCTGGACACATGCAACCCACCAAGATTGAACCAGGAAGAAACAGAAAGCCTAAACAGATAAATAATGAGTATCATGATTGAATCAGTATTGAAAAGTCTCCCAACGATGACAACAACAAAAAGCCCAGGACTGGATGGCTTTGCTGTTGAATTCTACCAATTTTTCTTTTTTGTTTTTTCTGGGAGACAGGGACTCTCTCTGTTATCCAGGCTGGAGTGCAATGGCATAATCATAGCTCACTGCAGCCTCAAACTCCTGGGTCCAAGCTTTCCTCCCACCTTAGCTTCCCAAGTAGCTGGAAATATAGGAGTGCACCACCACACACAGCTAATTTTTTTAAATTGCTTTTTTGTAGCCAGGCATGATGGCCCACAACTGTAATCCCAGTACTTTGGGAGGCTGAGGTGGGTGGATCACCTGAGGTCAGGAGTTTGAGACCAGCCTGACCAACATGGAGAAACCCCATCTCTACTAAAAATACAAAA
>NW_012115154.1:25185210-25200359 GCF_000951035.1 Colobus angolensis palliatus | reverse complement strand
TTTTTTTTTGTAGAGACAGGGCCTCCCTGTGTTTCCCAGGTTGGTCTTGAACTTCTGACTTTAAGTGATCCTCTTATCTCAGCCTCCCAAACTGTTGGGATTACAGGCATGAGCCATTACACCCAGCCTATCAAACTTTTCCAGGAGAACTAACACCAATTTCTCAAATTACTCCAAAAAATTGAAGAGGAGGAAATTATTCCTGACTCCCTCTATGAAGCCAGCATTATCCTGATACCAAAACCAGACAAGGACACACACTCAAAAAAGAAAACTATGGGCCAATATCCCTGACAAACATAGGTACAAAAATTTTCAACAAAATACTAGCAAACCAAATACAAAGATTATATTATGATGAAGTGGAATTTATACCAGGAATGAAAGGATGGTTTGACATATCAACAAATGTGATACATCATGTCAACTGAATGAAGGACAAAAACCAAATGATCCTCTCCATAGACACAGAAAAAGCATTTGATAAAATTCAATGTTTCTTCATGATAAAAACTCAACAAAGCAGGCATAAAAGTACCTCAACACAATAAAGGCCATAAATAACAAAACCCACAACTTACATCATACTGAACAGGGAAAAACTGAAATATTTCTATCTATGAATTGAAACAAGACAAGGATGTCTGCTTTTACCACTTTTATTCAACATTGTACTGGAAATACTAGCCAGAGCAATTAGGCAAGAGAAAGAAATAAAAGGCATCTAAATTGGAAAAGAGGAAGTCAAATTGTCCCTTTTTGCAGATGACATGATCTTATATATAGAAAATCCTAAAGACTCCACTAATAAACTCTTAGAACTGATCAATGAATTCAGTAAAGTTGTAGGATACAAAATCAACATACAAAATGAGTAGCATTTCTGTACACCAATAATAAACTAGCTGAAAAGAAATCAAGAAAGCAATCCCATTTACAATAGCTACAAAAAAATAAAAAAGTAGAAATAAATTTAACTAAGGAGGGGAAAGATCTCTGCAATAAAAACTACAAAACATTGATGAAAAAAATTGAAGAAGAAACAAAAAAGAGAAAGACCTTCCATGTTTACAGATTGGAAGAATTAATATTGTTAAAATGACTGTATTACCCAAAGCAATCTTCTGATTCAATGCAATCCCCATGAAAATATCAATGACATTCTTCACAGATATAGGAAAAAACAGAAGCAATAGGTTAATGGACATAAAATTCTAGCTAGATAGGAATTATAAGTTACAGTCCTCTATAGCACTATGAGGTGACTATAGTTAACAGTAACTTACTGTGTATTTTCAAATAGCTAGAAGAGATGATTTTGAATGCTCCCAAAGCAAAGAAATGATAAATGTTTGAGGTGATGGATATGCTCCTTATTGTGATTTTATTATTATACATTGTATACCTATATCAAAATATCAGGCTGGGTGTGATGGCTCATACCTGTAATCCCAGCACTTTGGGGGGCCAAGGTGGGTGGATCACTTGAGGTCAGGAGTTAGAGACCAGCCTTGCCAACATGCAAAACTCCATCCCTACTAAAAATACAAAAATTAGCTGGATGTGGTGGTACATACCTGTAATCCCAGCTACTCAGGAGGCTGAGGCATGAGAATCTCTTGAACCCGGGAGGCGGAGGTTGCAATGAGCCGAGATCACACCACTGCACTCCAGCCTGGGCGAGAGAGCAAGATTTCGTCTCAAACAAACAAACAAAAAAACAACAACAAAAACAAAAAAAAGTCTGTACCCCATACATTAATTGACATGTACAATTATTACATATCAATTAAAACACTTTTAAATATTCTTCTTTAAGCTATACTACTGAGAATCAGTGCTGAATCCGACTTCCCAAGACCCAGTTTTACACTTATTGCCCCTGTTCAGAAACACACAGCATCTTCTTATCACTAAGGAAGTAATATTCTAACTTAGTCTAACTTTAAACCTACCTCAGTCCCATTCAAACTCGCCTTTCGCCCATAGCTTCTCACAGAAACACTGCGGAACTCTTGATGACTTCAACACATCTTGTAGAATCCCACATGCCTTAGAACTCTTACCTACAAGTAATGGAAACCAATTGAAGTCAGCTTCTTATTTAAGCAAGGTAGTAGAATGTCAGTTTTGCAAGATGATGAACTCGTTCTGCGGGTGCACAGTAGCAGTCATGATGCAGCAATGTGAATGTACCCAACGCCTCCAAACTGGACACTTACAAATCGTTAAGATGGTAAATATTATGTTATACGTACTTTACCACAATTTGGGTGGAGTGGAGAGAAAAAGTGGGATAGAATGTAGTACCATGACAATAAGGTGATAATGTTGTTTGAATGAACCAAGGAGAGATACAGAGACCCATCTTGGTGGGATGAAACCGGGGAGTGGGAACACCCGCTCTTCATAGACCCTGTTTCTTTTCCACCTCTGGGTCAGCTTCACTGTCTTCTCTCTGCAAACAAGCTTTTCCTGCCCCTCAGGTTGTGTAACACAGCATGGCCGTCCATAGCACCCAAGTTAGTCAAGGCTCACAGGCTCAACCCTGTGAGGAGGCTGGGTCGCAAACCCAAGCTCCCAGAGCAGAGAGTGCCGCTTCGCCCAGGCTGGGTCAGGGTCCATCCGTCCCTCGTCAGTTGTGACAGACAGACATGGCTCCTGGGGTCTTCCCCCGTAATTCTGTTTTTAGAGAGCTGGAAGTTCTCAGTGAAGAGAAACTATCATAAAAAGGGAAGTCACCCCAAAAGGGGCTTATAACTCATCTGAGTTTCAGCTCAGGGAAGGTTTCCTGGAGGAAGCAGAATTTAACCTAAGATCTTAAAAACGAAGAGGCATTATTTGAGCAGAAAGATGGAAGAGAGATGTATTAGTCTGTTTTCATGCTGCTGATAAAGACACACCTGAGACTGGGAAGAAAAAGATGTTTAGTTGGACTTATAGTTCCATGTGGCTGGGGAGGCCTCAGAATCACAGTGAGAGGCAAAAGACACTTCTTACATGGCAGCAGCAAGAGAAAATGAGAGGAAGCAAAAGTAGAAACCCCTGATAAACCCATCAGCTCGTGGGAGACGTATTCACTATCATGAGAATAGCATGGGAAAGGCTGGCCCCCTTGGTTCAATTACCTCCCTCTGGGTCCCTCCCACAGCACGTGGGAATTCTGGGAGATACAATTCAAGTTGAAATTTGGGTGGGGACACAGCCCAACTATATCAAGAGAGAAGAGTTCTGGGCTGAGGTTGGTATGTTTAGAGGCCGTAAGTGAAGAATGGAATTGACTGAGGATGGAAAATCCAGAATAATAGTGTCTCCTACCTCTTCTATTCAAGAGGATACTTGAGCTCCAGCCATCGCCTACCTTCCAGGAAGGGGAAAGAGGCAAAGGACATGATCCTTCCCATCAAGTGTCCATTCTAGAGACTGCAGATAGCCCTCCTTCCAAACCCAGGTAGATCCCAGAGAGGCTGGAAAAGGTCACCTTTATTCTGGGTGGGTACATATCTAGCTAAGAATCAGAGATTCTATCACTAAAGATGAAAAAGAAAACAGATGCTGGAGGAGATGCAGCCATCACTGACTCAGAGGGACAAGGCATTGCTCTCCCCAGGAAACGGGAGAGTATACAATGAGGAGCATGAAGATGGACAGGAGAGACTTCAATTGCACAGGGAGGGTTGTCCACATGTTTCTTTAAAGTTACTGCTTATCGTTGTCCAGAAGCCAAGCCTATTTCTTTTCTTAATTAACTTTTGCTTTCTTTTTTTTTTTAGAGATGGGGTCTCACTACCGTGTCCAGGCAGGTCTCAAACTCCTGGCTGCAAGCGATCCACTTACCTCAGCCTCCCAAAGGGCTGGGATTACAGGTGTGAGCCACCAAACCTGGCCATAACTTTTACTTTTGTAATAATCATAGATTCACAAGAAGTTGTGAAGAAATGTATAGAAAGTTTCCACACACTCTCCACTCAGCCTCCCCCAGTGTTGAATTTTTACCCAATTATACAATAATATCAAAACCAGGAAACTGGTACAATCCATGGATCTCTTTCAGATTTCATCAGTTAGACATGCACTCATGTGTGTGCGTGCGTGTGTGTAGCTCTAAGACATTACCACACACGTAACTTCATGGAACCACCACAATCAGGCATTCAACTAGACTAGCACCACAAGACTCCCCTGGACTCCCCAGACACCCACCCTCTCTGCCCCATCCCTAACCCCTGACAACCACTAACCTGATGATTACGTTAACACTGAATGCAGTCTGTGTGCCTTTGAGATCTGCTTCCCATGCAGCCCAATTTCTTTGAGGGTCATCCAAGTTGTACATATCAATAGCTTGTTCCTTTTTGTTGTTAAATGCCATTGCCTTGTATGGATGACCCACCATGTATTTAACCATTCATTGATTGAAGGACATGTGGGTAGTTTCCAATTTGGGGCTATTACAAATACAGCTGGTATGAACATTCGTGCACAAGTTTCTATCAGTTTTCATTTCTCAGGAATATATGCCCAGGAGTGCAACAGCTGGGTCACATGGTAAGTCCATTTCTAGTTTTAAAAGGAACTGCCAAACTATAGTCCACAGCAGCTGTCCCTACCCGTGTGCATTCTCATCAGCAATGTATAAGTGGCCCTGTTTCTCAGCATCCTTGCCAGCGTTTGTATTATCGGTTTTGGATTTTGGCCTTTCTGATAGATGTGCAGTGATGTCTCATGGTGGTTTTCACCTGCATGTCTCTGATAGAGGACAATGTTGAACAACCCTTCATGTGCTTATTTGCCACGTGTACATCAAACACAGGATGGTTTGGCAATGTGGATGCATCGACGTGAGACCTGCCTGTCCCCTCCCCGACCTGCGATGCCGTCCACAGGAGACTGGAGATCTCTAGAGAAATTGAACTAAAGGGACTTCTTACATGAGGACACAGAGTGTAGAAGGAGGTGGGAAGAGCAGATGAGTCTCAGACCGGGTGGAAACACGCTTTGCCATCTTCCACTTGGCACCCAGGCAGGAGGTGAATGATTATCTATTGCTGTGTAATAAGCCACCCCAAAATGTAGTGGTTTAAAACAACACAATCACTGACATTCCATACAAATCTAGAATTTGGGCAGGTCTCAGTGAGGACAGCTGATTTTTCCTTCACATGATGTCATCTGGAGCGGTTTGGCTGGGGCTGGAGGGTCTGCCTCCAAAATGGCTCCTTCACGTGGCTGTAGACTGGCAGTGCAATCCAGGAAGGTGGCTAGGAGCCTTGGTGCCTCTCTCCATGGGCCCCTCCAGGGCACTGCTTGAGCTTCCTCACAGCATGGTGGCTGAACTCCATGAGCAAGAATGCCAAGAAGCCTGGGGAGAAGCCACAAAACTTTCTATGATCTTGGAAGCCTTGGAAGTCACTTCTACTATATTCCATTTGTCAAGGAAGTCACTAAGGTGACCTAAGTTCAAGGGACGGGAGATTAGGTCTACCTCTCAATAAGAGAATTAGAAATAATTTGTGGCAGGCCAGGCGCGGTGGCTCATGCCGGTAATCCCAGCACTTTGGGAGGCCGAGGTGGGCAGATCACTTGAGGTCAGGAGTTTGAGAAATAATATGTGGCTTTCTTAATCTACCACACACGAAGCTTTCAATAGTTTTTTAGTATCTCTCGTTCTCAAATGTGAACTGATAGCCAAAGATCACAAGACATTTGAGGAAAGCCTCTAATATGAAGACAGAGATAAAAAGAAAGAATAAAGAGACAGAAATCATAAAGGAAACTGTAAAAAAAAAAAGTTATTATGGGGGTAGGACCAGGCGTGGTGTCTCATGCCTGTAATCCCAGCACTTTGGGAGGCCGAGGCAGGTGGCTCATTAGAGGTCAGGAGTTCGAGACCAGGCTGGCCTACATGGTGAAACCCTGTCTCTACTAAAAATAACAAAAAGCCGGGCACGGTGGCGGGTGCCTGTAATCCTAGCTACTTGTGGGGCTGAGGCAGGAGAGTCTCTTGAACCTGGGAGGTGGAGGTTGCGGTGAGCCAAGATCGTGCCACTGCATTCCAGCAGTTAGAAAATAGGTTCAAAGCAAAATAGAGCAGAAGGTAGAGAAATTTCTTACAAAGCCCCATTCCCACATATGCATGGTCTCTTCCACTATCAAACACAATTCTTTTTTTTTTTTTTTTGCAGGGGGTGAGACAGGGTCTTGTTCTGTCACCCAGGCTGGAGTTCAGTGGCATGACCTTGGCTCACTGCAGCCTCAACCTCTTAAGCTCAAGAGATCCTCTCACCTCAGCCTCCTGAGTAGCTAGGATTATAGGTGCACACCACCCATGTCTGCTAACTAAAAAAATTTTTTTTGTAGAGATGGAATCTCACCATATTGCCCAGACTACAATGCATTTTTTTCTTTTTTCTTTTTTTTTTTTTATATTTTCTATTTTCCTACTTTTTTCTTCTTCCTTTGTGGTTTTCATTTATTTTTGTTATATTTATTGTTTGCTAAGCTTCAGTAGACACAATCTATTTTTTTTTTTAAGACAGAGTCTTGCTCTTGTCACCAGGCTGGAATGCAGTGGCATAATCTCAGCTCATTGCAACCTCTGCCTCCCGAGTTCAAGAGATTCTCCTGCCTCAGCCTCTTGAGTAGCTGGGACTACAGGCACCTGCCTCCACGCCCAGCTAATTTTTAGAGAGACAGGGTTTTGCCATGTTGGCCAGGCTGCTCTCGAACTCCTAACTTCAGGTGATCCACCCGCCTTGGCCTCCCAAAGTGCTGGGATTACAGGAATGAGCCATGGTGCCTGGTCAACACAATCCATTTTTAAAGAAAACGTTTTGAAACATTTTGAGATCTTCATCCACATTGTTGTGTGTAGCCATGGTTGGTTTTTTTCTCTTCGCTGTATGGCGTTTCACTGAATCACTACATCATGATTTATTTGTCCATTGTGTTGTTGCCAAATCACTCAGAACTTTGTCTACCATGTTATAAGTTTTAGATTTGATTGTTTGTGCACAGGAAACTATCAGAAGACTTTGTTGTTGTTGAAAAGTTTGGGAAATGGATTGGAGAAAGCCAAACTCGATACAGGGATACCAGCAAGCAATTGCCAAAGCTTAGGAAGTGATTGAGGAAGACAGGGACCACGGTGGGGTAAAGAGCAATAGATTTCAGGAGCCATTGGGTTGGAGGACTCCACACATGTCGGTGGTGGGTCGGATGAGAAGGTGGGTCGTGAGGGAGAACACCAGTGTGACTCCTGGGTGTCTGGCTTCTCAGCTGGCTGGAGGATGGTGCCCCCTTGACACCACACCAGAAGAGGAACAGGTCTGGGAGTAAGGAGGAGTCCAGTTTGGATCGGGTTGAATTTGAGTGGCCTGTGAGACATCCGGGTGGAGACATCAGATAAGTAGTTGAACATTTCCATCTCGAGCTCTAAAAAGAAGTTTTGGGTAAAGATACATATTTGGTACTTAGAACCATGAAACTAGATTAGTTGCACAGGAAGATAGCTTAGAATAAGAAGAGAGCAAGGCCTGAACCTTGAGAAAAACCCACATTTAATAAGTGCAGGGAGACCCTCAGGCTATTGTAAAAGCTCAGGCAGGTGCTGATGAGGGCTGAGACTAGGGAGATGGGGACGAAGAGCAACAGGTTCAGGAACTATTCCAGAGGAAGGTTCTGTGCAGGTCAGTGATGGGTGGGGTGTGCAGATTGAGGGAGGGCCCTGCTGGGCAGGATGGAGAGGGAGCAGGAGCCACCAGAGACAAAGGGGGAAAACCAGGAGGGACTCAGGAATAAAACTGTCCTCTTCTGTTAAATGTCTAGATCTTAGAATTGCCACTGCCAAATGACTTCTTGTATTAGTCCATTTTCATACTGCTATGAAGAAATACCCGAGACTGGGTACTTTGTAATGAAAAAGAGATTTAATGGACTCACAGTTACACGTGGCTGGGGAGGCCTCACAACTATAGCAGAGGGTGAAGGAGGAGCAAAGGCATGTCTTACATGGCGGCAGGCAAGAGAGCATCCTTTATAAAACCATCAGATCTCATGAGACTTGTTCACTGTCTCGAGAACAGCACGGGAAAAACCTGTCCCCATGATTCAATTACCTCCCACCGGGTCCCTCCCACGACACGAGGGGATTATGGGAGCTATAATTCAGATGAGATTTGGGTGGAGACACATGCCATTTCCTTTCTTCTGACCACTTCCCATCCATCACATTTCTGTCCTAAGTTGTCCCCTTTTCCCCTTGGGGGTCCCCGGCGATGATAAAACACTTGTTGCAGCCTGAAGACCGTAAATAGACTTTCTGTGGTCACATTTGTAGAGTAAGAAAAACATGTGGACCCGGAAGTTTTCTCTTGCAGATGTGGATTTTCATTCCTCGTTCACAGACACGGGGCCTTTAGTGTCTCAGTGGCTGCCTCCCTCGCTGTGGCCTAGTGCGGGCCTGGGACGCTCCCCATGCCGAGGAAGCTCACACGGAGGAACGTCGAGAAGCTGCTCCACACCCGTCCCACGCCTTCCCCCACGGGCACCTCAAGGAGAAGGTGTCCACCCAGGGACCACCGTGGGGACACTGCTCTGAAAACTTCCGGGATTAGTGGGGAACCAGAATTCCCTAATAGCCAAAGTGAGTTGATCCTCTGGAACAATCCTGGGGGCATCCTGACCCGGGAATGAACACCGCCGATGAGCCCCGCCATTTCTTGACCCACACGTCTCAGTGCTCTTTGTGAAGGTCGCCCAAGTGATTGTCCATGGTGACGGCCCACTCAAAGGAACCCAAAGCAGGACTAAAAACAGAAAAGAAGAGACTGAAGACGAGAACCCGCCAGACCCAAATGCGAGGTGAAGGACTTGTAGAGACTTACCCTGGGCTTATTCACAGTGACCCAGAAACCACACAAGGTGAAGGTTAAGGACTTGTAGACTCACCCTGGGCTTGTTCACACGTGACCCAGAAACCTGAGATGGGGCATTTCTGAAGTGTCCAATTTATAAAGTTGAAAACTGGGGCAAGCTCATTTGTTTGTGCAGTGTTGATGGCCAACGGTTAATCACCAAGGGTAAGTGGAAGAAATCATTCCTGTTCATTTGCAAATGGAAATCAAATGAGGACTGTGCCGAAATGCATCAGCATTTTCACTTCCAACAGAAAGGATTTCAGAAGACAGCCGACCTTGGGCTGCCTGGCAGGCACGGGCCTGGCGCTGATACTTCTGCTCAGAGCGCCCGTGCTTTTTGGTAAGGCTCAGGACGTTCCCTGCCGTTCCTGCCCATCTCAAAGGCAGACACATTTAGTTTGGAAAGTAGGAAGCCTTTTCAGAGGCGGTGAATTCGTGTGCACACGCCAATGCCACTTCTTGCTTTTTTATGGCTCCACAGAGACTTGGGATGCACTTCACCTTGCTGAAGGGGTTCAGCTAATTATGCTGAAATCCTTCCAAGAGGCGAAGTGATGTGTTTATAAATCCTCCTTGCTGAACTGTTGGCCTCCAGAAATTTTATAATAATAAAGCATTTCCATGTTGGGTGGGTTCTCTCCCCTCCACCCGCTGAAAGTGCAACGTGTTCTGTTCACGGGCAGTTTGTTAACACTGCATTTTATGCCCTCATGGGCGCGTGCATCAAGTCCTGAAGTAATAGCCCCACGTATCAGATGTGTAATGGATTTCTCTCCATGCTGCGGGATTCATTACCATGATTTATGGCTGTTTTAATGTACACAGCCTTCTTAAACAACTGAGAGTTGATTGTTCTGGTACTAGACTTGGGTCCAAGATAACTCTGGAGGGTTGCCATTGTTCAGGAAAGCTATCGGTGTCCCTGAGGAGGCAAACAACCTTGGATCAAAGGCTTGAGTTACCCACCATCACTCCAGCAACTGAAGTGGGAAGTGCCTTACCACGGGGAGGGGACCGCACGAGTGCTGCCTCGTGGGAAGTGAGTCCCGCTGCGGCTTCCATAGAGCGGCTCTTCCCGGGTAAGCCCAGCAGAGACAAGCGGGACCTCAGGGAGGGACAGGCACCCCACAGAGATGAGCGGGACCTCAGGGAGGGACAGGCACCAGCTGGCCTTCTTGAGTCTAGTCAGGGCACAGTCATGGCATTTCCCAGAGGAGGCCTTCGGAGACTGAGGGACAAGAGAGCTGGGCCTGAACCCTGCCCAAGGCCATCCTTGGACAGAACCAATCTGGGTTATTCAGTGCACAAAGATCTTCCCTTTTATTCAGAAACAACCTTTGTGGTATTGTTTTTAGTGCGTTAAGAATGGCTTTAATGCCTTGGCCAAGTACCGGGCCATCATTTCAACCTAAACCGAGTACCTGCTTACAACTTGGGCAACGGGACAGGGTCTTCCCAGGAGGGCAGGAGGCATGAACGGGGGAGGACAGACACTCTGCAGAGCGAGGGGAGGCGCCGGCACTCGGTTCTTTATCCGACTCCTTTGTTTTATGTAAAACCACACAGGGTGTCTACTGGGGACCCCAGCTAGATAGGCCAGGGCTCCAACAAAGAAAGAAGTCTCCGGAAAGGAGCGGGAGGGGCACTGGGTGCTGAACAGAGGGAGGGTAACTTTCGGAAAGTCACTTTGGAGGAGGCAGAGGAGGAGTTCCTAGCGGCCAGTGTGAGACTGCACCCTCCTCCCCGAGAGGCCCGTACATTCCTGCAGAGGCAGGGAGGGTGGTGGTGCCCCCTGGGAGGGCAGATGGCCCGCCTGTGCCCAGGTGCGAGCTGTCATGGGAAGTAAATGGCCCCCGGATTGCCGAGGGCTCTCCATCCACCCACTGGGGGATCTCTTGGTCTCTTGGTCAGCTGCTCTTTTTTTTTGAGATGGAGTCTCGCTCTGTCACCCAGGCTGGAGTGCAGTGGCGCAATCTCAGCTCACTGCTACCTCCACCTCCCAGGTTCAAGCAATTCTCCTGCCTCAGCCTCCTGAGTAGCTAGGACTACAGGCACATGCTACCATGCCCGACTAATTTTTGTATTTTTAGTAGGAACAGGGTTTTGCCATGTTGGTTAGGCTGGTCTTGAACTCCTGACCTCAAGTGATCTGTCCACCTTGGCCTCCCAAAGTGCTGGGAGTACAGGCATGAGCCACTGCGCCTGGCCAGTCAACTGCCCTTTAATGTGCCAGCCACCTCGGTGTCCTGAGAGCCTATGGTATGGGATCAGAGTTCATTTAACCAAGAGGTGTTTAATTAAAAATTTTATTTTAATTAATTAATTTATTTATTTTTGAGACGGAGTTTCGCTCTTGTCACCCAGGCTGGAGTGCAAGGGCACAATCTCGGCTCACTGCAACCTCTGCCTCCAGGGTTCAAGTGATTCTCCTTCCTCAGCCTCCTGAGTAGCTGGGATTACAGGCATGCACCACCACGCCCGGCTACTTTCATATTTTTAGTAGAGACAGGGTTTCTCCATGTTGGCCAGGATGGTCTCAAACTTCTGACCTCAGGTGATCCACCCGCCTCCACCTCCCAAAGTGCTGGGATTACAGGCGTGAGCCACCGCGCCTGGCTGAGGTGTTTAATTTTTAATATAGCATGGGACAGAGTATATTTAGCAAAATGTGATATTTTCTTGCTTTTTTTTCTGTGATTGTTTCACAGGCCCCTTGTCTTATGCCCTCAGTGAGACCATCAGGTAATGAACATGTATTTGGCAGCTGCTGTATGCACTACCCCTGGCTGAATTCTCACAACAACCCAGGAGCTGCTTGGTATTCTTGCTGCCATTTTAGTGCTGAAGAAGCGGGCTGTTGAGAGGTTATGTCACTGTCTGTGGTCACATGGCTGGTAAGAGAGCAGCCCAGAGTTTCCATTTCCATCTGTGTGCCCCTTTAGGACAGGCACGGGATCCTCCCTGCAGGTGGAGCCGTGGGAGGGACGCAGCCTTGCAGCCGTCCACTGACAGTGGCTGGAGCTCAGGTCCTAGGTTCACGTCCCGCCTGGGCCATATGCTGCTCTGCAGCCTCAGATCACCTGGTGTCTCCATGCAGTCGTTTCCCGCTGTCTATGTTGGGAACAATGACAGTACCTATTTCCTACCTTCGCAACAGGGACAGTAACTGTGGCGTCTGCACCCTGCACTGAGTAATGCACATGGAGACCCAGCACAGAGCCAGGCCTGGCGAGCCTGGATTCCTTGGAATTTCATGACAGTAGCTCTTTTATTTGGAAGTGAAGTGAAATCCTTGGAGTGGCAGCTCCTCTGAACTAGAGTTTAGACCCATAAAATACCCACTGGTATTTTATGTAAATACGTTGACACCACAAACTACCCGCTCCTAGAAACCTTTGCATCCTGTTGGCAGGGTCTGGGGGAGGGAAGTTCTGTGCAAACGTGCAGAGCGGAGGCCGAGGCTGAGGCTGTGTGTTCATGAAGCTGAGGAAACAAACCGGAGAGGGAAGACGTCGAGGGACCTCTGAAGAGACAGAAGACCAGGCTTTCCTAGAACTAAGTCCTTTTCTTGAACTAAACCCTAGAACTAAACTCGCCTCCAGAGACCTACACGGCCCCTGTCTCATAAACACATGGAACACACAACCAACCAGGCATTTCCAAAAACCCGGCATGTGAAAGAAGATCCAAGAGGAAACAACAGAACTGCTGATAACCGGGAGGGTGGTATAAAACTCGCTAACAATTCTCAGTATCCTCAGAGACGCTCAACAGAGTGGGTGCTTCACTAAAGAAGAGTGAGTTCCTCAGAGAAGGTGAAATCAAAACTGTCTTTAGAAAGAAGTATATAATTGATGAAATAAAAGTCTTCAATTGTACACTGAAGATTAAGTTGATACATTGGAAGATAAATGGGAAGGAATCTTCCCTCCAAATGGAGCAAAACAACAAAGAGATGGAAATTATCAGAGAAACATTAAGAAACCATAGTGGGTCAAGTGCAGTGGCTCAAACCTGTCATCCCAGCACTTTGGGAGGCCAAGGCAGGCAGATCACCTGAGGTCAGGAGTTCGAGACTAGCCTGATCAACATGGTGAAACCCTGTCTTTATTAAAAGTACAAAAATTAGCCAGACATGGTGGCACGCATGTGTAGTCCCATCTACTCTACTCAGGAGGTTGAGGCAGAAGAATCGTTTGAACCTGGGAGGCAGAGGTTGCAGTAAACCAAGATCACGCCACTGCACTCCAGCCTGGGTGACAGAGCAAGACTCCATCTCAAACAAGCAAACAAACAAAATCCCACAGAGATTTGATATCTATGTAATAGGAGTTACAGAAAAGAGACTACAGAAGGAAAGAAAATATCAAAGAAATAAAATAAAACATGAAAGAAATAATAGAAGACAATTTCTCTGAGCAGAAGAAAGTCATGTTACTGGATGACAAAGACCTAGAGAATACCAGCAGGATTAATTTTTAAAATGCCCTTAAACCTAGACACGCTCTGGTGAAATTTCAGAATTCCAAAAATTGAAAAAAAAAAAAAAAATCCTAAGAGCTTCTGGGAGGAGAGGAGAAGGTACCTATAAAGTGACAAGACTCTTCAGATTTCTTCTTGGCGATAATATATAATAATACAATGAAATGAAGTGTCCAAAACTCAGAGGAAAAGTTGCTGAACCTAGAATTCTATAGCACATGAAAAATTAGCCATCTGTGAGGTCAAGAAATGGATATTGACATGCCACACAAGACTTGAAAAAATTGCTCAAGGTGGTGTTCCAGCAAAATGATAAAGGAATTCACAAAAAGAGAAAAGCATGAAATACAGGATTCTGGGGCACCTAAATATCTGCCATAGTGGAATGACTGGAGGAACTATGGCCCTGATACATGACGGAAAACTAAGCAGCAGCTGAGAAGAATGGGGCCAACCAGGAGAGACCAACACGGACTTTGCTGAGTGCACAGGACAAGTTGCAGCATGACAGGGAATACTGTTTATGCTAAACACACACGTACACAGATGCAAATTATCATATACTATTATAGATACATTAAGATTTAGGAAAATTCAAATGTAAAGGTCTGGGAGTATACACAGGCGTGGTAGGAGGAAGTTGGGGGGGTTTGGGAGCAGTGGGCGTGATCAAAGTGACCATAGACCTTTCAATAATATTTTAAATTTTATAAGGAGAATGTACACACACACAATTATAAAATTTGAAAAACAAAAATATAAACAAAGCAAAGCACAAGTCTATTAGACAATAAGTGCAAAGCTAGAAAAAATTAAGAGAGTCACCTAGACCTTGGTGTTTGCAAGAGTCTACTTTGAGCAGCAAAGCTTTGGGAGCCAAGGATTACATTTCCTTTTTATAGGTCCAAGCATACTGTTTGGCTCCAAAAGGAATCCCATAATCATAAAATCATAAGTGAATTTTTAAACAATTTTATTGAGATGTAATTCATAGACCATCCGTTTAAACTGTACAATTCGGTGGTTTTTAGTATAGTCAGAGTTGGCCAACCATCACCACAACCAATTTTAGAACTTTTTTTATCACACCAAAAAGCAGCCCTTTGCCCATTGGCACTCATTCTCCATTTCTCCCTAATACATCATCACCCTCCAGTCCTAGGCAACCATGAATCTATTTATTGTCTCTGTAGATTTGCCTATTAGGAACATTTCGTATACATGGAATCATATAATAGGTGGTCTTTAGTGACTGGCCTCTTTGACGTGGCAGGATGTTTTCAAGGCTTATCTATGTATCAATCCTTCATTGATGTATCAATCCTTCATTCCTTTTCACTGCTGAATAATCTTCTATTGCATGGCTATTCCACATTTGTTTATGCATTCATCAGTCGCTGGATATTTGGGTTATCTCCACTTTTCGGTTATCATATAAATAATGCTACTGTGAACATTTATGAATAAGCTTTTAGGTGAACGTATGTGTTCATTCTTCCTGGGTATATACCTAGGAGTGGCCATATGGCAACTTTATGTTTAACTTTTTGTTTTTTTGAAACAGAGTCTTGCTCTGTCACCCAGGCTAGAATGCAATGGCACAGTCTCAGCTCACTACAGCCTCCACCTCCCAGGTTCAAGCGATTCTCGTGCCTCAGCCTCATGAGTAGCTGGGATTATAGGCACGTGCCACCACGCCCGGCTAATTTTTATATATTTAGTAGAGACACGGTTTCGCCACGTTGGCCA
>NW_012115154.1:25182105-25184865 GCF_000951035.1 Colobus angolensis palliatus | reverse complement strand
ACCCGGGAGGCAGAGTTTGCAGTGAGCTGAGATCCGGCCACTGCACTCCAGCCTGGGTGACAGAGCGAGACTCCATCTCAAAAAAAAATTAAAAAAATAAATTAAATAAATATATAAAACCTTTTTTTAAAGACAGGGTCTGACTCTGTTACCCCACCTGGAGCGCAGCAGCATGATAATGGCTCATCGCAACCTCAACTTCCTGGACTCAAGAGTTCCTCCCACCTCAGCCTCCCAGTTAGCTAGGACTACAGGTATGCACCACCACGTCTGGCTAAGTTTTAAATTTTTTGTAGAGTCAGGGTCTCTCTATGTCACCCAGGCTGGTCTTGAACTCCTGGCCTCAAGTGATCCTTCCACATCAGCCTCCTAAAGTGCTAGGATTACAGGCATGAGCCACCACGCCCGGCCTAGGTTTAAGTTTCTGAGAAACTGCCAAACTGCTTCCAAAGTGGCTGCACCATTTTACGTTACATTCCGGCTGGCAATGTACCAGGATCCAGTTTTTCCACATCTTGCCAACACTTGTTATTACCCATGATTCTGATAACAGCCATCCTCGTGGGTGTGAAGTGGTGTCTCACTGTGGTTTTGACTTGTATTTTCCCAATAATGCAAACGTCTTTTACTGCATTTTCCAGTTATAGAATCACCCTATAAACAAAGTGTGGAAGACTTGATTATAATTACAAAACAAAATGTGAGCATAGAACTTGGGAGCATAAAAATGACAACTAACAAAGACTGGAGGCCAGGCTTCGTGGCTCACACCTGTCATCCTAGGACTTTGGGAGGCTGAGGTGGGTGGATCACAAGGTCAGGAGTTCAAGACCAGCCTGGCCAACACAGTGAAACCACGTCTTTACTAAAAATACAAAAAATTAGCCGGGCGTGGTGGCAGGTGCCTGTAATCCCAGCTAGTCGGGAGGCTGAGGCAGGAGAATTGTTTGAACCCGGGGGGATGCAGGTTGCAATGAGCCAAGATTGCACCACTGTACTCCAGCCTGGGCAACAGAGCAAGACTCTGTCTCAAAAAAAAAAAAAAAGTAGTTGTAATTATTAACATATACTCAATAACTACGCACACATGGTGACCTGCGCGTGTACAGATGCAGGATTGTTTATGTGCACACCGTGAAGGAACCCCGGGGGTGTATGTAGCACATTCTTAGCAATGTGGTGTGAACTGGGGGCCGGATGGGTGTACAGAAGATCTCCACTGAACAGTAGATAGCAACAACTTACATATTTTGTTTACTTTTCTATCAGAAAATAAGTTCTACATCCTTAAAAATACCTCTCCCAGAAAAAAATAGAAAAATTCCTCCCGATCCGTTTGCTCCTCCTGCTCGCCTTTGAGACCCCCATCTCTGGAACCTCGTGGCCAAATTGCCACAGCGTCTTCTAGAATCATCTTCCATCTTTTGCTAGATGTGAATCTGACCATCTCCATTCCCCACTCTAAAATCTTCAGTGTCTTTAAAGAAAACATAGAACCAATCAAACAGGGCGGTGTTCAGAATGTTCCAGAACTGGCATTGCCTTGACGCAGGACGTGGGGAGAGCCACACGGAGCACAGGACGCGGCCACTGGTCACGAAAGCGGCAGGCTGTTCCTGCGTGTGTGGCTCCGCGCTCATGAGCGGAGTAAAAAGAAAGAACGGCTCGTGTGCTTTTAATAATCTCAGGGTGGAAACGGCATTTCTAACACATCATAAAACCCAGAAACCATAAAGGAAAATGTTGATAAATTTGACTAAATAAAAATGTAACAGTTTTTTGAAAAGAAAAATGCATAAATCAAACCATTATAGAGACAAACTGAGAATAAACATTTACAACAGATACAGGACACTGAGAGCTAATCTCCTCAATTTGCAAAGAGTTCCTACAGACCTGGAAGAAAAAGACCAAGAATCCAAGAGAAAAACACGGGCAAAGGACATAAACTGAGAGGTGGTTCTCAGGAAAAGAAACACAAATGGTTTTATACCGATGAAAACATCCCCACCATCACTCATAAGGAAAGATAAATGCAAGTTAAGACTAAATTGAGGCTGGGCACGGTGGCTCACGCCTGTAATCCCAGCACTTTGGGAGGCCACGGTGGACAGATCACTTGAGGTCAGCAGTTTGAGACCAGCCTGGCCAACATGGTGAAACCCTGTCTGTACTAAAAATACAAAAATTAGCAGGGTGTGGTGGCGGCCCCTGTAATCCCAGCTACTTGGGAGGCTGAGGGATGAGAATCACTTGAGCTCAGGAGGTGGAGGTTGCAGTGAGCTGAGATCGTGCCACTGCGCTCCAACCTGAGCAACAGAGTGAGACTCTGTCTCAAAAACAACAACAAAAAAAATTAACCGCATGTGGTGGTTCACACTTGTAATCCCAGCTATTGGGAGGCTGAGATGGGAGGATCACTTGAACCTGAGAGGCAGAGGTTGCAGTGAGCCGAGATTGTGCCCCTGCACTCCAGTCTGGGCAACAGAGCAAGACTGTCAAAAAAAAAAAGAAAAACAAGAAAGGAAAGAAAGAAGCAAAGAAAGAAAGAAGGAAAGAAAAAAGGAAGGAAGGAAGGAAGGACGGACGGAAGGAAGGAAGGAAGGACTAATTGAAATACTATTTTGGCCGGGCGTGGTGGCTCAAGCCTGTAATCCCAGCACTTTTGGAGGCTGAGATGGGCGGATCACGAGGTGATCGAGATCATCCTGGCTAACACAGTGAAACCCCATCTCTACTAAAAAATACAAAAAACTAGCC
>NW_012115154.1:25165938-25181365 GCF_000951035.1 Colobus angolensis palliatus | reverse complement strand
TATATTTTTGAGATGGAGTCTCATTCTGCCACCCAGACTGGAGTGCAGTGGTGTGATTATAGCTCACTGGGCTCAAACTCCCAGGCTCAGACAATTCTCCCACCCACCTCAGCCTTCCAAGTAGCTGAGATCACAGGTGCACACCACCACATCTGGCTATTTTATTTTTCTGTAGAGACGGGGGCTCACCATGTGGCCCAGGCTGGTCTGTAACTCCTGGCCTCAAGTAGTCCTCCCGTTTCAGCCTCCCAAAGTGCTGGAATTACAGGTACAAGCCACTGTGCCTGGCCAAAAATATCTTTTTAAGGATATTCATCATAGTAGTTTTTAGTAGCACCTTGGGCCAAGGGCTCCTCATCTTGGCTTAGAGTAAGGCATGCACTCAATAAATATTTAAGTTATGCAGCTTAATCATTGACCGTATCAGACAGGCAGCAGAAAGATAATAACGGAGAGTGCGCAGGGCATGGAAGACGGCATCCACCTCCTTCCCAAGGCCAGCGACGGAAGCCCCGCTGGATCTAACAGAAAGGCAGCAGGGTGTCTGGGTTCCCCACACCCTGCACTGGCCTGTGACAGGTGCCCCACAGGAGAGACCACCGGCTGTCCTCTGTGCTTCTTCGGCCATCCGCGGCCAGCATTCCTGCGCTCATTTACTTAAAAATCTTCCCCTAAATCCAATTAGTTGAGGTTCTTGGCTACAAAAAAACAGGAACCAGTAAATTTAAGCAAAAAAAAAAACAACAACAAAAAGGAATTTATTGGAAATACACCAGAGAGATCATGGAATGAGTGGGAAGACTTGAGAGTAGGCTCAGAGAGCGGCACTGCTGATGGTAGACTCACAGCCAGGCTCCCCTCAGCCACTCACTCAGGCCCCAGCTGCCTGCGGTTCTGTGATGCATCCACGTGGTCCCTTCATCACGTGTCGCTGCTTCCAGGCCCAGCATGGGAAAGTCCAGCTGGACAAGCTGGGGCAAAGGGGCTGGGAAGAGGGTGGATGGGTCCCTCTGGCTTTCACAGGGGCTAGATGCAGGTCCTTCTTCTTACATAGACTCAGCATGGGGGTTCGCCACCCAGATGTGGGTTCCCCGCCCGGAGTATGGGATCTGGATGCTGGGCAGGCCCTTCCTCTATTTTTTTTGTTTGTTTGTTTTTTGTTTTTTTGAGACGGAGTCTCGCTCTGTCACCAGGCTGGAGTGCAGTGGCGCGATCTCAGCTCACTGCAAGCTCTGCCTCCTGGGTTCAAGTAATTCTCCTGCCTCAGCCTCCAGAGTAGCTGGGACTACAGGCGCCCGCCACCACGCCCAGCTAATTTTTGTATTTTTAGTAGAGATGGGGTTTTACCATGTTGGCCAGGATGGTCTTGATCTCTTGACCTCATGATCCACCGGCCTCAGCTTCCCAAAGTGCTGGGATTACAGGCGTGAACCACTGCACCCGGCCCCTTTCTCTTACGTAAACTAAGCATGGGGGTTCCTCCCCCGGAGCATAAGTTCTGGATGCTGGGCAGCTGTCCACTGCAGTGACCCAAGCTTCCCCTTCGGAGACCCATTCATCAGTCAATCAATCAATCAACATTCACTGAGCAGCAAAACTGAAACGCCAGTGGTTGCCTGGGCTTCCCGCCACGCCCTTCCCAGCCCCAGCCCCGCCTTTGTCTTTGCCATTTTTTCTATTCTAAATTCCTTCCGCAGCTGATCACACCGATGGTGAAAACCTTGAAAACATAACCTAAGGAGCATCAACCCAACTTACTCCTTCTCTGTCTTGGTACCTTGAAGTAAGAGCTCAGGAGTCAACAGCTGACAGTGCGTACTGGGATGAAAGGCCAAGCAGAACTGAAGCAGAGTCTGTGCTGAGGCAAGCTGAAGGCCTGTGTGTGTGTGTGTGTGTGTGCACATGTGTGCATGTGTGGGGCGTGGGCATGCACAGGTGTATGTGCACAGACCATGTGCCCCCGTGAAACAGGGAGAAGTCATGTCTTTGACAGCCCGAGGTGTCTGAGACACACGTGGCCTGGTTTGGCTTCTGCCTTGGGTGTCTGTGGGATGACCTGGGTACCCTCCAGCACACCCCAGGCTACCCAGGCCAGGCTGAGTGGGTTTCTATTCCTTGTAACCAAACAGCCCCTGATGAAGACAGATGCCAACCCTGTGCCGGGTACAGCCCCAGCACTAGGCATTGAAGTCGTGGGCAGGGCTGACACCCGGAAGGTGGGTCCCATGCGTGAGAGGCAGCTGTGCTCCCTGACAGGCTGCCGGATCACAGAATAGCTACAAGGAGTGGAAGGGCCAGAGCGTTCCTCCAGCTCAGGCCCTTCGTGAACAGATGGGGACATGGGGAGCCACAGCGGTGAACAGCAGGCCTGGAGTCACGCGGCAGTCGTGCCTGCGGAGAGCTGAGCCTGGAGCTGCGGTCGTGCCTGCGGAGAGCTGAGCCCGGGGGCAGTTCTCCAATTCCTCGGGTCCTTTCTGCCTTGCCAGGCCTCTGCCAGGGTGGGAGTCTGCCCCTAACCTGCTGGTGAGGGGCAGACACCGTGGCATAGAGGCTGTGCCCCTGCTTGACATACCTCCGCCCTTCACCCAACGGCCACCTCAAGGTCTGCCCAGCAGATAGGGAGACTTGGAGTCCTTTGTTGCCACTTCCTGTGTGCACAGACACCTCTGTGACTGCAGGGCAGCGCTGCAGCACGTCTGAACGCCCACTGACAGTATTAATCAACTGAGTACGGTGATAAACCGCTCCATCTGACAGGCATCGGCTCCAGCACCGCTGGTTTACAGCTCACCGCCAAGGCCACGGTTGAAGGGGCTTTCTAAGGCCGGGAGAAAAGCAGTGGGGTGTGAGCGTGTCACAGAGAAAGCATGGATTTCCATCGGCATCGGCCGTTCCAGTCCTTGGCCAACTTACCTGAGCATGGGGTGTCAGGCAGGAAAGCGGGCTGGGGGAATCTGGCTCAGCTCGTACTTCCAAATTCAACCCTGTGTCTGAGAGGCAAGAAGGCCTTGGAGACGCTGCTTCTGCATTGAGAAGCTTCCACTTTCCAAAGAGGTCATGTGTGCTATGGGTGGAATTTTGTCCCCTAAAACTCACACATTGGACCCTAAGCCCCAGTACCTGTGAAGGTGGTCTCATGTGGAAATAGGGTGTTTGCAGATGTAATCAAGGTAGGATGAGGTCTCCAGGATGGGCCCTAATCCCGTGTGCCTGTGTCCTTATGAAAGGGAGAGATTTAGACAGAGACAGACTGTACACGGGGAGAGGCCAGGCGAGCACGCAGGAAGAGGTGGGGTGATGCTTCCAGGAGCCGGGGCCACCAGAGACTGCCAGCAACCTCCAGAAGCTGGAGGGTGGCCTGGGACGGACTCCTGCTCAGCCTCAGAAAGAACCAGCCCTGCCCACGACTCGGCCTTGGCCTTCCCGTCGCTGAGCTGCGAGCGGAAACATTTCCGTTGTTCAAGCCGTGGGATTTGCGCCACTTTGTTACAGGGGTCCTGGGAAAGTAATAATGTCACTGCAGAGCAGGGAGCAGGGCTGCAGGACCCCGTGAGTCATACCATCAATGCAGGGTCCAGACACACAAGTCATCTGGAGAATTGTCACCTGAACCATCCATTTAATTAAAGGGAGAAAAAGACAAGCTCGTCGGACAACTGGTTTAGCGGATCTTCTTTCCCTCTTTTGTCAGCAGTTTGCCTCCCTTTACTTCCGGTTCCATCGTTCTGGTGATCGAGGGAGGCTGTGGGTGGAGGCCTGCCACCATCTCGCCAGGTCTGAGCTCGGCAGCCTCTTCAAGCAAACGCCTGCCTCTGTGACCTAATTCAGAACTCCAGTGGGGCCAGAGATATATGCACAGGACTCCATTAGGAAAGAAAGCTGTTTGCGCCACAGCTGACTAATGCTTCTTTTGGGGCCAGCAAACTGTCTCCTGTGAGGAAATATATGATTCTATAATTTCCCTAAAATATTAAAATTGGAGTTCTGCTTGGAGAGAACTAGCCCACACTGATTCACACCGTCCTAGGGAGGACAAACCTGGGAGTTTTGGAAGTTACACCAAGCCTTTCACATCCAAAGGGCTGTCGTGGGAAAATGTGCACTTCTGTTGAGCCCAGACAGAGGTGCCTGCTGAGAATATTCAGCCTCAAAGAGTGACGACTTTAACTCCGCAAGGAATCAGATACCGCGGGGAAGGCAGCTGTGCAGTTGGGAGAGAGAAGGATGGTCACTTCAAACCCAGCTGATTGGGAGGCCGAGGCAGGCAGATCACAAGGTCAGGAGTTCAAGACCAGCCTGGCCAACATAGGGAAACCCCGTCTCTACTAAAAATACAGAAAATTGACCGGACATGGTGGCAGGTGCCTGTAATCCCAGCTACTTGGGAGGCTGAGGCAGGAGAATCGCCTGAACCCAGGAGGCAGAGGTTGCAGTAAGCCGCGATCATGCCACCGCACTCCAGCCTGGGTGACAGAGCCAGACTCCATCTCAAAAAAAAAAAAAACAAAAAAGAAAAACCACCACCAGCTGAAACGGGAAGAATAGTGTGGTCTTAGCCTGAAAATCCAAGGGAACGTTTAATTTATCTCCAGCAAGTTTGTTAATCTGGATTTTAGAGAACCCCCCAAGAGGTCTGTGGATAAAATTTAGAAGTCCATGAACTTGAGTGAGAAATAATTATATGTTTATTTTCACTAATTTCCAACTAAAATCTGACATGCCCTTCAATAATGAACGTGAACTGCAAAGCACAGCTGTAGGAATTCATCCTGTGGCTCCGTCACCAGCAGAAAGCACACATATTCTTCCTATCACACTAGTGCGGACATCTCCATGTGCCTCACATTTTTACAGAGATCCTAGAACGTTGTTTACACACGTCATTCCTTTGAAATAGCCAGGTTAGACCCTCCCAGAGATCTGCTCATTTCGTGCATTAATGGAGAGGCGTACACAGCGCTCTTCTACACATTTGCTTAAATGTTTTGATAAGTATATTCCAATATGAGTGCTCTCCTTCTTAAGCCTACATATTTTGCATTATTCATTGAAATATTTTCTTCTGAGAAGCTACCCCTGGGTTCCACCAAATAGCCCAGCAATGGAAGGCACCTCGGGAGCTCCTGACCTAGGTAGGACTGGGACTGGAGTCAGACTCCAACCAGGAGAGTAGAAGGCACTGTGAGTGCTGTCATATGCCATATAACTGCAGTCACCTTGAGACCGCATAGACAACAGCAGTCCTGTAAGAACCTTTTTTTTTTTTTTTGGAGATGGAGTCTTACTCTGTGGCCCAGGCTGGAGTGCAGTGGCACAATCTTGGCTCACCACAACTCCACCTCCCAGGCTCAAGCGATTCTCCTGCCTCAGCCTCCCGAGTAGCTGGGATTACAGGTGCCCGCCACTATGCCCGGCTAATTTTTGTATTTTTAGTAGAGACGGGGTTTCACCATGTTGGCCAGACTGGTCTTGAACTCCTGACCTCAAGTGATCCACCTGCCTCAGCCTCCCAAAGTGCTGGGATTACAGGCGTGAGCCACCGCGCCCGGCCATCATCCCGTAAGATTCTAATGCCATATTTTCACTGTGCCTTTTCTATGTTTGATGTGTTTGGATATGCAAATCCTTACCATCGTGTGACAACTGCCTACATTACTCAGTCTCAGACTCTAGAGCAGCTGGAGTCACAGGGGAGTCCACCAGCAGCTGCCAGGGACGCCCACTGAGTCACCAACACTCAAAATGCCTGGTGTCATCCTTCTTTCTGTTTCCCATCTTTCACTTGTACCTTCATTATCAGGATCTAGCCAGAAGCCAATGGTCTGCGGAGTTGCAGGGTCAGCCAGCTGGGGCCCCAGCAGAGCAGGGAAAGGGAGACCAGGGCCCCAGGCAACGGCAGGGTGTGGGATCCCGCGGTTTTCGCCTGCCCAAGCACTGCCACCAGTGTCCTGGGTTTCTCCGAAGTCCAAACACGTGCCCCCAGCTCAAGCAACACAAAGAGTTTGAGAGAAAATTTAGATGTTAGACCACAGTCTCAACATCATGGCCCACAATGTCCATCCACTGACAGCTCCGGCCGCCTGGGCTTGGCCGGGCCACAGAAAGCATCGCATCTCTGTGTGTTATTTATGCACCTGGAACGCCCGCTCCTGGGCTCCTGCAGCCACCTCCCTCCACTTATCTCATCGATAACAGCAGGCATGCTTGTGCCACAGACACTGCTGAGGGAGAAGAAATAAAGTAATGAGATGCTCTTACTGATTTATTCATCCTCAGGCAAACTTGATCTGGAGCATACAATAAATATTGTGATACCTATGTGAATTAAAACAATCACTTACTTATTAGCGCTTGGCACCAGAAATACAGTCAGGATTAATGTCTTGGGATTCCTGCCGCTCCCTCTAATCTTATCTATTTTACAAGTAAGCTCTTTGCCTTCTGAGTTCATTGTAGGAATTGCAGTTTTACATCAATTACATTTCCATTAGCCTTGTAGATATCCCTTTTCATATAACATCATCAGGCTGCAGATATACAAAACGTCAATATCTTCCCTCACTTCATTATGCTAATCACACTCTGAGCTCCAGTGCCGAGTCCATCCAGGAGTCAGATGTTTGTGCTGATGCAACAGTTACAAGCAGCGCAGCCGCCGGCCTCATTGCAGACGCCAACGAGGGCTAATGGGCCGGAGTAAAGCATGTGTCTGCCGTGGCGACCTTCTCACCATGCCGGCACCCCGAGATCTGTCATGCAGCTCCAGGGGCCCCATGCCGCTCCTCGTGGGCTCCTTCACCGGCTACTTCTCCACACTGCAGTTGGAACTGCCACATCAATGACCGAAGCACAAAGAAGGACAGTGTGAACTCACACCTAGGAATGTGTTTCTGGCTGGTTTTCAATCTCGACCTGCTCACCTTAGAGCTCCATGTCCTACGGCGCCCATCAGTCCTGTCCATGGAATCTGTTAGTTTATTTATTTATTTATTTACTTTGAGATGGAGTCTCGCTCTGTCACCCAGGCCAGAGTGCAATGGCGCGATCTCTGCTCACCCTGACCTCCGCCTCTCGGGTTCAAGCGATTCTCCTGCCTCAGCCTCCTGACCACGTCCAGCTCATTTTTGTATTTGATTAGCGATGGGGTTTCACCATGTTGTCCAGGCTGGTCTCGAACTCCTGACCTCAGGTGATCCACCCACCTTAGCCTCCCAAAGTGCTGGGATTACAGGCGTGAGTGAGCACTGCGCCCCACCATGTCCATGGAATTTAAAGGTGGAAGAAGAGCTGGAGGCTCCGGGTCAGTCACTGAAGTAGCCGTTCCTCGACAGCCTAAACAGCATATGCGCCAGGTGGATCAGAGCGCCCTGTCGAAGGGCAGCTTCCCTAGCAGCAACCCTTGTGTTGGGGGGGGCGGGGGGCAGCACATGTGCCAGGTGGATCAGACCACCCTGTGGAAGGGCAGCTTCCCTAGCGGCAACCCTTGTGTTGGGGGTGATGCCTGCAAGTTTCCACAGCGTGCTCTTGAGGAAGCCTTGCAGGAGAAGGCATGGAACCGGCAGGGCCAGGGCTTGGGTAAGGCAGCCTTGACTGGACACGGGAAGCTGTGCCCTGAGGCTAGGGGGCTGGCCTCGGGCCCCTGCTGTGGGCTTCTAGCAGCCAGCACCCAACAGTGTGGGCTCCTGGACTGGCCCAGCAGCGCGCATTGCAGCCCAGTGCACACTGGCTCCCACCCACTTCCACGCCTCTATCACGGTCTTCCTCCCGGGAAGGAGTTCCTGTCTCCCAGATGCCCAAACCCCGTCCCTCCCAAGTCTGCTTGTCCTTGTCCCCAGACAGCCCACACAGAGCTCCCATTGCGGGGGCTGTGCCGGGTCTGAGCCACACAGCCTGACATTTGCCGGAGGGCTGCCTCAGACGGTTCCTGCCTCCTGTGTGTTAGGTTTGCATCTTCAGCACACTTACGTTTCCTCAGTGGTGGCTGGTTCCTGCCTCCTGTGTGTTAGGTTTGCGTCTTCAGCACACTTACGTTTCCTCAGTGGTGGCGCTGCCGGTTAAATTGTGTCTCCCAAGAGACAGGTGGAAGCCCTAGCCCCAGTGTCTCAGAACAGACTTCACTGGGGAACAGGGTTTTGCAGGCGTGGTTAGTGACTGGAGTAGGGTGGGCCCCCAATTCAATGTCACTGTGTCCTTGTAAGAAGATGGTCCCATGGACACAGAGACGTGGTGGGTACAATGCCTGTGACACCAAAGGCAGAAGTTGGAGCCAGGCAGCTGCAACCAAGAAATACCAGGAATTCCGAGCCCCTGGGAGCTGGGAGAGGTGGAGGGACCATCCCCAAGAACCTCTGGAGGGAGCAGGCCCTACCCTCACCTGGATCTCCGACTTGCAGCCCCAGAACTGTGAGAACAGATTTCTGTTGTTTCAAGGATCTGTCTTGGTACTTGGTCAGGGCCGTCTGAGCAGACTCGCCGTGGGGAATGTGACCCTGGTTTAGCTGACTTTCTGTTTTTGTTTCACTTTCATTTGAGACAGAGTCTTGCTCTGTCGCCCAGGCCGGAGTACAGTGGCGTGATCTCGGCTCACTGAAACCTCTGCCTCCCTGGTTCAAGCGATTCCCCTGCCTCAGCCTCCCAAGTAGCTGAAATTATAGGTGTGTGTTTTGCCATCTTGCCCAGGCTGGTCTCGAACTCCTGCATTCAGGTGATCTGCCCGCCTTAGCTTCCCAAAGTGCTGGGATTACAGGTATGAGCCACTGTGCTTGGCTTAGCTGACACTCTAAATGCAGACATCCAGTCGAGCAGAAGACCTGGAGGAGGTTGTCTCAGTAGCACTAACTCAGGGCGCTTTCCAGACCCGCTCCAGAATCACCTCCACGGTTCATGACACCTTTAAAAAATGTTTCCTCGGCCAGGCGCAGTGGCTCACGCCTGTAATCCCAGCACTTTGGGAGGCCGAGGCAGGCAGATCACCTGAGGTCGAGAGCTCAAGACCAGCCTGACCAACATGGAAAAACCCCGTCTCTACTAAAAGTACAAAATTAGCCGGGCATGGTGGCACATGCCTGTAATCCCAGCTACTCAGGAGGCTGAGGCAGGAGAATCCCTTGAACCCGGGAGGCGGAGGTTGTGGTGAGCCAAGATCGAGCCATTGCACTCCAGCCTGGACAACAAGAGCTAAACTCCATCTCAAAAATTAAAAGTTTCCTCAATGGCAACAAAACTTGATTCTCTGAGGGGAAAATAGATTTTTAGAAGCACCAGATACGGGTGATGAAGTTGAGTTGAGCACTGTGTCAGGTCAAGGGTGAACTGGGACTAGAAAGTTACAAGGTCACATGTACTGAGGCAAGCAAGCCCAGAAAGGCCTCAGGAGGCCTACACGGTGGGCTCAATACACACGCATGTCACGGTCATGAGAAGAAAGCTCTGGAGACCAACGCCCTGGCAGATGTCGCTGGAGTTTACGTCTTTTTATGTTTTTTAATTTTTTTTGTTTTAATGGAGTCTCACTCTGTCTCCCAGGCTGGAGTGCAGGGGTGCGATCTTGGCTCACTGCAACCTCCACCTCATGAGTGCGAGCAATCCTCCTGCCTCAGCACCCCTTGTAGCTGGGATTACAGGCACCCACCACCATACCCGGCTAATTTTTGTAGTTTTAGTAGAGACAGGGTTTCACCATGTTGGCCAGGCTGGTCTCGACCTCATGACTTCACGTGATCCACCCGCCTCGGCCTCCCAAAGTGCTGGGATTACAGGTGTGAGCCACTGCGCCTGGCCACATCTTTTTATTTTATAGTCACAATTTTCATAATATTGCATAAAATATCATAATTTAAAGGATATTTGCATATCCTTTAAAAAAATAATCCACAGACGTCTGGGTGCGTAGAAAGGGACCCGTTAATGTGTTCCATTGACCGGCCACACATTTCTGGGGTGGAAGCTAGGTCTGTGGCGGAAGCTAGGTTTGCAGTGGAAGCCTGAGACACCAACCACACTGAATTGCTGAATTAAAGACTCACTACCATTGTCCCTGCATCGATGCCCCTGGCCATTGTCACCAAATCGCCATGGACGCAGTGGCTTAAATATCATGAATGTCTTCTCTTCCAGCTCTGCAGGTTAGAAGCCCTGCATGGTCTCCCAGGGTCACATCAGTGCATCGTGGGCTGTGGTCTTTCAGGGACTGTGGGGAGGACCCACTTCCTGCCTTTCACAGCTTGAGAAGTGCCCACATACCATGGCTCTCATCCCATCCTCCATGGTCAAAGACAGCCGAGCTGCCTCCCTCTGCCCTCTCCCCTCGCCCCTCCCCAGGCTCCTTCCCCTTTCTCCTGCCTCCCTCTTCCCCTGTCTGGACCCTGTGATTTTACTGGGTCCACCTTGATAATGCAGGACACCCTCCCTCCCTATTTGAAGGTGAACCAAGCAGCACTTTCAATTCCATCCTAAATACCCTTTGCCATGTAACCTAACATATTCGCAAGTCCCGGGGGTTTGGATGTGGATACCTTGGGGCAGGGGAAAGAGGGTCATTATTCTGCTAACACATTCATTTATGCAAATGAAAACATTTACTCACTTATTTAATTTTTTCTTTTTAGCCTTTACCATGCCCCAGGCACCCTTCCAGAAGCTGAGGACCACAGCAGAGAACAACATAGATCCGATTCTTGGTCTCACTGAGCACACACTCTAAGGAGTGGACAAGAAACAAGACAAAGAAGACTGGGTGTGGTGGCTCATGCCTGTAATCTCAGCACTTTGAAAGAGTTGCTTGAGGCCAGGAGTTCAAGACCAGGTGGGCAGCATAGCAAGACCCCAAGAGTGTCCTCTGTGGGGCTCTGGCTTCTGCTCCCTGGACTGCCTTGAGCAGGAAGGTCTGCGACTGCCTCTCCATATACCGGATCGGAGGCTGCATGGGGATGAAGAGGGCAGGAGGGCTTGGCAGGAGGCTTTGCTCTACTCCAATAAGGAAGGAGGGGCTTGGACCAGGGAGATGAGTGCTGTTGCTGCTATATTGCTGGATTCCAGATCTAGTGGGAAGATAGAGCTGAGATAATCTTCAGACAGGTTGGATAAAAGCAGGCGAGAAGGGGAGATGTGAGGAGTAACCCCAAGGTTTCAGTCTGAGTGACAGGAAGGATGGAGCTGCCATTTCCTGAGGAAGAGGAAAGGTGCATCTTGATGAGAGGGGAGGCTAAGGTCTGATTCTTGGATGCTCTGAGTTTGAAATGCCCACAGAGTGCCTACCTGGAGAGGTCAGTGTCAGTTAGACACACAAGTCAGAAGCCCAAAGGAGAAATCCAGGATGGAGATACAAAGTTGGAAGTTATCACTAAGTAGAAGACATCCGAAGCCATGAGACTCGGTGAAGGCCACCAGGAGAGACTTGACATGAGGAAGCAAAGAGGTTCAAGGATGGAGACTGGGCATATTCCAAAGCTCAAAGCTTAGGAAAATGGGGATGAGCCAGAAAAGAGGACTGCGAAGGAGCAGTGAGTGAAGAATAGAAAAAGCCTGAAAAGGGGATACCCTGGATCCCAAATAAAGAGAGCACTTCCAGAAAGATGAAGTCATCCACTATGTCAACTGTTGCAAAGAGCTTTGATAATATTGACACTGAGAACTGGCCACTGGATTTAGCAACATGGCGGTCTCTAAGATCATAATGAGAGGAATTTCAGGGAAGGGGTGGGGTAGACTGTATGGAGTGGGTCCAAAAGAATATGGAAGATTACCAGTGGCCACATAATCTTAGAAAAGAAGGACAAAATGGGAGGACTTATACGTCCTAATTTTAAAACATATTGTAAAGCTACAGTGATCAAGACAGTGTGGTACTGGCCTAAGGATGGCTATATGGATCAATGGGATAGAACTGAGAGTCTAGAAACAAGCCCTCACACATATGGTCAATTGATTTTCAACAAGGATATCAAGACAATTACAGCGCAGCTTTTTCAACAAATGTTGCTGGGACAACTGGATATCCACATGCAAAAGAATGAAGCTGGACCCCTTCCTCACACCAGACAAATTAACTGAAAGTGGATGATAGACCTAAGTGTAAGAGCCAAAACTATAACATTCTTAGAAGAAAACATAGGAGCAAGTCTCCACGATCAGGGCTAGGTAAAGCCTTCTTAGATATGACAATAAAAGCATAAGTGACAGAAGAAAAATAAATGAAAGAAAGTAAAAAGACAACCCTTTTGGTGGGAGAAAACATTTTCAAATCATATATCTGATAAGGGATTCATATCCAGAATATTTAAATAACTCTTATAATAATGTTTAAACCCATTAAAAATAGGCCAAGGAGGGCCAGGTGCAGTGGCTCACGCCTGTAATCCCAGCACTTTGGGAGGCCGAGGCAGGTCAACCACCGGGACCAGCCTGACCAACAGAGAAACTCCATCTCTACTAAAAATACAAAATTAGCTGTGTATGGTGGTGCATACCTGTAATCCCAGCTACTCGGGAGACTGAGGCAGGAGAATTGCTTGAACCCAGGAGGTGGAAGTTGCAGTGAGCCAAGATTGCACCATTGCAATCCAGCCTGGGCAACAAGAGTGAAACTTGGTCTCAAAACAAACAAACAAAAAAAAAGTAGGGTCAGGGATCTGAATAGATATTTCTCCAAATAAGACCCACAAATGGCCAATAAGCACACAGAATGTTCGACATAATCAACCACTGGGAAAATGAAATTGAAACCAAAGTGAGATACCAAGTCATGCCTGCTAGCATGCTACAGTGAAACAGAGATAGCAAGGGTATTGTGAAGATCTGGAGAAACCCTCATTGCCAGTGACAACATAAAATGGTGACAATACTTTCTCAGTTCATCGAAACATGACACATAGAATTACCATATGACCCCAAGAGAAATGAAAATGTATGTCTACCCAAAAGTCACATGTGAATGTTGATAGCAATGTTTTTCATCATAACCCAAAGATGGAAGCAATACAACTGTCCACCAACTGAAGAATGAAGAAATAAAATGATTATGTGAGGCTTGGGTGCGGTGGCTCACACCTGTAATCCCAGCGCTTTGGGAGGCCAAGGCAGGCGGATTACTTGAGGTCAGCAGTTCGAAACCAGCCTGATCAACATGGTGAAACCCCATCTCTACTAAAAATACAAAACTTAGCCAGGTGTGGTGGTGCACGCCTGTAATCCCAGCTACTCAGGAGGCTGAGGTGGGAGAATTGCTTAGGTCCAAGAGGTCAAGGCTGCAGTAATCATGTCACTGCACTCCAGCCTGGGCAAAAGAGCAAGACCCTGTCTCAAAATTCAAAATTTTTAAAAAATCAGAATTCTGTACAGAAATACACCGTATGTGGCTCCAGATTGATCTGCCGAGAGTACACAGTAGACAGGACAGATTTACCTTGCTATCAGAACCAAGGCAATCGATTAGATATACAGCTTCAGGAAAGCTCAGTATTAAACTGTCATTTTGTCAATAAAACGTCATTTCATCAATATAATGTCTGTGTGCCTGAATGCTTCTGCATAATTAATTCTGCAGATGCATTAAGGAATGTTATACACAATATTAATCAAAAAGTAGTGTCAATAGGAGGGTACTATATAATCCAGATGTAAAGATTACAAACCTTCCTGAAAGCTGTATTCCCACTGAGACACTTCTCATTTAGAAATATTTGTGAGTTTTTTTTTTTTTGTAAAATTGCAATTTACAAAATTAGTCAAGGAAAAAGCAATTAGAGTAATATAGAGAAATCTCTTGGGAAATTAATGTTCTTTACGAAACATTGTCTAGTAGTTGGAAAGACGGAGACGGCAGTGTCACCTGCACCTGTGAGGTCCCAGCGCTGTCCCCTCGCCTGGCCACACCAGCGCTACCCCATGCTCTCCTCCAGCTGCTGCAGAGCAGACACAGCCCCACCATTCTTAGAGGGACCCACAGGTGCCCCTATTGCACAGGCTGAGGCCAAGTCAGCCCAAAGCCCTGGGTGTCTGTCCAGCGCCCCGGAAATGTTCCAGTTTGCTCCAGGTGTCTGTCCAGCGCGCCCCGGAAACATTCCAGTTTGCTCCAGGTGTCTGTCCAGGGCCCCGGAAATGTTCCAGTTTGCTCCACAGTTGTTTCAGAGCCTAGCACCACCTGACTACTGTAGATGGGCAGGGGTTTGGGAGTGGTAGGGGAACAGTAATCCGGCCCCCAACACAACTGGCCCCAGCTCCTGCCCCCCTTGACAGTGCTCCCCAAGTCCTTGTTCCTCTTCTGATTTCTTCTCCACCCTGGGGCTCTCGGCATCCCTGCTTTTTTCCTGATCTCCACAGCCACCTCACTCCTGCCTCCCACCCCACGTCCTGGGCCAGGATCCCACCGAGGGATCTCCACTGCCACGGCCCTGCAAGCCCAGGCTTTGCTCTTTCAGACCCTCATTGCGATGGCCGCGGCTTTCCACAGGAAAACCTGCCGTCCTCATGTAGAATCTACAAGGACGGAAGAGGGGTGAGAATTCCCACGCAGATGGACAGAAAGGGGCTTTGGGATGTACCCAGGGCCTCCTTAATGAGGTCCTGGTGTTTGGTTAATCCATGGGGAGGGTGTTAGGCTGAAGGCTCAGCCCTGGTCAGGCCTGGAGCACAGCAAGATGTGACTGAGAGGCCACGGGAAGCCCTGCCCTGGCCAGTGCGGTCTGGCACAGGTCCTGCGGCCCCGATCAGCACCCCTGGACTCCTGTGGGCACTGAGCACTGAGGCCTTGCCTGCCACCCACATTGTCATTTTGCAGCCTGGGACAGAGCTGCCACCTGGCTGGGGTCACACTCCAGACACCTGGCAAAGCGAGGTCCCTGACTCCCAGGCTCTGAGCCCCGGCTTTGCCACCTGCACACTCTGCTGCCCTGGGCAAGTTCCTCTTCTCAGTTTGTGCATCTGAAAAGGGTGAAAATAATAATGCCTACTATGCTTCCAATGAGATAAGACGCTGCCGCGCGTTTCAAACCGGGTTGGGCTGCTGTAAGCTGCCAGTTGATGTTGGCCATCATTGTCGAACTGGGGCTCAGGTGCCCTGTTCTGGCGGGGCTGGGCCCCTCCCTGCGCAGGAGACTCAGACTCCACTGCTGGGGACCTTGGCTTTGCAGTCAAACACTCCTGAGCCCTCAACCTGGCTCTGCCGCCCCAGCTCTGTGGCTCTGGGCAAGTCACCCCTCCAAGCACCTCCCTCTGAGGGAATGCCAGGGCCTGCCCTGCTTCCTGTGACTTTCTGTGCCTAGTAAAAACCTGCGTTTGGAAAGAGTGAAAGCAGTGACCAGGGAGCAGTGTCAGGAGATGCCTCCCTCCAGGATCTCAGCAGTTAGCAATCCGAGACACGAGCTCACCACAGAGACCCCTGGGGGCTGTCCAGGAAAACGAATGGGAGAGGCCAAGCCCTGGACTCCAG
>NW_012115154.1:25145841-25165163 GCF_000951035.1 Colobus angolensis palliatus | reverse complement strand
CTGCCCGCCTTGGCCTCCCAAAGTGCTGGGATTACAGGTGTGAGCCACCACGCCCGGCCAACTCTCTCTCTGAAGCTATAGGCCATCAATTAAAAGGAGGGCTGTTTTGATGTATGTAAGTCGCACCATGATTCCTCTGCATATTTTCTGTCTGTGGAGGAGCCCAGCAAGCATTTTCCTCTTAGGTGATCTAAGTATGAAAGATTCACCAGTAAGTGTAGAGTGATCACTCAGAATGATGGAAAGGTGACAGTGATGCCGATGATGAGAGTATTAATAAAAGCTTTCCTAAATTGCTCCTTAACTAAATCAATAAATCCCAACCTAGGGTGTCCAGGTCTCTAGGCACCTAGGAAGGTAGCCATGGGGAAGGGGAGGACAGTGTCTTCTGGGTAATTCCCATATGTTACTTATAAAAGCTTAATTGAAATCCTGCACTCTCTCTTCAAGAGGTGGCCTTAGCTAGTCTTTGGAATCTCTTGTTGGAAATGGAGTTAGCTTGCCTCAGTGCAGGACGTGTGTTCTCCCTCTCATGTGGACAAGAAGCTCAATATGGATTTAATTAATTTTTGTAAAGCAATGCATTACTTTAAATACAGCTTGGTATGCAAGTATAAGGTTATTAGGGGGAAAAAAGGAGTCTTTCATGGTGCAAAGTTTAAGCAGCAAACAAATGAATTCTAGAAAGATCATATACAGACAAATTGAGATAGAATTATGGCCAGATGTGGTGGCTCATGCCTGTAATCCCAGCACTTCAGGAGGCAGAGGCAAAAGGATCATTTGAGCTCAGGAGTTTGAGACAAGCCTGGACAACATAGCAAGATCTCATCTCTATTAAAAAAAAAAAAAAAAAGATTTGCAATGAACATCAAAACACATAGGTTGCAAATTCTCATTACTAAATATCTGGCTAAGAGACCAGAGGGGGAAAAACCCCACAAATTTGAAAAGACCAAATAAAATGAACAACTACTAATGAGTTAATTTTAATAGTTTATATTAAATATTACTAGCTTAGCAAATCACCACTCACCATTTAGAAAATGCTGGCCTACCCCCTGTAGACTATTCTGGAACAAGAATGTTATTCTATGCTATTGAAAAAGAATAGGTCCGCCGGGCGCGGTGGCTCAAGCCTGTAATCCCAGCACTTTGGGAGGCTGAGACGGGCGGATCACGAGGTCAGGAGATCGAGACCATCCTGGCTAACATGGTGAAACCCCATCTCTACTAAAAAATACAAAAAAACTAGCCGGGCGAGGTGGCGGGCGCCTGTAGTCCCAGCTACTCGGGAGGCTGAGGCAGGAGAATGGCGTGAACCCGGGAGGCGGAGCTTGCAGTGAGCCGAGATCGCGCCACTGCACTCCAGCCTGGGCGGCAGAGCGAGACTCCGTCTCAAAAAAAAAAAAAAAGAAGAAGAAAAGAAAAAGAATAGGTCCTAGTTATTTGAGAGCCAATATAATGTTCACCCCCAACCTCCAAGGATACTTCACTATCTTTTCCCTTCCCTTTCCCCTTAAAAATAAAGGGCAGCATTGATATACTGACTTCCCCTATGTACATCAAAAGCCCTGAAAACTATGCGACATCCACAAACGCGTCAAAAATGAGGTGAGCATTTCTGTGATTAAGTGAGAAATGTCGCTCTAGGAGCATCTTGTGCTGTTTCACCAATGAACGGGACAGGGTAATAGAAGGTGCGGACTCAGCCAAGGCACAAGGGAAGTCCTCCCACTGTGGTCTTCCCGTAGGCTGAGCCTGCCAGCCTCTTCTGCAGCAACCCGAAGACCAGTGAGAACGCAGTCCATAAAGAGCTGCTGAATTGTTCAACGACTCAGGAGGTTTTTATGGAATTCTTACATTTTGAATTGTAGAAGCTAAAGACAAAAACCCAAAAAGCAGTCAACCAGTGATTTTTGCAGGACAGCTATTTTCTTTGGCTCTCGTGAGAACACCCAACTCTAGGATTTTGAAGCTTGGTGGCTTTAGGTGAAATGCAAGGTCGTGCCAGGTTGATTTAGTGCATTATTAGCTGTTTATACAGTACTGAAGCAGCACATGACGTATGAAAAATGACTTTCCGATCTCAGGGAATAAATCAGGACTAGCAAGTGATTCCACTTAATACTTAACTTTAGCGAGTAAAATATTACACCTGTTATTATTCAGGGCAAACACAGCCCCTTCCATTTGTTTATTGAGGAAACAATTTATTTGAGGACATTTAATTGCAATAGTGAAACCTGACTTGGGGGGTTAATCCCAGTTTATCGATGCAATTAAAAGCAGTGTGTGCTGTGTCTCATATTTATTACCCAGGGGTAGAATGTTGACACAACCCCGGTATTGAGATGGGTGTGCTTGAGAGTATCTGTGCTGTGCGAGGTGTAAGGTGGGTGTTGCGTCATGTGTACCGCAAACACAACTCTACTCTGGGTCAGCGTTTGCATAACCTAATTGGGAAAAGGCTTCTAATTTGATTTTACTTGGAGCAATATGGGTTCAAATTGTTATATAGATCCAGGGTTGTTTGGTTTCTTGTCAATGATTCATGGTATTTTAATGCCCAGCAGGCAGATACTAAAGCTTCTCATCACACATTTGGCAGTATTCCACAATTCCCTTGGCCTTGAATTCCACTCTCTTTTTTCTTTCCCCACCACTAGATCCCCATCCACTCATGTCTCAGATGTTGCTGCCTCTTGTCTAAGTCAGTTCCTGGTGTCTGCTCCCTCACAGCGTGTTGGGGCCTGTGTCCGTTGCACACACCCAGGTCGGACGCTCTGACTGGGGAGTGTGAAGACTGGCATCACTTCCCCTCTGTCCCTCCCCGGGATTCATCATGAGATGCAGCCAGAGAAGGCAATTTTGAAGATTTTAAAAACATCTCTATTGGCTGGGCACGGTAGCTCCGCCTGTAATCCCAGCACTTTGGGAGGCCGAGGCAGGTGGATCACAAGGTCAGGAGTTCGAGACCAGCCTGGCCAACATAGTGAAACCCTGTCTCTACTAAAAATGCAAAAATTAGCCAGGTGTAGTGGCACGTGCCTATAGTCCCAGCTACTTGGGAGGCTGAGGCGGGAGAATCACTTGAACCTGGGAGGCAGAGGTTGCAGTGAGCCAAGACCATGCCATTGCACTCCAGCCTGGGGGTGATGAAGTGAGACTCCATCTCAAAACAAACAAACAAACTAACAAACAAAAACTCTCTTTTAGGTACCACTTCCCAACTCATTTTACAAGTCTACTATTTTGCTGACATCCAAGCCAGATAAGGACACAGCCAGAAGAGAAAATGACAGACCAATATCCCTGATAAACATGGATGCAAAAATCCACAACAAAACACCAGCAGACTGAATTCAACAGCATTTTAAAAGGATCATCCCCTGTGATCAAGTGGGATTTATCCCTGGATGCAAGGATGGTTCAATATTACAAATCAATAAGTACAATATACCACATTAACAGAATGAAGGACAAAAACTATATGATCATCTCATTCGATTCATAAAAAGTGTTTAACAAAACTCAACATCCTCTTATGATAAAAAAAACCCCTTAACAAATTAGGTATATGGTAGAAGGAACGTGCCTCAATATAGTAAAGACCATATATGACAAGCTGACTGCTAGCATCATACTCAATGGGGAAAAGCTGAAAGCTTTTCCTCTAAGATCAGGAACAAGACAAGGATATCCACTGTCACCGCTTCTATTCAACATTGTCCTGGAAGTCCTAGCCAGGGCAATTAGGCAGGAGAAAGAAATAAAAGGCATCAAATAGGGAAGGAGGCAGTAAAATTGTCTCTGTTTGCAGATGACATGATCTTATATATAGAAAACCCTGAAGACTCCACAAAAAACTGTTAGAACTGATCAACAAATTCAGTAAAGTTGACAGATACAAAATCAACATACATAAATCAGTAGCCTTTCTATACACTATGAACTATCATAAAAGAAAATTAAGAAAATGATCCCATTTACAATAGCATCAAAAAGAATAAAATACTTCCATATACATTTAACCAAGGAGGTGAAAGATCTGTGTACTAAAACTTATAAGACACTGAAGAAAACAAAGAAGGCTACAAATAAGTGGAAAGGCATCCCCTGTTCATGAATAAGAATTAATATTGTTAAAATGTGAGTACTACCCAAAGCAACCTACAAATTCAATGCAATCCCTGTCAAAACCCCAATGACGTTTTTTGTATAAGTAGAGAAACAATCCCAAAATTCATATGGAACCACAAAAGACCCCACGTAGCCAAAACAATCTTGAGAAAGAAGAACAGAGCAGGAGGCATTCTACTTCCTGATTTCAAACTCCATTGTAAACCTATGTAATAAAAATTAGCATGGTTGTGGCATAAAAAACAGACACATAGACCAATGCAACAAAATCTAGGGCCCAGAAGTAATCCCACACATATATAGTTAACTGATATTTTTTCTACTTCATTTCCTGTAGAGATGGGGGTCTCACTAAAGCGCCTAGTCTGATCTTGAACCCCTAGGCTCAAGTGATCCTCCCGTCTCAGCCTACCAAGTAGCTGGGATTACAGGCATGTACCACCATGCTTGGCTCAGGTTAACTAATATTTGACAAGGATGCCAAGAATACACAATGGGGGAAGAATTATCTCTTCAATAAACAGTGTTGGAGAATAGATATACACAAGCATAAGAATAAACTTTGACCCTTATCTTACACCATTCGCAAACATTAACTCAAAATGGATCAAAGGCTTAAATTTAAGACCTGAAATGGTAAAACTCCTAGAAGAAAACATAGGAGAAATCTCATTGATATTGATCTTGGCAACAATTTTTTGGATTTGACACCAAAAGCACAGGAAACAAAAGCGAAAATGAACTAGGGCAATTTTATCACATTAGAAAGCTTTTGCACAGCAAAGACAGCAGTCAACACAATGGAAAGACAACCTATGAAATGGGAAGAAGCATTTGCAAACCACATATCTGATAAAAGGTTGATATCCAAAATATATCAGTAGCTCATACATCTCAATAGCAAAAATAAAAAACAAAAAAGGAATAATCTGATGTTAACACGGATGAAGGGCCTGAATATGCATTTTTCCAAAGGAGACATACAAATGACCAACAAGTACACAAAAAGGTGCTCAACTCCACTAACCATCGGAGAAATGTGCATCAAAACCACAAGCAGCACTTCACATCTGTTAGCATGGCTATTATCAAGAAGACAAGAGGTAAGTGCTGGTGAGGGTGGAGAGGAAGGGGAACCCTGTACACGGTTGGTGGGAATAGGAAGTTAGTTCAACCATTATGGGAAACAGCTCGGAGGATCCTCAAAAAATTTAGAATGAGAACTCCCATATGACCCAGCCATCCCACTTCTGGGTATATGCCCAAAAGAAACAAAGTCAATATCTCAAAGAGACATCTGCACTCCCATTGTTATTATAGCATTATTCGCAATAGCCACATCATGAAATAACCTGTCTACCAACAAATGCATGGAAGGAAAATGTGATACACACACACACACACGCAAATGAATATTATTCAGCCATAAAAAAAGAACGCCATCCTGCCATTTGTGACAGCATGGATGAACCTTGAGGGCATTATGCTAAGTGAAGTAAGTCAGACAGAAAAAGACAAACACAGCATGATCATGAAAAAATACCTGGTTTTGTTTTTTGAGACACGGTCTTACTCTGCCACCCAGACTGGAGCGTGGTGGAGCAATCATAGCTCACTTCACCCTCAGACTCCTGGGCTGAGGTGATCCTCCCACCTGGCTGGCTAACCGTGCCTGGCTAATTTTTTATTTTTAATAGAGACAAGGTCTCACTATATTGCCCAGGCTGGTCTCCCTTAAATGTGGAATCTGAAGAAGTCAAATTCATAGAAGCAAAGAGTAGAATGATGGGCCAGGGGCTCACGCCTGTGATCCCAGGACTTTGGGAGGCTAAGGTGGGTGGATCACCTGAGGTCAGGTGTTCAAGATCAGCCTGGCCAACATGGCAAAACCTGATCTCTACTAAAAATACAAAAATTAGCTAGGCGTGGTGGTTCATGCCTGTAATCCCAGCTACTTGGGAGGCTGAGGCAGGAGAGGCACTTGAACTTGGGAGGTGGAGGTTGCAGTGAGCTGAGATCACACCACTGCACTCCAGCCTGGGCGACAGAGAGAGACTCCGTCTCAAAAAGATAAAAAAAAGAGTAGAATATGGCTGCCAGGAGAGGGGAGGCGCATGGGGAGGGGGAGGGGAATGGGAAGGTATTAGAGGGCACCGACTTTTAGTTCTAAGATGAACAAACTCTGGAGACTGTAGTTAATACTGTATTGTATACTTGAAATTTACTGAGATATTTCAATGTTCTCACCACAAAAAAAGAAAAAGGTAACTATGTGAGATTAACTAACTTGATTGTGATAATCATTTCATTATATGTACATCAAATCATCACACTGTATACCTTAAATATACAGAATTTTATTTGTCAGTTATACTTTAACAGAGCTGGTTTTAAAAAAAAACCACTCTCTCCTTTTCCCCTATTTGTTATGATTTGTGTTTTTCTGGTTACATTTCTGTAGTTTGTCTTTTGGCTTTTAAATTTTTATCTTTATTGTGTTTATGTTTAACACTTGCCTACCAGTAGTTGGGAAATATTTCCTTATGTAACTTGGTTACATTAGGGTATGAAATGAAGCTGATCTTCCCTGAGGTTTTTCTGTCTTTGTTCTCTCCCTCTCAGTCCCACAGCTTTACAACCTCTCCATTTGTCCCAGCCGCCTCCTGCCTTCGGATGTCATTAGTTTGCGTATTTTGCGCCTGTGTCCTGATGCCTGACTGTAAGCTGCCTGGGAAGGTGCTCCAAGTAGACAGGTGGTTGGAGCCAACTCCTGTAGACACGGAAAGGGGCTGAGCTGGTAGTGTGGCCAGAGTTCTCCTCAGAAATGTGCAAACTTCATCCTGCCTACAGGAGGCAAATTATCTCTGTGTACAAGATAATGGTTTAATAAAATGACGAACCAGGGCCACAAGCAAGACATCATCCTGTTGCACAGAACAGAAAAATGGAAGATTTCAGGCTGTTTCCCATGCATCCCCATGTCCTTTTCCCTTTGAAAGACTCTGGGAAACACACTTCATGACACACCCCCTCGTGCAGAAACAGCAGGCTTTAAGTCTGACTTCCCAGAGCACTGCTTCCTTCCCCACTCTGGTGTCTGTGTACAGGATTTGCTCATGTTCTCTGGTTTTTCACATGTGCACACTCTCCTCCTCCAAAGAGGCATTCAGTTCCTTGAGCACAGAAAGGGCATTTTAAGCCACCTCCTTATCCTTCAGTATCAGGTGGGTCACACAAAGCACTTGCTGGACCACGTTAAATAGCCTGGTCAGAGCCTTGAGATTGGAAGAGTGCAGGCCGGTGTCACTCACAGCGGGGCAGGGGCCGCCTCACATGCCCAGCAGGTGTGGCCTCAGGGAGCGCTCACTCGCTGGCAGCTCACCCTTGGGCTGGCCTCTTAGGCTATGTCTCCGATCATGTTCAGACGGAGTGGAGAGATGGGAAGAAAGCCAATGATTTTCCCAGGGTGGACCAGGGGCTGCTGGGGGAGGAGGGGGCGGCTGGGCCGATTTCTGCAGATTTCAGCCATCTAGTGTTCTCTAATCGCCAAGGACTCTTTTTCCCCTTTAACCTGTCCGTAGACAATACTAGCTAACATTCAGTAAGAGAAGATGAGCAAATGTTGAATTTCCCCCCAGATGGACTGGGGCGCACACAGGAAGATGGTCAGCTGTTGCGCTCCTGCTGGGCATGGCCAGCCTGCGGTGGCAGTGTTGGAGATTTCTGAGGAATTGCTGACCTTCTGCTAGACCGCAGTGCCCTTCCCTCCCCTTCCATCTTAACCAGAGGCCCTGAAGGAATGGCTGCTAGCTTCAGTTGACCTGAAATTCTCCTCTCCCCTCAAAAAAATGCCATTGTGTAACAGCAGGCATTCTCCCCGGAGGGACAATTTCTAGAAGGGGCGCTACTCCGGCCACAGGACCCTCGGCAAGGCGCAGCTTCTTTCCCCTTTCCGACCTGACCTCTAGGTCCAGATTTAAAACGGTAAAATTCTTCGCAAGGCCTGCCAGTCCCATCCCTGCCTGCAAAGAGCAAAGCTATGAACGAGGAAGGAACCTTCCGGGATTGAAGGGAAGGGCTCCCTCCTCCCCTGGCCAGGGGAGGCTGCCCGGAGAGAAGCTGCGGGCAGGTTCACGACTCCCAGTGAATCTCACCTCCCCTCCTTTTATGACGCGGGTCTTGGGGAAAACGGGGGTCTCCTTGCTCTGGGAAGAAACCCAAGGTGATGGCGCACTTGGTATTCCGGGGAGCCCTTTCCACTCTAGGAGTCTTAGGCCTCGAAGGATCAGCTGCTTAGAAATTCACTCAGTAGACAGGTTTCTCCTCGCAGGGAGGGCGAGGCTGAGGAGCACCCAAGACCCCGGCGGAAGGAAAACCGCCCCGCCGACTCTCGCAGCCAGGAAAAGGCCACGGCTTCCAGCCACTGCGGCCGGGGTTGGGGCGGCAGGGCCCGGCAGCGATGCGGCCAGGGAAAGGGAAAGCCGCCGTCCCCAGCTAGGAAAACCGGGGCTAGGCAGCCCGGAGGGAACCGGAGAGTGGGCCGGGTGCTGATGCCCCCACGCCCCAGACCCTGGGCCGACGAGCGCACACGCTGAGTTGGGGGGCACCGCGCAAGACCCGCGGGGACAAGGTGCTCACCCGCAGCAGGAAAGGACGGCGGCCGGGGCCCCTCCCAGTGGCCCTCTTCCCTCGGGCCAGGCGGGGCCGCCAGGGCACCTGTGGCCAGGCCGGCGGGCGCAGCTTAGGGCTGGGGCGGAGGGCGGGGCTCGGCACCGGGTGGGCGCGCAGATGCGGAGCAGCAGGTGCAGGCACGACGCGCAGCCCCGTAAATCCGCCCGGGGGATCCGTGACTTCGTCAATTAATTAAGGAAAGGTGGGGCACCCCTCCCGTTTAAGCCGAAATCGGGCCGACAGGTGGGAGGGCTGTGGGGGTGGGGGACTGGGCGCAGCCCGCAAAAGCAAAGGTGCGCCCCTCGGTGCAGGGCTGCTCAGGCGCCTGCGGAGAGGTCGAGGGGGCTGTCGAGAGGAGACGCGGTCTCTTAAAAATTGAATTTGAAGTCTTGTAGGGCAGCAAGAAGGGAGGGGGTGGGACCGACGTGCTCTTGTAGGGAAGCCTGGCCTGGCGCCCCTCTTGGCCTGCACCCCCGAACCAAGACCAGGCCCAGGGCCCGCCGGGCTCTCCCTGCGCAGATCCGCCTGGGGAGGTGAACCGCGGAGGGGCACGGGCCAGCCATCCCTCTGAGGTGCGAGCGAGGCCGACGGGGAAGTCCTCGCCCGCGGCTGGAAACGCAGCGCAGCGCAGGTGTCTCATAGGGGCCCCTTTGCTGGGTCTTCTTATCCCAGAACCACTGGGCTGAGACCAAGTCTTAAACAGAAAGAATTCCAAGTAAAGGCCCAAGCCAGACGCTACGGGCTGCCCGACCCTTGACCCCGGGCAGCGGGAGGCGCCTGCGGGAGCCCCTGGGAGGGTCCCGCGCGGTGCCCACCTGCCCCAGGAAGGAGCTGCGAAGAGGCCGGGTGGCGCATCCTGGCCAGATGTTTAAGACAGATGAGGAACGAGTAGTTAAAACCCACATTATATAGTTCTGTCGGGTATAAAATTGCATGTGCTGACCCATATATTCTAACTGGAAACGGACTCAAGTCACTTAAAATATTGCAACGTCGATAGGACTAATTAATTGGAAATAAGAAACGAAAGAATACAATTAAACGAGAAGAGAATCATTTTCTAATTTAATAGAGGGACATTTATAAAGATCACAAGCTAAAAGGCATCGAATGATTCTATCGACATTCTGTTAAATCAGCCCCCGCGGCCTGCGTGGGGAGGAGGGCTTCAGGAGTGCCCAGGCCTGGGCCGGGGTGCGGTGGCAGCCTGGAGTAGCTCCTGCTACGAACCGAACGTTTGCGCCCATCGGACGTGGCCCTTTCCGCAGAATTTACTCTTTTCAGCCCGAAGCTCAGACCCAGCTACTCAGACCGCCCCAGCCGGGAGAATCCTGCCTCCCTGCCCGGGAGTTCCCGGTTCGCAGATATATTACAACAAAATTACTAATTGGAAAATGAAATTGTCAATAAAGCATACCCCCCGCATATACAATATCCTTAAATATTAAGATATTTTATTAGACCCATTTCCTAACAATAATTTATTGCAATAAAACAGACACTGCAGGTCCCCTTAAATTGTCTTTTCATAATGAATAAATTTAAGGGGGCTAATTAATATATAAACTAGCCCAATTTGTCAAGTTGATTTGTATTTTAGTTAATTGTGAAAGTAATTACCACATGGTCAAATTAACAGCTTTCTGGAAATGACCAAGCCTGAGGTTTTATTTCCTTCCTGGGTGAAGAAAATTCATTTTTCCAAGCTCTTGATGTGATGAATAAAAGTCATAAATCTGCGTGATTGGTGCAGGCAGAGTCTAAATGGCTTCATATTTCATTTTAGGTTTAATAGAAATATTCATGCTCTGTTTTAATGAAATTAAATTGAAGGGGGATGGGGCCGGGAGGTGGCGGTGGCCGGGGGCTTAAAGAGACAACGCACATTTTCCTTCCCCGCCCCTGAGCCAGGGCGTTGGGGTCACCTCCGCCGGCGGCGGATGGGCTCACTCCTGCCAGCGGAAGCCGAGGGATGCCTGTGAGGGCCCTTCCTGCAGCCGCTCACCTGAAGCCCAGGTGGAGCCAGCTACTGGAACCTCAGCCCAGGTGCCCTCGGGCGCCCCCAGCTCCCTCCCACGAGCGAGCTTGTGAAGTCACCGAGCAAAGTAGGGGTCTGCGCTGGGTGCGACTTTGATCCCCTTTTGCCTGTCCCCCAAGCTCAGGCCCGCGCTGCCCGGGGCGGGGTCCCAGGGTCCTGCACTCTTCCCCTTAGGTCGCCTCGTGGGGACGCCTAGGAGAGATGCGTGGCCACGGACACTTCGCGGTTCCCAGCTCCCTCCCTCATGCCCTCGCTCTCCACCGCCCTGCGACCTCCAGCTAAGCTCCGCCTCGCGTGGAAACTGTCCCCGACCGAGCCCAGACGCCAGGGCCGGAGCCCTGGAGCCATATGGCTGAGCTGCACAGACGCTGCTCCGCCTGCAGAGAAAGAGAAGTTTCCAGACACAGTTATGTGCATCCGGGTCGTGGTGCTGGGAGTTAAGGGGGGCCACGCTGTCAGCCGCTCTGTGAAGCTCGCGGGAGGCCCGAGGTCCGTCGGGGCGTCCCTCGACTCCAGGACTGTCCTAGCCCGGCCGGGCCCCTTAATGGAGCTGATCTGTGACTTGTTGATTTCCCCTGAGCAAATAAGGCTTTGATGCAGTTCCAGCAAGAGTGGTTAGCTGATGAATTGACAAAAACTAATCAGCTTTATTGGGAAACAGGTTAAGGGCACGGGCGTGTCAATAACTCTCAGCCTGACCCCCTCGTCCATTAGCTCAGGCAGGCTGATTAGAGTAAGAAGACCCTCTCGCAGTTTGCGCTGAAATCGCTTCCATAAACTCACCATTATTAGCAGTCGATGCGAGCAGCTCATTTAGAGAAGACATCGCAGGCACGCCACATCTATCATCCGGGTTTATGGATCATTATCTCATTTACAGAATGTCGCAGGGTAATATGTTTTTGGCAATAGGCTTGGCCCCGCGCCTGGGCTGGCCGCTCTCTTTTTAGCAGCGTCCCCGGGACCTCCTTCCCCAGCGCCCGATCTGGAACTCCGCGTGGACGTTTCTCAGGCGGGAAGGGAGGACTGGAAGCCACCCTACACGTGCGCTCTCGCACGCGCGCACCCAGGGCGCACACTCCTGACACGCTCGCCCACGCGCTCGCCGCAGTCTGGCGTGCCCGGCTGTGAGCCCCGAGGGCCGGCGCGGCAAGCGCCCCTCCAGCAAGCCCCTAGCTTGGAGCCCAGTGTTAGGAGTTGCTCCAACCTCGGAGCCCGGTGAGAGTTCGGGGTTCTGCTCGGGCATCCGCCTTTCCCTGGCAGTGCAGGTGGCCAGGTGCGTCCCAAGCGGCGCGCGGGGTGCGCTTACCTGCTCCTGAGGGCGGCGGCCTCACTGCTCAGGCCTCAGCCCGCTAGGCTGCGGAGGCCTGGGTGTCCCGGTACCGTCTGTCCCTAGGAAAGCCCCTCTCTACCCTCCTGGCTCCCGGCCCAGCGGGCCTGACCTTCCCTCCTCTGGGCGTGCCGCTCCCCTCCTCCCGGGCTGCGGCTCCGGGGGCCCAGATGCGCCCAGGCGCCGGGAGTGGGCCACCTGTTCCGCCGGGTAATTATTTTAATGTAAGGGGCCCAGAGTCACCGGGTTCGCGCCTCTAGCAGCGACAGAAGGCGGCTGGACTGAGGAACCTGCTCCAGCCTTTCAATGGAATTTCCCAGATGGGCCGAGGGGAAGCCGGGGCGGGTCACCAGGGGCCCTTTAACGCGTTCATTAGCCAAATTATCTTGCCCGCAGCACAGGGCCCGGGAGACCGCGGGGAGGGTGGGAGCAGGGGGCTGGAGGGTCTTTCTCCCTCCCACCTCGGTCTCTGCAGAAACAGCGGAGAGGGGCCTGTGTACAGAAGATAAAAGACCCAGCCGGCCCGGCTGTTGCAAAAAAGGATCCTAGTGTGCGTTTCTGCTGCAAACACGACTGCCCGCAGTTGTTCCACCGCGAGGAGCCCAGCCCAGTCAAAGGCCAAGTGGGAAAAGAAATTATTAGAATTATGCAACAAGGAGGTTATAATATAATAACTAATGCCATCAACCCCGATTATGGACGCAGCCCTGGTCTACAGGGCTTGCAGTTAGAGCCGGTGGCACTCTTTGTGCCGGGGTCCTCAGCCGGTTTGCCCCTCCCTAAGGCAGAGGGCGGCCCAGGCTGCTCCCAGGTGTGGTGTAAGCACTGGCTGAGGCTGCAGGAGAAGGCCGCTGAAACCACTGAGCAGCTGGGGCCTCCAGGCAGGGATGGGCACTCTAGGAGCTTGGGAACTGCCTAGAGTCCATCTTAAATCTGCCCCCACCCCACACACCCTTACTCTGTGTGTGACGGTGGCTTTTCCATGCCCACATTCTCTCTGGTAAAATATTCCCAGTTCAAATGGTGAGGTGGGCAGCAGGTTCTTTTTTTCAGGTAGGGTCTTGCTCTGTGGCCCAGGCTGGAGTGCCATGGTGCAGTCCTAGCTCACTGCAGCCTCACCTCTACCCCTGGGCTCAAGCGATTCTCCTGTCCCAGCCTCCCAAGTAGCTGGGACCACAGGCACGTGCCACTGCACCGGCTAAGCAGCGGGTTCTTGACAGATTAGCTTCCCAACCCAGTTAGAAAGCAAAGGGGAGAGAGATGGGGTGCAGAGAGAAAAGCTGCCCTAGAAAAGGGGAAGAGTGGGAAGAATGCGAGGCAAACCTGCCAGGTCCTACCCGTGTATAAAGCCCCTCCCAGGTGGGCCCCCAATCCGGGACATGAACACTGCTGGGGGTGGGGAGGGCTCTTCAGGCCTTGAATGTGTGCACCTGTGAGAAGAAGCTTGGGCAGGGTTGCAAGAGGTGAACTTGACCACAGACACCATTTGCCCATCCTGGGGAATCCCCCCTCCCCACTGCCACAGCTCTAGAAAGTGGCCTAAGAGGAGGTCTTCCCTCTCTCTCTCTCTCTCTCTCTACCCCCTCTCTCAGCCACCAGCAGCTGCAGCTTTTGCCACCTCAGCAACTACTAAATAGACCAATTAGTGCAGACTTCCTGCCATTATTGAACATGGACTTGGACATTAGTGCGCCACTATTCAGTCATAATTTCGAGTCAGAAGGCGCTAAAAAAATTGACGCACTGAAGCGTTCAAATGTCCCTGAGCCACATCTGGGTGTGTATTTGTGCTTCTTCCCTGTTTCACCGCACCCAGCAGCCTGCAGGGCAGTAGTCACCATCCAGGAGCGATGGACGTCACCTTCTGTGACTCCTGAGTGGTATGTTGTCTGCGTCGTTCCGGCGCTGCAGAGCTGCCGGTATCTGTCAGTATAACCCTCGCCTCCTCCTGCTGGGGTGGGTGGGGGGAACAGGTGGGTTCTAAAGGGGTGCCTGGGCGCCCAGGCCAATGCTACCAGAGAGCAGTGTGGAGTATTTGGAAAGAGTGTTGATTCCGAAACATATTTTCCATGGAGGCTGGAGGCTGGGCTCCGGTAAAGTGTGCAGGCAGTGCTCTCAGCCTTGCCATAAAGATCTCTTTGCAAGACTCACGCAGCACTGTGGCCCACAGGCTGGTGTCTATCTGGAGCATAGTTCTGTTGCAGCACATTCTGGAGAAAGTCCAGCTTATGCATGTGTTTGGTGTCTACCTTGTTTCTGCCAACAGTCTGCAGAGGGCCCTGCATGAATCTGGAATAAAATAAAACAAAATAAAATGTTTGTAGCAAACAAAAAAAGACTCTAGAGAAGGCTTTCATTTCTGTGGAGGGTTGTTATTCCCCCAAAACAATGAAAGGGGCTCAAAGGAGCCTCCCTTCCCTCTTTCCCAAGAAGCTTCAAAGAGGCTGGAAAGGATTTCACCTCCTTGTGTCAGAAGGAGACCTGGGCCAGCAGCTGAGCCCAGGGTGGCCAGGCCTGTCCCTTCCCTTCAGGGTCCAGGGAAGCTAGGAGGCTGCCCAAGGTCTGGAAGGAAGCAGAGATTTTTGTCTCTGGAGGAAATTTCTAAAAATAGAAGGCCCCTGGGTCACTGAATTTGACTAATTTAAATCCTGTGGCATCTCCCTAACTTCTCGCCAAGCCCCCTGGTAGGGGCTGGTTGTTTGCAGCCAGGGCTGGGCCCAGAGGAGAGGGTCAAGCCAGTGACTCGGGGATGTTCCGGGGTCTCACATTCCCAGTGAAGCCTGGGTGGTGCTGGCCATGCGAAAGGAGTTGGGGTGAGGGTGCCCTCTAAAATGGCAACAGGAAATCCAGGTTGCAGGGAGAGGCTGAGGAGGTGCTGAGGGAGAACACCCACACAGCGGAGCACACAGCAGACCTGGGCCCACCTCAGGCCCCGCCTCGGTTTGAGGGTTTGAGCTGCGGGTCTTTGGGTTGCTACTCCTGAGCCCACCCTTTCCAGACTCCTTTAAGGCCCAGCTCCCAGGGGTCATAGAGGAGGTCAGCAGATCAAAGGACAGCACTAATGACTCGATGCCTTTGGCCCCGTGGCTCTGAAGGGGCTGGGGTGGGTGGGGGGACCTGAGCAGATGTCCCCAGCTCCGGTGACCCTAGGCCCTCTCCGCAGATCCTCCTTCCCTCTGAGCTCCAGGGAGGTCGGAGCATCTCCCATCATTCCTGCCCTGGCCCTCTGGGCTCCCACTCCAGCCTTACTAAGCTACTTCCTGTGCCAGAGGCCAGTCTCATCTCAAACACATGCTTAGGTCTCAACCTCTGGCCAGTTACATGGCATCTTCATGCCTGTTTCCTGAAGAAAGCCTTGGAAGTTTACATTGAAACGGAACTGCGTGAGTCCCTGAAGACCACATGGCTTCAGCAAGACGGGACTAACATGCCTGGGCCCCTCTGCAGCCAAATCCTCTCTGTTGGCCCTGGGCTTCAGTTTTAGAAACGCAAGATCTGCCCCCTGCTTCAGCCACTGAGTGCCCTTCCAGGCACCTGCTCCATTTCACGTGGAAAAAAGCAATATCTAAATGATAAATAAACGCATGATACTTGCCTCACATCTTGTGAATATGTGAATGTACAGGTTTTCCCCCCAATCCTCACAGGTTCCCAGTTGCGTGTGTAAGTCCAGATGTAAATAGACACAGACTACAACAGCGTTTTCTTTTGCGATGGTTTGTAGAAATCACCATCTCCTTCCCAAGTAGTGGAAGGAAGGGCAGCTGCAGGCACTCTTTAATTCCTTAACAGGAGGCCTGTAGAAAGCAGGCACCTGTGCTGGGCAGGGTGGAGCTACGGTGGGAGCCAGCTGGTTAGGGTGCACCAGGCCTTCTCTGCCTGTCTTGAGAAACCAAGAGTTCTAAGGAGAACTCTCCAGGGCTGAGTTCTGCCCCTGGGACCGCTGGAGAGAAAACTCACTTGAGACGCAGGTTTGGGAGCACTGCTAGGATCAGACCTTTGATCTCTCTTTGTGGCCCTTCCCAAGACCCAAGCCCAGCTCCAGTCTGCCCCAAAGCCAGCTGGTCTGGATCAATACAGATACTGGGAACAGGAAGAGACCCAGCAGGCTCCACCTCACACGTTGTAAACCACACAAAGATCTACACTTCCCAGATAGCTCCCTCTCTCCCCCACACCTGCCTCTCTCCATGCAACTTTACAGAGAGCCTCCACTTTATATAACGTATTCTTAAATATAAGTATTTAATTTAAGGATCATTTTAAGGCCCTGTAGCACCTTAGAGTCCATTTGGTCTAACCCCTGCTTCTGTAGACAAAGAAACAAATCCATCAAGAAAAGGAGCTTCAGACTCCTGAAATGGCACCTCAGCTAGAGGGGCGGTCCGGACAGGACGCAGGGCTGCTATGCTAGGCCTCCTCGGACAGCCTGGCACAGCCCCACAGGCGGTACAGACACCTGAAGGACCTGCACACATGTCCTGTCTGTGTTTTCAGGAAGGTGTCCTCAGCAGGTCTCAGGCAGAATAGAAACATGAGCCATGGTGTGAAGGCGTTTTGGACCACGGTTAACCGCAGAACAAAAAGGGGTGAAATGAATTCCTCTAGGAGTTACAAAAAAAAAAAAAAAGCCAGAAAACACCCATTGTGATTTTGTTGAGGGAGATGGCTGATGTCATGAGTCCAGACTACACACCCCATCACCAACTAAAATTACCCTGGCAGTGGGTATTTTCGGCTGGAGAGAGGAACAGCATCTTCTCCAAGGTCCATCCTGGGAGATTTCTTCTGCAGCCACTCCCTTCCCCCAGCTTCCTACATCACTGACCTCAGGACCAAGCAACCTGCCCCCAGCAGATGGGGGTGATGAGATGAGAAAGGCAAGTCAGTCTTGGCACCAAACCCCGGGAGGAGGAGGAGGCCAAGGCTGTGTTCTCTACCCTGGGGAGGCAGAGTCACAGCCTAGGCTTCCTGCCTGGGACAGGTGGCTAAGAATCTCTGGTCTCCTTTACAAGCCTTCCCCCACCCCAAAAAGGAACAGATGGGATGGGGACTCAGGGCTGAGTGTACCTGAGAGCTTCGAGGGCAGCAGAGTGGGAATAGTGTGGCCTCTGCAGTCAGACCTGGTTCCACTCCCAGCTCTAAGGCTGAACTGCCTGCTGGGAATAAGGATCCCAAACTCTCTAAACCTGTACTCTAGAAAATGGAGATGATAGGCCGGGTGCGGTCACTCACACCTGTAATCCCAGCACTTTGGGAGGCCGAAGTGGGTGGATCACCTGAGGTCGGGAGTTTGAGACCAGCCTGACCAACATGGTGAAACCCTATCTCTACTAAAAATACAAAAATTAGCCTGGCCTGGTGGCACATGCCTGTAATCTCAGCTACTGGGGAGACTGAGGCAGAAGAATCGCTTGAACCTGGGAGATGGAGGTTGCAGTGAGCCATGATTGTGCCATTGCACTCCAGCCTGGGCAACAAGAACAAAACTCCATCTCAAAAAAAAAAAAAAAAGAGAAAGAAAAGAAAAGAAAGAAAAAAAAAGAAAACGGAGATGATAAAAATCTTCCTTCTAGTGTCAGAGTGAAGATCAAAGATGAGAATTCTAGAAAGTGCGTAGCATATAGTAGGTGTTCAAGAAATGTGAGTGTTTCCCTCTCTCCACCTGGAGGCAGAAGTGCATTTCTGTCACCACAAAGACATCTAAAGGCACGACAAACTCCGTGTGAATACCAGGGATTTCTTTTTCCCAGTGGTCGCTCTGCAAAGCTAGATCACATTTACTCCAAGTTGCTGTTATTCATCCATTGCCATCCTCCTAACCTTCCAACCAGTCCTGTACATCTGGGAACTACCCTGTGTTATAATGAAAAAGATATCACTCATGCCAACAAAGTCACTGTCATCAACTCTCGCCTAGGTAAAAAGCCTTTTGAAGAGAAGTGGCAAGGTCTATTTGCCTTTTTAAAAATCCCTCTTGTAGCAACCTGGCCTGCTAATTTTGAAGTTTACCTGGCACTGAGTTTCTCTTTGGCTCTCTCCCCTCTCCACAGCCCCTTCCGGTCCTTTATTCACCTCTCACCTGCATAGGAAGCCCTGGAACCTGGAACTCCCTCCCGGTTCTCACGCTTGCTGGGGAAGATAACTGGGTCTAATGGCGCTATTGACAAAGCCTGGTGTTGATGCCGCTTGACTTCCCGACCCCTGTGTTGCTTCTTTCAGCTTCAAAAACGTCCTTGGAAGTGGTTTTACTGTAAATATTTGAAGTGTGCGTGTGGGGGAGGGGTGAGATCTGGGTGCTCACTCCGTGCCTCACTCACTCACTCACGGGAAGCCCTTTTCCTGTCCACTTCCCAGGAGGCCCCGGCAGCAGGAGACCGTCTTTCCCCGCTCCTGCCCGGGGGTCACAGCGGCAGGGCTTCCGAAGGATGACGGGCCCTACGGGTTTTTCAGGGCCGAGGTGTGTGGGCCTCGACTCCCGCAAGCCCACGGGCATCCCTCGGCAGCGAGGAAGAGCTTTGTCACCGAGGACCCGCTCCACTGAGCAAGCACGTGGGCGACGTCTGCAAGCCGACTTTGGTCCTGCAGGCCAGGGCGCCCATATCTGTCGTCTCCGCCTTGACTGTGGCAGGGGCTCCCAGCGAGGATTCGTGGAGGCCAAACTCACACTCACATGCGCGTTTACACCCCCACGTCCCCGCACACACACCTGAAAATGCGGGGCCTTCCCAGTGCAGATAAGGTTCGACCTGCGGAGCTTTGGCCACGGGACAAAACCCTCCCCTGCTGCGCCCTGGAGACCCGGGAGCAGGGAGGGCTTGGGAAACACCACGGTCTTCAGCGCGCTGCCGTCGCCTCGCAGAGCGGCCAGGTCTGCGCTCAGCATGGGCGCTCAGGAGCGTGGAACCACCGTGCTCCGCGAGGCAGACGTGGACCCACGCCAGCGCCGACAAGGAGGCCGGAAAGGACGCGCGCAGCTGGCTCCAGGGACCAACCAAGTCCGGAGGGGGCCAGGTGCCACGGGAGCGGGTCTTGGGCCGCCGCGGGGCTCTCCAGGGCCCCGGGGGTTGCCAGTGCCCGCCGTCCGGCTCCGCACCCAGGGAAGGGCGGGCAGAGGCCCCAGTTTGGGCCTCGGAGTAT
>NW_012115154.1:25140570-25144671 GCF_000951035.1 Colobus angolensis palliatus | reverse complement strand
GCTCTGCGCTTGGCTCCCAGCGAGCGGGGGAAGCGCTGCGAAGCCGCCTCGGCTCTGCCCGGGGCCTGCGAGGACTCGCCTGGACCCCCAGGCGTGAGACGGGCGGCGAATTATTAAAATGGCCATGCGTAGGCCTTGCCTTCTCTTCCTCTCTTAACGGGAAGGGGCAGTTGGAGGTGTGAGACTGAGATCTAATGATTAACCTGAAGGCTGCAAGAGAAGGAAGTCGCCGGGCAAGGCGAACGGAGAGCGCCCTGAATTAGGCAGGCCCGGGAATGGGGGTCACGGCTTATCACCGGGGAAGGGAACTTGGGCCAGGTCCCCCATTCGGGGCGCTAGAGACACCCGCAGCCCCTCCAGGGAGAGGGAGTGCTTCAGGAGCAGCAAACAAGAGAAATAGGCTTCGAGGCCCGGGGAGAAAAGGCCAGGGCCCAGGGAACCCCCGGCTTTTACCAGGGCGCTGCCCTCCTCTGGGAGGGCGTTGGATCCGGCGTGCGATGGCCGAGGCAGGTGGCCTGGCTTGAACTAGCTATGGGGAGATTCTAAACAGTAGGTGCCTGGCCTGGTATCCCGGGCCCCCAACAAGGTAACGAATGCCCCTCCAAGGTGGGGCCGAGGGAGCCCCCACCCCAGAGCCGCTGGGCTTCGGGCAGCTTCCTCTCCATCCGGGCGGGACACCTCTCCAGAGGCCTGGGCCCCTCAGGCTTTACTGGCACACGCAGACTCTCTGGGCTGGGACTCCGGGGCTCTGGCTCTGGCTCTCCCCGATCGCCCCATGGGGTCAGCTACTTTTGAGTCGGGCTGAGCAGAAGATGCATTCCGCTCAACGCTTTCAGCCGCCGAACACCCAAACAAAGAGACCCCATTGTTTCTGTCTGAGTGAATTTGTTTAGACTGGGGAGATGCAGGCAGAGCAGGGGAAAAGCAAAAAAGAAAACAGAAATAAACACTCCAGAATTCAGATTCCTTTGCTGGAAGCTGTGGTTGTGACTAAACAGAGAAAATCTAGGACCCCAGAGGCTGGAGAAGTCACAAGGGGGTGAGAAAATCCCTGCAGAACGCTGTTTGCCCACAGCCGCCCCAGGCTTTCCTAGCTCAGCTCCAAGAAGGCCCCAGTGGCCACCCATCCCTCACCTGGGAAAGTCAGCCCCACCGACTCCAGCTGGAAGACGGAAAGCTGCCCCTCACCTCAGACACGTCTGGGTCTGTGAATCTCCTGCCAGCCTGGGCTTAAACCCAGGGCGCCCTCCTGGGCCTGGCTGCCGACCCAGGGCCCAGCCCTTCTGATAGAAAGCCACCAATATGACCTGCATTTCCCAGAGCTAAGGACGCTAAGTCGCCCACGGAGGGGGCTGGCCAGCCCAGGGGACCATGGTCCTAGGCCTCCTAAGGCCCTGGACTCCCTGGCCACCGGGGCGCTTTCTGGAGCTTTGTGGAGCCCAAGGTCACTCAGAAAATGTATTAAAGTGAGACACCTTTCCCAACACACCTTGCCTGTTTGATTCCAAATGTTGACCTAGAGTTAGCCAAATTATAAACACAGCCAGCTTTAAGTTCAGAAGAGGAATCTGCACCTGGCAATCCAAAAGGGCAGGCATAATCGTGCCAAAGACGGCAGAATGTGTTCTGAGAAGTCCTCCTCGCTGGTCACAGGGAAAACCTGTTTGGTTTCTTTAATTGGTTGTTTCTGCCTGTGGGATGGCATTTCCCAAATGGTCCCTCTAGAGCTAGTGTTTTAATTAAAGTTCTAATGTATTGTCAAGTTGGGAATTCGGGGCCTTGTTTGACTAAAGCAGGGGGCGTGGGCCATCCTCTAAAGCAAATTGCCCATCCCCGGGGAACTGAGCTCATCCAGGCCGGGGGCTGGCCTCCTTTCTTTCCTTTGCTTTCTTTCTTTTATTGTCCAACACTTGTCAGGCTCCTGGGAAATCAAGGGAAGTCTCGTTTTGAGGTCATAAAATTCTCTGTGATGTAACCGTGCGAAATTATGTAAATAAAGCCGGGCAGGCCTCCTCGAACACACAGAGAACCGGATCCTGCCTGCGCCTCTGCCTTTAATTTGCGTAATGAGAATTGTCCTGAAAAGGCTTCCAGTCTCCCCAGGCCTTGCCCCTGCCACCCTCACCCTGAGGAGGGGGCATGTCAAGAAAAACACTGGAAAGGTGGGAGGGTCCCTGATGAATACATACACAGATTTGGACCCTGGGTTTGGTCCTATTCCACCCGTTCTCTCTCCCTTCCTTCCATTCCTTCCTTCCTTCCTCCCTCCCTTCTTCCCTCTCTCCCTTCCTTCCTTCCTTCCTTTCTTCCTTCTTCTCTCCCTCCTTTCCTTCCTCCCTTCCTTCTTCCCTTCCTCTCTTCCTTCTTCCCTTCCTTCCTCCCTTCCTTCTTCCCTTCCTCTCTTCCTTCTTTCCTCCCTCCCTTCCTCCCTTCCTTCTTCCCTTCCTCCCTTCCTTCCTCCCTCCCTCCTTCCCTCTCTCCCTTCCTCCCTCCCTTCCTTCCTTCCTTCCTTCCTTCTTCCCTCCCTCCCTCCCTCCTTACCTCTCTCCCTTCCTTCCCTCTCTCCCTTCCTTCCTTTTCTTTTTCTCCTCCTCCTTTTCTGTCTTAAGGAGGCAGTGGAAGGAGACCTGGAACTGCAGGACCAGCTCTTCCCAGACCGGTTTGGATCTGAGCCCGAATCTCTAGGAAGGCGCAGTGAGGAGAGGGGGAGAGATTTGGTTCTCACCACTCGCTGCTCCTTTATTTTATTTTATTATTTTTTATTTTTTGAGAGATGGGGTCTTGCTGTGTCACCCAGGGTACAGGGCAGGGGTGCAGTCTAGCTCACTGCAGCCTTGAACTCCTGGGCTTCCTGGAGCCTCCCATCTTGGCCCGCAACTGGCCTCACTTCTCCTCTTGCCTCTGGGTCAATCCACTCCTACCAAAGCCGGCTCATGTGGAGAGGATGCCTCCCGCGATGGACCCTGTTTAGCAGGGACACTCAGATGTCTCCCAGACAAAAAATAAAATTGGTCTCATTAACCCCAAACCACCCATTTCCACTTGGTGGTCCTGAGTCCTCATTCCTTGGGGAGTGAGCACTGATAGTGAGGGAACAGCCCTGCCCTCTGCAGTGCCAGGCCTTCGGCACTGGGGCCTTGAGGGCAGTGGTACCAGCAGCCACGGGAGGGGCTGGGGCGAGGACCGGAGCCGGCTGTGGGCCTCACTGCCCTTTGGTCCCCAGCCCAGGCGCAGTCGAACCTCCTGGGGAAGTGCCGCCGGCCGCGCACCGCCTTCACCAGCCAGCAGCTGCTGGAGCTGGAGCATCAGTTCAAGCTCAACAAGTACCTGTCGCGGCCCAAGCGCTTCGAGGTGGCCACCTCGCTCATGCTCACCGAGACCCAGGTGCGCGCCCTCCCCGCCCCCGACACATCCCGGCCTCCCAGGGGACACTGTTACCTCTGCACTCGTGACCCACGGGCAGTCTGGGGCAGCTGGCGCTGCGCCTCCACAGTTAAGACGGCGGGTGCACGGGTTCATCTAAGGAGCCCAGAGCGCCGATTCAGTAGCTTGGGGTGGGGCCCAAGAGTCAGCACTTAACCACCGCTCCTTTCATTCTGAAGAAGGTGATCCCCAGGCCGCATTCGAGAAATTTTGTTCCAGAAAGAGATGAGGGAACATCCTGAGATTTACCGCGACGTAGCCAGCTGCCCTGACCCTTCCTCCGCAGACGGAGGGCGCGGGTAGAGAAGTCCCCGGACCGGGTCGTTGGGGACACAGTCCTAGCTCCCACGGAGCTCAAGCCCAGCTCTGGGGTTTGCTGCTGAGTGGTGGGCTGGGGGGAGGAGGAAGCTGCAAGCCCCCTCCCCATTCCACTTCTAAGTCGTCTCACCCTGAGGCCATTCCAGGGCCGACCCGCCGGGGCCCGGGTGCGCGCGGCCGGGGGGACTCCGGGGACAGGAAGCCCTGGGGTGGCGGTGGCCGGTGTCTCACGCCCGCTTGTGCCCGCAGGTGAAGATTTGGTTCCAGAACCGGCGGATGAAATGGAAACGCAGCAAAAAGGCCAAAGAGCAGGCGGCGCAGGAAGCGGAGAAACAGAAGGGCGGCGGCGGGGGCGCGGGG
>NW_012115154.1:25135899-25140181 GCF_000951035.1 Colobus angolensis palliatus | reverse complement strand
GGCCCCGAGAGCCAGCTCGGCAGCCGCCCCGTGGACCCCTCGCCGAGGCCGGGGCTGGAGGGATTCGGCCGCGGCCTCTGGTCCTGGGCACTTCCCTTTTAAGCCAGGGCGCCTCACCTGCTCTTCGAGAAACAGCGAGAGGGAGACCCAGGGGCTGCAACTTGATGGTTCGTTTAAAATGAATTTTGGTTGGTGTTGGGGGAGGTGCGAGTGCCTGTGAGAAGAACCGACCCCCGCCACCTCCGCAAGGGGAAGCCTCCGGTCTCCCCTTTCCCAGCGTCCGAGAAGGCGGAAACCCACAGTGTTATCTGACTTCTGAAACTTGAAACCGCCTCTGGAGGGGCCATTCTGCAGAGTATTTGGAAAAAGAAAAAGGGTTTATGCTTACGTCTCTGGGGTCGGGGGGATTGTGTCACGAGCGTTCAAACTGCTGGAAATCTCAAAACTGTACTGTCTTTATTTTTGTATATTGTATTTATATATAAAAAGAAACGTCTACGTATGCATGCTAAATTATTATTTAGCCTCTCCCATCGCTCACGATGGAATGTAAAATAAATTGGTTTTGTACTGGATCAGCGTACACGCGTTTTTGGGGGTTATGCCCGCGGCTCTACCATTTGCTTGTAGAAATGATGGGGAGGGTGTCTACTCGGCGGTTGGCAGCTGAGGGTGAAAATCGTGAAAATCGGAGTCTCAAGTGGGTGTCAGGACCACCTCCGCGCCTGCTGGGGAGTCGCAGTGTGAAGTGTTGGCAAAAAAAACCCGTGGTCAGGTGTCAGCGCATGCCGGGCTGCCTGGTGCACACCTGCCCCGGGACGCGTGCCCCGCAGAAGCGGAGCTGTGGACTCTATTCATTTTCCGTTTTCCTTGCGGGCTCTCGCTTCGTTGGCGCTCCAGAAGTGGAAATACGCCATTTGGACGTTTCAGAAAATAAGCTTCAAACGACTAGGCGTTAGTAGTATCTGGAGTCCCTGCGACCTCAGGCGCTACCTAGGCACATTTCCCGGAACGCGCCGAATTGCCCGGTGCTTCTCTCTCGCCTCGACCCCGGCCCTCTCTGTTGGCAGAACCTTCCTTGGCTGGCCAGGATCGGTCTTCTTGGCTCTGTGCAAACACGTCTGCGAAGACAGCAGCGGACTGCAGCAGCGCTCCACACCGCGGCTGCAGCTGCTCCGGGTTAATCAGCCTCTGCAGCGCGCTCCATCAATCACCGCGGCCAGGCCCAGCGCCATGTGCTCCACACATGCAGGCTTAGCCCGCGCTATCGCCCGCTCTGGAGCGCAGGCCCGCGGCCCACCCAGCCCGGCGCGCCTCCCGGCCCCCTTCCCCCATCGCCGACCTAGTGGCCTCTCCTGGCCCCGGAGGAGACGGGCGACGGGGACGCCGCTCCTGTCTCCTCTCCCGGGCCTTCCTCCTTCCTTCTGTTTGTCACTTTCTCAGCAGCACCTGCGTGTGCCCTTCTCCTCCCTCCTTCCCTCCCCTCCTCCCAGCTGATAAAATGAGTTCAGAAGGGCCTGGCGTTTCATTTGGGTGATTACCGCGGGGCGAGCGCAGCCACTCCTCTGCCTCAGGGCGCGGGGAGATTAATATCCTCTCTGGCAACTCATTATCACCCCGGGCCCCTTCCATAAAATCAACCTCAACCAAGGCCGGGGCGCGGCTGCTGGGAGTCCAAGCAGAAGCAGCTGCTGGGCGCTGGCGCAGGGGCTGGGCCTCCGCCGCCTGGGGTCCAAAGGTGTTTGGGGGAACTGGTAGAGGGTTTGCCACGGGGGGAAGAGGCAGAGTGCCCAGAGAAGGAGGGTGGGAAAACCAGAGGGAAGGGGGGAAGACAGATGCTTTTTTTTTTTTTTTTTAAATCTGCAATCTGTACATTTCTTTTTAATTTCTAACACATTGGTGAGATTCAGCCTGCAACAATCTCTCCCCGGGCTGGCCCCACATCTGGGGATTATTTTCCCCTTGGGCTCAGCCAGCCCAGCCTCAGCGCCCCCACCAACACTGGGCAGCCAGGGAAGAGTGGGGGCTCGGCCCGGAGCTGGGGTGCCCCAGGCCTCTGCGGAGGGTGTGTCCCTCTACCCCCAGGGGACAGGCGCTTCCTCTGGGACGCGGGGCAAGAGCGACATCAAAGGAAGACGCTGTTAATAGCGCCGCCCCTCCCCCGTCCTCCAGCAGAGCCAGGCCCCAGACCTGCGCCGGCCCCTGCGCCTCCAGCAGGCCGCTCAATCTCCGCGGAATTTATCTCGCTAATAAATTTAATGATCAATTCGTTCTTGTCACAGTAGCTCTTCCCCAAATCAATTATAGCAAATTTAAATATAATCACTGGCTCGTCCTCATCCACTCCGGGCACGGTGAACAATTCATTCTGCCTAATGAACGGTCTCGAGGACCCGCTCTGCCCGCCTTGCGGGCGCGCGCCCCACCCCTGGGCGCCGCGCTCGGGGTCGCTGACTCGGCTCGGCCTGGGGCGGTGGTCCCTTGGGGCCCAGGCCTCCAACCGCACCTGAGCCGCCAGCTGACCCCGCGCATGGGGGAGAAAGTCTTTGCAGCCCTCAAGAATCGGGTTCTCAGCACCTGGAGCCAGGTCTACGCAGGGGGACCCCGGAGGGAGCTGAGGTGGTGTTTTCAGACAGGCCCAGGCTTCCCCCACGGCTCATTTCTGCTGTCCTCTAGCTGTCCCAGAGGCCTGCGGAGCTCACTGCCTTAAAGAGAAGACAAGGTACACAGGGGGAGAGCCCGCGGCGGCCGTCACTGCGACCCGGGGCGCTGGGTCCCCATGGAGGGGACCCACCCAAAGCTGACCCTGTCCCCTGGAACCCCAGCCTGGCCTCCCTCTCCTACCGAGGCCCCCACCTCTTGGCCACCGTTTTCTTCGCTCCAATGTGGGTTCTCCTCCGTTCTTAGAAAGGGGCGCCTTGCTGTGGGTGAATTCTGCAGGGCGTTCAAACGCATGTGGAGGAAGCCTTTTTTGTGACTGGAGAAAACACTTCACACACGCCCCCCAGAGGGAGGCCCAGGGGACCCCTTTCCAGCCCCTCCTGGAGCTCCGTTTCATCCCTGGTGTCAGGGAGTGAAGAAACAGCTGGAAGGGAAAGGAGGTGGACCTGTCCTTTCGCCGATCTGGTGACTTTCCTTCTTTGATACAGAACGCAAGGCAACCAAAGCAAAAATAGACAAATGGGACCGCATCAAACTGAAAAACGTACGCGCCACAAAGGACGATTAACGAGTGAAAGGCAACCTGGGAATGGGAGGCATCATCTGCCAAATGCGAATCAGGGAATGGGTTAATATCCAGAGTATGTGGCTCTCACCACTCTACAACAAAACCAAAATGGGCAAATGACTTGAATAGACATGACTCCAAACAAAATTTTGAAATGACAACACACATATGAAAAGATGCTCAACACCACTAACCATCAGGGAAATGCAAGTCAGAGCCACAGATCCACCTCACACCTGTTAAGATGGCCAATATAAAACAAACAAAAAGCATAGAAAATAACAAGTGATGGTGAGGATGTGGAGAAGTTGGAGCTGTGGTCAGAATGTAACATGTCATAGCCATTATGTAAAATAATACAGAATTTCCCTCAAAATATTAAAAATCAGGCTGGGCGCAGTGGCTCACGCCTGTAATCCCAGCGCTTTAGGAGGCCAAGGTGGGTGGATCATGAGGTCAGGAGTTCAAGACCAGCCTGGCCAAGATGGTGAAACCCCGTTTCCACTAAAAATACAAAAAATTAGCCGGGTGTGGTGGCAGGTGCCTGTAGCACCAGCTACTTGGGAGGCTGGGGCAGGGAAGTGCTTGAACCCTGGAGGCAGAGGTTGGAGTGAGCTGAGAACGTGCCATTGCACTCCAGCCTGGGCGACAGGGCAAGACTCCCAAGACTCAGTCTCAAAAAATTTAATAAATAAAATAAAATTACCATATGATCCAGCAGTCTCAGTTCTGGGTATATATCCAAAATAATTGGAAAAAAAAAAAAGATCTCAAAGAGACATTTGCACACCCGAGTTCATTGCAACACTCTTCACAATTGCCAAGAGGTGGACGCAGCCTACATGTCCATCAACAGAGAAATGGATGAGGAAAATGTGGTACACACATATGGCGCCGGAGCGCTGTTCAGGCTTTAAAGAGAAGAAAATCCTGTAAGGTACTACAACACCCATGAACTCTGAGGACTTTATGCTGAGTGAAATGCCCACTAACAAAAGACAAACACTGGCCCTGCTTGGGGGCGCCCTCCTGCCGTCCCAGCTACTGAGGAGC
>NW_012115154.1:25130553-25134289 GCF_000951035.1 Colobus angolensis palliatus | reverse complement strand
AAAAAAAACAATATTGATATGTAATATTTTAAGAAACAGCCTGTTTTTATGACAAAGCCTGTAGTTTCGTATCTGCCTTTTGTTAACGTTGCAGTTCACCTTCCCGCTTAGCAGCCTTTCTGCCAAGCAAAAAATGTCCTCTTCTATGGTGATATTAAAAAGAAAGAAAGAAAGAAGGAAAGAAAGGAGAGAAAAAAAGAGAAAAGAAATTAAAAAAATAAAAGCGTAAGGATCAGTTCCCGGGAAGGGACTTTGTGAGGAGCAAGAGAGCGCCCAGCGTCTTTTCTAGAAAGCTCGGACAGGCCAGGCACCTGAGAGGAGGCTCCGGCCGGTTAAGCCTCAGGCTTAGCTGGCTCCTGCGAACTGCGTCTGTCAATGTCCCTGCTTTAGGCAGGGCCGCACCCAGGAGGCTGAGGGTTCTGGCTTTTCAGAGCAGGGGGCCATCCCTGTAATAGGAAACTTGCAGTGTTTCTTTCATAGCAGATAACTCTGTAAAGGAAATGCAAGTTGCAGGAGGTGGTTCCTAATAGCTTTACTACATCTTATTATCTCTTCTTTAAAATTTTAATTTCTCTTTTTTTTTTGAGTCTGATTCTGTCGCCCAGGCTGGAGTGCAGTGGCGCGATCTCGGCTCACTGCAAGCTCCGCCTCCCGAGTTCACGCCATTCTCCTGCCTCAGCCTCCCGAGTAGCTGGGACTACAGGCGCCCGCCACCACACCCGGCTAATTTTTTTTGTATTTTTAGTAGAGACGGAGTTTCACCGTGTTAGCCAGGATGGTCTCATCTCCTGACCTCGTGATCCGCCCGCCTCGGCCTCCCAAAATGCTGGGATTACAGGCGTGAACCGCTGCGCCCGACCTTAAATTTTAATTTTTGTGGGCACATAGTAGGTATATAGATGTGTGGGGTACATGAGATGTTTTGACATGAGAAGCAACTGGTAGAAATTACTTCATGGAGAATGGTGCACCCATCCCCTCCAGCATTTATTCTTTGTGTTACAAACAATCCAATTAGACTTAGTTATTTTTAAATGTACAGTTAAATTATTATTGACTATTGTCACCCTGCTGTGCTATCAAATACTAGGTCTTATTCATTCTTTCTATTTTTTTGTCCCCATTAACCCTCCCTACCTACCCAGCAATGTCCCCCCACCCGCCCAGCACCACTCCCCTTCCCAGCCGCTGGTAACCAGCCTTCTACCCTCTATCTCCATGAGTTCTGTGGTTTTGATTTTTAGATCCCACAAATAAGTGAGAACATGCGATGCAAATTGTGTTTTTTCTTCAGTCTGCAATATGTATGTATTACCTTTTACTACCTGGTCCATTTATTCTCATGATTAATTTATTCCAGGTCTTTAGATGCACACATGTCATCAGATTAAGCACAGGCTGACCTCGTTTGATTGTGCTTTTTACTTTTTTGCACTTCACAGAGATTTCATTTTTTACAAATTGATGACTCGTGGCAACCCTGCACAAGGTAAATTTGTCGGCACTGTTTTTCCAACAGCCTGTGCTCACTTCATGTCTGTGTCACATTTGGGAATTCTTGCAATTACCAAGAATTCTCACAAGTATCAAATTGTTTCATTATTATTATACCTGTTATGTGATCTATGATCAGTGACCTTTGATGTCATTATTGTTTTGAGGTCCCACAAACCTTGCCCTATAAAATGGTGAACTTAATCGATAAATGTGTGTGTCCTGATTGCCCCACCAACTGGCTATCCTCCGTCTCTCTCCCACTCCTGGGGCCTCCCCGTTCCCTGAGACACAACAATATTGAGAGTAGGCCATGTAATAACCCTGCAATGTCCCCTAAGTGTTCAAGTGAAAGGAAGAGTCACACATCTCTTACTTTCAATCAAAACCTAGAAATGATTAAGCTTAGTGAGGAAGGCATGTTGAAAGCTGAGATAGGCTGAAAGCTAGGCCTGTTGTGTCAGTTAGCCAAATTGTGAATGCAAAGGAAAAGTTGTTGAAGGAAATTAAAAGTGCTACTCCAGTAAACATCCAAATAATAAGACAGAAACAGCCTTACTGCTGATACAAAGAGAGGTTTAATGCTCTAAATAGGAGATTAAACCAGCCACAACATACTCTAAGTCACAGCCTAATTCAGAGCCAGGCCCTAACTCCAAGGGCCTTCTGGGAGGGTTGAGAGGTGAGGAAGCTGCAGAAGAAGAGCTGGAAGCTGGCAGAGGTTGGTTCGTAAGGTTGAATGAAAGAAGCCATCTACATAACATAAAAGTGCAAGGCGAAGCAGCAAGTGCCGATGGAGAAGCTGCTGCAAGTTCTCCAGAAGATCCAGCTAAGGTATTTGATGACGGTGACTTCATACACAGGTTTTCAGTGCCAACAAAACAGCCTTCTGTTGGAAGAAGATGCCATCTAAGACCTTCATAGCTGGAGAGGAGAAGTCAGTGTCTGACTTCAAAGCCTCAAAGGACAGGCTGACTCTCTTGTGAGGAGCCAGTGCAGCTGGTGACCTTAAGTTGAAGCTCATTGAGCATTCTGAAAATCCTAGGGCCCTTAAGAATGATGCTAAATCTACTCTGCCTATGCTCTGTAAATGGCCCAACAAAGCCTGGATGGCAGCACATCTGTGTACAGCATGGTTCACTGAATGAATAGTTTAAGCCCAAGTTGAGACCTACTGCTAAGAAAAAAGGCTCCTTTCAAAATATTACTGTTCATTGACAATGCACCTGGTCACCCAAGAGCTCTGGTGGAGATGTACAAGGAAGTTAATGTTGTTTTCATGTCTTCTAACACAGACAAGAAACATGCATTCTGCAGTCCATGGATCAAGAAGTAAATCTGATTTTCCAGTGTGCTTATTTGAGAAATACATTTTGTGAGGCTACAGATGCCACAGATAGTGATTCCTCTGATGAATCTGGGTAAAGTAAATTGAAAACCTCCCGGAAAGGATTCACCATCCTAGATGCCATTATGAACATTCATGATTCATGGGAGGAGGTCAAAATACCACAATAGGAGTTTGGAAGAAGCTGATTCCAACTCTCATGGATGACTTTGAGGGGTTCAAGACTTCAGTGGAGGAAGTGACTGCAGATGTGGTGGAAACAGCAAGAGAACTAGAACTAGACATGGATCCTGAAGATTGGACTGAGTCGCTGCAATCTCAGGATAACACATGAACCGATGAGGAGTGGCTTCTTAGGGATGAGCAAAGAGAGTGGTTTATTGAGCTGGAATCTACTCTTGGTAAAGATGCTATGAACATTGTGGAAATGACAATAAAGGATTTAGAATATTCCATAAATTTGAGGGTTGGAGAAGATTGACTCCAATGTTGAAGGAAGTTCTACTGTGGGTAAAATACTGTCAAACAGCACTGCATGGTACAGAGAAATCTGGCATGAAAGAAAGAGTCAATCAATGTGACAAACTTCATTGTCGTTTTATTTTAGGAAATTACAGCCAGGCATGGTGACTCATGCCTATAATCCCAGCACATTGGAAGGCTGAGGTGAGAGGATTGCTTGAGCCCAGGAGTTCGAGACCAGCCTGGGCAACATATGGAGAGCCCTCTACCAAAAAATTAGCTGGGCGTGGTGGTGCATACTTGTAATCCTAGCTACTTTGGAGGCTGAGGCCAGAGGATTGCTGAAGCCCAGGAGTTCAAGGCTACAGTGAGCTGTGATTGTGGTGCTGCTCTCCAGCCTGGGCAACAGAGTGAAACCCTTTACCTAACAAA
>NW_012115154.1:25115666-25130409 GCF_000951035.1 Colobus angolensis palliatus | reverse complement strand
CAGCAACCACCATCTTGATCAGTCAGTAGACATCCACATCGAGGCAAGACTACCAGCAAAAACATTGCAGCTTGCTAAAGGGCCATGACGCTTAGCATTTTTTAGCAATAAAGTGTTTTTCAATTTTAGTGACAGGGTCTTGCTTTGTCACCAAGGCTGGAGTGCGGTGGTGTGATCATGGCTCTCTATAACCTTGAGCTCCTGGGCTCAAGTGATCCTCCTGCCTCAGCCTCTCAAGTAACTAGGACCACAGGCACATGCCACCACACTCGGCTAATTTTTTAAAATTTTGCAGAGACTGTGTCTTACCATGTTGCCCAGGCTGGTGTTGAAATCATGGACCCAAGTGATCCTCCTGCCTTGGGCTCCCAGAGTACTGGGATTACAGGCATGAGCCACTGCATCCATCTAGTCCTTTTTTTTTTTTATTGTGGTAAAATATACATAACAGCATTTATCGTTCTAACCATTTGTAAGTGTACAATTGAGTGGTGTTAGATACACTTGAAATGCGATGTAGCCATCACCACTAGCTACACCTCAAACTTTTTCATCATCTCCACACAAACTGTACACCCATTAACCATGACGTCCCCTGCCCCTGCACCAAGCCCCTGGTCATCTCCATTTATGAATCTGCCTATTCATGTTTTTTTTTTCTTTTTTTGAGACATGGTCTGGCTCTATCGCCCAGGCTGGAGTACAGTGATGCAATGACGACTCACTGCAGCCTCAACCTCCCAGGCTCAAGAAATGCTCCTGCCTCAGCCTCCCGATTAGCTGGGACTACAGATGCATGCCACCATGCCCAGCTAATTTTTTTTGTATTTTTTTGTAGAGATGGAGCTTTGCCGTGTTGCCCAGGCTGGTCTCAAACTCCTAAGCTCAAGCGATGCATCTGCCTCGGCCTCCCGAAGTGCTGGACTTGCGGGTGTGAGCCACGGTGCCTGTGGCCAGTTTTTGGTTCTTTTTTTCACTCCCCACAGTATCCAGTATAGAGATGGTGCTGTGCCAGCCCCCCTTCCAAAGAGATCCCCTGGCCAGAGATTTCACTTTGAAAATAAAACCAATGCATCAATGCATCAAAACATAGGCAAGTCCTTCTATGCATTTAAAGCCAGAAACACGGCCGAACACGGTGGCTCACGCCTGTAATCCCAGAACTTTGGAAGGCCAAGGCGGGTGGATCATCTGAAGTCAGGAGTTCAAGACCAGCCTGGCTAACATGGTGAAACCCCATCTTTACTAAAAATACAAAAAAAACTAGCTAGGCATGGTGGTACACACCTGTAGTCCCAGCTACGTGGGAGGCTGAGGCAGGAGAATGGCTTGAACCGGGAGGCAGAGGTTGCAGTGAGCTGAGATCGCGCCACTGCACTCCAGCCTGGGCAACAAGAGCGAAACTCTGTCTCAATAAATAAATAAATAAATAAAAACCAGAAACACAGGCTGATTTCATCTCACAGAAATCTTCCTTTTGTTTTCACAGGTAAAGGCACAGGCACCCTCACCTCCTGCGCTCTAGGCAGCTTCCAAAATTGCCTGCAAATATCCTGAGAATTTTCCAGGAAGCCACAGGGAGCCCTGGACCTCTTTGAATCTCTGGCTGCCGGTGGACTGGCAGGTCACTGCCACGTCCCAGCTCCTGCCTACAGAGATGCTGCCCGTCCGTGGCACCCCCAGGGCCCCACACCTCAAGAGTTCTGCGGCCTTCTCCCTTCTATCTTCGTACACAAGGTAATTTGCTTTTAATGACCGCCGGTGTTTTCTTTCCCAGTTCTATTTGAGCAGATAATGTATCTGAGGCCTCCGCAACAGGGTTAAACCACCGTGACCTTCATAATCAGAGCACAGAAACAAATTCTATTTACTCATCAATGTGGCTGTGTCTCCAGTGTGCAGCTGCCTCCTAATCACAGATGGTGTGATAATATTTTGCTTTTATCAGACCTCTCACTCACGGGTGACAAAGTGCTTTATTATCCCATTAGGCAGGGAGCGCCTCAGCTTGGCAAGGTGTTCCCACTGCGACTTCAATGGCACTTTGGGCTCCGGGCCCTGGGAAGCTCTCCGGGGTGGCAGGCTTGAGGGCACAGAGCTCCTGCCATCCGTGTGCAGAGTCGCTTCCCTCAGAGCCCCCAAGGCCGTAGGAACTAGAGGACATCGATTTGAGGGAAGCAGGGGAGGAAGACAGCAGCTCCCAGGTGCTCCCCAATGTCCTGGCCCTACTCCTGGACCTCCCTGCAGAGTCCTGACCACATGCACAGCCTGCAGCCGCCAGGACCCAGCTCCCGCCATCCCCAGATGCTCCGCTTTGGCCGCCGAATCTGCTCAGGCAGCCAGAGCTCATTCGCCGCCATGTCTCTCCTGACTCCTCAGCACCAGTGGCTGTTTCTGCTGCTCCAGGTGCTTCCCAAGCACTCAGCTTGGAAGCCAGTGGGTCCTGGAGGCCACGGCACTCGCCTGTCTCCTTGGGAAGATGAGGGTCCCTGCAGGTCTTGGGGCAGAACAGCCTCTCCAGCTGCCCCTAGGGAGCTGCAGCAACTCCATTTCGTCCAGGCCCTGACTAGGAACCCTGGAGTGAAAGACGGCAAAGTGAAAATCCCACTCTCTTCTGATGCCTCACACGTGATGCCTCAGAGTTCAGAGGAAGACCAGACCCGTCCAGAACCTTCTGGCGGAACAGCCTTCTGCCCGTCTGTGTGAGCTATTTTTATTTATTTATTTATTTATTTATTTATGTATTGATTAAAATGGAGTCTCACTCTGTCTCCTAGGCTGGAGTGCAGCAGCGTGATCTCGGGCCACTGCAACCTTCGCCTTCTGGGTTCAAGCGATTCTCCTGGATCAGCCTCCCCAGTAGCTGGGATTACAGGCATGCGCCACCATGCCCGGCTAATTTTTGTATTTTTAGTAAAGACGGGGTTTCACCATGTTGGCCAGGCTGGTCTTGAACTCCTGACCTCAAGTTATCCACCTGCCTTGGCCTCCCAAGTCCCCTTGGGATTATAGGCGTGAACCACCTCACCTGGCCCTCATGTGAACTATTTTAATGGTGTCAACGTGCAGGAAAAAAGGAACACTCATTTCTTCACACACACAGGGTGGAGGAACAGTTCTGGAAGTCCATCTTGTGTGACAGACCCACTGTCTCTCAGCTCTGCATTGAGTGCTCCGTGGGTGCGGCAGGACAGCTGGGCCAGTGCAGCATGTTCCCGCAAGCTTCCCAGCCCGCACTCCGCTGCCTGGGTGTGAGGCTCGAACACCACCAGAACTTGATTTATCAGTGTTATTTCCACACTTACTAAAGTAGGAAACCAGACTCCGTCAGCCCTATTACGTCTGATGCAGAAAACAGAGGGCCTTTAAAACCCTTTGTCCCTTGAAGTCAGAAAGGGCGAGAGTGCTGGCGATCTGAGGGTTGCTCCGGCTGGCTTGGAATCGGACTGACTTGCATTTCCTTCACTAATCAGAATTTTGAAGGCAAGGATAAAATAAATCTCCAATAATCACCTTGCATTTCTGATGAGTTCAATGAGTGTGTTTTATGGCCTGGTTGTCTGAGCTTGCTTTTCCACATGCAGTGAGTGCCGGACGGACTTCCCAGGAGGTCTAGGTTTGTTGTGCTTTGTTTTTGCATCCTGTCTGATAATTAGAGCTTTGCACACATCTGTTTCGGATTGAGTCTTCCTAGGAAATCAGAGATTTGGCCAAGGCTGGGCAAAATTAAGTAATAATAATAGTAGTAATAGTAATAGAAACAGTAACAGCCTCCGTTTGGTGGCGGGTGGCTGCCAGCTGCCTGCCGTGCGGTGCTGGGCTCCGAGATGTCAGGCTGGTCCTCAGAGCCTTGCGTCTTGTCTTGTCCTTTGCAAGCCTTGCTTGACTTTCTATTTCAATTTTTTTGTTTGTTTGTTTAGAATAAAGACACAGGGTCTCACTCTGTCGCCCAGACTGGAATGCAGTCGAATGATCATAGCTCCCTGCAGCCTCGAACTCCTGGGCTCCAGGGATCCTCCATCTCAGCCTCCTGAGTTGCTGGGACTACAGGTGCATGCCAACATGTCTGGCTCATCTTTTTAATTTTTGTATGGATGCGGGGTGGGTCTCACTTTGTTGCCCAGGCTGATCTCAATCTCCTAGTTTTAAGCAGTCCTCCCACGCTAGCCTCCCAAACTGATGGGATTACAGGCATGAGCCACCATGCCCAGCCAATAAAAAAGAAGCTTGCTTTACTTTCAATGAGGATACTTCTCCTGGAGACAGCACAGATGTACTGGATCATCCATCAGTTTTGAAGAATTACAAAATAGATATTATTGTGGATGCTTGCAACAATATTCACGGCAGAGTGGGGAATGAAAAGAAGAATGGATTCAGAGATCCTCCTACGCACAGTTCCGCGGGTAGAGACCCAGGCTGCTCAATAAACAGGCACCCGCTCTGTCTAGATGAGAACCAACCCAATGACAGGCACAGTCCTACGTCCTTGCAGGGACACAAAACCCATCATATCTCATAAAATCCCAGGACTGGAGAGCTAGAAGTGCCCTTACTCTTACCAATGTGAGGTTGCTGGCAAACCGAGCGGGCCTCCTGTCCTCTAACCAAGGTGAAAATATGGGGGAAAAGGAAAAGCTGATGACAGAGACAGGCACTGTGACTGGGTCACGGCACCAGCTGGCCACTGTTGGTGTGGCCCCAAGGCCCTGAGGTGTCACCAGTGCAGTGTCTCCTGTCTCTGCACTTATCCACAGATTTCACTCGAGCCCGCGACAGCTGGCCGGCCGCCTGCCCTGTGCCTTTCCGACAGCATGAAAGATCAGTGGTAAGAACAGAATCCTTGTCAGGGGCCCACCCTGAGGCCCAGAGCTTGAGGCTGTCATTCTGTGGGCTCACAGGCCTGCCTGAACAATTAGAGAGAAAGGAAACGGTGCCGTCATGGGCCACAGCAGCTCAGAGTGGGTGGTGCCCTTGCTGATGGTCAGGAGGAGGCCGGACAGGTCCAGGGAGCATGGACCCTTCTAACCCTGATGACTGACGTGACTGACAGAGAGGCTGTCACCTAGCTGCCAGGGGACTGCACAAGTGATGCTTAACCTTTCTACTTGCTTTTTAACTAGCACAGGGACAAGGTAACAAAATAGGACAGGTGGTGTCATAAGAAACGACCCCAGACCTGGCCATGGGGCCACAGCATAGCTGGAGTGGAGCTTCAAGGTGGTGCAGTTGGCATTAGAGGCCTGCAAGCCACACCTGGGCCTTCCCGCCGCCTGCACCCGCCCCCCACCCCCACGACAGGCACACAGTGCCACCAGCCTGGGAGGACAAGGGCCCAGGAAGCCTGAGGAGCCCTGCTTACCGCGCAGCCCAGGCCAGCGCCGTCTCCCCGCAGGCACTGCCCGGGCCGCATCCTCTGCACTTGCTACAGTGGATGAGGAGCCCTCAAGTGTCACAGATGAGGAGGTTGGAGCATCGCTTTTCACCAAGCTCGCGGACCCAGGCCCTCTGGGCCTTCAGTGGCCTAAAGATGAGCAGAGTGATCTCTGCGGGGGACAGAGGGAGAAGGGCACAGGAAGTCTTATTTTTAATGAAGAATGACGGGACTGGAAGCTGGTCAAGAGGTGCTGTGGTGCCGGGGAGGACACTGGTGCCATGGAGGACACTGTGGTGCCGGGGAGGACACTGGTGCCATGGAGGACACTGTGGTGCCGGGGAGGACACTGTGGTGCCGTGGAGAAGCCTGTCCCAGGCTGCAGGCTGAGGCTACCAGGTGAAGCATCGCCATGTCTGTACTCAAACAATCCCATCAGAACATGCGTGGGTATAAATGGGTCCCTAGGTAACTGTATACTGAAAAACCACAGGAAAAGCAAACATGGCCAAATGTTAACTGGCAAACATAATACTAATAAGTAAGAATTTGCCCTCTTTCTTTGGAAACACTTCTGACAACATGAAATGAATAATCCATTCTCAATCATTTTCTTCTTTTTTTGAAACAGAGTTTTGCTCGTTGCCCAGGCTGAAGTGCAGTGGCGCAACCTTGGCTCACTGCAACCTCTGCCTCCCAGGTTCAAACGATTCTCCTGTCTCAGCCTCCCAAGGAGCTGGGATTAGAGGTGTGAGCCACCGTGCCCAGCCCATTCTCAATGATTTTCTATAGAAAATACCTTAAAAGCTGGTCTTAATCGTTTTTCCTTCCACCAGAGTTGAAGCTGCCCGGGCATGGGCTGGAGACTTGGCTCTGCTTGGTGAAGCCCAGGCTCATCAGGCCTCACCTTACATCAGTGTGAGCCCCAGGTGGCAGCAGCCCTGGTGGCCCTGGGTGCGCAAGGGATTGACGGCTCCTTCCCCAGCGCAGGAGGGAGGGAAACACCGCGGTGGACACGGTCGGTCGTGCTTGGAAAGGTCAGCCCTTGCTGGGGAGAATGGGGAGGGGGCCACGGAAGGCCGGGGCCAGGTATCCTCATCTGAACACGTCAAGGTCAGCACTGGTTAGCTCTGGCGCCCAAGCTCGCCTGGCCTGTGGGACACACAGGCCATTGTTTCCCCAAACACACGGCCCCCGAGCTCTGAACTCCCCCTGCATCCTAGGACATGTTAAACTGGCCCTGTTCCCTTTCATCATCTTACCATGCAAACATCATTTTTCATCATTGTCCGGCTCTATTCAAGATAAGTGTCACCTTCTGGTGAACTCGGCCTCTGTGCAGCCACGCCCCCCACCAGCTTCATCAGTGCAGCCTGTGATGCAACAGTTAAGGCTGAGAACAAGAAAAGCTCCCTATTCCCTGGCCAGTGGTACTGTCACTAAAAAATCTAAGTTTTATAGCACTTTGATACACTCTCTACACGCAAGCATCCACACGGACATCCGGAGTCCTCCAGGCTCAGGGAGGTACAGCGCGGCCCTCCAGAAGCCCACACACTTCAGCTAATGTTCAGTCTCTCCGCGATGGCAGCTCCCTCCTGTAGAACCGCCTTCCCTGGGAGGTGACTGAGTTGACTTCTAGATGCTTCCACGGCTGGTCTGTGGCTGCTTTCACAGGGCCTCTCTCCACCCGCTGGACTCAACCCGCTGCACTGTTCTGGGGCCCCTTCCTCTCATACCTCGTTTTCCTCAAGGGACTCCACATTCTCTTGGATCCCTAGGCTGCCACCTAGAGAGCTGGTGTCTATGTCCCCCAGCTCTGACTTCCACAGGCGCCACTAGCCCCAGAAATCGCAACGCGCCTCAGGTTGAAATCCTCTTTCTCTGAAATCTATGATCCTCAGCCCCCTTCTCAGAGACGTTCCAAGCCTCCACTGCCACCTCCACCCCCTCATTGAAAGGCACCACATTCTGGCTGGGCGTGGTGGCTCACACCTGTAATCCCAGCACTTTGGGAGGCTGAGGCGGTGGATCACTTGAGACCAGGAGCTCGAGACCAGCCTGACCAAGAGGGTGAAACTCCGTCTCTACTAAAAATACAAAAATTAGCCTGGCGTGGTGGTGCGTGCCTGTAATCCCAGCTACTCGGGAGGCTGAGGCAGAAGAATTGCTTGAACCTGGGAGGCAGAGGTGGCAGTGAGCAGAGATTGCGCCACTCCATTCCAGCCTGGGCCACAGAGCAAGACTCCGTCCCAATAAAAATAAATAAATAAATAAATAAAATAATACAAAAAACAATAATACAAAATAATAATAAAATAGAATTTCCACTCTTATTTGTGGAAAAGCAAGCTCATACAACCAGGGTATAAAACACACTCATTTAACTCATCAGAAATGCAAGGTGATTATTTGAGATTTATTTTATCTTTGCCCTCAAGCTTCTGATTAGTGAAGTCAATCCAGTCCCAATAAAATAATAATACAATAAACATTCCGATGAGCGTTCATTAGAAGCATCTCTTGAAATCTCTATTCTCAGGCTGCCACCTTGGCCTGGGTGCTTCCCTCCTGGCCTGGGAGGTCCAAGAGCCACCGAACTGACCTCTTGTCACCAACATTCCCAAGTGCCGGACCAGCCACCATCTCTGTCCAGCAATGTTTTGACAACACAGTTTTGATTATGTGAACTCTTTGATGGTTGCCTTCTGTTGAGAAGAGGACTTCACTCCTCACTCCTTCACCGTCAGGTCTCAAGTTCATCTCCTGCCTCCGAGGTGCTTTATCATGAGGCCACTGGAGGCGCCATCCCAGGCGATCCGCACACAGAGGTCAGCTTTGCCCAGCGTGTGCCCTCAGCTCCTCCCGGAAGAGCCAGTCCCAATGACCCCGCCTCTGGAAAAGCCTTTCCCTATTGCTCTGTCTCTGCTCCAGCAGGAGGAGCCTGACTTCTGCACACTTGCACTGTGGGGCTTCTCAACTCTTCAGGCAGGGCGTCTACACACCTGTTCAGAGCTTCACTCCATGGTGGCCCTGAGTGGGTTCCCAGTCAAATAAACCAATCCCCACTCCTATTTGGGTCCTCCTTAAAAGAGGCCTTGAGCTGATGTAACTCAGAGGCCGCACCCACACATTCACTGCACAACAGTTTTTTCTTTCTTTTTTTTTTGAGACAGAGTCTCGCTCTGTCACCTAGGAGTACAGTGGTGTGATCTTGGCTCACTGCAAGCTCCGCCTCCTGGGTTCCAGGGATTCTCATGCCTCAGCCTCCCGAATAGCTGGGACCACAGGCAGGTGCCACCACGCCCGGCTAATTTTTTGTATTTTCAGTAGAGACGGGGTTTCACTGTGTTAGCCAGGATGATCTCGATCTCCTGACCTCGTGGTCCACCTGCTTCGGCCTCCCAAAATGCTGGGATTACAGGCGTGAGCCACCGTGCCCGGCCTGCACAACATTTATTACAGTCAAAAGTGAATTACAGAAAGGGTGAGACTCCAGAGAAAGATGTCAGCTGAATCCTGACACACAGCTAACACTGCAAGCTCAAGCCACAGAAATCTTTTTGCCGTGAAAGCTTTTTGATGTTGTTCCTCCTAACAGGACTTGACAATAAAGATGGGGCAACCCGAGGAAAAGCGAAGCAAAAGAAAATTGGCTGGGTGTGGTGGCTCACGCCTGTAATCCCAGCACTTTGGGAGGCCGAGGCGGGCAGATCACCTGAGGTCATGAGTTTGAGACCAGCCCAGGCAACATGGTGAAACCCCATCTCTACTAAAAATGTAAAACTTAACCCAGTGATAGTGGCAGGCACCTGTAATCCCAACTACTCAGGAGGCTCAGGCAGGAGAATCTCTTGAACCCAGGAGGCAGAGGTTGTGTGAACCAAGATTGCTCCATTGTACTCCAGCCTGGGTGACAGAGAGAGACTCTGTCTCCAAAAAAAAAAAAAAAAAGAAGAAAGAAAAAAAAAAAGAAAATCATTCCAGAAGCTTCCTGGTGAACTAGAATATCAACCAGGGCACTGCATAACCCCAGTGTCATGTTCTGGCCACCTGTCAGCATTCGGTGAAGAAGGCAGAACCGCTCTCATTATTGCCGCAGAGGCATCTGGCAGGGCAGTGAGACGTGATTGACAGACACTGGGTCTCCAGGGCAACTTGCAGGACAATTTGCTGGATGGGATGCTCCAGCCACTGGGCCTGGACTGGCTGGGTGGGAGAATCTGCCCGTCATGTGAGGCCCCGCCCCCCAATGCCTCTCCAGGTAGCTGGTGCAGCCCACGCCTGCCACAGAGGAGCCCTGCATGCCCACAACCATGGGCCAGGCATGGAGATGGTGGGCACATCTGTCTCACCTTCCAGATGTGCCTATGCAGCTAACGTGCAGCCCTCACCACATCTGGAGCTCTCCGGTGACGGGGTCTGAGCACGTCGTGGTCATCTCCAGCAGCAGATGCAGGAGCAGCAGGGATGTGGGAAGGAGGCACCGCACCCGGGGGCCCCATCTGCTGCTCCCACACCAGGGCCTTGCCATCGTGCAGATGCAGCCTCTCTGCTCTGCCCACCCAGTTGCCACTGATGGACCTGTATCCAGCCTTCTCCTGGCCCTCCGCCCCAGGGCTCCTGCTCACAACCTTCACACCATGCCTCCCTACCTGGGCCCGGCCGCACAGCTGCTTCCTGCACCCCAATCCAGAGGGGGCGTCTGACCAGCTTTATGAGACCCCGGCCCCTCTGGGTGCCACTATTCAAATGATCTATCTTAACAAAAAAACTTTTTTAAGACAAAATTAAGCAAGAGAACAGTGAACATTAAAACCAGTATATTAACAAGAAGAATATGTAAATATAATACAAAAACCAGTATAACTGCTATTCTTTAGGACTGAGGTTCTCAGAGCGCTTCACCCCACTTAATCTCAGCAAAGCCCCTCTGAAATGGGCAGAAGCGGTAGACAGCTGGGCCGGGCTGTGGGAAACGCCCGTTCTGGACAGTGAGGTCCCCATGAGCCAGCCTTGATCAGCAGCACCTGACACAGAAGGGCTCTGGTTGTTACTCACGTGTAATTAAAACCGTAACAAGCCACGCAGCCACTTCCATTGGTAATAAACCACATTCCCAAAGCTGTGGCACAACAGAGGAACTCATCTGGCTTATTGTGAAACAGGAATATTTGGAATTTAAAAGCCTAGTTGTTCTGGATTGTGTCAGAAGGAAACATTTTCACAGGCAGCACGCAGTAAAACATCATAAATATAACAGACTGTTAAAGATAATTTACAAATTTATGAATAAGGCTAGAGGGAGGACCCAAATGAAATACAAACAGAAACAACGCCCTCTGCATTTCAGAGAAGGGGAAAAATGAAACTTGGAACAGTCCGTGCTTTCCCTCCATGTCCAGCGCCAGGACATAAGGAGCTACAAACACATGTTGAAGTAATCATGCTGATTTTTCCCAGTTGTATGGTTTTGGCAATTCTAAAACTACTTTCTGCATATTACAGGACTGAGCAAATAAGTAAATGTGTTTATCATGCTGAAAGGCAGGTTTCTTAAAGCTGGGAAAGGCTAGCCACAGCTCTAAATGCTGCATGAGAATGGGAGTGGTGTGTAAGAATTTGGTTTTTAATACATAGAGGAACATGTGTGCAGATGTATTATATATGATACACACAGTTTATATGTGCAGATGTATTTATTATATATGATAGTGTATATGTGCAGGTATATTATATGATACACAGTTTATATGTACAGATGTATATGATACACACAGTTTATATGTGCAGATGTGTTATATATGATACACACATAGTTTATATGTGCAAATGTATTATATATGATATACAGTTTCTTTCCCAGCTCTGTCTACCGAAGGGGCCTAGAAGCTATGGCACCCAGAAACAACTGGCCCACCTAAAACCCATTTCTTGGTTTTTAAATACCATATTCTCTATTCAAAGGGAACAGAGCTCTTGGGGAAATGACTCTTTCCAGGGAAGGGCAGAGAGAGTGCAGGGTGAGCCTTAGAAAATCTAGTGCCAGAAAATAAGGAAATGCTGAACCACATTGGGGACATGTGAGAGGGCTAGAGGAGCCAGCCTGAAGGCCCTCCCACTGGCCAAATTGGGGGCAATTTGAGCATAAAAATAACTGTAGGAAGAGGCCAGGAAGACGACAGAATAGGAGGTTCCAGCCCTCATGCCCACACAGAAACACAGAGAGGTTCTAGCACCCCGCAGGGCAAAGAGAGCACACTGAAGAGGCTAAGAAGGTTCACTTTACCTGTGCCAGTCCTCCTCCAATGAAGCCCCCTGGGCCTGTGGTTTCTCTCACAGGGAAACTGAGCACTGAGTGAGCACCAGCTTCCCCAACCTTACAGGATGCTGCCCAGTAGCCCACCTGTGTCTCTCCCCAGAACACTGAGGAATCAGCATGGCTGAGTCATCTGGGTACTGCTAGAAGGGAAGGACATGCTCAGCAAACGACAGCCAGCCAGGGATCCCACTAACCAGCCAACACTCCACCAGGAGGCCCGACTGGGAACCCACAGGACGACTTGCCTGTGGGCCCCCCAACCAACTGATCCCTGCCCCCAGCACCCCACATACCCCTCAGCTATGGTGTCTCATGCACCCTCCTCCCAAACAGTACATAGATCCCAACGGCAGAAGCACATCTGAGCATCTAGCTTGACCCTGCTCCACTGGGAGAAGGTGCCTAACCTTGAATTCTTCAGTGCACTACACTAGGGGAAATGGAAGGTGTTCAGCACAGACCCAGCTTTGGAGGACTGACAGAAGCTTACAACCTAAGACATCTCTCCCTAAGAGGGAACAACAGGAGTAGAGTGGGTGTATCTACAGAAAAGATCGGAGAGACCTCTCAAATCCTTAGCTAGGATAACTGATGAAGGTCTTTCTCTCCCAAGGTCAGTCAACAAAGACTGGGGGAGAGCGCGGCATGGTGGCTTACACCTGTAATCCCAGCACTTTGGGAGGCTGAGGTGGGAGGATCACTTGAGGCCAGGAGTTTGAGACCACCCTGGGCAACATAGTGAGATCCCATCTCTTAAAAAAATAAAACATTAAACATTTTTTAATAAGAAACAATTATGTAAGACTAAAGGAGGTGACTGCTTCTTCAAATGTGAGGATAGCAGTGCAAGTCTTCAAAAATATATATATACAAAGAATCAAGGAAATATGACACCTTTAAAGCAACAAAATAAAGCTCCAATAGTTGACCCCGAAGAAATGGGGACTTACTGGTCAGGCTCAGTGGCTCATGGTAATCCCGGCACTTTGGGAGGCTGAGGCGGGCAGATCACGAGGTCAGGAGTTTGACGCTAGGCTGACCAACATGGTGAAACTCTGTCTCTACAAAAAAATACAAAAATTAGCCGGGCATGGTGGTGCATGCCTGTAATACCAGCTACTCTCAGAAAAAAGAAAAAGGGGACTTACAAACTCTCTGACAAAGGATTCAAAATTAATCATCTTTAATTTTTTTTTTTTTTTTTTGTAGAGACAAATCTCACTATGTTGCCTAGGCTGGTTTCAAACTCCTGGCCTCAAGCAATCCTCCTGCCTTGGCCTCCCAAAGTGCTGGGATTACAAGTACAAGCCACCATGCCTGGCTTAAAGTAATCATCTTAAAGAAGCTCAGTGACCTTCAAGAGAACACAGATAGACAACTAAATGAAATCCAGGAAAACGATACGTGAACAAAATGCAAAGTTATAAAGAGGTAGAGACTATAAAAGAGGACCAAACAGAAATTCTGGAGCTGAAGAATACAATGTCTGACCTGAAAAATTCAATAGAGAGCTTCAATAGCAGACATGATAAAGTGGAAAAAATAATTAATGAACTCGGCCAGGGGTGGTGGCTCATGCCTATAATCTCAGCCCTTTGGGGGGCCAAGGTGGGAGGATCACTTGATTTCAGAAATTTGAGACCAGCCTGGGCAACACGGCAAAACCCTGTTGCGACAAAAAGTAGAAAAATTAGCTGGGCATGGTGGCACAGCTTGTATTCCCAGCTATGTGGGAGGCTGAGGTGAGAGAATCACTTGAACCTGGGAGGTCAAGGGTGCAGTGATCCCTGATCGTGCCACTGCACTCCAGCATGAGTGATAGAATAAGGCCCTGATTTTTAAACATATAAACTCAAAGATAGATCATTTGAAATTATCCAGGCAGAGTAACAAAAAGATAAAAAGAATGAAAAAGAGTGAAGAAAGCCTATGGGAATTGGGAACATCATCAAGCAAAACAATATATGTATTCTGGGAGTCCCAGATGAAGCAAAGAAAGGGAAAGGGGCAAAAACCTCAATAAAAAAAATAATGACAGGAAACTTCCCAAAACTAGAGAGGAAAATGAACATCCAGATCCATGAAGCCCAAAGAACCCCAAATAAATTGAGCATAAAGAAGTCTTCACCAAGACACATTATAATGAAACTGCCAAAAGTCAAAGCTAGAGATAATTTTGAAAGCAGCAAGAGAAAAGCACCTCTTTCCAAAAAATCCCCCTTATCCCTGCATAAGGCTATCAGCAGATTCCTCAGCAGAAACCTTGAAGGCCTGGAGAGAGGGGGATATATTTAAAGTGCCAAAAGCGCTTTAGTGATGAAGGGGAGATCAAAACTTCCCAACACAAACAAAAGCTAAGGGAGTTCATCACCAGTAGACCTGTCTTTACAAGAAGGGCTAACAGGGGTTCTTCAATTTGAAACAAAAAGATATTAATGTTCAACATAAAAACATATGAAGGTATAAAATTGATTGATAAAGGTAAGTATATGGTCAAATTCAGAATTCTCTAATATTTAATGATTGTGTGTAAGTCACTTTTAACTCTAGTATAAAAGTTAAAAGACAAAAGTATCAAAAACAGCTGTAGCTACAATAAGTTGTTAATGGATAGACACACACAGAAATGTAAATTGTGACATCAATAATATAAAATGCATGTGGGGGTGGAGAGGTAAAAGTATAGGCAATTCAAGTTATGAGCTTATACAGCTGACCTTTGAACAATGAGGGTTTGAACTTTGTGGGTCTATTTATAAGCTAATTTTCTTCTGCCTCTGCCATCCCTGATACCACAAGACAACCTCTCCTCAGACTACTCAACGTGAGGATGATGAGGATGATGACATTTATGATGATCCACTTCTACTTAATGAATAATAAATATATATTTTTCTTTTTTTTAGACAGAGTCTCACTTTGTTGCCCAGGCTGGAGTGCAGTGGCACAATCTCGGCTCACTGCAACCTCCACCTCCCAGGTTCAAGTGATTCTCCTGCCTCAGCCTCCCGAGTAGCTGGGATTACAGTTGTGTGCCACCACGCCTG
>NW_012115154.1:25107125-25113306 GCF_000951035.1 Colobus angolensis palliatus | reverse complement strand
GGAGGTTGCAGTGAGCCCAAATTGCACCGTTATACTCCAGCCTGGCTGACAGAGTGAGACTGTCTCAAATATACCAAAACAAAACAAAACAACTACAGTCACATGTCGCTAATGACAACGATACATTCTGAGATATGTGTTGTTAGGCAATTTCATCATTGTTCAAACATCACAGAGTGCACTTACACAAGATGGTATAGCCTGCTACACACTTTGGCTATATGGCATAGCCTATTGCTCCTGGGCTATAAACCCATACAGCATGTTACTGTATTGAATATTCTAAGCACTTACAACCCAGTGATATTTGGGTGTCTAAACACAGAAAAGGGATTTTTTTCAGCTCCATTATCTTATGCATCCACTGTTGTATATATAGTCTTTCACTGACCAAAATGTCATTATGTGACACGTGACTATGTATTACAAAGCTATAGTCATCAAAGCAGTCTGGTACTGGCATAAAAACAGATCCATAGACGAGGGGAACAGAATAGAGCCCAGAAATAAACTCCGCATACACAGTCAACTAATATTTGACAAGGGCACCAAGAATACGCAATGAGGAAAGGATAATGTTTTCAATAAACGGTGCTGGGAAAAATGGATCTCCAATGCAAAAGAATGGAACTGGATCCTCATCTTACACCGTATACAAAAATCAACTCGAACGGATCAAAGGCTTAAATCTTTTACGACCTGAAATCACACAACGTAGGAAAAAAGTTCCTCAACATTGGTCTAGGAAATAACTTTTTGGATGTGAACCCAAAAGCACAGGCAACACGAGCAAAACTAAACAAATGGGATTACATCCAACTCAAAAGTTTCTGCACTTTTGAGAAGAACAACAAAAAAGAAAAGACAGCCTACAGAGTGGGAGAAAATAGTTGCAAACCACAGGTCTAATGACGGGTCATTATCCAAAATACATGCATACAACTGAATAGCAAAATCAAAAACCCACAAATAACAAAACCACATCAAAAACCTGATAAAAATTGGGCAAAGGATGCATATAAACATTTCTCCAAAGCAGGCATGCAAACGCCCATCAGTTACACAAGAAGATGTTCAACATCACCAATCATCGGGGAAATGAAAATCAAAACCACAATGAACATCACCTTGCATCTGTTAGAATGGCTATTACTAAAACCACAAAAGGTAAGTGTTGGCAAAGGCGCGGAGAAAAGGGAACCCATACCTTTTTCCTTACATGCGGTTGGTGCAAAAATGTAAATTGGCACAGCCATTATGGAAAGCAATTGGGAAGCTCCTCAAAAAATTAAAAATAGAACTTCCATATGATCCAGTAATCCCACAACTGGGTATACACCTAAAAGAACTAAGTCACCATTTCAAAGAGACACCCACACTCCCGTATTCATTTCAGCACTAGTCGCAATAGCCAAGATACAGCATCAACCTAATGGATAAAGAAAATGTGGTATATGGGGCCGGGCACGGTGGCTCACGCTTGTAATCCCAGCACTTTGGGAGGCTGAGGCAGGCAGATCACCTGAGGTCAGGAGTTTGAGACCAGCCTGCCCAACATGGTGAAACCCTGTCTGTACTAAAAATACAAAACTTAGTCAGGCATGGTGGCGCACGCCTGTAATCTCAGCTACTCGGGAGGCTGAGGCCAGAGAATCACTTGAATCCAGGAGGCGGAAGTTGCAGTGAGCTGAGATTGCGCCACTGCACTCCAGCATGAGAGACACAGTGAGACTCCTTTTCAAAAAGAAAAAGAAAATGTGGTCTATGTATACAATGAAGTACTACACAGTCTTAAGGAGGAAGGAAATCCTGTCATTTGTAATGGCATGAAATAAACTGGAGGACATTGTTAAGATATCTAGGCACAGAAAGACAAATACCACATGATTTCACAGTGAAATCTAAAACAGTCAAACTCACAGAAGCAGAAAGGAGGAGGATGGTTGCCGGGCGCTATGGGGGAGAGGCGAATGGGAGGTGATGGTCACGGGTACAAAGTTTCAGTTATGCAGGATGAGTAAGCTCTGGTAAGCTACTACAGAGCATGGACCAGCTTAGAAGCTGGTCTTAGAATACTAACAGAATGTCCCTTGAGAGGCAGCAAGAAAACTCAAGGGACATTCTGTTAGTATTCTATCAATGTGAATTCCTTACTTTGATAATTATACTGTGATTACAGAAGTAAATGTTCTTGTTCTTAGGAAAGATATACAAAAGCATTTAGGCGTGAAGGGATTTGATGATGCAACTTCCAAGTGGTTCAGAAAAGAAAATCTGGGCCCAGCTACCTACAAGAGAATGAATGAGCCGGGCGCCGTGGTTCACGCCTGTAATCCCAACACTTTGGGAGGCCGAGGCAGGTGGATCACAAGGTCAGGAGTTTGAGACCAGTATGACCAACATGGTGAAACCCCATCTTTACTAAAAACACAAAAATGAGCCAGGTGTGGGGGCCCGTGCCAGTAATCCCAGCTACTCAGGAGGCTGAGGCAGAAGAATCACTTGAAGCTGGGAGGTGGAGCTTGCAGTGAGCCGAGACCACACCACTGCACTCCAGCCTGGGCAACAGAGTGAGACTCCATCTCAAAAAAACAAAAGAGAGAATGAATGCACTCCTGACCTGGCCCTTGGGATGCCTGCCACAGCGGGGAGAGGGGAGGGTGCTGGCATCTTCTGGCTCACTCCTATACACTCCATTCAACCCTAAAGGGATGTAGGTGCCTGGATAATTTGGACACCCACTGACATGAGGCCCATCAGTGCAGTTCCTGATATTGAAGCCCCTGAGCGCGGCCAATGACAGGACCTTCCCCCCTTCCATTCTCCAGCTCTCCCTCCCTCCCTGCCCATGCCGGTGGTGCGACAGGGAGCTGAGGCAGTCACCTGACCAAGCTGAAGGAAACCAACGCCCCCAAAGTTAAGGTAAATCTTGGCAGATTTACGCTAAGGCCTAGGCAAGTTTTTACGAAGGAAGCAAAGGTGATTCGAATCAGTTTGCTTAATAATTTTTGTAAAAGAATAATATATTTTAGATCTTTATAGAATGCGTTCTGAATTATGAATGCTTTCAAAAAATCTATTTTGAAACAATTATACACTTACAGAAAAGTTACAAGAACACACTTCACCCGCATAATCCCCCCAAGTTCTCCAGTGGCTAACATTCCACCTCCTGGGCTTTCTGTCTCTCTGGGGCTGCAGAGAATGAATCTTTCTTCCTAAATCACAGAGCTAAGAAGCCTTCTTTAAAAGGTAAAGAACAGGTATAGACCTCAGTATACCACCAAAGCTTTTTTTTTTTTTGAGACAGAGGCCTGTTCTTTTGCCCAGGCTGGAGTGCAGTGACACAATCTCAGCTCACTGCAACCTCCCCGTGCTGGGTTCAGGCAATTTTCCTGCCTCAGCCTCCCCAGTAGCTGGGATTACAGGCGCCTGCCACTATGCCTGGCTAATTTTTGTATTTTTAGTAGAGACAGGGTTTTCGCCATGTTGGCCAGGCTGGTCCCGAACTCCTGACCTCAGATGATCCACCCACCTCGGCCTCCCCTAGTGCTGGGCTGACAGGCGTGAGCCACCATGCCCGGCCAAGCTGGTCTTTCAAAATAAACATTCACTGTTACTCTAAACAAAATATAAAAAATACATTTTATATATACATTTCAATATTTTAAAGTCTGTTCCTTACACCTTTAAAAATGAGATTCCCTAAGACAGCTGTTTAGTCATTCTATACATTAGCAGTTCTCAACCTGCACTGCAAAATCCACAAGTTCATACATAACACTGAGCACTAGGCATCCTGCAGTATTTTAAGTGTATTTTCAATTGCACTGTAATACATTTCAAAAACACCCTATATATTTAAAAGCAAATCTGAATTCATAGCTTTTAGTCAAGATGTACTTATTTACTATTTATACTAAATTATAATTACTATCTAACAGCCATATTGGTTTTTTTGTTTGTTTTTTGAGAGAGTTTCACTCTTATTACCCAGGCTGGAGTGCAGTGAGCAGAGATCTCACTGCAACCTCCGCCTCCCAGGTTTAAGTGATTCTCCTGCCTCAGCCTTCCGAGTAGCTGGGATTACAGGTGCCTGTCACCATGCCCGGCTAATTTTTGTATTTTTAGTAGAGATGGGGTTTTGCCATGTTGGCCAGGCTGGTCTCGAACTCCTGATCTCAAGTAATCTACCCGCCCGAACCTCTCAAAGTGCTGGGATTACAGGCACGAGCCACTGTGCCCAGCCCCATATGTTGTTAAAATGTACAGACTTACAGGTAATCTGCCATATACTACATGCAAACCGTAGCTGATAATTTAAGTCATACATATACTGTATAGCAGAGATAGGTATTTTTGTTTTAATAATAAAAGACAACATAAAAATGGGATTGCTTATAGAAATTCATCTTCTGCAGAAAAATCAGCTTCAATTCTCTACCTCAAACAGGAGTTACTGCGTATGGCACATCATGAAATCAGGCAGTGCCACTGTCGTGATGGTTTTCCCCAATCCTAGCAGCTGCACCCATAATTAATTCCTACTCGCGTCACTTACGTTAGTGCTACTCAAATGCGGGCCATTCACAGGTGGCCAGGGATCCTGTTGGTCTGTGAGGTCGGGGGCTTGCACCAGAATGCAAACCAACAGTGGTGTGAAGCACAATGTGTCCAACTGACATTGTCTTCTTCATAGCAAGACCTTCTTGGGGAAGGACGCAGTGTGTTGATTTTTCCTTAGCCCAAGCTCCTTATTTCACTATCAAGCTACACGTCCAGTAGAACTGATCTGTTATATCCCAATCACCACCCAGCAAAGACACTCTTGTTAAAAAGCTCCTTCACAAAGGGAAGATTTTCACTTAATTCACTCTTCTCTTAGAACCTGTCACTTTATTTGTCCTCTAAATGCAGAACCTGCCAGAAGACATAGGGTTTGAATCTGGCCTCGGGTGGAATGATGTTGCTGAACGCAGGGTGAGGAAGTCTGTAGTGACGACACAGTCTCTGTGCCGCTTTGAGTTACTTTCTGGATTCAGTTGTTCATGTTGCTTGCACATGCTTCAAAGCTTAAACCCTTAGTTTAGGGATATGCACAGACACTGATGACCTCACATCACGATTTCCAGACACAAACTGCTACAGGGCACAGATAAATAAAATCTGAGGCCAGGCACGGAGGCTCACACCTACAATCCCTGTGTTTGGGAGGCCGAGGCAAGAGGATCACTTGAGGCCAGGAGTTCAAGCCCAGCCTGTATAGCACAGGGGTATCTTGTCTCTACTGCTTGTGGTCCCAGCTATCCCTGAGGCTAAGGCAAAAGGATTGCTGCAGTCCAGGAATTTGCTACAGTAACAATGATCATGCCACTGCATTCTGGCCTGGGTGACAGAGTAAGCCTGTCTCTCTCTTAAAAAATAAATACATAGTATCTGAAAGTGCCACAAAGGGGGTGTTTTGCACAGGAGTGACATCACCAGCACCTGTGCCCATCTGCCCAACAGGACCACTCTGAAGAGGACAGTGACTGCTGGACAGATGAGTTTATACAACCTCTCAATGTCTATTCTGTATTCACATCTTAGTGACTTTTTTCAACAATCAAAGGTAAAATGTAAATTGAGTCTGCAGCATTTGGGAAAGAAAAGCAAAACAATAAACATTTGGGTATCTGCAACACGCGCTAGTATCTAGGGACGTTTCTGCTTCCTCCCAGAATCAGTTTTCCATACTTAGTGAATGGGGTGTGTTTGTTCCTCTCACTAGATAAATGTTAATTCTTTGCAGGCAGCAATTGTATTTTCTTCATGTTTACATCTCCAAATCCTTGCAAGCAAGTAGCACCTATTAACAGTCAAATAACTACTGTTTGGTGACCTCAGAGTTGCTTAGGAATATTTACAATTTGGAATTGGTGAGATGAATACCCTCAACTGTGTGGGAATGTCACATGAATGATGAAAAGCACCTGTCTGCACCATAGTCTACATAAGGCCATATCCACAGGGCTTAAGTCGACTGACTTTGCCAAAGTTCAACTGCATCCCAAATACTTAAAACAGTATCAAGAATCACATTGAAGCTGGGCGCAGCGGCTCACGCCTGTAATCCCAGCACTTTGGGAGGCCGAGGCGGGTGGATCACCTGAGGTCAAGAATTCAAGACCAGCCTGGCTAA
>NW_012115154.1:25095274-25107075 GCF_000951035.1 Colobus angolensis palliatus | reverse complement strand
TGGCCCACATCAAACCCCAACTTATAAAATGCCTAGGTTTCAGCTGGGCACAGTGGCTCACGCCTGTAATCCCAGCACTTTGGGAGGCCGAGGCGGGTGGATCACCTGAGGTCAAGAATTCAAGACCAGCCTGGCTAACATGGTGAAACCTCGTCTCTACTAAAATACAAAAACTAGCCAGGCGTGGTGGCACACGCCTGTAGCCCCACCTATTAGGGAGGCTGAGGCAGGAGAATCGCTTGAACCTGGGAGACAGAGGGTGCAGTGAGTCAAGATTACACCACACTGCACTCCAGCCTGGGTGACAGAGCAAGACTCCGTCTCAAAAGAAGAATCACATTTAACTGATGGTTTTTGAACTTTTAACCAATTATTTTAAAAAGCTAAAAACCTCATCAATTTCTTCATAACTGCACCCTCTAGTGGCCTATTTTATCTATTAATTTTTTTTTGACAGTCTCACTGTCCAGCCTGGGTTGGAGTACAGTGGTATAATCTTGGCTCACTGCAGTCTCTACCTCCAGGATTCAAGCAATTCTTGTGCCTCAGCCACCTCAGAAACTGTATCACCAGCATGTGCCATCATGCCTGGCTAATTTTTGTATTTCTAGTAGAGACAGGGTTTTGCCCAGGCTGGTTTCAAATACCTGGCCTCAAGTGATCCACCCGCCTTGGCCTCGCAAAGTGCTGGGATTACAGGCGTGAGCCGTCACGCTCGGCCATACCTATTAAACAATTTTAAGACAATCACACACACCAGCCTCACTGCTTAGAGAACCCTGTCCAGTATGCCTGAACCCCCTTTTCCCTCCCTCCTTCTCCTCTCACCCCCAAGATATAGTTATTTGAAAACGGCTTGAAATACAAACAATAAAACCTTAGATCAAAAAATTATCTCAAAATATAATACAATAATAGACAATGATATAGCTCTACCAAACGTTCACACGCAGGCAACAGAATAAAGCTTTGGGTTTACAAAGGACATTTTACAGTCAAAGGGCCACCTGCCTTCCTTCTTTCCCTGACTACATTCTCAGGGAAGCTTTTCCTTGCAGACACTTTGTCACAAGGTCAGCTCTCTCTCGCAGCACGTTGGCTTCGTCGGCGCTTCTGTGGGCCTGTGCGTTCTTTAGCAGGAAGTGGCTGATGAAAAGCTTCAAACCCTCACGTAACATCCCCAGCTTTGGATTGTCAGATACTCTGGGAAGGAATCGTATAAACACATGTCAGGGCTGAGCCTCTCCTAGATCTCAATCCTGGGTATCTCGAATAGTGAGACACAACCAGTTTCTTTTAAAAACAGAATTCTCAATTAAGAACTTCTTAACATATTTTATTATTACTAATCATTGTTAGTTTGCTGGTAGACAAATTTCTATTCCCCAGATCTAATGCATACTAGCTTAAAAATAAAACTGAAAAGATTAAGCTACACACGTAGTACACCCTTGCGTTTCTAAATGAACACAAGTGAAAACAATCTATTTCTCTTCCACGTCTCATCAGAAAGGGTGGGGCACACACCTTGTGAAAATCAAACTGAGGTCTTCAGTTTCTGTTTCCGTTAACAGGATACTTAATACTTTTCGTAAAAAGTGGACTCTGGGTTTGTCCAGTTCACTGAATTCAACTACCTAATGGTCAGGACACAGAGAAAAATAGTTACCCTGATTCAGCCAACTTTGTCAATGATTTGTAGACATACTTAATTAGAGTAAAAACGAATCTCCCCCACTCCCCCACTCTACCCATGATTTAAGAAGCTATTTCTAGAGCTAAGAAATGAACACCTGTTGGCAAGGATGTGGGCCTTGGGAATCCCTATACACTGCTGGCAGAGGTGTGGCTGGCCACAATCACCGCTGAGAACAACTGAGCAGTGTAAGTGCAATTCCCGGGACATACACCTTATGAATCAGAAATTCAGTATCTAGACCTGAACCATAAATTACCTCCATTCCCAAAGCACCCATCCCCTAATTAAAACTATACATATATAAAATTTACTTCTAGAAGACTAATCCATATATATCTCTCTCCTAGAAAACTATCAAAAAATCAGAAGTAACTTAAACACGGATCAGTAGAATGAATAAGTATGTAAACTGAGGCATACGTATACAGTAGGATGCTACCCAGAACAGACTCACGGGCGCCAGCATGGACCCACTTCCATCTTAGCTGAATGTCAGCGAGCTCGAGGAGGGGACTAAATGCATGGTGACGGGAAGGATACCCACAGGGAGGTCTGCAGCCAAACACCATCACAGGCGCTTGCAGACCCGGGACACAGCGAGACCACAAAGCATGGCCGGAACACAGAGATACTGGGAATGAGAGCAGCCTGGGGGGGCGGAGCGGGGCCTGGGGCATCTCTAAAGCTCTACGCCAAAGGATGCACTCCTGCCACGCCTCTCCCGCACGGTAGTATCCATGATGAGCACGATGCCTGAGTGAGCAAAAGGCAAGGCAGGGGAGTGGAGGGGGAGCGACGCCTCCGCCGTGATCTAAGTTATTCCAGTTGTCAGGATTTGGCGTAAGGCTCGGCGCCCTCGTTTTCAGTACAGTGGCCAAACTTAGACACTTGGACACAGGAAGTTGGACACAGCAAGGGACGTCGTGTGCACTGGAGCGGGCATGCTGATGAACTGCACAGGACACGCAGAAACACACGGGAAGCTGCGGCTGCAGCTGTCTTGTGGGTCCAGGCCACTGCAGTCAACGCCCCTCAACTTTCTCTGCTTTTCACTTCCCATTGCCCCCCAGGTGCTCCAAATTTTTTAGGCCATTCAGAGTCTGTTGGTCTTACCATCCAAGCCTTACTGGCCCACATCAAACCCCAACTTATAAAATGCCTAGGTTTCAGCTGGGCACAGTGGCTCACGCCTGTAATATTAGCACCTTGGGAGGCTGAGGAAGGCAGATCATAAGGTCAGGAGTTCCAGACCAGCCTGGCCAACACAGTGAAATCCTGTCTCTACTAAAAATACAAAAATTAGCTGGGTGTGGTGGCGGGCGCCTGTAGTCCCAGCTACTTGGGAGGCTGAGGCAGGAGAATCGCTTGAATCCGGGAGGCGGAGGTTGCAGTGAGCTGAGATCGTACCACTGCACTCCAGCCTGGGCGACAGAGCAACACTCCATCTTGGGGAAAAAGAAAAAAAGATGTCTGTGTTTCATGGTTCACTGCAAAGTCCCAAAACACAGCAGGGCAGGAGAAAGCCTACAGTTTTAAAACAACTTACATAGAAGTGAGCAAACTCACCTCACCTCTAAGGACACCAGGCCCTACTTCGTCCACTCTCCTCCTCACTAACAGTGACTAGTTCAGGATTTTTTTTTTTGAGACGGAGTCTTGCTCTGTTGCCCGGGCTGGAGTGCAGTGGCCGGATCTCAGCTCACTGCAAGCTCTGCCTCCCGGGTTTACGCCATTCTCCTGCCTCAGCCTCCCGAGTAGCTGGGACTACAGGCGCCCGCCACCTTGCCCGGCTAGTTATTTTTTTTTTGTATTTTTAGTAGAGACGGGGTTTCACCGTGTTAGCCAGGATGGTCTCGATCTCCTGACTCCGTGATCCGCCTGTCTTGGCCTCCCAAAGTGCTGGGATTACCGGCTTGAGCCACCGTGCCCGGCCTAGTTCAGGATTTAATAATTAGGACCAACAAATTAACCTCAAACCCCAAAACAGATCCACTCAGATTAGCAAAAGAACTGCAGCGGTGCCTTCATTTACCAGGTTAATTTGTAGCGCCTGTTAGTCTGGCCATTTTCTATGCTGGCTAGGAAAACGCAGGCACTTTTCAGATGAATCAGAATCGAAGAAAACACGCTGGTACAATAGGACCTGATATAAACAATTACACTCCCATTTCCATTGCTTTCAGTATTTTCACATGTTACACGAACCTTTAAGATGGAAAGGGAAAGAGATTTTGTCTTCAACAAGTGGGCCACCAGATGAACCAAATTAGAGAAATTCGTAGCTGGCAAGTTTTCCAAGTCCCGAAATTTGTCCCATATGCCGAACTGGAAAGTCATCTAGTATCATAGTTAAAAGGAGAAAAAAAGGTAAATGGCCACAAATTATTATAATACATCACCAAGAACAGAACCTAAAGGTATTTTCTTATTATCTTATTTTTAATATTCTAAACATCAAGACTTTTAGTGGCGGCCTTACTGTCCTTTCCTATGGAGCATAGTCCCAAACAGTTTCACAAGAATCTCTTTCTGGTGCAGTTTTCCCCCCAAATCAGCTGATACCAACAGAACATTCTAAGGAAAAGGCCACAGCAAGTGACATCAGAAGAGACTGATGCACTGTAAACCGGTGAGGTGCTCCTGCTGGCCTGGCCACACACTGCCTGCGACTGTGGCAGGAGCAGGCGACATGAGGACATGGTGGACCTTTGACATTCCCCTCTAGCCCTCCCACTTCCGCACCCAGTGAACGTGGCCTGGCAGCCAGTGTGGACCACGTGACTAAGATATCAGGGGCCTCCTGACTTGGGGAACTCCTTTGCAGGTGGGTTGAACCAGGCAGCATGTGTAGAAAAAACAGTAGAGCAGATGTAACTGGTGCCTCCGCACTGAGCTACCTGAAATCTCCTTTCATATTCACAGAATTTGCTAGCCAGGAAAGCATAGAAGGGATTGTAAGTTTTCTCTTGAAGGCAGCAATCCATGAGAACGTGAATGATTTCTCTCTCCTGCTGATCCTTAAGTCCAAGCCTAGAAAACAGAGAACAGCAATGACTGGAACATCGCTCGACTTCCGAGGTTTAATGGCTGATACCTTTCAGGGGAAATCCTTCCCGCCTGGAAAGGTCTGGTGAGAGGCGAGCCAGGTAAAGGAGGTGGAGGCAGCGGCAGACACCAGCTAGGGGCCCAGCCCCGTCACAACCTCTCTGGTCTTCAGCTTATCCTACAATGTGACAAAACATCAGAGGAGACAAGACCATGAAGGTCCCCCGCCAGCTGCAAAAGTCGACAGCTGTGCCCGGCTGACAATAAACGGCCTCAGTTGTGCGTGCCCTCAGAGCTGGCTCCTGCTATGGCAATGACTTCACATTTTCTTTCTTTCTTTTTTTTTCTTTTTTGAGACAGTCTTGCTCTGTCACCCAGGCTGGAGTGCAAGTGGTGTGACCTCAGCTCACGACAACCTCCACCTCTCAGGTTCAAGCGATTCTTGTGCCTCAGCCTCCCGAGTAGCTAAGATTACAGGTGCCACCACCACCCTCAGCTAATTTTTGTATTTTTAGTAGAGATGGGGTTTCGCCATGTTGGCCAGGCTGCTCTTGAACTCCTGACCTCAGGTGATCCATCCACCTTGGCCTCCCAAAGTACTGGGATTACAGACATGAGCCAGGGTGCCTGCCTGTTTGTAAAACTTGAGTCAGAGCTCACACACAGTGACACCTATCCTTCGTAGTGCAGAATCCTGTGAGTGTGGATAAGCCCATATAGACATGACACCACCGGCACTGCCGAAACAGAACTCGCCATCGCCCGCGAGAACCTGGGGCCGTGAGCCCCCCATGCCGTGGACCACCCTTGCCGTGGGCCACCACTAATCTGCCGCGAGAACCTGGGGCCGCGAGCCACCCTTGCCGTGGGCCACCCTTGCCGTGGGCCACTGCTAATCTGCTTCTGTCCCTCTAGCTCTGCCTCTGCCTCTGTCACACAGAGTCCAGGCAGGGTGGCGTCCTGCACTGGCAGAATACACTCGAGAGTCACTGTGCTGTTGGGGCCTTGGGAGTTTGCCCCTCGTGATGCTAAGTAGTAAGTATCCCTTAGACGGCGTCTCATGGTTTATCCTTTCCCCAACTGAGGGGCATGTGGGCTGCTTCCAGTTTCTGGTGAGATCCGAATATGGCTGAGGCTGCTGCCCCTGCACAAAGGCAGACACTCTGTACCTTAGGAGAGAAGCACCAACTCCACTGCAAACGGCATAGCCCCACGGACAGCACTCACGTGAAGGCGGTGCAGGCAGCCCAAAGAACCAACTGAGTTTTGGCTGCATTTATTATCAATTCATGTTGATTAAAAGCTCAGATTCATAACTCATGATTTTGATGAATAACAGTGGCAAAAACTATTGTTTAATAAACGTAGTTTGAAAGGCCAAAAATTTCAAAACATGAAGTCCACCAGACGAAAAATAAAAGAAGTCCTTCTGAGTACAAAGGATAAGCTAGACCTGCTGACTAGAGAAGAAGAGCTCTCCTCAAAAGAGCCCTTTTAGAGACAAAGGGTAACTAGGGAGACGGGATGTATCAGCAAAACAGCAAGGCCACAGAGAGGCAAAGGAAGCTCAGGACTTCCACTTCAACTAGGCACCCCAGTTTAGAAAATAAAACCCTAATTATCAGAATCCTAAAACGAACCATGTTCTTCCTATATTTCATCCTAGTTTGAAGCAAATAAAAGAATATGTATTAATATTACATTGTTTAGAAGTATCTCATAAAACTACACAGGTACATTTAAATTTTTTTTTAATGAGATGGGATCTCAGTATGTTGCCCAGGCTGGTCTTGAACTCCTGGGCTAAAGTGATCCTCCTGTCTCAGCCTTCTAAGTAGCTGGGATTACAGGATCTTTAAAATCTTATTACAACTAATTATAGAAACTATACCAGGAAGTTTTAAATGAAGAATCAGAATAGCTTTATTATGAAGATTTATATATTTTTAAGCAATTCATGACAACCAACAGCCACTGACAAGGTTATCTGATACTTTCAGTCAAAACTCCTCAATCTCCAGCCTGAGCAACATGGCAAGACGCTGTCTCAAAAAAACCCCAAAACCCCCAATGTTTATATATCATAAAATGTTCTAATGAGGAACTACTAGAGGCAAATTAATAGGAACAAGATGACTAACCCAGGGATGCAGGAATCCAACAGCGTGAGCAGACGGTTACAAGAATAGCCCTGTCCTCCCTAAGCAGCATCAGACTCAGTCACCCAAAACTCAAAAAGCAAATCAACTTACTTATTTTACAGCATCTCATTAATAGGTCAAAATGTGTACACAAATGCTTACTTCAGAAGCTTTTCGAAAGCATCCAAAAAATCTTCACTTGTCATTATTGTGCAGAATATGTTTCTCCGGATGTCCGTGTTCATCCTCTGCTTCCGGGCGAGTTCTAGGATCTTTGAGCTGACCTGGAAGCATGATGAATGGACAAGTGATACACATGTCTCCATGGAAACTGCTTCCTGAGAGATACCATACTGTACTTCAGTGTCACTGATTCCAACTGTGAGGTCTACGTGGGCAGATGAGCGTCAGCACCAAGTTCACTCTCGGGCAACGCCCCTCTGAGCAAGGGGGAGACACAATGAAGCCACAGCCGCTGGGGGAGAAAACACTCACGGGGGAGGCTTCTCAGTCGCGGTTCAACCTCAGGGCAAGCGACGATGAATAAAGCAGAGAGCAGTCACTGGCAGAGCCTGGGGAACCGTGACCACCACGAGTGACACAGAATCTGGGACAGGGAAGGACACGAGGGGATAACAAGGGAAGTCTGGGTGAAACATGGACTTGAATTTCCACAATGTGAAATCCATGGCCTGTGGCCTAGAACGCACAGCCCGGGGGGGCAGCACGAGGGGTCTCAGCAACGGGCTCCTGCCCCGTGAGCGTTCGGGTCCTCATGCCCCATGTCATTCAACTTTCAGATCTCTTAAAGTTCAGTAAAAAGATACAACAGAAACAGAATAATTATATCACAATGTAATATTAACAGCAATTTCTACAAGGCCTCCAAATAAACCTTGTACATTTCAGTGACCATTCAAGAACAGTGAGAGAGCTGCTCCAGGTAAAGCTGTGACCACCCAACACACAGGGGGTGCCACTGCCTGGCAGCCTTGAGCATGGGCGTCCCTACCGTCCCCGCAAGCTGCTTCGGCAGGTGTGTACGGTGACTGTTGTCGATCATCGGGGCCCCACTCCAGGCAGACCCCACAATCCACCAGCGACCTGTCTGCTCCGCATTCAAGATGCTGTCCCAGGAGATGCGAAGCTGAGTCTCAGAACCTGAGCCGGCGCTGCGGACCTGATTAAGAGAGAAGAGCTAATGAAACGCTTTTAATTGGTTCATATTCTGTACTTCCATCCCTGGTGGCTTTGTTTTTGACCATGACATTTCTGGTGCATGAATACTGGAATACTGGATGATTCACTGGCAATTGGGATGATTAACCTGTTTGGAAAAATGCCAAAACTAGCAGTAAACGCGGTGTTTTCTGTTTGAGAGTCCAGCACCCCAAACGCGTTGTTTGGAAAGCTGCCCCAACAGGGGAAAGCGACAGAGCTGCCTCAGGCTCAGTGGCAGGGGAGCACACGCCTGGAAGAGCCTGGGTCAAGGACGATTTGGACTTGAGATGACAGGGGCTGAAAGACTCACTCCGGCAGGGAGTTGCTCGGTCTCCATCCTGGCTGCATGTCAGAGATGGTCCAAGGACCTACATCATCCGATTTCCTTGGTCCAGGTGGGGACCCCGCCTTCTCTTAAAGCATCGGATGATCCAACGATGCAGCCCAAGTTCAGCACCCGGGGCGAGGCAAAGAGGACGCTCGCCCAACATGGGCTTCCCCACGCATGGACACTCTGCACAAGCGCGCCCAGACCACTGGGAGAGCCCCCGAGGAAAATCGAGCAGCCTTCACTCTGCCTCTGAGCACGCTCTCACTCACCAGACACCGCCCTGACTCGCAGGGCTGACTATTTCTTGATTTTCACGACAGGCTCATGCTGACATGGAAGCTCTGAGCAAAGCAGAACCGAAAGTTCCTTGACTTACCAAAGCTCTCTGCAGTTTCCTCAGCTTCTCCACAGGCTCGGGGTCATAGCCTGGAATTTTGCGCATGTCATTGTTCTTCAGGGCCAACATCGTCTCTAGCATAAACCGAATCTTCAAGAAAAATGAAAAAATGGAAAGTCCATCATTTCAAACAGTCTAAACAGCCCATTCAAGTTGGCAAGAAATCTACCACACCTGATGCACATGGCCGCCACTGCCACGATACAGTCAGGACGGCCGTTAGGTAGAGACGGTCTAAACTAGTCTCAGCCGCTTACTCAGGGCTAAATAATACCTCAAAACAGAAATGTGTCCTCCAGCATCAAGTGGGAACCCAAACTCCCCAGAGATCTCACTTTCCCTTCTGCTCACCACACACCTCGCCCTTCCGCACCATCCACACCTCCTCGGCCGCCCCGGCCCCTGCTGTGCTCCTGCTCCCACCCTGGCCTCCAGCGACCCGCTCTGGACATCTTCTCTCCTACCACTGGCCTTGTAAGTTTTTAAACTTTAAAACTGGAAGTAATGTCATACTTACAGAAAAGTTGCAAGAACAGCACAAAGAACTCCCACATACCCTCTGAGATGTCCCCAAATGTCAACTTCTTATTGATACAGAATTCATATACCATAAAACTCACTCATGTAAGGTATATAATTAGGTGGCTTTTAGTACATTCTGTGCAACTATCACTACAATCAATTTAGAACTTTCTCATCACCCAAGCCCATCAACAATCATTCCCCGTTTCCCCAACTCCCCAGCCAGCACCCTAGCTCTAGGTGGCCACTAATGTACTTTCTGTCTCTTCTTCATTTTAAACCACCATTTAATCCGCTGCTCCCATTCCCTTCTCCAGCCCCCTCCTCTTCAGACTGGCTTCTCCGGTGACCAGGATAAGCCAGTAAGGACCCCACTGTCACAGTTCAGCCCACAACACAAATCCCTTCCTCCTCCTGCTGGCCCTCAGCATCCCACACGGGTGTGAATTTTTCCTGGGGACACTAGGGGACCCGGCTCCTGGGACCATCCTCATTTCCTTCTCACCTGCCAGCTCTCCCTCCTCCCTGCAGCTAAACGTCAGTGCTCCTTAACCTGAAGGTCCTCTTCACAGCCTGCCCCCTGCCAGGCAAGTCCACCCACGTCCATGGCTCCCAGGACCCCTCTACAAGAGCAGCCCCGAATCCCTTCAGCCCACTTTGTTCACAGCTAACCCAGTCTCTCCGAAACGGAGGTGCCTGTCCTTCTAAATCCTCACCTCCTTCTGCATGGTCCCCTGTGCCCGACAGGTGACCCTGAGCCCTCCTTCCCTTTACCCCAATCCACATGAGGTCTAGTCATTTCTGACGCCCATGTCCACACCTGCTGCCACGATCCCGACATTTGTCACCACTTACTCCCCAGCTCCTGCAAAACTCCTGACTCCAACCACCTCGCACCTCTTTCTATCTTAGAGTCAAAGTGACCATCAGAAGGAAAACTCCAACCTGTCAATCAGCTGCTGGGACCTTCCGAGGCCCCCAGGATAAACCCTCAATTCCCTGCAGTAATTAACAAGGGTCCAGAGTCCTGGACTCTGCCTTTTTCTCTTGTGACGGCCCCTCCAGGTTCTCACACTAACCCTTTTCGGGTTCTTCCCCAAAGGGTTTCTCAGGAACACACGGTTCCACCCATCTCATCATCTGAACAGCATACAAGGTGAGAGCTGTGATCAGTTCCTGTCTTACAGAGGGGAAAACTGAGGCTAAGAAGACCCAGGTTATGCTGCTGTCAAGTGGCAGAGCCCAAAGTACAACCCAGGCTTACCCTAGAGCCCCAGGTCCTGTGGCCTCCTTGGTAAATATGTTCTGCATAAATGAATGTTACATAAATCAATTTTTGAATTCACAAAATATTTTCTGAGTTCTTAGTAAAGGAATAAGGTCCATTCACATATTAAAGCCAGAAAACGGGACGAGACAGAAGAAACAGAAATCACTAGGAAAGGAAGAGTGTAGTATTTACCCCAGATACTGACTTCTAGGTTCTGGCCAGTTTGTGGGCTTTAGGGACTTAGGAAGCAGATCAAGTGTCGCACGCGTACCCTGGTCTGGTCCTGAAACTCGCTGCCTGCCCTGCTGGCTCTGGTCTGGGCTTCAGTGATCAGTTCCTTAAGTGATAAAGCATCATCTTTTCTCAACGAAAAACCTACGTTTTTCAGCATTAACAAGATCAGTTCAATATCTTTTTCTGTGAAAGTTCCAATCAGTTTTTTCAAAATGTCGAAGATGAGGAGAGACTGAACCACGTGGAAGTTGTATAAATGGGCGAGGATGGTGAACAGGTTGTCACACTCTTTCCCTTCGCTTCCATGTTTATAGACGGCATCGAACTTCCTCACCACTGCCTCCAGAAAGTGGGCACCGACCTGAAAGAACCGAACAGAAAAAAAATGATTATGTTATTCCTAGAAACCTTCCTTTCTCCTTCAACACACAGAACTGGCACTTTCTAAATGAACAAAGTGTCCACAAGGCAGGGCATTCCAACAAGGCATCCCTCAGCAACCCAGAGCAGCCAGCCAGAGCGCCCAGCCTGGACGCAAGGGCACCTTCCTCTTGTTAAAACCAACAACAAACGGGCATTGTTTGGCCAGCAGCTGTTCTGACTCCTTGGGAAAAATAAAACTGTTAAAAATGATGTTAAAAATACATCTACATCTCTAAAAATGTTCCACTACTGGCCGGGTGCGGTGGCTCACGCCTGTAATCCCAGCAATTTGGGAGGCGGAGGTGGGCGGATTACGAGGTCAGAGATATCGAGACCATTCTAGCTAACACGGTGAAATTCCGTCTCTACTAAAAATACAAAAAGAAAATTAGCCAGCCGGGGTGGTGCACGCCTGTAACCCCAGTACTTTGGAAGCTGAGGCGGGTGGATCACGAGGTCAGGAGATTGAGACCATCCTGGCTAACAGAGTGAAACCCTGTCTCTACTAAAAATGAAAA
>NW_012115154.1:25093323-25095178 GCF_000951035.1 Colobus angolensis palliatus | reverse complement strand
GCACTCCAGCCTGGGTGACAGAGCAAGACTCTGTGCCCAAAAAAAAAAAAAAGTTCCACTACCTAACAATACTAATTTCTTAAAAGATTTTTTTGCAGATTTTTACCCCAAATTAATTTCTTACAAGGAAGCAAATACAAGTGATTCCTAAAATAGAAAAACGCAACACATTCTGAATATCAGAGGTTGCCAAATAGACAGGTACTTAATAACCTCGGGAAGGGCCCCAGGTGCCACAGAGGAGAGCCCTGCTTTCCCAGGGCTGAGTCTCTGGCACTAACATAGCTTGCGAATACACCCACTTGGCTCAGCCAGTGGTCTGAGGGGCACTGGACCCTGAGGGGGACCAGCAGGTAAACCAGACACTGCCCTGAGGGGCGGAACTGGGGCCAGGAACTGCCAGGCCTGGTGGAGCTAAGCAAGGCCTAAGTGTTTTCCTTGTGCTGTTCTGGTACATTCTTTTTTATTTATTTATTTTTTTTTGAGACAGAGTCTCGCTCTGTCACCCAGGCTGGAGTGCAGTGGCCGGATCTCAGCTCACTGCAAGCTCCGCCTCCCGGGTTTACGCCATTCTCCTGCCTCAGCCTCCCGAGTAGCTGGGACTACAGGCGCCCGCCACCATGCCCAGCTAGTTTTTTGTATTTTTTTAGTAGAGATGGGGTTTCACCGTGTTAGCCAGGATGGTCTCGATCTCCTGACCTCGTGATCCGCCCGTCTCGGCCTCCCAAAGTGCTGGGATTACAGGCTTGAGCCACCGCGCCCGGCTGTTCTGGTACATTCTATCCTGAATTCCATAACTGTGGACTGCAGGATGAGAAGACCAGGAAGTGGGTCTGTGTGGTCTTCAGCAAGTTCCTGGACCCCTGTTTTTTCAGTGTGTAAAACAGAGATAATAAAACTTGAAGGCAGAAACAGTAGTTTTCAATCTTGCCGGCAACACTATCGTGTCATCATTTTCTCTCAAATCTCAACTTAAGCTGGGACTGGAGGGAAAAGGTGGAAGCAGGGACATGGTGGTGACACAGAGCAGCCCCCACAGCCCAGCCAGGAGATGATGGCTTAAACAACGCAGCTGCGCTGGACCAGGGATGAAGGGGCTGGACACCACAGTGACGCATGGCAGTGCATGACACTGGCTGTAAAAGCTGAAGGGTCTGTGACTCCCAGGTTTTCGGTCTGGGTAACCAGGAACGACGTGAGGGACAGCAGCCTAGCGGATCTGGACAAAACCAGCTCAGGGGTTATTAAGCTTCAACAGGAGTCATCCAGACAGGACTAGATGGAGATGTAAGGGTGTCCGTGAAAATCGCAGGCAAGGCTGAGATCCACCAGACAGGCTTGAGTGTAACGGGGAAGTACACAGACATCATTGCTAGACTGCAAAAAAAGCAATGCTAAAAGAATCCAGAGAAAGGCAACAGATTGGCAGAAGGCCACAGTGACTTACTGGAGGCTAGCTCTGACGGACTGGATCTACACTTCAGTTTGTAAAGACCTGAGAAAACTGTAGTTTCCAATTTAAGCCCCTTCAATGAAGATAAACTGGAAGACACATTCTAATATGGCTACTAGGTTATATTCAAATATAATTTTTAAAAGTAAATTAGAATTTTGCAGACATCAATAAAAATTCAGGCAAAAAACATATTCAAGTATGTTGTGGCTGTGGACACCCTTCAACACTGTCTTCTTGGCCTTTAATGCCTTCGCTTTGGCTTCGGCTTTAGGAAGGGCAGGAGCTTCCTTCTTCGCTTTCTGTGCCATCTTCAAGTATGTTTTCTTTTTTTTGAGACGGAGTCTCGCTCTGTCCCCCAGGCTGGAGTGCAGTGGCACCATCTCGGCTCACTGCAAGCTC
>NW_012115154.1:25086088-25091748 GCF_000951035.1 Colobus angolensis palliatus | reverse complement strand
TTCGTATCTGAGATGACTCACGCAGCTGAGAAGAGTCCTGCACTCAGACGCTCAGCCTGTGCCCCTCTCTCTTGCCCTCAGCTTCCTAATGCCCCACACGCCTTTCAAAAAGCTGCCACCATGCGACTACTGCTAGACGTGGAAAAATGTGGATCAGAAAATTATCCAGCAACAGCAAAGAACTTTGCAGTGGTAGGAAAAGCCAGCCAAACAAGGAGCAGAATTTCAACACAAAAATCTCCTTCTGTGCGTAAATAATGAGCCTTCAATGAGCGCTTACTGTGGGCCAGCTCTTTCCTATGCCTATTTTTTTTTTTGAGGGGGAGTCTCGCTCTGTCGTCCAGGCTGGAGTGCAGTGGCCAGATCTCAGCTCACTGCAAGCTCCACCTCCCAGGTTTACGCCATTCTCCTGCCTCAGCCTCCCGAGTAGCTGGGACTACAGGCGCCCGCCACCATGCCCAGCTAGTTTTTTGTATTTTTTTAGTAGAGATGGGGTTTCACCGTGTTAACCAGGATGGTCTCGATCTCCTGACCTTGTGATCCGCCCGTCTCAGCCTCCCAAAGTGCTGGGATTACAGGCTTGAGCCACCGCGCCCGGCCTCCTATGCCTATTACATTAACTAACTCACTGACCTTAACGACTGGACACAGGAAGACTCGGAGGCACAAGCTCATCTAAGTGACACAGACCGTGCTGGTACAGCACGTTCTGTGCTCAGGCAGCGTCTCCACCCACCCTACACCACCTTCAACACAGAAGCCCCAGTGACAAGAAGGCTAATTCATTTTGGCAAATCTGTGCATCTTAGAGCAAGCTTTGGAGAGCCCCAGTTAGTAAGACTCCAGATAACTGTTAAGATTATAATTGAGAGAAAATAATATAAAAATGAAGTGAATGTGACTAGCATTGCAGTAGAAAGCATGCTTGCCTAGGAGCCCAGAAAACAAGTTGTGTACTTTTAACAAGACGTGATCTTGGGAATTTCACATAGCGCGTGAGCGGCTTTGCCTGCCGCACTGCAAAGCGGGCTTCGGTAAATGTCTGTCCTGATCTCACCGGGACACTCTGGGATCAAAGATGAAAAGGAGACAGAAGTACATCAACGTACACCAGGGAATCAGACTTTAGGGATGCTGTGCTGGAATGGCCTATTTTTTGGAGTACAGCTGTCAGAAAGCAAAAAACTAAGAACCACCATCAAAAGAGACAGTATCATTTAAAGGTCCAAATGGGTCAAACACTGCATTTGCAGGTAAATACTGTATCGTGGGAAAACTACGCCTCACTGACCCAACCACCCATTCGTTCACCTACCTCAAAACAAACTCCTTTAACTGACTGATTTCCTTTAACACACCTGAAATCACCTCCCTTGGGGGACTGCAATATTGACTGGGAGGGTTATGACTTTCCTGTATTCAATTAAGACAGAACAGGCCCAGAAGAGGGCAGTGACTGTGGAACCAGGGCCATCACCAAAGAGCCTCCCTGACTTTAACCACCAGGGTCATGGACCAAGAATACGAAAGCGATGTGGGGGTGTGGCGGACATTTACTTAGCACCTGTCAGGTGCCAGATGCTTTCTGTACACTGTTCAATCCCGACAAAAGCCCACTTCATTGATGAGAAAGGGCCACAACACAGAAAGGGCACCAGGCCTCCCTGAACATGTCCAGGTAGCCCCACGCCCCAGTGCTCTCACATCTCCCATCAATACCAACACCTCAGTAGTGAGACCACACCAACCATTATCTTCCAAACATCTGAAATAAATCAGTGTTAAGGGAGAAGTGCAAAGGAAATGAAGGCACATCTGAGATGTCAGTCCAGAAGAAAATGAAGATAAAAGACATGCTAGGCTGGACAGAACAGGGCTGGGCATGGCAACTCCCTCCTGCAATCCCAGCACTTTGGGAGGCCACGGCAGGAGGATCACTGGAGCCCAGGAATTTGACACCAGCCTGGGCAACAGAGTGAGACTCCACTTCTACCCCGGCCAAAAAAATTAGCCAGGCGTGGTGATGTGCACCTGCAGTCCCAGCTACTCTGGAGGATAAGAGGGAGGATCACCTGAGCCTGCAGCTGTGATCGTGCCACGGCACCCCAGCCTAGATGACAGAGACCCTGTCTCAAAAAAAAAAAAAAGAACGGACAGAACAAAAAAAACAAAGTTAAGCAAAATCAAGTACTTCCTGAATGCTCTTTACAATTACATGACATAGACAATGTAGTATCTATTCAGAACAAAAAGGAATTAACACAAGAACCACCCACAGCACACAGTGATGCACTTATCAAGCCTATCATTAAAATAATCACCATGAGACACTGGTGACAGCCTGGAGAAAGGTACAACTGTACCTCGATTCCAACGGTGTGGTGAAGGACGCCGACTAAGAGAACATGCTCCATCATCAGTCTGCTGGGCATGGCCGAGGCAGTGACGCAGGCACCCATGAGGGCGGAGGTCAGGGTGTCATTCATGTCCTTTCTGCTGTGGGCCATGTACAGCTCCTCCAGCCGCCCACTGATGGAAGCCATGTTGGGTTCACTCAACCTGCAGAGAATTGTAAAGACAGAGAGCAACAATGTTTCCCATTAGGAATTTTCAGTTCGATTTTAAAAAATTAAAAAGTTATCCATACCAACAATATATTCTATTTTTGTGTACACTTTTGACCCCTTCACTATTCTCATATTGACCCAATAACCCAGCATATATTATTCATAACCACATAATATTCTGGAATCCCGAAACAATGTAATTGCTGTCTTCACAAGATGAAACGTGGCCACACGGAGGCATACCCTGGATTAAGTCTACAGAAACATAGGTGAGGACACTCCCCTGAATATCCTGACCTGTTATCTCCACAGGCAGAGTCCAGACTTAGGATGTGCTGTTAGAAAAAATGCTAACTTTTTATTTCTTGGGTGGCATAGAAATCCTTAGTTCCTAACACTAGAAAAGGCTGCTCTGTTTGAACGGGTAGCAGGGAAGACTATATACACATGTACATAGAAGGTTATTCATTGTGCACCTGTGCTAATACAGAACTCAACATTAAAACAGAGGTTTACAGTAAATTCCCAGGATAATAGGAAACAAAAAGCAATACAAGGGGGTGGGTGAGGCCACGGAGGGGCAGCAGGAGAGAGATGGTGGTGAGTTTTATCTCGATTGCAGTGGTGGTAACTCGAATCTTCATGTGATAAAACTACACAGACCTGCTTGGGTGCAGTGACTCACGCCTGTAATCCCAGCACTTTGGGAGGCTGGGGCAGGTGGATCACCTGAGTTCGGGAGTTTGAGACCAGCCTGACATACATGGAGAAACCCCATCTCTACTAAAAATACAAAACTAGCTGGCGATGTGGTGTCACGCGCCTGTAATCCCAGCTACTCGGGAGGCTGAGGCAGGAGAATCGCTTGAACCCGGGAGGTGGAGGTTGCAGTGAACCAAGATCACGCCACTGCACTCCACCCAGTGCAACAAGAGCAAAAACTCCATCTCAAAAAAAGTCACACACGCATACACCCTCAAAACCAAAGAGCTGATGGGCACGCGTAACTGCCAAAGCCCCACCGGTATGGTTTCCAATCAGTTTTTTAAATGTTCTGTTCTTAAAGTGGTTAACAACAAAATGCAGACAAGAGCAATGAGTAAGGGGGATGGAAGACCAGGTGACTGTGTTCCTGCAGAGCGGACATAGGCCAGTCCTTCCAACACTGTCCTTAGACGCACAAAGAACCTCTGCCCTATTCCTTCCCGCTTCTCAGAATAACGATGTGGGCACTGGGGCTGCTCTCAAACCCTGAAGGGATTCAAAGTATCCAACAGTTGGGTATCCTCTCCTTCTCGAGGTATGGGTCTGGGTGCATCAAGACAAGAACAGAAAGGATCCGATCGACTGTCCCCATCACTTCTATTTGAATTGCGGGGATAACTCCTACATTTTTAGAAAACAGACAAGCTCCTTAAGTGATACCGCGTAACAATACTGCAAGGTCACCTGTTAAGTAAACCTTTCACGTGTTTCTTCAGCCTTTCCAGTTCTTCCTTTTTCCTGAAGTCCACTGTCTCCTCAGCGCGCCGCACATGAGGTGGGATGTACTTTTCACCACTTTCACAAAGACTCCGCTTGAAAAAGAAATAAATTACAAACAATTTACACTGACCAAATCCTGTTTTTTTTTCTTTGCCATATGTGCATTTAAATATTAAATTCCCAAGAACTGGTGGAAGCTGCTACTGATCATTGCTGCCTAAATACATCAGATTTATTGAGTGCTTAGTATATGGGTAAACATTCCACTCATCAGGAAGTGCGTGCCATTATTTCCATTAATGTTATTAATAATACATTTCCTCATCTCGTTTCCCCGCGCAGGTCTTCACACCTAGCTGTGCACCTCTGGTACCTGCCCAACTCCAGCAGAGCCCTATCTACTGCGCTTTTGCTCGGCCTTAATTTACTGCAGGCACAGTAGCATACAAATACCTAAATTAAACATACCACTAGTTTTGGAGGAAAAGTGTCCTAAAAATAATGTCAAACTTGTTTAAAAGTAGTATCGAAGTTTATATGACAAAAATCAAAACCGGCTGGATACTGTGGCTCACGTCTGTAATCCCAGCACTTTGGGAGGCTGAGGTGGGCGGATCACGAGGTCAGGAAATCCAGATCATCCTGGCTAACACGGTGAAACCCCTTCTCTACTAAAAATACAAAAAATTAGCTGGGTATGGTGGCAGGCACCTGTAGTCGCAGCTACTTGGGGAGCTGAGGCAGGAGAATGGCGTGAACCCGGAAGGCGGAGCTTGCAGTGAGCCAAGACTGCGCCACTGCACTCCAGCCTGGGAGACAGTGTCAGACTCAGTTTCAAAAAAAAAAAAAAAATCAAAACCAGCTCACTATTTCCTAAATTATCAAGGGGGGTGGGTGGTGGTGTTTGCAAATCATTAAGGACACAAACATTTGTAAGGCAAGATCCTCACTGCTAGAGAGTTAAACCTGCTTCAACAAATATGTGTATACATAGAAGCTGAATATTTATATACATAGAACTAGTGTGACGTGGGGAGAAGGAAATGCAGGCAATTCCATACAGCTGCCTCCAACCATGAGCTACATGCAAAAGAACGCTGAGATAAAATATGCAAGAGGACAGCCCATGAAAGCCTTGATTGCTACATCCTGGATTCTGAACTTTTTTTTTCTTTGAAACAGAGTCTTGCTCTGTCGCCTAGGCTGGAGTGCAGTGGCGTGATCTCAGCTCACTGTGACCTCTGCCCCCCTGGTTTAAGCCTCAGCCTTCCAAGTAGCTGGGATTACAGGTGCCTGCCACCAGGCCCGGCTATTTTTTTATATTTTTAGTAGAGATGGGGTTTCACCACGTTAGTCAGGCTGGTCTCAAACACCTGACCTCAAATGATCTGCCCGCCTCAGCATCCCAAAGTGCTGGGATTACAGGCGTGAACTTTACCTTTAATTCAATGTTGGACTTTATCCAGGGGAGTGCTGTAAATTAGCTTTGGGTTTTAGAAAATTCACTCTAGAGGCCGGGCGTGGTGGCTCAAGCCTGTAATCCTAGCACTTTGGGAGGCCGAGACGGGCGGATCACGAGGTCAGGAGATCGAGACTATCCTGGCTAAC
>NW_012115154.1:25075776-25083398 GCF_000951035.1 Colobus angolensis palliatus | reverse complement strand
AGAAGCAAGCTCTGGATACGGACCGGGGAGACGCCTGTGGCCCCCAGGCGGCCGAGGACCCCGAAGGAGCCGGCCCTGCCCAGGCTGGGTTTGGACGCTGGGTCCCCACCAGGGGCAGAGCGTTTGTGGTTCCTCGTTACCGGGTAACTTGAACCGGGAAGGGAACGCAGAGGCCGCCCGGTTTGCGTCTACATTTTTGGGAGGCCCCCCGCCTAGCAGTGAGTTGGGGGAAGACGGGGCTGCTGCTGTGGGGTTCTTGGCCTGACCAGGGGCCGCTTCTCTTCCTGGACACTTTCAGAAGCTTCATTTCCACAGAGTTCCCGCCCTTGACTTTAATTATTTAATTAAAAAAAAAATTTTGTTTGAGACCGAATCTCAATCTGTTGCCCAGGCTGGAGTGCAATGGCGCCACCAAAGTGCTGGGATTACACGCAATCCACCGCGCCGGGCCTGTCCTTGACTTTAAAATGTTTTAATTTTTGCCAGCTTGTCAGCTCAAAGTGGCATCTTGTCATTTAGTTCCTGATGAAAGTGGGTGTCTTTGTTCACTGGCCATTTGTATTTACTCCTCTGTTTATGGCCTTTGTCCATTTTCCTTATACGTTTTAGGAATTTTTTTAAATATAAAATTTTATTTTATATAATATAAATTTATCATTTAAAATAATTTTTAAATGATAAATTTATTTAATATATTTATTTAATATAAATGTAAAGTAGAGACAGGGTACCCCTGTGTTGTCCAGGCAGGTCTCAAACTCAAATCCCTAAGCTCAAATCCCAAAGTATTGGGATTACAGACATGAGTCACCACACCTGGCAAGGAATTCTTTACAAATAAAAAATTTTGAATAATCCTCTGTATCTCCTATGTGCAAATATTTTCCTCTCTCAAATATTTAAGGTATTTGATAAATAAGTAATTTTTAATAAGCATTATACTGTATGTACAGAGTCCAAAATTCAAAAGGTGCAAAAAGATATAAATGAAAAGGTCAATTTCCATGCTGTGCCCATCCACAAGCCACCCAGTTCTCCTTCCATGAAGCAGCAATATGGCATTCTCAAGTGATCTTCACAATAGATTCTATACTCAGTGAAGCATAAGTGTGTGTGCTGTGTCTCATGAGTGTTAGTTTACTAAACACTATTCCACATCTTGCTTTTTTCATTTAACAATGTATCTTGTAGAGCATCCTGCAGCAGAGGGAGGGACCAATGGACCTTCCCTGCCATCATCATCTCTGCCTGGATTATTGCAAAGGCCTCTGTCTGGTCTCCCCACTTTCATCCCCTCAACCCTTCAGTATGCTCTCAGCATAGCAGCCACAGGCATGCTTTTAAAATATGATGATAGGACCACGTGGCTGCCTGCCGGCTCACTCTCCAGGAATCCTGGCAGTCCTGCTGGATCTGCCCTCACCTCCTCATCTCCTTACCCTGTCTCCCCTCTCTCCCAGTGCTTCCATCTGCTCCAGTGCGGGCACAGGCTCCGGGACATTTCTGAGCCTAGCCTTTGCTCAAATGTCTCAGCAAGTCCATCCTGACGGCAGCCCTGTTTGAGGCTGCAGCAGCCTCAAAATCCTGTTTCCTGTCATCCTGTTTCTTTGGCACTTCCCTCCCCGTTTGACTTATGTGTTGGTTGTCTCCTTTTCACCAGGGCACGACTTCTGGTCTGTGGTTTTGTCCCCAGGGTTAGTGGCACTCAGTAAATAGACGTGAATGAATGGATGCTTTGTTATTTTTTATTGGCTGCAAAGTCAGTGATGGAGAGGCCGTCCATCATTTAGTGATGCAGCCCCTGATGATAGTTTTTATTTCCCACACATTCATACTAAAAAGATGCTACAATGAATAGCTTTCCACAGACAGCATTTCATGTGAGAGTATAGTTTCAGGGATATATTCCTAGAAGTGTGTGAATTCTGAAATTGATGGTGTGTATTTTGTAAATTTGATAAATATTGCTGAAGGACCATCCATGGAAGTCACACCAATGAATGAAAGTTATGAAACTTATCTTTGCCAATTTGACGGAAGAAAAAATCTCATTAAGTTGAATTTGCATGTTCCTTAGTAAAAGTAGAACTGACCATCCTTCATATGCTTCTGAGCCATTTCCATTTCATTTCTGCAAAATTGCGATTCATATCCTTTGCCCATTTTTCTATGGTTTATGACAGTCTTTTCTTACAGAAGCTCTTTACATATTAAGGAAATTGGCTCCTGTTCATGACATGTTGCAAATATGTGTTTTTCTCTAGTTGACTAGTTTTATTTTTGTTTTTTTTTGCCATGGACGATTAAAATTTTTTTTGCATTATTAGAATTATCAGTCTTTTATGACTTCTAAAGTTTTGTATCATACTTTGAAAGCCCTTCCCCACTCAAAGATTTTTTTTTTTTAAAGTTTCCCCTTTCCTTTTAGAGATGGGGGTCTCTTGATGTTGCCCAGGCTAGAAAGTAGTGGCTCTTCACAGGCGGGATCATAGCTTACCATGGCCTCAAACTCCTGGGCTCGAGTGATCCTCCCGCCTCAGCCTCCTGAGTAGCTGAGATTACAGGCTGGCTCCTAAAATACCTAACACCATGCCTGGCTCCTAAAATACTTAATCTTTGACCAATGTATTTTTTATTTTGATGTACAAAACAAGGTAAGACCAACCTATTTTTTTCCCCAGAAAATGTCAATGCCAGTACATTTTATTGAAAAATCTACCTTTTCTCCACCAATTTGAAACACCATCTTGATAATACAGCAAAGTTTTTAAAATGTGTTTGAGCCTATTTCTGGGCTCTCTATTCTTTTTCCTAATCTTCCTGCATGTGTATGCCTCAGTGCTATACTGCTTTAACTATTATGGCTCTATAACATAGTTTAATATCAGTCTTGTCATTCCTTGTTACTCTTCATTTTCGTAATTGATTTTTTTTTTTTTTTTTTTTTTTTTTGAGACAGAGTCTCGCTCTGTTGCCCAGGTTGGAGTGCAGTGGCCGGATCTCAGCTCACTGCAAGCTCCGCCTCCCGGGTTTCCCGCCATTCTCCTGCCTCAGCCTCCTGAGTAGCTGGGACTACAGGCGCCCGCCACCTCGCCCGGCTAGATTTTTGTGTTTTTTAATAGAGACCGGGTTTCACTGTGTTAGCCAGGATGGTCTCGATCTCCTGACCTCGTGATCCACCCGTCTCAGCCTCCCAAAGTGCTGGAATTACAGGCTTGAGCCACCACGCCCAGCCCGTAATTGATTTCTTTAGTGCTTTTTAAAATAAATTTTTAGTTTTTTTTAAAATAAATTTTATCTTTATTTTTATATATTTTTTGGAGACAGACTCTTTCTCTGTTGCCCAGGCTGGAGTGCCATGACATGATCGTAGCTCACTGCAGCCTCGCCCTTCTGGGCTCAAATGATGCTCCCTTCTCAACTTCCCAAGTAGCTGGGACTACAGGTGCATGCCACCATGCCTGGCTAATTTATTTTATTTTTTATTTTTAGTATAAGGAGTTCTTGCTGTGTTGCCCAGGCTGGTTTCAAACTCCTAAGTGCAAACGGTCCTTCTACCTCAGTCCCCCAAAGTGCAGTGATTACCAGTGAGAGCCATTGCACCCAACTTAAAAAGCGAAATTTAGAATTAACGAACATCCATGAAAAATCCTGTTGGTATTTTTAACTGGGGCTGTGTTTACTTTGTAGATTAAATTGGGAATAAAAGCTAGAATATTTATGATGTTAAATCTTCCTCTCTAAGGACAGTGTATACCTTCCGTTCATTCAGACAGTCTGTGTTCTCTTCATATTGGTTGTGCATATGTTTCTTGCAGAATTTATTCTTAAGTGTCTTATCACTCTGTTTTTGTCAATGGGATCATTACATCTTCTAACATGTATGAAGGCTGTATGCTCATCCAAAAATCTGGGCCTCTAGAGAATATGAAAAGAACGGACATTGGAGACAGTCAGATTTCCCTGTCCTAACCTTCTCCTTTCCAACTTTTATCTGGCTTGTTTTTCTCCTAATTGCCTCGTTAACTCCTGCAGCACAAATGTCCTGGTGTCCTGGGCTCCCTGTCTTGGAGGAGGAGGAGGGGGCGAGGCCTGGAAAAGGCGGGGGATGGGGGCCCCTGGCTCAGAGGGGCATTTCTGACGCCTGAGAGGATGTGGGACTTCCCATGGGCAATGTGGGAGGAGGTGAGGGCTTCTGAATGAGCCTGGCACATGGCACAGTGACCTTGCCTGGCTGGAGTGGAGGATGGGTGTCAGGCAGAAGCAAAGCCAAACTGGGCAGCGAGAGCACGTGTCCCACCTGCGGCGGACAGAAGCTGTGCAGATGGTTTCCCAAGCCTCAGCCTCCATCCTCAAAGCAGCCAATGGCTTCCCAAGCCTCAGCCTCCATCGTCACAGCAGCCAATGGCTTCCCAAGCCTCAGCCTCCGTCCTCGCAGCAGCCAATGGCTTCCCAAGCCTCAGCCTCCATCGTCACAGCAGCCAATGGCTTCCCAAGCCTCAGCCTCCGTCCTCACAGCAGCCAATGTCTTCCCAAGCCTCATCCTCCATCGTCACAGCAGCCAATGGCTTCCCAAGCCTCAGCCTCCGTCCTCACAGCAGCCAATGGCTTCCCAAGCCTCAGCCTCCGTCCTCACAGCAGCCACCATGTGAGGTGCCGGCCATGTCTTCATTGTGCAGGGAAGGCCTCTGAAGCACAGATGGGCACAATTCTGCCTGAAGGCAGGCCCTGGCGTCCGTCCGTCTGTGGTCTGCGGCGGTCCAGGCTGAGTCTCCAGGGAGCTAGGGGTGTTTGGAGCAGGGAAGGGACCCAGAAGGAAAGGGGGGCTTTCTGGAGTGGAGTGAGCAGGAAGAATGGGGGCTTTTTCTGTTTCCTGGGAGCTCTGGTGAGGTTTGCAGGTGATGAGCACCCCCATGTCCGTCCAGGAGCCGCAGGATCTGCCAAGGAAGGCTGGAGGGGTCCTGAGACCCTTCACTATCGGAGAAGAGCAGGCAGAGGGTGGCAAGGGCGGTGAGCATAGCTTTCTTACCCACGCCCAGGGGACGGGAGGCATCGGGAGAATGTCCTGCGTGGGGGACCTGTCAGAGGGGAGGATGACATCACGCCCTGCACCTCCAGCCCCCAATAATGTGAGGATGCGCTAAGTTAGGGAAGTGAAGAAAAAGGCCCCACTCCTCCTAGCAGATTTCTGAACTGAGGTGAGGTCTGAACTGGTGGAAAGATGAAATTTTGATTTAAATCTAGCTGGAATTTTTTTTTTAAATCTGCAAAGGATGCTGTTCTAAAGCTCAGAAGTGACTGGAAAAGCTCTGCGACGCCCCTGGGGTGTGATCTAGACGTGGGGAAGGAAGCTCTGGCACAGACGTTTGGGAGGTGTGGGGACACAGAAACTCATTTCCCCCATTCGGAGGGCCAGGCGCAGGTTTCCGCTGAAAACTTTCCTGTCTCTTGCAACCTAGACGTCCAGACACCCACAGCCCTACATCTTCTCACTGAAAACATTTCCATCTTCTGGGTCAACAGCCGCACTTTTTGTGGTGTGTAGAAATGAAATACAGGAGCCCCCAGCACCCAGCGTGTTGGGCGCTGTACAGGAGTGAGCGCTGGCAGGAGCAGGGGCTCGGCTCACCACCTCAGGGTATTGTGTGTATACAGGAGTCAGGAGTAAGCCACTTTCCCAGCCCCTGAGGCGTATTTTAGAGCTGGTTACTCTACTATTCCAATGCTCCTGTTCTGCCTGGCCTTTGTCTGCAGCCCTGCTCCCTTCCCTGGCTGTCACCTTTCCAGGAACTGGCCTCCTGTACTCTACACCAGCCCCAACCACCTGTCCCCACCCCGGACTGTGGGTGGGAGCCCGACCAGCACTCTGGCTGTGCTGGAACAAAGCATCAGGACTTGGTCACCATCAGCAGCTGACTACGGTCTGTTCAGGCTGCTGGGAGACCAGGCTGTGGCCGGGAGTTCCCAGGGATCACGCAGGGCCAGCGCCTGCCAGGAACCTGAGCTAGGTGGGTGGGGAGTAGTCGTGAGCAAGACATACGGCCTCACCCTGACGGGAACAGGAAGGTTCAAGAAGGACCAGTGGTGCTGCCAAATGCACCGTGTGAACACAGAGTAGTCAACAGCACAGCCCTGGGCTCTCAGGCTTGGGGCGAAACCCTGATCTCCCCATTTCCAGCCACGTAGCCTTGCTCACCTCTCCGGTCTCGGTCTATCTGTGGAATGGGATGTGGTGGTGGTGCCGGTGCCATGGGGCTGTTCTGAAAATGCTCTTGTTTCAGCTTGGAACTTACACCGGCCCTCCCTATGCTCCCTGAGTGGCTGCTGTGCTGGGCCTGAGGGCCGCTTGCTCCTTCCCTCACTGTTCCCACGCTGTCGGCTGCGCTCAGAGGTCTTCACCTGGGGGCAGTTGTACTCAGACATCTGCGGACTCAGGCTCCACGAGGGCGCGTTCTCCTGGGGTCTCTGCTCCTTGGTCTCATGGTGAGTCTTGCAGTGGCTGAAGGGTGAAGGGCTCCCCAAGCACCTCCCCACACGACTCGTCCCACAGGACTTTGCCACTCAGTCCATGGAGAGGAGGCTCAGGGAGCCAGGATTCCCGCAGCTCCCAGCCCTGGGAGGAGGGTCCCGGCCCACCACACCTTCAGCTGGGGCTCGTTTCTGGGTGGCCGGGTGTCAAGGCCGCCAGGTGAGGCAGCGGAGCGGGAGAGCTCTCCTCCTGCCCGTCCTCATGCCTGGCGCCCGCTGCCCCGGCTGAGCTCCCCGCGCTGCAGACCAGGGCCTCGCCAGGGACTACGTTGCTGGAGCTCCCGGAGCCCAGGCCCCGCTTCAGTCCTCCTCCAGGACTCAGTGGGGAGAGGGAGCTCACCGCCTTGCTGCCACCCCACTCCACGGGAACCACATGGATTAAATTCGATCCCTGCGCCAGGTGCTTAGCCTGGGTCTGGCCCACAGAGCTGCTCTGTGGTCAGGAGTGAAGTCCCTGAGCAGCTGACCTGCGTGAGTTTTCTGTCTGCGCTCGGTCCCTGAGGCCTGGCCAGCGGCCGCGGGGCCACCTGCACTGGTTCTGACCTCCTGGGGTGGAGGTTTCTTTGCTCTGAAGCTAGGACTTCTAACACTTTGTGGGGGACTTTTCAACCCAAGATCCTAACATGAGGGAGGCCTAATGTGAGTGTCCTGGCTGCTCCCCACTTGAAAGACCCCTGCCTCTGTGACCCTGCAGGTGCCAGCACACATTGTCACCCAGTCGCGCCTCGTCACCCAGTCATGCCTAGTCACCCACTCGCGTGGGAAAGAGTCCTATCCCCATGGTCCTGGGTAAAGGGGCCCGGAGTGGGGAAATGGGAGGCTCTGCCACCTGGCTGGACAGGTGAGGAATGCAAACATGAACCAGCGCATTGATGATGCTGAGGTCGGTTTGTGGGGGGCAGGTGCCCCGCACTAGAGTCCGAAGGGCAGCCGGAGTGCTGGGCATGAGGAGACGTGTGTGAGACATGTGGCTGGCGAGGTGGCCAGGGCCAGGCGTGAAAGCTCTGCCAATCCAGGAATGTTTTGTGTTCATTCTGGGAGCAGTGGGAAGCATGGCCATGTTTTGGGTGGGCTGTGGGTGAGGGTGACAGAGG
>NW_012115154.1:25072751-25074172 GCF_000951035.1 Colobus angolensis palliatus | reverse complement strand
CTTTATGGGTGTGACTTATGTAACCAATCCGGTAATGGTGAATATTTGATTGTTTTCTTTTGAAAACATAATTTTTTTTTGTACTATTACAAAACGCTATAGTAGGCCAGGGGCAGTGGCTCACGCCTGTAATCCCAGCACTTTGGGAGGCCGAGGTGGGCAGATTACCTGAGGTCAGGAGTTTGAGACCAGCCTGGCCAACGTGGTGAAAACCCATCTCCACTGAAAATACAAAACTTAGCTGGGCATGGTTGTGCACACCTGTAGTCCCAGCTACTAGAGAGGCTGAGGCAGGAGAATTGCTTGAACCCGGGAGGCAGAGATTGCTGTGAGGCAAGACTGTGCTACTGCACGCCAGCCTGGGTGACAGAGCGAGACTCCATCTAAAAAAAAAAGCTAAAACCTGTTGAGTCCTAGGTAAGACGTCTTGCTGGAGTCAAGATAAAGCTCTTAAGACACACACACAAAAAAAAATAAAAATAAAAAAAAAGCTATAGTAAACTTCCTTTTGTGTATTTTACAGGGCTGTGCAAATTTCACAAGAATTTCCTTCCAGAAATTGCTTAGGGAAAGGTAGGAATATTATTTTTAAATTTAACAGATAATGCCAAATTTCCAACCCAAAAACTGTGCTGGTTTGCACTCCCAGGGAGAGTGCGCACCCATCCCCCATCCCCTCCCTATATGGCATGGCCTCAGGCAGTTTCATCTTTCCCACTGACAAGAGGTCAGCCTCCTGGAGAGGGGAGAAGCCCTGACTCCACCGTCCCCAAGTCCCCAAACTTCCCCTTCTTCAACGTCCCAGTCCCCTCCTCAAATCCTTCAGTGGCTCCGTGTATAGCCTGAGAGTCCAGGGTGAGTCCTACCTGGAGTGCCGGGTTCCTTCATGCTCAGCCTTTAGGCCCATTCCGGACTCCTCCTCCCGCACCAACACATACATTGACTGCTTCTTTTCAATTATCATTATTATTTTTTTAAGAGACAGGGTCTCACCATGTTGCCCAAGCTGGCCTCAAACTCCCGGACTCAAGTCTCCCCAGTAGCTGGAACCCCATGCTGCCACAGGGCAGCACTCGCATTGGCGCCTTACCTGCCCTCTGGCTGGCACCCTCTCTGCCCTCTGCCTCTGCTTTGCTGGCTGATGCATTCCCTGCTTCCTGAAGCAAGGGGCCTCCTCTGTCCTCCGCTCCTGTGCCTGGTGCCCTGGTGGGTAACCTTAACAGTATGGAACTCTCTGTGCTCACTTCTGTCTCCCACATGAGACTTTGAGTCTAGCCCTCCGATTCCTATTCAGCTGACTACAGTTCACGTTTCTAACCCGGGGCCTATTTCAACTCCTGGCGCACAGTCAGCACTCAGACTTTTGACGGACAAGTGAGCAAACGAACAAATGAATGAATACGTGCCTTAGAACACTCAAG
>NW_012115154.1:25069664-25071386 GCF_000951035.1 Colobus angolensis palliatus | reverse complement strand
CCTGGGCAACATAGTGAGAACCCATCTCTACAAAAAATACAAAAATTAGCTGGGTGTGGTGGCATGGGCCTGCACTCCCAGCTACTTGGGGAGGCTGAGGTGGGAGGATCCACTGAGCCTAGAAAGTGGAGGTTGCAGTGAGCCGAGATCACACCACTGTACCTGGGTAACAGAGCAAGACCCTGCCTCAGGGGGAAAAAAAATTACACCTGTTTTGTTAGTCGTGTAAGACTTCTCATTGTTTTTTGTGACTTTCTTTGTTTTTGTGTCTGTGCCAGGCAGTGCTGTGCTCTCGCAGGGTAATCTCACACGGAGATGGGTTCCCATTCACATTCTTGCTTGAGAAGATTCACCCTAATGCCTTGTAATTGCTGCCGAGTTAGCCAACGCTGGGCCGAGGGTGTCTGCCGCTCTTACAGGACTTATAAAACTCTGTTTTTTGGCCGGGTACAGTGGCTCTTGCCTGTAATCCCAGCACTTGGGGAGGCCAAGGTGGGAGGATCACTTGAGGCCAAGAGTTTGAAACGAACCTGGCCAACACAGTGAAACCCATCTCTACTCAAAATAGAAAAAAATTAGCTGGGTGTGGTTGCTCCTGCCTATAATCCCAGCTACTTGGGAGGCTGAGGCATGAGAAGGCATGAGAATGGCTTGAACCTGGGAGGTGGAGGTTGTGGTGAGCTGAGATTGCACCAATGCGCGCCCGCCTGGGCAACAGAGCAAGACTTACCTCAGACAAACAAACAAACAAACAAAAAAACAACTCTATCTTTCTATGTGGCTATGTTACTCAGGCCTAGAGCAAACTAATAGAATTTGAATGTAGCTTTTTCAAATTTCATAAGACACTACTTAGTATCATCACTGGCTAAAGTCACCTCCCCTTCGATATTACTCAGATCACAAACTAACTCCAAACACAGTTCTCTCCAGACGGAAATCCTGGCAATGCAACACCCAGGTGTATTTTATGTTTTCTAGATGGAAAAAGTGTTTTCTTATTATAAAAAGTTCAAAATAGGCCAGGCATGGTGGCTCATGCCTGTAGTCCTAGCACTTTGGGAGCCCGAGGCAGGATGATCGCTTGAGCCCAGAAGGGAGCGGCTGCAGTGAGCTGCGATTGCTCGCCACTGCCCTCCAACCTGGCCAACGGAGCAAGACCCTGTCTCAAAAAGAAAGAAGAAAACAGTTCAAAATAAAAACTGCAGGCCACTTAAAAAGTTTGAAAGAGAGGCCGCAGAGGGTCCTTCTGTGGGTGCCTCCCTGTCTCCGGCTGTGCACGCCTGTGATGCCCAGAGCAAGGGCCTTTCTCTCTGGGTCCCAGGGGGCCAGTGGGGCCAGCCCCGGAACAGCACAACTGGGCATCAAGGATCAACAGTCCAGCTTCTTCCCCTCTGCCGGGCCCAGCCTACTCTGAGGGCTGCTGCCCATGGGGTGGCCTCGTCCTTCCACATCCTCACTGCAGGCTTTACCTCCCTGTCTCGCACCAGCTCAATGCAGGGCTTCTCTGTTCCACTCCCAGCTAGGTGACTCGCAGGAACATGTTTGTCTCTGTGTGCAAAAGAATCTGACTTACCACAGCAGCTAACAAACAAAACAGCGAAACTCTAATAATAACCAGTGGCTACTCAGAAGCAAGCTGTGTGGAGTTCTCACTTTGCCTTTTTTTTTTTTTTTTTTGAGACTAAGTCTTGCTCTGTCACCCAGGCTGGAGTGCAGTGA
>NW_012115154.1:25062981-25066169 GCF_000951035.1 Colobus angolensis palliatus | reverse complement strand
GCTTGCAGTGAGCTGAGATCTGGCCATTGCACTCCAGTCTGGGCGACAGAGCGAGACTCCGCCTCAAAAAAAAAAAAAAAATTAAGAAATAAAAAATAAAAATAAACTGCATTGGAAACACACACAAAAAGACAGAAATAATAACTTCCCAGAGAAAAGCAAGATTCGTCACCTGACAGGCGATTTTGTTAGAGATTGGATCTGCCGTGGGGACCTGGGAGTAAGGGGACAGAACACGGTGCTTTTCTTATCAGCAGAGAGTAGATCTTTAGCAGCAGTCATGTGGTGCTGAACACTAGCTTTTAAATTAGCTGCATTTTAAATAATATGGCTTAAAAATACACAACAATAAATCAGGAGATCATTGTAAATCACGGTCTCACATTACCAAGCTTCGTCTCTCCCTGGTGCAATGTATGATTAATCTTTCCGTTGCCAGGAAAGCGATGCTTCCTGTTGGAGAGATTGAGTGTGGATCTGAAAGTTCCCTCACCTTGGGTTCACTTGTTAGCATGGCTTCTGACCCAGCTGTCTGCTGCCTGTCTGAGGACCATGGAAACCTGCTGTCGTTCAGAGTGAAATTCTTATTGACATTCAAAGAGTAAACATCCACCAAGATACATTTGCTTATTTTGTCTTCTTCCTGGTGAGTTGGAAATACCTGGATTTTTGCCATAATAAAGGCATTTCTCAATGACAGACACGGAACCACCACTAGATAGTAAGTTTTAACCCCCACACTGAAGAGTAAAATCTCCAGCATCTGCCTGTCTGGGGTTGGCTCTCGGGCCGTGGTAATTATCAGGATTTTATCCTAGAAAACAAGGCAAGTCTAACACACCGTTTCTCAATTAAGTTTCCTGAAAACTAATTTATTCTCTTTGAGTAAATTATATATTTGATACTGAAATTACAGAAATGTTTTACTGTTTAACTAGCGTACACTCACGGGTGCTTTGCAGAGCAGCTGGTTGGGAATACTTATTGTAGAACTTTTCACAGCATTTATTGATCTGCCTGGCAAATGAATCCCTAGACAGGAACTGTCTATGGGTGACATTTTACGACCACAATATAGATCCAAAGCTTTTAAGGTACCTTTTGCCTTTATCATAATGTCACTAAAAAAATCACAATGGGTAGGAATAGCCTTCTGACATCAAACTGCACATTTAACTATGTTAAGATGGCTCTGACCTACTCAGCCTATACATCTAAAGATTCTGGAATGGTTCTTTGCCAGTCTGGTCCTATTGCCTCTGAAAGTAAATAAGCAAGAGATGATCCTCCATGTTGATGATATAGGACCATGACTGAGTTCTCAGTAGGCCTCAAAGAGCAACTAAACCGACCGGTCAACCATTGTCAACAGAAACAGCAAAGTATTAGTTACGCCAACTAACATCAGACCAATCCTGGCATCTAAATTGATCATACTAAGCAATGCTGAGGGCTGAACTCATGATATTGTAATGTCAAGAAGTACTGGCCAGGCGAGATGGCACACTCCTGTAATCCAAGCACTTTGGGAGGCTGAGGCAGGAGGATTGCTTGAGGTCAGGTTACTTGGAAGCTACACTTAATGGGTTTATATTCTAGAGGATGCCAGATAGAAAACCAAAAAACTCATTCGTTTTTCAAGAATTTAAAAACAGGGCTTTTGCTTTTAAAGTTATTAAACCTTCTCATGATGTTGGACAGCATTGTGATGGAGAGGCTGTAAATTGCACAAACTGATTGTTGTGTTTTTTCGTTTTGTTTTGTTTGAGATGGAGTTTTGCTTGTCACCCAGGCTGGAGTGCAGTGGTGCGATCTCCACTCACTGCAACCTCCTTCTCCTAGGTTCAAGCGATTCTCCTGCCTCAACCTCCCAAGTAGCTGGGATTACAGGCGCCTGCCATCATGTCTGGCTAATTTTTGTATTTTTAGTACAGATGGGGTTTCACCATGTTGACCAGGCTGGTCTCAAACTCCTCACCTCAGGTGATCTTCCTGCCTTGGCCTCCCAGAGGGCTAGGATTACAGGCATGAGCCACTGCGCCCAGCTCATTTTCTTTTTTTGGAGTACAATTTGGATAGTGGCTGTGGTTCCACGTATCTGTACATGTGTTAAAATTCACAGAACTGTCATCCAAAAAAGTCATTTTTAACTGTATGATGTTTTACAGATAAAACTTTAAAAATGCATTTAGGCTAGGTGCAGTGGCTCACACCTGTAATCCCAGCACCTCCCACTGGGAGAAGTGGAGGAAGACGGCCCTGTCCCCGCAGGATCGTGGTCCAGGAATCAGAATGAGCTCCTGGGGTCTCTATTGGCTGGTTCTGTTCATGCCCCTGGGGGTTAATTAAGCATCCAAGTTGAGATGTCAGATAAACAGTGGAATACAGTGTGGATTTCAGGAGCTTGACTTGGGCTGCAGGTGAAGTCATCAGCAGGTAGATGACATTTAAAACCCTGAGCAGGAATGAGCTCCCTATGAGAGAGAGGGCAGACAGAAAACCAGCCCGGGGGAGCCTTGAGGCGTTGGGAGCTTTGAGATCACGGGGTGAGGAGGAACCGTGGGTGGGGAGGAACCGCTGATTGGGGAATGCCCAGAAACCATCCTCAGCTGTTCAGTTTTGCAGAATTTCCTCTCTTCGAGCAGCAGCAGTCACGCCGAGAGCTGCTATCTGTTGAGCCTTCTCCGTGTGCCAGGCAGGGGTGAGAGCTCTCGCTGATGTTCTCATTTGCTCCTCCCAACCGTGGCCTGCGATGGGTGTCACTGTGCCCCCTGCACCGGTGAGACCGCCGACACTTTGCCCACGTTCTGCAGCAGAGCAGTGGGGTCTGAACTCCGATCTTTTTCTTCTCTTGCCCAAATTCTTATCTAAGGGACCCGGGGAGTCCACAATACGAACTATAGTCTTACTGGAGGGGTTTTATTTAACCCTATATAATGTGGCTCACTTTCCAACCTGACTCTGGCAATACCTCACATGACAGATAAGGAAGGAAATCAAAATATTTTAAACCAAATATGCTTCCTTGCCAGATCTTGAAATAGCACCACCAAGTTGTCTCTTGTGGGGAAAATCTGTTCTGTAGAGAACCCTTTTCTGTTTTCCAGACCTTTTTCTTGATCCAGGCACCATTTTAAGTTCGATAAGAAACATTTACAATCTGTTCTCCCCCGGAAGCCTGCTACCTG
>NW_012115154.1:25055597-25062066 GCF_000951035.1 Colobus angolensis palliatus | reverse complement strand
TTGGACATATGTTCTCAGCATCTCTGGAGGGCTGTGGCCTGGGTCATGGTGTTAGCGGCAGCGAGCCTGTCTATACGGGTCTGCAGCAACCTCAATTCTTGCCTCCTCAGAAGAAAGAATTCAGCTGAGGGGCAAAAGGCAGAGTGAGAGATTCAGGCAAATGTTTAGAGCAGGAGTGAAAGTTTATTTAAACATTTAGAGCAGAAAAGAAAGGAAGGAAAGTATACTTGGAAGAGGGCCAAGTGGGCGACTCGCGAGATCAAGTCCACAGCCTTTGACTTAGGGCCAGGGGTCTTGCATCCCTTCTCCCCCTGATTCTTCCCGTGGGGTGGGCTGTCCAGATGCACAGTGGCCTGCCAGCACCTGGTAGGGGCTGCGTGCACAGTGGGTTTACTGGAGTTGTACGCGTGCTCCCTTGAGGCATTCCTCCCTTACCAGCCCAGTATTCCCAGAGGAACGTCGTCCTCCAGCCCAGTATTCCCAGAGGAACGTCGTCCTCCAGGTTTGCCTCTTAGTGCACATACTTGAGCCACTTGCCCAGCTCCTGAGATCTTATCAGGAAGCGGCTGATCACCAGTTGCAGGTGTTTCTGTCTATTGAGTGGGGTGGGGGTGGGGGGCTGCTTTTCCTTGGTGCCAGCTGCAACTAATTACTTTAGCGAGACAGTTAACAGCCACCTGACCATCACCTGATGGTCACCTGACACTCTTGGCTGGAGGGGGGCCCTCTCCTGTCTGCTCACGTCTGACTTGCTACCCACTGTAAGAATTGGTCACTCATATTTGGTTCACAGGAAACCTCTTCAAATATTTTAGAGTTTGACTGTCTCCATTGACAGTAGTCAGGGTGGAGGATGCCTCCAGGTGCAGCTCAGGCATGGACAGGCCCGCAGCACTGTGCTCCCAGGATCAGTGCCACCTGGGCAAGAGCGAGACTCCATCTCAGAAAAAAAAAAAAAAAAAGAAAGTCCATAAACCCATGTTTTACAAGCCAGTTACACTTTTCTGAGAGTCTGTGATTGCCTTTATAATGACTCAAACCTAAGGGCATGGAGAAGCTGCGCTCTGTGTTTCCGCGGAGCTGTGGGTGGGTTTTACTTCGGGGTGATCCGGACAGCAGTCAGCCATTTCTCTGAGGACCCCTTCATGCCAGAATGCTGATGACATGTACTCGCCATTGCTTTTCCTGTAACCGTATATATCCATTTGCGTCTGTTCTGTTTTGCAACATGTAGATCTGCCTCATTCCTATGGAAGTTGTAAAATCTTGCATTACATGGTTGCATAAGATGTGTTTTTGACCAGCTCCTCTTGAATAGCAATGAGTAGCAACCCACGGGCTGGGCATCTGAGTTCCTCTCTCGCGCTGGCTAGCCTCTTCTTTTTTTTATTTTATTATTTTTTATTTATTTATTTTTTTTGAGACAGAGTCTTGCTCTGTCACCCAGGCTGGAGTGCAGTGGCCGGATCTCAGGTCACTGCAAGCTCCGCCTCCTGGGTTCCCGCCATTCTCCTGCCTCAGCCTCCGGAGTAGCTGGGACTACAGGTGCCCGCCACCTTGCCCGGCTAGTTTTTTGTATTTTTTTTAGTAGAGACGGGGTTTCACCATGTTAGCCAGGATGGTCTCGATCTCCTGACCTTGTGATCCGCCCGTCTCGGCCTCCCAAAGTGCTGGGATTACAGGCTTCAGCCACCGCGCCCGGCCTAGCCTCTTCTTAAGTTGGGTATCGACATTAAGCTTATCCCAGAGGTCAGTGTTTCAGATGGCAAACATCTCCGAGCCCTATGATATAAACCTGTCATGAGGAGTTGTCACTTGGTTTACTGCAAGGCCTTTGTGAGCCATAGGTTAATATATTAATGAAGACTATGGCTGTTGCCCTACATTAAATAATGATGGCGAATGATTGGAAGAAAAACATCCTTATGTTCCCCTGCAGAGTGGGAGATTGATGAGAATGGATTGCCCTGCCAAGGGAACTCAAAAATATTACAACCTTTTATTCCTCTGCAGCTTGGACGAGTGTGTATTCATTTCTACGTTATTACAAAAAAACCTCTTACAACGATTCTGAGCTAAAGACACATTAAATCACTACTTTAATTATATCGAAACAGTACTCTGAGATTCTATCACTAATCTAGTTTAATCTTGGCATCTCAAGCTCAACTAATATTTTATTTCTATTCAGGTCATATTAGTCAATCGGGCATTAGCAGCAGTACTTATTTATCTTATCGGTTTATTTTGGTAAAGTAGTAAATTATGATAGAATTATAATAATTCCTCAGCGTATATACATTTAACAATCACACACAAGCTTGGCATTTTAAAATGTGGTCTCAGTTCAATATTAACACTTTCACGGTTGTCTTTTCCACTTTTCCGGAAGATTTAAGTGGCTTGGAATATTCTGGATGTGATTTTTCTCTCTGAAACGCTGCTGTTTAGCGTTTTATTTGTGGCATTACCTCTGTGTGCAAACAGATACGGATTGAGCCATGTACAGTAGGCCAATGAGCTTGAAAGCCGGGAAGAAAAGGTAGTGGGGGTGGGGTTGGAGGAGGTGGACCCCCAACTACTGACAGGTTTCACCAGGATGGTCTGAGGGTGGCCAGCGGGGCCCAGAGGCCGTGGAGACCCAAAGTGCTTTGCTAATGTCCCCAGAATAGAGTTTCTATGTCAGCAGAAGACCTAACACAAGTGCGTTCAGGGACAGATGCAGAGTAGCCAAGTTCATGAAAGTGGTGATGAGCACACAATGTCGGTTTATTCGACACACAGTGAAATGGTCAGAGGGACAAGGTGGTTGCGTCTCGTCCAAGACCAGCCCCTGTGTTGGTGTATGCAGGTCTTTTTATTTTGTTGATTTGTTTCTTTATTTTTTTTTTTGAGACGGAGTCTCGCTCTGTCACCCAGGCTGGAGTGGTGTGGCGCGATCTCCGCTCACTGAAAGCTCCACTGCCTCCCAGGTTCACGCCATTCTCCTGCCTCAGCCTCCTGAGAAGCTGGGACTACAGTTGCCCACCACCACACCCGGCTAATTTTTTTGTATTTTTTAGTAGAGACGGGGTTTCACCGTGTTTGTCAGGATGGTGTTGATCTCCTGACCTCATGATCCACCTGCCTTGGCCTCCCAAAGTGCTGGGATTACAGGCGTGAGCCACCGCGCCCGGCCTTTTTTCTTTTTTTTAAGAGTCAGGGTCTCCTCTGTTGCCTGGGCTAGTGTGCAGTGGTGTGACCATAGCTCTCTGCAGCCTTGAACTCCTGGGCTCAAGCAATCCTCCCTCATCAGCCTCCTGAGTGACTGGGACCACAGGCACATGCCACTATGCCTGGCTTGTGTGCAGGTCTCTGTGGGAAGCTTGCCCACAAGGCCTTGCCAGGGGCCCCACAGTGCCTGTGTCCACCACCTGCAGCCTCTGGTTCTCCCGTCCCCACAGGATGAACCATGAGGGTGGGCTCTGAGTAAGACCTGGATTCCATGGGTGAGCCTGCAGCATGTGGGCAGCGCCTGGGCAGCCTTTCCTCTAAGCTTTCATTGACCGTAAACCCCTTTTGGGTTCATAATGCATTGGTTATTTAGATATAGTAACATTCAATTAGTTTATAGTTACCTGTTCAGAGGATTACTTCATCTCCTCCACCTGGCCTAGGTAATGCAAACCAGAAGGACTCATGAGCAGACACAGACTCACTGCACAGCCACAGAGACCACCCCCCACACTCCCAAACCCTCAAGGCTCACGGAGGAAGGAAGGTGATTGCCGAGACCTCTGTGGTCTGTCCCGGGTCTCAGCCCTTCCCACCAGTCAGAGCAGGCTGTATTTTCTCCTGCAAGTGCCAGAACAGCGCGAGTCCTTTGGATATCTCTTTCCCCATCAGCCAGTATTGATTTTACAGTATAACTCTGACAGGGAAATCGCATTTCCTGAATTTCCAAATTCTTAGTGAACATTCCCACTCTCTAACAAGAATCCTTTGTCCACTTTTTAGTGAAAATCTTTTTCTGTACTATGGGTAAGATTGTTACAAATAAAACTCTAGGTTTAAAACTTGTGCAACCTCAGCCCCCAGAGTTACAGTGAATTACAGCAGAAACCTTCTATAGCTGGAAAACAACGGATAGACTCATTTTATTTCTTTTTATTACGAAAATGTTACAACATACAAAAGTAGAGAGAACCATATAATTAGCCCCCAAATACCCACCACTCAGCTTAACCAATGATCAACCAACCCATCCAGCTTCATCCATACCCCACCCACCCCTCCATCTTTCCCTTTCCCTTTGGATTATTTTGGAGCGAAATCTCTGACATAGAATTTTTTTCCAGAAATAGTTCAGTATGCTACAGATAGATGTTGTCGTGACTTTTTTTTATTGTGAAAATATACCTAATATCAAATTTACCATTTTAACCATTGCAAGTGTATAGTTCAGTGATGTCAAATCCATTCTTACTGCTGAGCAAACATCACCAGCATCGGTCTCTAGAGCTGTTTTCATCTTCACAACCAAAATGAGCGACTGAGGCGTAAGTCTCAGACCATTGGGGTTACTGAGCCAGCTGGGGGCGCTCCCAGGAAGCATACCCATCACAGACACATCTGTGGCTGTTTTTTTTGAAGAGGTTCTCAGGAGGTTTTGCATTTCTGTAGTTTCCTTCAAAGGTGTGGGGTAGCAATGAGACAAATGAGTATATACTTGTGAGACTGTAGTTAGTGCCAAATAAATCTAAATTTTACACAACATAAGGCAAACATTTGAAGACAAGGAATGGCTCAGGGAGGGGTGAAGGAACAATTGATCTCATCTTGTCTTTGTTGTGTACCTGGGCAGATCAGTAATCAACCCAGGCAGTCGGGGAGGAACCTTTTGAAAGGATCTGTTTCTTTCAGCCCTTAGGGACGAGAGCCTAAGGACGGCAAGTGAGGGAGAGGGACCAATTCCCAACCCATCATGGCGTCCAACTCTTCTCCCCTTCGCCAACACAGGGTCTGTTCCGTCAGCTGGGGGCTTCGTTTTTTTTATTTTTTATTTTTTGAGATGGAGTCTTGCTCTGTCACCCAACCTGGAGTGCAGTGGCGCGATCTCAGCTCACTGCAAACTCTGCCTCCAGGTTCAAGTGATTCTCCTGCCTCAGCCTCCTGAGTAGCTGGGATTATAGGCACCCGCCACCATGCCCAGCTAATTTTTGTATTTTTAGTACAGATGGGGTTTCACCATGTTGACCAGGCTGGTCTCAAACTCCTCACCTCAGGTGATCTTCCTGCCTTGGCCTCCCAGAGGGCTAGGATTACAGGCATGAGCCACTGCGCCCAGCTCATTTTCTTTTTTTGGAGTACAATTTGGATAGTGGCTGTGGTTCCACGTATCTGTACATGTGTTAAAATTCACAGAACTGTCATCCAAAAAAGTCATTTTTAACTGTATGATGTTTTACAGATAAAACTTTAAAAATGCATTTAGGCTAGGTGCAGTGGCTCACACCTGTAATCCCAGCACCTCCCACTGGGAGAAGTGGAGGAAGACGGCCCTGTCCCCGCAGGATCGTGGTCCAGGAATCAGAATGAGCTCCTGGGGTCTCTATTGGCTGGTTCTGTTCATGCCCCTGGGGGTTAATTAAGCATCCAAGTTGAGATGTCAGATAAACAGTGGAATACAGTGTGGATTTCAGGAGCTTGACTTGGGCTGCAGGTGAAGTCATCAGCAGGTAGATGACATTTAAAACCCTGAGCAGGAATGAGCTCCCTATGAGAGAGAGGGCAGACAGAAAACCAGCCCGGGGGAGCCTTGAGGCGTTGGGAGCTTTGAGATCACGGGGTGAGGAGGAACCGTGGGTGGGGAGGAACCGCTGATTGGGGAATGCCCAGAAACCATCCTCAGCTGTTCAGTTTTGCAGAATTTCCTCTCTTCGAGCAGCAGCAGTCACGCCGAGAGCTGCTATCTGTTGAGCCTTCTCCGTGTGCCAGGCAGGGGTGAGAGCTCTCGCTGATGTTCTCATTTGCTCCTCCCAACCGTGGCCTGCGATGGGTGTCACTGTGCCCCCTGCACCGGTGAGACCGCCGACACTTTGCCCACGTTCTGCAGCAGAGCAGTGGGGTCTGAACTCCGATCTTTTTCTTCTCTTGCCCAAATTCTTATCTAAGGGACCCGGGGAGTCCACAATACGAACTATAGTCTTACTGGAGGGGTTTTATTTAACCCTATATAATGTGGCTCACTTTCCAACCTGACTCTGGCAATACCTCACATGACAGATAAGGAAGGAAATCAAAATATTTTAAACCAAATATGCTTCCTTGCCAGATCTTGAAATAGCACCACCAAGTTGTCTCTTGTGGGGAAAATCTGTTCTGTAGAGAACCCTTTTCTGTTTTCCAGACCTTTTTCTTGATCCAGGCACCATTTTAAGTTCGATAAGAAACATTTACAATCTGTTCTCCCCCGGAAGCCTGCTACCTG
>NW_012115154.1:25043076-25052812 GCF_000951035.1 Colobus angolensis palliatus | reverse complement strand
AGATTGGGTCTCATTCTGTTGCTCAGGCTGGAGTGCAGTGGTATGATCTCAGCTCACAGCAACCTCCGCCTCCTGGGTTCAAGTGATTCTTCTGCCTCAGCCTCTCTAGTTGGGATTACAGGCACCCGCCACTATGCCTGGCTAATTTTTGTATTTTTAGTAGAGACGGGTTTTCACCACGTTGGCCAGGCTGGTCTTGAACTCCTGACCTCAGGTGATCCACCTGCCCTGACCTCCCAAAGTGCTGGGATTACAGGTGTGAGCTACCACGCCCGGCCTGTTAACCCTTTCTTCTATCTCCTTTCTCCTGCTGTTGAATGTTACTTTGTCACGGAATGTTAATCCAGAGCATTTATGTGTTGATCAAGCAGACTGCCATTTGGAGGTCTGCTGCCCTGGTCTCCATTTCTGGTGAGTGTCCCGGGCCTAGTTCTCCAGTCTCCCACTTTTTGCAGTATCTTTGCTTCTCAGTGCCAACTTAGCGGAATCCATTCTTTCTTCAGATGGCAGAACATGGTTGGAATAAGGAGCAGACAATGATGTGCTGGCCCCTTAGAATGGCGGCTTATTAGATAACAACTGAAAAGTCATGACCGGGAGCGGTGGCTCATGCCTGTAATCCCAGCACTTTGGAAGGCCGAGGCAGGCAGATCACCTGAGGTCAGGAGTTCGAGACCAGCCTGGCCAACATGGCAAAATCTCATCTCTACTAAATATAGAAAATTAGCCAGGCGTGGTGGCAGGCACCTGGAATTTCAGCTACTCGGGAAGCTGAGGCAGGAGAATTGCTTGAACCCAGGAGGCAGAGGTTGCAGTGAGCCGAGATCACACCATTGCACTCCAGTCTGACAGAGCGAGACTCCATCTCAAAAAAAAAAAAAAAAAAGAAAAGTCACAACTGCTAACACAGGTAGTCTCCTTTATCCATGGTGCCATCTTGGTAATCACCTATGTAAAATGTAGATGTACTGGGCACTGACTACATCTCACAAGGGGATGAAATGTGTGCATTTGCAGGTTTACCTGATGTTAAATCAGAGGAAGAAGCAGCAGAGGAGTTTTTCAGAACACACATTTTAAACATGGTTCCACCAGGCATCAGGTCTTTAGGATAGCACAAATAGCACGAATTTCAATATGTGTGCTTTTCCAAAATGTAGTGTTAGCTTGCCATGTTATAGCTCAGAGCTGGTTTCTTTTGGTAACCACTCAGTGAGTGCTGCATGCTGTGGCCTTTTCCCACTTCACGTGAGGTGCGGGACTTACGGCATGTAGGTTCCTTTACCTTCCCGGCTCATAAATATCATTGTCCTGAGTCTCAGATGCTGCTAACATTTTTGTTTCAATCAAGTATGAGTTGGAAAACTCATGAGGAAAAGGAAGGTCTCTGGGTCCTATTTTTAAAATCTTTTCTTTTTGCAGCTGGTCACCCTGTTTAGGTTTAGTGTGAGGATCGTGGCCCACTCTTGCAGGCGTGCCCGTGCTGCACAGAACCCATTCCTGACTCTGCCCCTTGGCGAGTGACCAGGTCGCCCAGTAATGTGAATGCGTGAGAGCTGAGAATCTCACCCCTTTTTCTCACTCTCTTTTCGGGAAGAAGAAAACCAAGCTGAATAAACAACTGTCGGCCAACAAGCACCCTGGACCTCCTTTGGCGTGTCCTTGAACGATACTGAATGCCTGTATTAGTCTGTGCAGTTAACACCAGCCTATTTATTTTTGCTAATGAGACAGAAGTGGAAGATTGGGGTTTTTACAACGTTAGACATTATGCCAACCAACTTAATTATTGACAGGGATCAAGGCTATTCACCCCACATCAAGTCCACTACTTATTATTGTAACATGCCTAAGAGGAATTAACCACATTTGAACTAATTAGAACATTCATGATTTCAGAATAAAGTTTATCCCTGCTAATTCTCAAATTAATCTGATTTGTACTGGCTAGAATTTCTAATGCTTCTGAAACAAATCTTTCAGAAATAGAATGGTGCATGGTTTCTTTTCAATGATCTAACTACAGAAATGCACTCAGTGACTTCAGAAATGATTCCTCAGTTAATGCTACATGTATATTTGCATGCTTTTCCTGGTAACTATTATTCAAATTTCATATTAAAGTCTACCTACCCTTAGACTTATATCAGGAGTAAGCTGTGACATCACTATTAAAATTAAATGTACTACCTGAGAGAAGTAAGAGCATCTGCTCCTTCAGTGTTTGGATGAATTAAGGCTGATGATGCAAGGGCTGGTTACCAAGATTTGTTGTATTAAATAGAATCTCTTTTCCTTGAGGTCTGTAAGCATTCACACACACACACAAACTCACACACACACAAACTCACACACACACTCACACACATATACACACACACACACACACTCATACACTTACCTAAAAGCAGGAGGCTAAGTTTTGAAGTCTCAATCTTTAACTTGTAAAACAACCAAATGAAAAATTAAAACCCGGCTGGGCGTGGTGGCTCATGCCTGTAATCCCATCACTTTGGGAGGCCGAGGTGGGTGGATCACATAAGGTCAGGAGTTCAAGACCAGCCTGGCCAACCTGGTAAAACCCTGTCTCTACTAAAAATACAAAAATTAGCCAGGCATGGTATCAGGCACCTGTAATCCCAGCTACTCTGGAGGCTGAGGCAGGAGAATCACTTGAAACCAGGAGGTCGAGCTTGCAGTGAGCCAAGATCACACCATTGCACTCCAGCCTGGGCAACAGAGTGACTCCGTCTCAAAAAAAAAAAAAAAAAAAAAAAGCCCACATTTTAATGATTAGGATAGAAAGTGAGAGAATGGTAATTATCCAGTGAATTTAGACACTGTAAACAAAATGTATCATTTAGCCTGAATACTTACTCCATCCTTAATTATCTACAGAGTAATGCTGACAAAATTGTTATTTGCCTGTATTGCAACTATAGCTCTGTGGTCTTAGGCAATACAATATAAATAATATAACAATATAACAGGGCTGGGCCCTGTGGCTCATGCCTGTAATCTCAGCACTTTGGGAGGCCAAGGCAGGTGAATCATTTGAGGTCAGAATTTTGAGACCAGCCTGACCAACATGGTGAAACCCCGTCTCTACTAAAGAAAAAAAAAATTATCCAGGGATGGTGGTGCATGCCTGCAATCCCAGCTACTTGGGCGGCTGAGACAGGAGAATTGCTCAAACCCGGGAGGCGGAGGTTGCAGTGAGCCAAGATTGTGCCACTGCACTCCAGCCTGGGCAACAGAGCGAAACTCCATCTCAAAAAAACAAACAAAAAATCAAAACAAAAAACAATGTAACATAAGACACTAACATAACACAACATAAAGTAATACAATTCAACATAACATAACATTATAATGTAATATAATATAATATCTTTAACTGGATCTCTGCCACGTACTCAGAACCTTTCCAAATCTTCCTTGACAGACTGAAGTCAAGCAGTAGCCAAGAGGTACCTCGACATCGAGGTGCTCAGCATGATTATAGATTAAGCCAAATTCTAAGGTCACAAATGATGCCATTAACGTAATCTTTACATTGAAAAAACAACACAAAAAAACCTTTGACAGATAATAGAGCCATACAATTTTAATAATGTGAAGAGTAAACATTAGAGTCAGGCCAAAAAAATGATTACAAAAATACTTTTTTCAGATCAGCAGTTTTCATAGTGCCTGCAATAAACATTTATCAAGACAGCCATGTAATAATAATAATAATGAAAAAAAACCCCTCCCTCTATTTAGAATACCAAAACACGTTCTAGGAGCATTCTGAATTCATAAATTGCGGGATGAATGTTTTGTCACATGCTGGCTTAATATAATTCACACAGATATTACTTCTTGCCCTCAGAGCACTCCTTGGCGGTGCATTACAGGAATGTCAGGCTGGATTTATATGAGAGAGGATTTCTGTAGGTGTCATTATTGATGGCGAATGGAAGATTCACCAGACACTGGAAATCGGGAGCACTTCTGAAAAAACCCCTTTTCACTTGAAAGGGCTATAAATCTACAAATAATCTTGAATTCACAAGCAAGTCTTTTATGCAATAAGTTGATTGCAAATACATCACTGAAAAGATACATAATTACCTTAAAATCTACCACAGTTGGAAACGTATAGGAGCTCCTAAATTATAATTTAATTTTTATAATAATAAAAGACATAAGAAACAATTTTAGCATTAATTTTTTTGAGTTTTACCTTTCATCTTCATGTATATAAAGACAAAGCAAGACTGTCTATATATTAATATCCCAGACTGTCCCAGGAAGCTCCCAGACTTCCTACTTATATAAAAAGCTGATTTTGATGAACAAGAGAAAGGGAAGTTTTATCAACCATTTCAATCTAGGAACCAGCAATCACGGAACTCCTCAGCATTGCAGAGATCATTTCTATGATCAAAACATCATCTCCCTTAAACAAGACCTTCTGGGGCTCAAGGGGACAACCGGGATATGGAATGTATGGACAGGTGCTTTCTAGCTGCATAATAGTTTTAATTTGGCTAACTCAGAGGGGTACTGGATATTTATCTCTATAGCCAGATGTCTCTGTTTCTACATGTATATCTCATCTATCTATAACTATGCATCTATGTCCATAACCACAGCAATAAACGTATCTATAATATCTGTATCCATATCTATAATAATAATTATTATTTTTTGTAGAGATGAGGTCTTACTCTGTTGCCCAGGCTGGTCTTGAACTCCTGGCCTCCCATCTCAGCCTCCCAAAGTGCTGGGATTACAGCCATGAGCTACTACACTCTGCTCCGTATCTATAATTATAATTATGTGTTTACATCTATCTCTATCTCTCTCTCTATCTGCATCCCTATCTGTATCTGTACCTGTAACTTTCTCTCTCTCTCTGTACTGGAGTGGCTATGCAGAGTAGAAAAGAGACCTCTGGGCGGAGAGCAGAGATCCGAAGCTTAGAGCTGGCTCTGCCATTTATTGGCTGTGAAACCCTGGCTATGTGATTTAACCTTATTGTATTTCAGTTTCCTCCTCTGTTAGAAATGATAATCCTTGCTTACCTTGTTGAGTTATTGTGAATTTAAACAGTGGACAACTTGTACTTTGTGGGCTATAGAATACCACATAAAAGTCAAACAAGATTAGTGATAAATTTTTAAGGTCCAGTTTGGGAGGTGATAATAAATTGGGGTAAATTCTCATTTTAAGGCCCATCCCCCAGAGAAGGACTGCACTTTGTTATGCTTTGGTCACCTCTAGAGAATCTGTGGAGCATTGAGGAGGGCCCAGGAGCCTCAGTTTTCTCATCTGTAATACTGTCATGGATGACATTGAACGGCATAGTCCTGAGATCGTTTCAAGTCTAAATAAGCCCAGGGTTAAAGAAAAATTAATGCAAAGAAAAAAAAGAAAGAAAGAAAAATTAAGTGTAAAGCAAGATGAATAACATTACCTCTGGTCCAAAATATCCCATACTAATTCATGATGACACCCTTTCAAGAAAAGAGAGATGGCTCCGAGGCCCCGGGAGCAGGGGAGAACGAATCGTGACCCGCGCGCGTTCCGCACGGTGGCGTGTGTGACCCGCGCGCGTACTGCACGGTGGCCGGGCCTGGCGCGGTGAGTCGCCGGCGTCCCGTGTAGCCTCAGCGCCCCCTAGCCCCGCCGGCGCTCAGGCTGCATTGCAGCAACTTCCCAGGAACATACAGGAGCGCCTTCCCTCTAGCAGGCAGAGTAACTATGAGGACAGGTGGAGGACCGCACGGAACTCCAGCCCTTGTCCCTGGGAGAGAGACCCCCAACTTCTGTTCATGTGTATGTGGTGATTTTGTTGTTGTTGTTTTTTTAACACTGCAAGCCTGGGCACATACTGCTCACATCAGACAAATGCAGTTGGCAAAGCAAGCAAGCACGCCTGTGCATGGTTCTTGCATTGAAGTCTGTTTATTTATTTACGGAGTCTTGCTCTGTCACCCAGGCTGGAGTGCAGTGGCAGGATCTCAGCTCACTACAACCTCTCAACCTCTGCCTCTTGGGTTTAAGCGGTTCTCCTGCCTCAGTCTTCCAAGTAACTGGGATTACAGGCACAGGCCACCATGCCTGGCTAATTTTTGTATTTTTAGTACAGATGGGGCTTCGCCATGTTGGCCAGGTTGGTCCTGAACTCCTGACCTCAGGTGATCCGCCCGCCTCAGCCTCCCAAAGTGCTGGGATTACAGGCGTGAGCCACCGCACCTGGCCCACGTAAGCCATTTCTATGAGTCTGTTACTGTGGACTCACAGTCATTGTCTGCAAAAAGTATTTCCTGAGAACCACGAGAGAGGTATGTTCAGAGCTGCATAGAAGAAATCACACTGCAGGCTGGGCATGGTGGCTCACACCTGTAATCCCTGCAGTTTGGGAGGCCGAGGCTGGCAGATCACGAAGTCAGGAGTTCGAGACCAGCCTGACCAACATGGTGAAACCCCATCTCTGCTAAAAATACAAAAATTAGCTGGGTGTGGTGGCGGGTGCCTGTAATCCCAGCTATTCAGGAGGCCGAGGCAGAAGAAGCACTTGAACCCAGGAGGCAGAAGTTGCAGATGGCGCCATTGCACTCCAGCCTGGGCGACAGAGTGAGACTCCATCGAAAGGAAAGAAAGAAAGAAAGAAAGAAAGAAAGAAAGAAAGGAAGAAAGGAAGAAAGGAAGAAAGGAAGAAAGGAAGAAAGGAAGAAAGAAAGAAAGAAAGAAAGAAAAGAGAAATCACAGTATATGGTTTCTGCCCTTAGAGAATCATGCTATGCTTATGAAGACAAGCCATAAGCATAAAAAGAGAGGCAAGGATAGGAACTTCTTATTGTGTCATACAGCATATTAAACCACAAAGCAACATGAAGTTCTCAGGCTAATGGTTTGTTTGTGTTTGTCATGGAAACCTTCCCAGAAAGCAAACTCTTAGGAAACTAGCAAGTCATGCACAGATTGAATGATTTTCTGCATCCTGCCAGGTCACAAAACCTAATCATGTCTCCTACTACAATTGGTAAGCAGTTCCCGGATGTGGATTTTGATATCCTAATGATTTGCTAATAAATTTACAAATGAGCACAGTGTAAAAGCATGTCAGAGCATCCCAACAGCATTTTACATCTTGCTTTTAAAGCTTATGTCATGGAGATTATGGAGCTGACTTCCTGTATAGAGTGATTTTATGACACTCACTTGAAAATTGGTTTTAAAATGCTGTAAAACAGGAACATTAGCAGGAGGATGTTTGGGAATGCCGCAGTGTAAGAGTGCATAAAGGTGGCCAAGGTGCTTCTGTCAAGGTTTACAAGTTGCCTAAATGAGCCCTTCCAACTCCTTAAGTAACACTTGGCAAAGGCCCCTGCTTCGTTCCTGGGAGGATATGGCCAAGAGTTGGGACCTGGTTCTTTTACAGCAGTGTTTTGCTGTGACAGTGAGCCCGGTTGGTGTGTAGGAGGCAAAGCTGCCCCTGCAGGTGTGACCTGCCATTGGTAGAAAAGATTGTGTAGAGAAGGAGAAATCCTATTCCTAGAGAAACTCTTCAAATACTTTTGTCCACTGTCTTGGCTTATAACCCAAGAGCCAAGAGCTGATTAAAAAAAGACGTCAGCCGGGTGCGGTGGCTCACACCTGTAAACCCAACACTTTGGGAGGCGGGTGGATCACTTGAGGTCAGGAGTTCGAGACCAGCCTGGTCAACATGGTGAAACCCCATCTCTACTAAAAATACAAAAATCAGCCTGGCGTGGTGGCGAGCACCTATAATCCCAGCTCCTCGGGAGGCTAAGGTGGGAGAAAGGCTTGAACCCGGGAGGTGGAGGTTGCAGTGAGCCGAGATCATGCCACTGCACTCCAGCATGGGAGAGAAAGACTCTGTCTCAAATAAATAGATAAGTCACAGGGTGTAGTGGTTCATGCCTGTAATCCCAACACTTCGGGAGGTTGAGGCAGGAAGATCACTTGAGACCAGGTCTTCAAGACCAGCCTATACAACATGGCAAAACCTTGTCTCTATAAAAATAAAAATGAAAAAAACTAGCCAGGCTTGGTGGCATTCACCGGTAGTCTCAGCTACTCAGGAAGCTGAGATGGGAGGATTGTTTGAGCCCAGGAGATCAGGGCTGCAGTGAGGTTGCACAGCTGCAGTGTGGCCTGGGCCACAGAGAGAGATGCTGTCTTAATAATAATAATAAAAGATAAAAAAAGGGTGTCAGTTCATTTAAATAAAAACATTCCTTGTTTTGGCTATGAAGACTCAAATGTTATAAAAATGTCAATTCTCCCTAATTCACTTCCAATCATATAGAGGATGTTGGGGAAGGAGTAGGTAAGGTAATGAAGATGACACAAAATTCATCTGGAAAAATAAACACGTGGGAGTAACCAGGAAACTCTGACCTGAGAACAAGGGAGACGCTCAGTGGATTCACCCCCAACCTGGGCAGCTGCCCCTTTGCCTCTGTCTGCTCATTTCCAGGTGGGGTGCTCAGGCCTGGAACCCTTGGGCCACCCAGCAAGGGGCCTGGGCTCTCAGGAGGTACCGCTCAGTGTTTTCCAAAGCGCCCAGGGCTGTGGAAGACTCCCAGCTGGCCCCACCCCTCCCACGGGTGCTGCATTTACCCTCAGTTCACTGGGCTGTTCTAGGGCTTGGTGTTGGGCTTGCAGTCACAGGGGAGGCCTGGATGAGGCTTGTGCTCTCCTGGGTGAATTTCCTGAGGTCTTTACAGACATTGCCTCTCCCCACCTGGCCCAGTGTCACGCGAGACAGAAAATACCACCCACTCCTTTCACCACCAGCTCTGACTCTGCCCCTAGCAGGTAGCTCTTGGAATCCTCTGCTAATCCTGGGCTGCTGCCATGCCATGACCCTGGGCACAGTGGAACCTTATCCAAAAGATCTGGCTGGGGGGTGGAGATGCCACCTCATACCAGGGGCGTCTCCACCCCCCGCCAAAAGCTGTACAAGTACGCAAGGAAATACGTGCAAAGATATACGTGACAGCATTGTTAGAAGAGGGCTGCAAAGCAGAACAAAACTGTAAATAATCTGAACGCCCATTCACAGAAGACTGGTTCAGTAAATGCAGCACGTACTAGTCAGGGGACTACTAACCAAGAAGCAAAGGAATGGAATGGACTGGTACGTAATGATATGGTCAGACAGCCAAGATATATTAGTAAGTAAAAATGTAAGTGGCAAAACAGGTCTCAATTGTGTACTTTAAAAAATGCTTATATATGTATAGAAAATTCTGGAAGAATGGCTAGAAACCCTTAGTCCTGGTTGCATCTAGAGAACAGAACTGAGGCTGAAGGGAGAAAGACTAATTTCTTAAGTATGCCTTCCTCTTATTTCCATCATTTCCCCTCTAGAAAGTATATTTAAAAGCCAGTGTAGTGGCCAGGCACAGTGGCTCTCGCCTGCAATCCCAGCACTTTGGGAGGCTGAGGTGGGCAAATCACTTGAGGTCAGGAGTTCAAGATCAGCTTGGCCAACATGGTGAAACTCCATCTATAGTAAAAACACAAAAAATTAGCTGGGTGTGGTGGCACGTGCCTGATCCCAGCTACTTGGTAGGCTCAGGTGGGAGAATCACTCGAACATGGAGGCAGAGTTTGCAGTGACCTGAGATTGCACCACTGCCTTCCAGCCTGAGCAACAGAGTGAGACCCTGTCTCAAAAAGAAAATAAAAATAGGCCGGACATGGTGGCTCA
>NW_012115154.1:25038859-25041487 GCF_000951035.1 Colobus angolensis palliatus | reverse complement strand
CCCTGTGCTCCTCTTTGATCTCGTGCCACGTTGGCCCAGGTTGTTCCTCTGACTGTTGCTTTGCTTCCTGCCATTCTGTGCGCTCCCGAGTTACAAAGTCAGCCCACTCCAGAGTGGTGTCTGAGTCACATCCAGATAAGCAGTTTTCATGTCTGGACTGCCAAAGGGGGACACAAACCTTTAAGGGGGGACACACACCTTTAAATGATGTCTGTGCAATCTCTTACCTTGCGGTTCAGTGCCGTGTTGCTTTCGTGAGGTCATTTGATACCTTATTGTGTGATCTGAACACAATTCAGGGATCTATCATCGGCTGGAAATGTTAAACTAAGCCAACAGCACACAAGGTTGATAAGCTTCTGGTCACACAAGACTTGTTCATCTCTCTTTTCTCTCTTTTTCTCCTGCTAGCAGAGTCTTGATCATCTGTTTCTCTATATTTCAACGAGAGTTAGTCAGGGACAGGTGAAATTTGTACCATTAGTCCTAAGATAAAATCTTGTTAAAATCAGAAACTGACACTGAAGGTTGAAGTGGTGATAGGTTGTAAAAGGTTGAAATATTCAGGAGGGTGATATTATTTTTATGCATGGACTTAAATTCCCCATGATACCCTGTAATTCTCCTCAAGCTAATTCCAGTTTCATGTCTACCCATTTCTTCTGATGAGTTCTTGTAAATCTTGACTCATGGATAAGACAGCCACAGAATTTCTTTGCAAAGTAAAGGTCCTCTCCTCCATTTTAAGTATCCACTTAAGCATCCCTACGTAAAAGTTACAAGTTTGTCATGAATTCCTTAGAAATGTGGGGCCGGGCACAGTGGCTCATGCCTGTAATCCCAGCACTTTGGGAGGCCGAGGTGGGCAGACCACTTGAGGTCAGGAGTTCGAGACTAGCCTGGCCAATATGGTGAAATCCCATCTCTATCAAAAATAGAAAACATTGGCTGGGTGTGGTGGTGCACGCCTGTAATCTCAGCTACTCTGGAGGCTGAGGCAGCAGAATCACTTGAACTCGGGAGGTGGAGGTTGCAATGAGCTGAGATTATGCCACTGTCCTTGAGCCTGGGCAACAGAGCGAGACTTCAACTCAAAAAACAAACAAACAAAATCCCCCAAAAACTACGTGTAAGTTTGCATAATTTAACCTTAAGTAATGGTTATATTTAAGAACTGGCTTGCGTAATTCCTAAAAACTAATGACCATTTCTCGCAGGCCAGTACAAGCGGTCTCTAGCACAGTACTGACTGGTTACTGCTTCCAAATTTCAAAAGTCCATTCATTTATCTAGAGAGTCTAGATTTTATACTTGGATTATGCTGGATCCTCAGAGGACTTTGCATTTGGACCATGTCCCTCTTTTTGGCTGAAACGATACCTGAAGCCACCTTGTGTGTCAAGGGAATCCACACCTGATGAAGCAGGGGCTCCACAACAGAAGCTGAACAAGTGCAACAGACACACACTTCCTTTGCAGCTCAGGTGCCTCAAATCGTTGGCAAAAATGAGGCAGCTACACATTTAGTCCACACCAAGAAAATGAACAGTTGAGTTAGCTCATAATCTTTCTTGCTTTATACAGTTCTTTACTCAGGGAACATTATATGTTAAGAGACCATGTATCATAGGTGGTTAGAAGTGTTGGAATACACAGCCTGGGTTTCAATTCTAATTCCTTCATTTGCTTGCTGTGTGACCTTAAGCAAATTACTACCTCTCTGTGCTTGGATTTTTAAACTGTACTGTGGGTATGATCAGTAATTACATATGGAATGGTGATGAACGTGCAATTGGATAATACATGTAAGGCAATTAGAACAGTGCCTGGTGGGAGGATCGCTGGAGCCCAGGAATTCGAGGTTGCAGTGAGCTATGATTGCACCACTGCACTTCAGCTTGAGCAACAGAGCGAGACTTTGTCTCAAAAAAAAAAAAAGAAAAAGAAAAAGGCCAGGTGCAGTGGCTCATGCCTGTAATCCCAGCGCTTTTGGGGGCTGAAGCAGGAGGACTGCTTGAGTCCAGGAGTTTAAGACCAGCCTGGGCAACATGGCAAAACTTATCTCTCCACAAAATATTTTTTTAAAATTAAAAATAAAAGAACAGTGCCTGGCAAATACTAAGTGCTCAGAAATATTTGTTATTTTGACTAAAAGATAAAAGCTTGAAAGGCAGAATGACCTTAAAAATGGTGGTAAAACAAAACTATTTGAGAAATGAAAGCAGGCATGACACTAGGCTGGGGCATAACACATGGAATTTGCATTTCAAGCTGTTTCCTTTCCACAAAGTGCAGTTGTGACCCTGTATGGATGAGTCTCCACACAGGAGAGTGTTGCCAGGACGGTGAGGGGACTGGAGGAAGGAGTGGGTTCCGAAGCTGGGAAGGCACTAAGTTCTCCTCTAGTGGGAATGGGGAACGAGGCGAAGAATGATGGGCTGGAAGTCAGCAAGCCTGGGTTACCCTGGTCACTAATGTATGTCTCTTTAGGAAAGTCCCTAAATTTCTTTGGGACTTGGTTGCAATAGGGCTAGGAGATCCCCAGTGTCCTTTAGGCTTCACACATCTGTGATTCCTGACTGTTCCAGAGACATTCTTGCTCCTTCTGTGGCACAAAGAGGTTCGCTG
>NW_012115154.1:25035748-25038129 GCF_000951035.1 Colobus angolensis palliatus | reverse complement strand
TCTACTAAAAATACAAAAATGAGCTGGGCATGGTGGCACACACCTGTAATCCTAACTACTTGGGAGGTTGAGGCAGGGGAATCGCTTGAACCCGGGAGGGGGAGGTTGCAGTTAGCCAAGATTGCGCCACTGTACTCCAGCCTGGGTGACAGAGAGAGACTCCATCTCAAAAAAACGAAATGATTGGAATCAATATCTATTTATGATATTACCTTTAGAAAGTGTACTAAATCTTTTCTCAGTTTGCTTAAGCTCAAGCAGTACCTCGTATAATTGCCTGGAAGGCGTAATGCAGTGCCCTGAGCGATCCTGAGCAGGTAGTAGCTCCCACAAGCAACAGCTGATGAGTTAGAAGCACAAGAGGCCAACTTCTCCCCAAGCCTATTAAGAAGAAGAGAATAAAAACAGGGGTCCCTATTTGTGATGGTTAATGTTATGTGTCAGTTTCACTGCGCCATGGGATGCCCAGATAGCTAGTCAAACGATATTCTGCGTGTGTCTGTGAGGGTGCTTCTGGAGGAGATTAATGTTTGAATTGGAGGCCTGAGTAAAGGAGATGGCCCTCCCAGTGTGGGTGGGCATGATCCAATCGGTCGAAGTCCTCAGCACAACAAAGAGACTGACCCTCCCCTGAGTAGGGGGAGCTCCTCCTGCTTGAGCTGACACATTAATCTTTTCTTGCCTTTGGCCTCAGACTCAACTATCAGCTCTTCTTGGATCTCGAGCCTGCTGGCTGTCGAACTGGAACTTATACTTTGGTCTCCAGCTTTGCCATCTGCAAATCTTAGGACTTCTCAGCCTCCAGAATCATGTGGGCCAATTCTACATCCTTCTCCCACCTTCTCTTTCTACACCTCCACTCCCTAATTAGTCCTATCCCTCTGGAGAGCCTTAATGCACCATTCCTGGAACTTGAGGGGCAGAGAGTGAGCTTGGACTCATGTGTATGCTCAGTTGCATACTCCACTCAAGCACACTCAGGATTACAGAATTCACTGGGGAAGGGGAGGTGGGTTGTCAGGGCAGAATCTCCAACAGAGGGACCTGGATGTTTTACTATGTGTCATGCATGGTGATGCAATTGTTTTTGTTTTATTGCATGGCAGACAGCAATGGAACTATGAGAAAAGCAGGTGTTAATGAGTCAATGAATCTAGGTTCAATTCTTGATGTGTAAACCAGGTCAGGTTGCTTAACCTCTCTGAGCCTCAATGTCTTCAATGGTAACATGGAGCCGACAGCATCTACTTCACCGGGCTACTGTGATGGTTAAATAAAATAATGCATGGAAAGTGCCTGGAATACAGTAGTTATTCCACAAAAGCTAGCTCCCCACTACTACCACCCCCCCATTCACACGTATCACTCTTTATTTATTCAGCAAAGGCTTATCAACCTCCTATCATGTGCCAGGCCCTATGCTTGGTGTTGGAAAAATAGTGAACAGGATAAAGTCCTTGCCATGACTAGGGCAGACAAAAAACACACCTATGTGTTAATAACTTCTCTTTTTTGTCTTTTTTTGAGATGGAGTCTTGCTCAGTCGCCCAGGCTGGAGTGCAGTGGCACGATCTCGGCTCACTGCAAGTTCCGCCTCCTGGGTTCATACCATTCTCCTGCCTCAGCCTCCCAAGTAGCTGGAATTATAGGTGCCTGCCACCACGCCCAGCTAATTTTTTGTGCTTTTAGTAGAGACGGGGTTTCACCGTGTCAGCCAGGATGGTCTCGATCTCCTGACCTCGTGATCTGCCTGTCTCGGCTTCCCAAAGTGCTGGGATTACAGGCGTGAGCCACTGCGCCTGGCCCCCATGTGTTAATAACTTCTATGGTCCTGTCTTGAAGACAATGCAAAGTGAAGTGAGCCGGCATCGTTGGGCTGGGTTCAGGTGCTCCCTCAGCTCAGGGTCAAAAATGCCCTCTCTACAGTATTAATCTTTACGTTGTGAGTAAGGAGAGGGAGAGAGAGCATCCTGGGCAGGGGGCACAGTACAAAGGAAGTGGGGGGCACGGCAGAAGACAAGGTTGGAGAGGTGGGCAGAGGCTGGTCCTATGGTCTCTGCAGGTCTTGGTTAGGGATCAGAGTTTGAGTGTAAGTGATATGGGAAGCCTTCGGGTTGGGGAACACAACTAATTTACATGCTTATCACTCGGGATGGATGATAGGAGGGAGAAGATGGTGAGGGTCTGGGAAGAGTAGATGCAGGGAGACCAGCCCAGAGGCCACTGAGGCATGAGGCCGGTTGGAACAGGAGAGTGGCAAAGGCGGTGTGGAAGAGTGGCTGAATTCCAGACATATTTTAGTGGTAGAATAAAAAAATACTTGCTGATGGATGGGGTGTGCGTTGTTAGGGAAAGTATGGAATTCAGGATGACTCTCAAGT
>NW_012115154.1:25032881-25035138 GCF_000951035.1 Colobus angolensis palliatus | reverse complement strand
GTGTTAGCCAGGATGGTCTTGATCTCCTGACCTCGTGATCCACCCGCCTTGGCCTCCCAAAGTGCTGGGATTATAGGCATGAGTCACTGTGTCCGGCCTTCCAAGTTAATTTTTAAGACAACAAACACAGTATTAGTGCTGGAAGGAATCTCAGGCATTGTTAATTGAATGGAGACCCGGAAGGTCACACAGCAATTTACCACAGAACTGGTACCCGTTTACAGATTCCTTGCTTAGCGTTTAGGCTAATGTGCTCCATTTAGCGAGGGGTTAAGTTGTGGTAGAGAACCCATGGTTTAGGCTACCAGGAAGTTGTGCTTCTTGAAACAGCTACTTTATTAAATATTATATAGATGCTGTTTATGCATGACAGATAATGTATAGGTATAAAGAATAACAATGTAAGATAGGGTTGTGGGCCTCCTCCACTCTGGTTTAACAAATAGAGCATTCTCATTCTCTTTGTGGCGCTTGAATGCCTCTCACCAATCCCTTCTCTGACCTCTCTCTTAGAGTTTTATCATTCCTTGGCTTTTCTTTATAGTTCTACTGCGTGATTGTATCCCCAAATAGTTGATATGGTTGGGGTCTGTGTGCCCACCCAAATCTCATCGCCAATTGTAGTCACCATGTGTGGAGGGTTTACCATTTCCTGACAACTTAAACCATGAGTTCTCTACTGCAACATAACCCCTTGCTAAATGGAGCGTATTAGCCTAAACACCAAGCAAGGGGTCTGTAATCCCCACATGTCGAGGAAGGGAGGTGATTGGATCATGGGGGTAGTTTGCCCCCTGCTGTTCTCATGGTACTGAGTTCTCATGAGATCTGATGGTTTTATAAGTGTTTGACAGTTCCTCCTTCTCGCTTTCTCCCCCTTTCTCTTCTTTTCCTCCCTCCATCCCCTCTTCCCTCCTCTTTTCCCCCCTCCCTGCCCCTCTTCCCCACTTCCCCTGCACCCTCTCCCACCTCCAAAATTTGTTCTAACTGCAGCCTTCCCCCTCTTTGGTGATGCAACTGTCCTTCTGGCTGCTAAGGCCAGATGCCTCGGAGCTCTCTTTCTCTTTTTCTGACCACATCCCCCATGTGATAGGAAATCCTCCTTTCAAAATGCATTCAGAATCTGATTACCTCTCACGTCGTCTGCTGCCTCCACCCTGGTCCAGGTTGCTAGGCTCTGAATTTCTGCGGTAAGTCTTCCTCATTCGCTGTCCAGGCCCTGAGCAACAGTCAGATCACATCACACCTGTCAGTAACTCACAGTGGCTCCTGACCTCTCCCAGAATAAAAGCCAAAGCTGTTACAATGGCCCATGTGGTCTTATACAACAGCGTTTAGGGATGTGGAAAAGAGGGTGTTGGCTGGGCTGATGGAGGTGACCAGGTCACCTATCGTCAGCTGGGCTGGGGCTTATGATGCAGTGGCCAGTGGCCATTGAGGGTCCCTAGGGTCCGTAAGAAAGGGCAAGTCCTAACGCACAAGCACTTTCCTATAGTTTCATATTTTCTAATGTCCCACTGGCCAGAGCAGGTCACCCAGCCAGGCTGATTCCAGGGCTGGAAAGCAGAGTCCGTTTCTTGCTGGGAGGAAGGACAAAGCTAGATGGCAGAGGGGTGAGCATATAGGGAGTGGTGAGTACGTGGCCCATTGTTGAAGCCTGCTACCCTGGGTTAAGTGTTATAAGTACCAGTGGTGGGTAAACCTCTAGGGGTGATTGCATAAAAGAAAATTGAAAGGTCTACATGGTTGGAGTGTTCCATTAAAAAGATGAGAAATACTGCATGCAATCACTTTCCGGAATCTGTGTTTAAATGCTGTACACTTTAAAATCTAATCTGCTTGCCCTTCAGAAGTAACCCAGAAATTATCCAGGTTTTTTAGGGCTCCAAAACATTCTAAAAAATAAAGGTGAACGTTGAATTAAACCAGTTGACAGTTGTTCTTGGATTATGATCAATCAGCCTGTGGCAGCAGGGCACATGCTGAGAACAAGCCTCAGGTTCTCTAAGTTTTCCCACCACCACAATGTTCAGCTATAGTGAACTCATAGAAACAACGTGTCGGGGCCTCCAACTTCGCCAAGCACCATAACAAGTTTGAGTTGTGAAAAAATGTTAACTCAAAATTGTGAAGAGAAATGGCAACATTTAAATTACCATATATTTGTCTTTGAAAAACTTTGCACCAACTTCATTAGCTGTTAAATTTAGATTCATAAAAATCTACATAACGGCCAGGCACGGTGGCTTACGCCTGT
>NW_012115154.1:25025720-25031006 GCF_000951035.1 Colobus angolensis palliatus | reverse complement strand
GTCCCGGAGAGCCTGGGTGGGCCCGGCGGGTCCTGGAAGGACCAGGCTGCGCGGAGCCCGCCCCCTTCTCGCGTTTGGACCCGGCCGGTTACCTTGTCCCAGTCAACACCTCCTGCCCTCCCGGCGCCTCACGTTTCCATCCCTCTTTCATCTCCCCCAGCCCCCACGTGGATTGAGTTCGAAACCTTCCCTTTTGGGGTGAGAATATTGGTTATTTATGGGAGTGAGAACCTCAGCAAAAGTCCATTTTGCTCTGGAAGCAACTTCTTAGGAAGCAGCTCTTTTTTGGCCCATGTTTCTATGTGTGCTGTTGGCAGGGGTCAGGAAGCGGACTTGACCTTGGAAACTCTACTTTGATGTTTTTATCATTTCGTGATGCCCTAGAATGTATTATAATTGGGTTTATCTGTGTTTTCATAACGGTTCTAAAGTATATCAATTTTTTATATTTGTATTTACCCCTCTCCTAAGTTGTCTATGATTCAGTCACACTTGGTTCGAGGTGAAGAATTGTCTAATTTGTGTACTTACTGATCTTGAAAATTGAGAATCACTTTGGAAGTCATACTTTGAATAAAGAGGACATATGAAGTCTGAGCTGGTGGAATTTGAGTTCGTGGAATTTGATACAAATTTATTTGTAATTTTTTAAATTGAAGCTAAAATACACACAGATAAGTTCGTGAAGTCATACATGTACCCTTCAGATAATTTCATACTAAACACTCCTGTGTACTCCTGAATCCACCAGGAGTTTGAGACCGGTCAGCCTGGGCAACATAGTGAATCCCCATCTCTACCATTATAAATAAAGAAAAAAAGAAACAATTTTACTATCATCCCGGAGACTGATTCCTTTCCCCCTTCCAGTTACTTTCTCCTCCACCAAGGGTAAACATTGCCCTGGCTTCTAATATCATAGATTAGTTTTTGCTTAGTTTAGAACTTTATGTAAATAGAATCTTACATTCTACACTCTTTTGTGTCCAGTTTCTTCTACAGTGTTTGTGAAATTTCTCCATTTTGTATGTGGTTATAATTCATTCTCAGTGCTGTAGTTGTGTGACTATAGCACGATTTATTTTTCATTTTACTGTTGATGGGCACTTCAGTAGTTTCTAGGTCTTGGCTGTGAATATATATATATATATATATATTTGTTTATTTGTTTGTTTTGAGATGGAGTCTCGTTCTGTCTCCCAGGCTGGAGTGCGGTGGCACAATCTTGGCTCACTGCAACCTCTGCCTTTGGGTTCAAGTGATTCTCCTACCTCAGCCTCCCGAGTGGCTGGGATTACAGACGCATGCCACCACACCCAGCTAATTTTTCTATTTTTATTAGAGACGGGGTTTCACCATGTTGGTCAGGCTGGCCTTGAACTCCTGATCTCACGTGATCCACCTACGTTGGCCTCCCAAGGTGCTGGGATTACAGGTGTGAGCCACCACACCCGGCTGGCTATGAATATTTTTGTACATAGCTTTTGGTGGACATGTTTGTGCATTTCTGTTGGGTATAGCCCTAGAAATGGAAACCCTAGGTTAAAGAGTGTGCATTTGTTCATCTTTAGTAGATACTTTTAAACAATTTTCCGAAGTGGTTGTACCAGTGTACACTTCTGCCAGTACTGAGAGTCTCAGAGGTGTGGTTGTTTCTCATCTTTACCAACGCTTGGTATTTGCTGTCCTTTTTAATTTTAGTCATTCTAGCAAGTGTGTTATAGTGTTCATCATACGAATAATTTTAATTTGCATTTTCCTGATAACTAATGAATTTGAGCACCTGTTTGTTTATTAGCCATTTGGAAATCTTTTGTGAAGGGTCAACTTTTTTTCCCCATTTAAAAATTAAGTTTATCTTTTTAATATTGATTTGCAAGGTCTTTACAGTATAACTTGTATTATATTGTAATACAAATGGATAAGATTTCTTTGTCAGATATATATATATATATACAACACATATTTCTTTTCTTTTTTTTTTTTTTTAGACGGAGTCTCGCTCTGTTGCCCAGGCTGGAGTATAGTGGCTGGACCTTAGTTCACTGCAAGCTCCGCCTCCCGGGTTTACGCCATTCTCCTGCCTCAGCCTCCCGAGTAGCTGGGACTACAGGTGCCCGCCACCTCGCCCGGCTAGTTTTTTGTATTTTTTAGTAGAGACGGGGTTTCACCATGTTAGCCAGGATGGTCTCGATCTCTTGACCTCGTGATCCGCCCGTCTCGGCCTCCCAAAGTGCTGGGATTACAGGCTTAGACAACACATATTTCTTTCCCACTCTGTGGATACCTTTCACTCTTAATGATATCTTCTGATCAACAGAAATTATTAATTTTAATATAGTTCAATTTATTAAAATTTTTTGAGTACTTTTTATGTCCCTGTTAAGAATCGCTACTTACTCTAAGACTGATGTTCTCTTGTTCTTTTCTCGAAATGCTTTATTGAATTATTCTCATTTAAATTTGCAGTCTATCTAGAATTTATTTTTTGTGTCTGGTGCAAGGTAGGAGTCATATTTTTTTCTCCCACAGGAGTGTCCAGTTGCTCCAGCACTATTTATGACTTTTGTCACAGATAGGTAACTGTATATTCATAAGGTTTAATTTTAGACTTTATGCTGTTTATTGGTCTATTTGTCTTTAGTTTTATTGTTATTTTTTAATTTGAGACAGGGTCTCACTCTCTTGCCCAGGCTGTAGTGCAGTGGCGCAATCATGGCTCACTGCAGCCTTGACTTCCCAGGCTCAGGAGATCCTCCTACCTCAGCTTCCCGAGTAGCTGGGACTATAGGCGTGAATCATACAGGTGTGCACTAGCAGACCCAGCTAATCTTTTAATTTTTTGTAGAGGTGAGGTCTCACCATGTTGACCAGATCTGTCTCCTGGGCTCAAGTGATCCTCCTGCTCTTTGGCTTTAGTTTTAATTAATTAGATATTCTAGAATTTCGGTTGAGAAAGGGACACATGTTAAAACAGTCCAGAGCTTTGTCTACTCCCCTGAAAACAACTCGGTTTTGGTACTGATGACAGAGTTCTTTAGTTCTGACTCTCCTCACCCCTGTTTCCCTCAATCCAGCAACCCTGGCTGGTTGAGTCTACTCCATCTTCTACAGAACCAGCATAGACAGTGACCAGGCTCAGGGTTCCCAGTCTTTGGCATTTCTTTCTCAAATGATTTATATTTAGAGTGAATGTAAATACTTGCTTTTTCTATAAGACCTGTTGCCAGTTTTTGAAATTATTCAATTGTTTCTGATTTTGCTACATAATGCTATAATTGCTTAACTTTTTAATCATGATAAGATATATATATATATATAACATGCAATTTACCATATCTAAATATACAGTTCAGTGGTATTAAATACATCCACATTGTTGTGCAACCACCACTACTATCCATTTCCAGAACTTTTTCATCACCTGAAACTTGATACCCATGAAACAGTAACTCTCCATTCCCCACTCTCTCCAGCTGCTGGTTCTGCCTATATGAATCTGACTGTTCCAAGTTGAACCACAAAATATTTGTCCTTTTCCGTCTGGCTTATTTCACTTAGCATAATGCCTTCAAGGTTCATCTGTGTTGTAGCATGTGTCAGAATTTCTTTTTCTTTTTTTCTTTTTTTTTTTTTGAGACAGCGTCTTTGTTGCCCAGGCTAGAGTGCAATGGCGTGATCTCAGCACATTGCAACTTCTCCCTCCCTGGTTCAAGCAATTCTCCTGCCTCAGCCTCCTGAGTAGCTGGGATTACAGGTGTGCGCTACCATGCTTGGCTAATTTTTGTATTGTTAGTAGAGATGGGATTTCACCATGTTGGCCAGGCTGGTCTCAAACTCCTAACCCCAGGTGATCCACCCGCCTCAGCCTCCCAAAATACTGGGATTACAGGTGTGAGCCACTGCGCCTGGCCTAATTTTTGTATTTTTTGTAGAGATGGGGTTTTGTTATGTTGCCCAGGCTGGTCTCGAACTCCTGGCCTCAGGTCATGCACCCACCCTGGCCTCCCAAAGTGCTGGGATTACAGGCCAACGCACCTGGCCCAGAATTTGTTAAGGCTGAATATATTTTCTTTTTGTGTATACCGTATTTTGCTTATCCAATCATCAATTGACCTGAGTTGTTTCCGTTTTTGGCTATTGTGAATAATGCTGCTGTGATCATGGGTGTAGAAATATCTATTAGAGTCCCTGCTTTCAATTCAGAAGTAGAATTGCTGGATCATATGATAATTCTATGTTTAATTTTTTGAGGAACTGCCATACCATTTTCTACAGAGGCGTTACCATTTTATATTCCCACTAGCAAGGAGCCAGGGTTTCCAGTTCTTCCACATCTTCACCAACACACATTGTTTTCTGTTTTTCTTCTTTTTTTTTTTTAAATGGATGTGAAATGGTATCTTATGGTGGTTTCCATTTGCATTTCCCTAATTATTAGTGAAGTTCAGTATTGTTTCATGTGCTTATTGACTATATGTACATCTTCTTTGGAGAAATATCTGTTCTTTGCCTGTTTTTGAATTGAGTTGCTTGATTTTTGTTGTTGAGTTCTAGGAGTTCTTTATATATTCTGAATATTAACCCGTTATCAGACATGTGATTTGCAAACACTTCTCTCCCATTCTGTAGGGTTGCCTTTTTACTCTATTGATAGTGTCCTTTGATGTACAAGAGTCTTTAATTTTGTAGTCCAATTTATCTGTTTTTTCATTTGTTGCATGTGTTTTTTTGTGTCATCCGAGAATTCATCACCAGCTCCGGCATCATGAAGGTTTTCCTCTAAGAGTTGTATAGTTTTAGCTCTTATGTTTAGGTCTTTGATCCATTTTGAATTCATTTTTGTGTACAACGTAGTGTTTAACTTTTAAATACTCATGTAATAATTTTGTCTTTTGTGTTATGAATATCTCATAGATCTCTTGTCAGTTGCTTTAGTGATCATATTTGACTTTGGCTATTAATATCAGGTAGTAATGATCCATTTCCTTTCTTTTGAGAGCTAGCTATGAAATCCTAAGACTGCCAGCTAACTGAGTAGACCCTCTCTTGGCTAAGAGGACCCCAGGAAACCTTAAAAACTGAATTCCCAGCCAGAATGGGGTGAGAGATCTTACACGCCTTGTTATACCCACTCCCTTTTGAGGTTTAAAAACAACAACTGACCAGCATTATTGTTAAAATAGAGATCTTAAGACTGAGAGAACAGACTCTTTGTGGCAATAAAATACCAAACGGTGAACAAGATGTAGGGCCATGCCAGGCAAGGGTTAAGTAAAGCACCCC
>NW_012115154.1:25023069-25024615 GCF_000951035.1 Colobus angolensis palliatus | reverse complement strand
AGCCTCTTGAGTAGCTGGGATTACAGGTGCCCACCACCACACCTGGCTAATTTTATTTATTTATTTATTTATTTATTTATTTATTTATTTATTTATGATGTGGAGTCTTACTCTGTCATCTAGGCCAGAGTGCAGTGGCATGATCTAGGCTCACTGTAACCTCTGCCTCCCGGGTTCAAGTGATTCTCCTGCCTCAGCCTCCCACTGGGATTACAGGCACCTGCCACCATGCCCGGCTAATGTTTTTGAATTTTTAGTAGCGACGGGATTTCACTATGTTGGCCAAGCTGGTCTCGAACTCCTGACCTCAAGTGTTCCTCCTGCCTTGGCCTCCCAAAATGCTGGGATTACAGGTGTGAGTCAGTGCGCCTGGCCATTTTTGTATAGACAGGTTCTTTCCATGTTACCCAGGCTGGTCTTGAACTCTCCTGGCCTCAAGTAATCCTCCTGCCCCAGCTTCCCAAAGTGCTGGAATTCGAGGTGTGAGCCACCATGCCCAGCCTGGCTGCGCAATCTGAATTCTTCCTTATCCTGGGTATGGCTTAAGCTCCCCTCTTGGCTATAATATTTTTGGAACCAAGTCTGGGGTTGACTGGGACTTTTTTTTTTTTTTTTTCATGGAGTCTCGCTCTGTCACTCAGGCTGGAATGCAGTGGAGCGATCCCAGCTCACTGCATCCTCCGCCTCCCAGGTTCCAGCGATTATCCTGCCTCAGCCTCCCAAGTAGCTGGGATTACAGGCGCCCACCACCATGCCTGGCTAATTTTTGTATTTTTAGTAGAGATGGGGTTTTGCCATGTTGGCCAAGCTGCTCTCGAACTCCTGACCTCAGGTGATCCGCCCCAGCCTCGGCCTCCCAAAATGCTGGGATTACAGGCCTGAGCCACCGTGCCTGACCAGACTGGGACTTTTACAACAGAGATTTTAGAACCTTCCCATTTAGTTGGCTTCTTTTAGGCAAAATGAGAGGTGGGAGATAATGGGGAGAGAAGGAATTATCCTTCACCTGCTGCCTCTCTAGGTGAGTTTACCTGCTCTTTTCTGCCAATGTCTTGCCCTCAACTCTATGGCTTACCCTTTGTGCAGGAGATCAAAAACTTTAGTCCTTCCCACTTCAGGATAGTGGTTGGGCAGAAGATGGGAACCAGTCACCAATCTGGTATGTAAGTTCAGAATACAGTTACCATGGAGTGTGTAGTCTTTTCTGACCTTTGTCATTGCCCTCCAGCCAAAGACTACCAAGAGCACACCTGTAGTTGGACAAATTGGGCTTATTGCATATTGCGGTGAGTTCCGTGGAGAACTGTGGGGTGTTTAAGTAACTTTTCAAGTGGGATTTGGGCTTCTACTAGGTAGTTTGGGAAGGGTTTAAGGAAGTGAGGCTTTGATCTGTATGGGATGCTGTTAGGAAGCTGGAATAATTCTGTAATTGGATAGCTTAAGAAATCTTTTCTGGCTGGGCGCGGTGGCTCAAGCCTGTAATCCCAGCACTTTGGGAGGCCGAGACGGGCGGATCACGAGGTCAGGAGATCGAGACCATCCTGGC
>NW_012115154.1:25021954-25023019 GCF_000951035.1 Colobus angolensis palliatus | reverse complement strand
CCTTAAGGAATAAACTCGGTTCTAACTATCTCAAGGTGTTTCTTTTTTTCTGGCAGCTAAACAAGCACTGGCCTCCAGATAAGCAATATTAATAACTGCAGCTCACTCACTGCCAGACCCTGACTAACTGACCCTCACTCCCCTGTTCCACAAGCTATAACTACAGCTTTGATTGGATAAGAGACTGATTTCAGTAACTTTGTCCTGATAAGAGCACTGAGCATGAACTGGTTCTGGCCAGTTTACAGAGGCCGTGCACTTGAGTGCCTTCATGTCCCTGCTTCGCCATCTGACTACAGGGCCTCATTGTAATGCGTTTAGATGTTAAGTCCACCCACATGTGAATGTGGATAAGTATGTAACATACATGTTTATTCAGCCTACATGTGCATGACCTCCCCCGCTTTGTGAATATTCATAGCTCCTCCTATAACCTGTTAAATATATAAACTTGGCCAACCCGTTCAGCATAAATCCCTGTTCGATCCTCCCTTAAAGTGTCTGTTTCTGTGCTCTGCGGGAGGATGCTTCCGAGCCGTCAGGATTGCCACCTTGTAGGCTGTGACTCTCTTCAAAATTATTTTTGAGGCAGAGTGTCGTTCCGTCACTCAGGCTGGAATGCCGTGGCACAAACACGGCTCACTGCAGCCTCTACCTCCCAGGCTCAAGAGGTCTTCCTACTTGAGCCTTCCAAGTAGCTGGGACTACAGGCACATACAACCATACTTGGCTGATTTTTGTATTTTTTGTAGAGACTAGGTTTCACCATGTTACCTAGGCTGGTCTTGAACTCCTGGGCTCAAGTTATTCACCCACCTTAGCCTCCGAAAGTATTGGGATTACAGGTGAGTCATTGCAAGTCTTTTTTTTGGGGGGACAGAGTCTCACTCTGTCACCCAGGCTGGAGTACAGTGGCACGATCTCAGCTCACTGCAACCACTGTCTCCTGGGTTCAAGCAATTCTTGTGCCTCAGCCTCTTGAGTAGCTGGGATTACAGGTGCCCACCACCACACCTGGCTAATTTTATTTATTTATTTATTTATTTATTTATTTATTTATTTATT
>NW_012115154.1:25019074-25020169 GCF_000951035.1 Colobus angolensis palliatus | reverse complement strand
GGGAGGCGGAGCTTGCAGTGAGCTGAGATCCGGCCACTGCACTCCAGCCCGGGCGACAGAGCAAGACTCCGTCTCAAAAAAAAAAAAAAAGAAATCTTTTCTAGAAGGAGAGAAGACTGGAATAAAGCTAAAGCTGTAACTGGTAAAGAAGCAACAGTCGTTCCTGTTAGCCAGCATAGAGAGATGGTCATTTTTGTGATTTGGACAATGTTCATGTTTTTTGCTTGTGTTCAGGAGTGATTACAGAGTGGTTTTGTTTAGTCTTTATCCATCGTGGTCTTGTCTGATATTGATGTTCTCTGAAATTGTTTATGTTCCACGGAAGAGTCAGTCATCAAGGCCGAGGTGTGTGCCTTGCTCTGAGTTGCTTGCCAGTTTACAGCAACACCAAGACCCAGCTGTGATATTACCAGGCCAGCTCCCAGATGTCAGGGGCTGCTTTTCTTTTTCTCACATGGTTGTAAAGTCTTCTAGTGGAATGGTGTATTAGAATGATGTTGATATGTAGTATCAACATATGTTGAAGTGATTTTCTAACATAGAAGAGCAAAAAGGAATGGGATAGAGGTATAAAGGTTTCATTGTATTTGGCTTTTCTAAACTGGGTTAAATCAGCTTCCCCTCTGTGGTGGGCCGCATAATGGCCCCTGAAGTTGGTAATCCATGTGATATTCCCTGGAACCTGTGGTATGTTACTTTACATGGGTAAAGGGATTTTGCAGATGTCAGTACGTTAAAGGGGAGTTATCCTGAATTACCTGGGTGGGCTCTATGTGATCACAGGGTCCTTATAGGAGAGGCAGGGGGGTCAGAGTCAGAAGGAGATACGATGACAGAGACAGAGTTGGAGTGATGCCCTTTGAGGAAGGAGGAGGGACCGTGAGCCAAGGAGTGTGGGCAGCCTCCAGAAGCTAGAAATGTCAAGGAGATGGATTCTTTCCTAGAGTCTCCAGAAGGAACCAACCTTGCTCACACCTTGATTTTAGCCCAGTGAAATTCAGTAAATTTGTGTTATTTTAAGTCACTAAGTTTGTGTTATTTGGTTACAGCAGCCATAGGAGATTCCTACTCCTTCATCAAGAGGCTTTGACTTTC
>NW_012115154.1:25011065-25012074 GCF_000951035.1 Colobus angolensis palliatus | reverse complement strand
AGGGATTGCATTGAATCTGTAAATTGCTTGGGTATTATGGATATTTTGACAATATTAAGTCTTCCAATCCATTAACATAGGGTGTCTTTCCATTTGTCTGTGCCTTTTATAATTTCTTTTTTTTTAATTTAGTTTTAGGTTTTTTTATTTCCATAGGTTTTTGGGAAGCAGGTAGTATTTGGTTACATGAGTTATGTTCTTTAGTGGTGACTTGTGAGATTTTGGTGTACCCATCACACAAGCGGTATATACTGAACCTAATTTTTAGTCTTTTATCCTTCACCCCTTTCCCACCCTTTCCCCCTGAGTCCCCAAAGTCCATGTGTCATTCTTATGCCTTTGCATCATCATAGCTTAGTTCCCACTTGTGGGTGAGAACATGCGATGTTTGGTTTTCCGTTCCTAGGTTACTTCACTTAGAATAATAGTCTCCAATCCTGTCTAGGTTGTTGCGAATGCCATGATTTCATTCCTTTTTATGGCTGGGTGGTATTCCATTGTTATATATACCACAGTTGCTTTATCCACTTGTTAATTGATGGGCGTTTGGGTTGATTCCACATTTTTGCAACTGCACATTGTGCTACTGTAAACATGTGTGTGCAAGTATCTTTTTTGTATAATGACTTCTTTTCCTCTGGGTAGATACCCAGTAGTGGTATTGCTGGATCGAATGATAGTTCTACTTTTAGTTCTTTAACACATCTCCACACTGTTTTCCGTAGTGGTTGTACTAGTTTACATTCCCACCAGCAGTGTAGAAGTGTTCCCTGTTCACTGCATCCATGCCAACATCTATTCTTTTTTGTTTGTGATTATGGCCATTCTTGCAGGAGTAAAGTGGTATCACATTGTGGTTTTGATTTGCTTTTTCCTGATCGTTAGTGATGTTGAGCATTTTTTCGTAAGTTTGTTGGCTATTTGTATATCTTCTTTTGAGAATTGTCTGTTTGTGTCCTTAGCCCACCTTTTTTACTTTTGAGACAGAGTCTCACTCTGTTGCCCAGGC
>NW_012115154.1:25006897-25010004 GCF_000951035.1 Colobus angolensis palliatus | reverse complement strand
GTCTCGGCCTCCCAAAGTGCTGGGATTACAGGCTTGAGCCACCGCGCCCGGCCTCTGTGCCTATTTTTATACCAGTACCATGCTGTTTTGGTGACTATGGCCTTATAGTATAGTTTGAAATCGGTAATGTGATACCTCAAGATTTGTTCTTTTTGTTTAGACTTGCTTTGGTTACATGGGCTCTTTTTTGGTTCCATATGAATTTTAGGATTGTTTTTACTAGTTCTGTGAAGAATGATGGTGGTATTTTGATGGGAATTGCGTTGAATTTGTAGATTGCTTTTGGCAGTATGGTCATTTTCACAATATTGATTCTAACCATCCATGAGCATGGGATGTGTTTCCATTTGTTTGTGTCATCTGTGATTTCTTTCAGCAGTATTTTGTAGCTTTCCTTGTAGAGGCCTTTCACCTTCTTGGTTAGGTATATTCCTAAGTGTTTTATTTATTTGTTTTTTTTGCAGCTGTTGTAAAACGGGTTGAGTTCTTGATTTGATTCTCAGCTTGGTTGCTGTTGATGTATAGGAGAGCTACTGATTTGTGTACATTAATTTCATATCCTGAAACTTGGCTGAATTCATTTATCAGTTTTAGGAGCTACTTGGAGAAGTCCTTAGGGTTTTCTAGGTATACAATCATATCATCAGCAAACAACAACAGTTTGATTTCCTCTATACCAATTTGGATGCCCTTTATTTATTTCTCTTGTCTGATTGCTCTGGCTAGGACTTCCAGCACTATGTTGAATAGAAGTGGTGAGAGTGGGCATCCTTTTCTTGTTCTATTTCTCAGAGGGAATGCTTTCAACTTTTCTTCATTCAGTATTATGTTGGCTGTGGGTTTGTCATAGATGGCTTTTATTCCATTGAGATATGTCCCTTGTATGTAGATTTTGCTCAGGGTTTTAATTATAAAGCGATGCTGGATTTTGTTCCATGCTTTTTCTGCGTCTATTGAGATGATCATGTGATTTTTGTTTTTAATTCTGTTTATGTGGTGTATCACATTTATTGACTTGCGTATGTTAAACCTTCCCTGCGTCTGTGGTATGAAACCCACTTGATCAACACTTTCTGATATGTTTTTGGATTCGGTTAGCTAATATTTTGTTAAGGATTTTAGCATCTATGTGGATCGAGGATATTGGTCTGTAGTTTGCTTTTTTGGTTATGTCCTTTCCTGGTTTGGTGTTAGGATGATACTGGCTTCATAGAATGATTTAGGGAGGATTCCCTCTTTATCTTGTGGAATACTGTCAATAGGATTGGTACCAATTCTTGTTTAATTGTCTGGTAGGATTCAGCTATGAATCCATCTCATCCTGGACTTTTTTTTGTTGGTAAATTTTAAAATGAGCATTTTACTCTTACTGCTTGTTTTTGATCTATTTGGGGTATCTGATTCTTCCTGGTTTAAGCTAGGGGGTTGTGTCTCTCCAGGAATAGATTCATCTCTTGCAGGTTTTCTAGTTTACGTGCCTAAGGGTGTTCATAATAGCCTCGAATCCTCTCTTATTTTCTTGGTTAATCTTGCTAATGGTGTATCAATTTTATTTATCTTTTCAAAGAACCAGTTTTTTGTTTCATTTATCTTTTGTATTTTTTTTGTTTGTTTCAATTTCATTTAGTCCTGCTCTGATCTTGGTTATTTCCTTTCTTCTGCTGGGTTTGGGTTTGCTTTGTTCTTGTTTTTCTTGTTCCTTGAGGTGTGACCTTAGATCGTCTATCTGTGCTCTTTCAGACTTTTTGATGTAAGCGTTTAGGGCTATGAACTTTCGTCTTAGCACCGCCTTTGCTGTATCCCAGAGATTTTGATAGATTATGTCACTATTATTGTTTGGTTTGAAGAATTTTTAAATTTCCATCTTGATTTCATTGTTGACCCAGTGATCATTCAGGAGCAGGTTATTTAATTTCCATGTATTTGTCTGGTTTTGAAGGTTCCTTTTGGAGTTGATTTCTAGTTTTATTCCACTGTGGTCAGGGAAGTAGTTGGTATAATTTCAGTTTTCTTAAATTTATTAAGACTTGTTTTGTGTCCTATCGTATGGTCCGTCTTGGAGAAAGTTCCACGCTCTGATGAAAGAAATGCATATTCTGCAGTTGTTGGGTAGAATGTTCTGTAAAGATCTGTTAAGTCCGTTTGTTCCGGGGTATAGTTTAAATCCATTGTTTCTTTGTTGACTTTCTATCTTGATGACCTGTTTAGTGCTGTCAGTGGAGTATTGAAATCCCCCACTATTATTGTGTTGCTGTCTGTCTCATTTCTTAGGTCTAGTAGTAATTGTTTTGTAAATTTGGGAGCTCCAGTGTTAGCTGCATATATATTTATGATTGTGATACTTTCCTGTTGGACAAGACCTTTTATCATTATATAATATCCCTCTGTCTTTTTTAACTGCTCTTGCTTTAAAGTTTGTTTTGTCTGATATAAGAATAGCTACTACTGCTCACTTTTGGTGTCCATTTGCATGGAATGTCTTTTTCAACCCCTTTACCTTAAGTTTATGTGAGTCCTTATGTGTTAGGTGAGTCTCTGGAAGGCAGCAGATAGTTGGTGAATTCTTATCCATTCTGCAAGTCTGTATCTTTTAAGTGGAGCATTTAGGCCATTTACATCCAATGTTAGTATTGAGATGTGAGGTACTATTCTATTCATCGTGCTATTTGTTGTATTGCCTGTATACCTTTTTTTTTTTTTAATTGTATTTTGTTTTATACAAAGGTCCTGTGAGAATTATGCTTTAAAGAGGTTCTGTTTTGATGTGTTTCCAGGATTTGTTTCAAGATTTACGGCTCCTTTTAGCACTTCTGGTAGTTCTGGCTTGGTAGTGGCAAATTCTCTCAGCATTTGTTTGTCTGAAAAAGACTGTATCTTTCCTTCATTTATGAAGCATAGTTTCACTGGATACAAAAGTTTTGGCTGATAATTGTTTTGTTTAAGGAGGCTGAAGATAGGGCCCCAATCCCTTCTAGCTCGTAGGATTTCTCCTGGGAAATCTGCTGTTATTCTGGTTTTTCTTTGTAGGTTACCTGGTGCTTTTGCCTCACAGCTCTTAACATTCTTTCCTTCATCTCGACTTTAGTAAGTTGATGACAGTGTGCCTA
>NW_012115154.1:25000715-25002672 GCF_000951035.1 Colobus angolensis palliatus | reverse complement strand
CGCACCCAGCCTCTTCTTAGGTATTTTACTCTTTTTTTGTGCTCTTGTAAGTGAGGTGGTTTTACTAATTTCCTTTTTAGGTAGTTTATTAGTGGATGTTGATTTTTCTATCCTGCAACTTTATTGAATTTATTAGTTCTTTTTTTTTTTTCTTTATAATTCATTCTTCATGGAGACTGTCAGAAGTTGCTAGTGCTGACTGTATTGCAGGTCATCGTGGTGGGGTGTCAGGAAAAATAATCACACCTCCGATAAACCTGACTGGTTACGATACTGCCACTATTCAAAGCTAAATTTATTAGTTCTAACAGTTTGAAAAAAAACTGTTAAATGGTTTTTTTATATCTAAGATGGTGTCTTCTGCAAATGGACAGTTTTACCTCTTCCTTTCTGATTTGAATGCCTTTTATTTCTTTTTCCTGCCTAATTGCTTTAGGTAGGACTTCTAGAACTATGCTGCATAAAAGTAAGTAAGAGTGGACATCTCTGCCTTGTGCCTGATCTCAGTGGGAAAGCTTTCAGTTTTTCACAGTTCAGTCAGATAGCTGTGGGCTTTTCATATACGGCCTTTATTACATTGAGATAATTTCCATTTGTTTGTAGTTTGTTGACAGTTTTTACCATGAAAGGGTGCTGAATTTTTCAGGTGATTTTTCTGCCTGATGATCGTATGATTGTTGTCTTTTATTTGGTTAATGTGGTGTAGTACAGTCATTGATTTTCATATATTGAACCATTCTTGCATCCTAGGCGTAAATCCCACTTAGTCATGGTTTATGATCCATTTAGTGTGCTGTTGGACTCAGTGAGCTAGTATTTTGTTGAGGATTTTCATGTCTGTATTCTTCAGAGATACTGGCCTGTAGTTTCTTCTTCTTACGGCTTCTTTGTCTGGCTTTGGTATCAGGGAATTGCTGGCTTTGTAAAATGTGTTTGAAAGTGTTCTCTCCACTTGAGTTTTTTGAAGGAGTTTGAGACAGATTGGTGCTAATTGCTCCTTAAGTGTTTGGTAGCATTCATAAATGAAACCATCTGGTCCTGGGCTTTTCTCTTTCGGGAGGTTTTTGATTACTGATTCAGTCTGCATACTTCTTACAGGTTTGTTCAGACTTTCTATTTCTTCATGATTTAGTCTTGGTAGGATGTTACATTTCTAGGAATTTATTCATTTCTTCTAGATTATCCAGTTTGTTGGCATATGGTTGTTTTTAGTAGTCTCATGATCCTTTTTATTTTGGAGGCATCAGTTGTAATGTATCTTTCCTTTCTTATTTGAGTCTTCTCTTTCTTTCTTAGTCTAGCTAAGGGTTTGTCAGTTTTATCTTTTCAAAAAACAAACTCTTAGTTTTGTTGTTTTTTCCCTATTTTTCTATTTTTTATTTTGTTTATTTCTTCTCTAATCTTTGTTACCTCCTTCCTTCTGCCAACTTTGGGCTTAGTGGTTTTCTAGTTCCTTGAGCTGTAAAGTGAGGTTATTTAAGATTTTTCTTCTTTTTTAATGTCAGCATTTATTGTTATGAGCTTCCTTCTTACTGCTGCTTTTGTCTCATCCCATAAGTTTTGGTATATTGTGTTTTTGTTATTTGTCTTGAGATATTTTCTAATTTCCTTTTTTACTTTTTCAGCCCAGTGGTTGTTCCAGAATGTGTTGTTTACTTTTCATGTATTTGTAAATTTTTCAGTTTTCGTTCTTTTGTAGTCAGAAAAATACACTTGGCATGATTTGAGCCTTCTTAAATTTGCTAAGGCTTGTTTTATTACCTATCCTGTGATCTCTCCTGGGGAAGGATTCCTGTTTTCTTGAGAAGAATGTGTAGTTTGCTGCCATTGAGGAGGACGTTCTGCATGTATTGTTAGATTCATTTGGTCTATAGTGCTATTGAAGTCTTCTGTTTTCTTATTGATCTGTCTGGATGTTTTGTTCAGTATTGACAATGGGGTATTGAAGTCTCCAATC
>NW_012115154.1:24999005-25000665 GCF_000951035.1 Colobus angolensis palliatus | reverse complement strand
CTTCTCTAATCTTTGTTACCTCCTTCCTTCTGCCAACTTTGGGCTTAGTGGTTTTCTAGTTCCTTGAGCTGTAAAGTGAGGTTATTTAAGATTTTTCTTCTTTTTTAATGTCAGCATTTATTGTTATGAGCTTCCTTCTTACTGCTGCTTTTGTCTCATCCCATAAGTTTTGGTATATTGTGTTTTTGTTATTTGTCTTGAGATATTTTCTAATTTCCTTTTTTACTTTTTCAGCCCAGTGGTTGTTCCAGAATGTGTTGTTTACTTTTCATGTATTTGTAAATTTTTCAGTTTTCGTTCTTTTGTAGTCAGAAAAATACACTTGGCATGATTTGAGCCTTCTTAAATTTGCTAAGGCTTGTTTTGTTACCTATCCTGTGATCTCTCCTGGGGAAGGATTCCTGTTTTCTTGAGAAGAATGTGTAGTTTGCTGCCATTGAGGAGGACGTTCTGCATGTATTGTTAGATTCATTTGGTCTATAGTGCTATTGAAGTCTTCTGTTTTCTTATTGATCTGTCTGGATGTTTTGTTCAGTATTGACAATGGGGTATTGAAGTCTCCAATCATTATTCTAGTGTTTATTTCTCCCTTTAGTACTGTCAGTGTTTGCTTTATATATTTATGTACTCTGATGTTGGGCGCATGTATACTTATAATTGTCATATCTCCCTGGTGGATTGATCCTTTTATCATTGTAAAATGTCTTTTATTTAAATTTTGTTTTTTCTTTTATTTCTGCCCTTTGTAAGCAGAAACTTGTCCTTTTTTATAATGAGAAATGATGAATGTGTTGTGTTTCACGTGACAGGTTTTGCCCAATGTAAATATAGCTACCTCTGCTCTCTCTAGATTACTATTTGCATGGAATATTCAATTCTCTCTTTACTTTCAGCCTGTGTATGTCCTTAAATCTAAAGAGAGCTTCTTGTATTAGCATATAGTTGGAATTTTCTTTTTTTAAATCTATTCAGCCCTTTACTAGAGTTTAATCTATTTACATTTAAAGTAATTATTGATAGGGAAGAATTTTACTATTGCCATTTTGTTGTTTTTTTTGTTAAGTCTTATGGTTTTTTTGGTTGTCTTACCCTTTTTTGCTGTCTACCTTTGGGTTTTGCTGATTTTTTTGTATTGATAGGCTTTGATTATTTTCTCTTTTTTCCTTTGGGTAACTTTTGTAGGTATTTTGTATTCTTTCCTTCTTAAATTACAGTTGGAAGTATATCACCTGAGAGGTTAGACATCCTAAGGATATTCTGGTCTTGCAGCATGATTTCTGGTTAACACCAGAAATCTTCCATTTGTTTCCAAGCAAAAGTTATGCAGTAAGATAGCTTTTTTTTCCCTTCTTCACTTGTCTGTAGTAGATATTTGTAGATATTAATTCTTGATGATCTTAGGGTTTTGAATATTATATCCAAATATAGTGCAGGTTAATTTCCTGAATACCTTGGTAGTAAGATAATTTAAGAATCTTAAGGCATTATGGGAAAGATAGACATGAGAGTCTGATGTTCAGAATTTATCTTTGAAAGCCTTTAGAAATGTTTTAACACTTAATAAAATAATTTTTAGAAAGAACACTACATGAAGACAGTATGTTCTGATTTTACACTGTTAATATCTATTAGCATGATTTTTAACACTTATCTTTGTATT
>NW_012115154.1:24988914-24996644 GCF_000951035.1 Colobus angolensis palliatus | reverse complement strand
AAAAAAAAAAAAAAAAAAGAAAAGAAAAATCCCCAGAAAAAAAACTCGTAAGAAATTCCTGTATGTCCTACATATCTTAGTCATCCTGCATATTCTACACACATCTGTAACAGGGTTTGTTGCAAGCAGTTCCTCATAGATCGCAGCCTTCCAGATAAGCCACTCTCACAAGACGAGCATTTGCATAGCAATGGCTGTCTCCACCAATAAATTATCACCAGCATCTACAACTAGCCCCTGTAACTAATGATTTTTGTTTCAAAATAGCTTACTTGGACCTCTTCTCTTTGCCTTTAAAAGTTTCACCTTACTTCATCCTATCTTGATATGCCTTTGATCTGTTATAGCAAACATCTAGATTGCAATCACCTGTCACTCCCAAATAAAATTTTCTTTTGGAGAGTTTCTTTGTCATTATTGACATAATCTAGACATAAGTCCCTTATCAGACGTATGACTTGCAAATGTTTGCTGTTCTGTGGGTTTTTTTACTTTCCTGATTGTAGGACAAAAGTTTTAAATTTTGTTGACATTCAGTTTCTCTATTGTTTTTTGTCTTTTGAGATTTTAACGTCATATGCAAGAAGACCTTGCTAACCTAAGGTCTTGTAGATTTAATTCTATACCTTCTTCCAGTAATTTTATAGGTTTAGCTCTTACATTTAGATCTGTGTTCCATTTTCAGTTAATTATTGTGGATGATGTAAGAAGTGATCCCATCTCCATTCTTTTGCATATGGATATCCAGTTGTTCCAGCACCATTTGTTAAAAAGGCTCTCTCCCCCATACCCCCAATTGAATTATCTTGATACTCTTGTTGAAAATCAATTGACCATAAATGTAAGGGTTTGTTTTTAGACTCTTAGTTCGTTATTTTGGTCTATATGTCTGTTTTTATACTAGTACTATACTGTCTTGACAAGTGCAGCTTTGTAGTAAGTTTAAAATTGGGGAAGTGTGAGTCTTCCAACTTTGCTCTTTTTTTCCACAGTTGTCTGATTTTTCTGGATTTGTTCCATTTTCATGTGAATTTAGGATAAATCTGTCAATTTCTGTAAGAAAATAAGAACTACAATTTTAATAGCAATTATATTGAATATGTAGATCAATTTGGGAAGTATTATCCCATTAATATTAAATTCTTCATGAACATGTGATGTCTTTGTATATTCATAAATTTTTTAATGCCTTTCAATATTTTGTGGCTTCCAGAGTACAAGTTTGACTCCTCTTTTGTTAAATTTATTCCTAAGTATTTTATTCTTCTTGAGGCTATTTGAAAATGAGTTTTTTTTTTTCTTTTTGCTGTAGGGTCTCACTTTGTCACTGTGCCTGGGGTACAGTGGCATGATCATGGCTCACTGCAACCTCAAACCCCTAGGCTCGAGTGATCTTCCCTAGTAGCTGAGATTACAGGCATGCACCATCATGCCCAGCTAATTTTTATGTTTGTTGTAGAGCTGCTGTCTCTCTATGTTGCCTAGGCTGATCTTGAACTCCTGAGCTCAAGCGATCCTCCTGCCTTGACCTCCCAAAGTTCTGGTTTTATAGGCATGAACCACTGTGCCTGGCTGAAATGGAATTGTTTTTTTTTTTTTTTTTGAGATGGAGTCTCGCCCTGTCGCCCAAGCTGGAGTGCAGTGGCGCAATCTCGGCTCACTGCAACCTCTGCCTCCCAGGTTCAAGCGATTCTCCTGCCTCAGCCTCCTGAATACCTGGGATTACAGGCATCCATCACCGTGCCCGGCTAATTTTTGTATTTTTAGTAGAGACAGGGTTTCACCATGTTGATCAGGCTGGTCTCGAACTCCTGACCTTGTGATCCACCTGTGTCGGCCTCCCAAAGTGCTGGGATTACAGGCGCGAGCCACTGTGCCCGGCCCTGGAATTCTTTTTAAATTTTATTTTCAGATTGCTTACTGCTAGTGTTTACAAAATTAAGAAATGTTCTTTCATTTCTAGAGCACAAATCAGGAGTTAGGATTTCTATTTGGTTTTATTCCAAGTATATATAGGTATATGAAAATGTTCTTTTCTCATAAAAACCTATTTTCATTGCCTTATTTAACATTTATTGAGTCTTCATTTGTAACCTCCTATGGACCCTATCTTCACCCTCCAAGGCATGCAATGTGAATAAATTTAAAAATATATCATCATAGGTTTATTGTTTGAAACATATTAATATAGAGTGAAGTTTGAATAAGGTGATAAGACATTTTTTCACTAACTTACAATTATCATATAGGCTGCTGTTTTTTAAAGTGCAGTGATTTGACAAAACCAATACAGATTGTTACAACTGGTTCTAATTATGTTTATAAACAAGAGTTAAGATTATGAAACCAATCTTTTTTGGAGGCACTTGGTTAGAAGAGCTTTGTAAATGGTTTTGATTTTCTTTTCACTAGCTACTTTGTGTGTGTGTGTGACAGAGTCTCACTTTCACCCAGGCTGGAGTGCAGTGGCGTGATCTCAGCTCACTGCAACCTCCACTTCCTGGGTTCAAGCAGTTCTCTTGCCTCAGCCTCGTGAGTACCTGGGATTGCAGGTGTGTGCCACCACGCCTGGCTAATTTTGTTTTTTTGTATTTTTAGTAGAGATGGGGTTTCACCATGTTGGCCAGGCTGATCTTGAACTTCTGTCCTCAAGTGATCCACTTGCCTTCGCCTCCCAAAGTGCTGGGATTACAGGCGTGAGCCACCACACCTGGTCTTCTCTAGTTATTAATAACACTTATTAATACTTTTGCTTCATAGTAAAATTAAAAAGTGCCTGCCTTATTAATCCTCTGTATAGCCTACTGCAATGGTAAATATATTTAGTGTATTTGTTTTAGAAAGAGAAAAATTAAGTCAGAGGATATGTATCTCCTATTAGTTCTGTTCCTCTAGAGAACCCTGACTAATGCAGTTAGGGTTCTTAGGAGAAATTGAGCCAATAGGATGTGTACATATATACAGAAAGATTTCTTATAAGTAGTTGGCTGCGTGATTATGGAGACTGATAAGTCCCACAGTCTGCACTGGGCAAGCTGGAGACCCAGAACTGCTGATAGTGCAGTTTCGTTCCTAGTCCAGCAGTCTCAAGGCCCCGGCAGAGGTGGTGTTTCAGTATGAGTCCAAAGGCAGGAAAAAACTGATGTCTCAGCTTGAAGGCTGTCAGACAGAAGGAATTCCCTATTACTAAGTCTTTTTGCTTTATTCAGGCCTTCCACTGATTGGACGAGGCTCATCCACATTAGGTAGGGAGAGTTCTTTGTGTTTTGGATGCAAGTCTTGTATCAGATATGCTTTTTACAAAAATTTCCCACTATTATGTGGCTTGTCCTTTCATTCTCCTAACGGTGTCTTTTGCAGAACAGAAGTTTTTAATTATAAAGAAGTCCAGTTTATCACTTTTTCTTGCATGGATCATGCTTTTCATGTTGTATCTAAAGAGTCATTGCCAAACCCAAGTTCACTTAGTTTTTTTTTCTATGTTGTCTTCTAGAGGATTTGTAGTTTTATATTTTACATTAGGTGTATGATCCATGATATCGTTTGGCTGTGTCCTCCACCAGATCTCATCTTTTGCTCTGCCATCATGGTGCCATACATTTCCCTCTAAGCACTGCATCTCACACATTTTCATAAGATGTATTTTCATTTTCATTTAGTTCAAAATATTTTAAAACTTATTTTGAGACTTCTTTGACGATGTGTTTTTTAGAGGCTTTTTGTTTAATCTCCAAGAAGTTTTCCAGCTGTATTTCGGTTATGGATTTATAGTTTAATTCTGTTGTGATCTGAGAGCATAGTTGTTAGGAATTACATTGTTTTAAATTTGTTAAGGTATTCCTTTGACCCAGAATATGGAATGTCTTAGTGAGTGTTTTCATGTGAGCTTGACAATGCATATTATGCATTGTTGGATGAAATACTCTATAAGTGTCAATTAGGTCCAGTTTATTGATGATGCCGTTCAGGTCAACTATATACCCTTACTGATTTTCTGCCTGCTACATCTGCCGATTACTGGTAGAAGGATGTTGCAGTCTCCAACTATAATAGTAGATTCATCTATTTCTGTTTACATTTTTATCCATTTTTACCTCACGTATTTTGACTTTTTGTTAGTTCTTCTTGGAAAATTGACCCCTTATTACTATGTATTGCTGTTCTTTGTCCTGATAATTTTCTTTGCTCTGAAGTCTGCCTTACCTGAAATTAATATAGCTGCCGTTCTCTTTTGATTAGTGTTAACATGGTTTGTCTTTCTCTGTCACTGTACTTTTAATCTCTTATATTTAAAGTATTTTTTTATAGACAACATATAGTTAAATTTTTTTTATCCACTCTGTCTCTTTTAATTGGTATATTTAGACTATTAATATTTAAAGTGATCATTGATATTATTGGTTTAATATTTACCATAGTTTTAACTATTTTCTATTATCCTTGTTCTTGGTGGGGTTTTTTGGTCTTTTTATCTGTCTTTGGTTCTAGTTGAGCGTTTTATGAGTCTGTTTTCTTTCCTCTCTTAGCATATCAATTATACTTCTTTTAAAATATTTTTAGTGGTTGCCCTTGAGTTTGCAATTTACATTTGCAACTAATCTACCTCCACTTTCACATAATACTATATTGCTTCATGAGTAGTGCAGGTACATTAGGAGAGAATATTCCTAGTTACCCTCTTGCTGTCATTCATTTCACTTATCTAGAAGCTGTGATCACCAAATACATTATTGCTGTTATTATTTTCAATAAATTGTTGTCTGTTAGATTAAGAAAAAGAAAATAAAAGACTTTGCTTTACATTCACTTACTCCTCTGATGATCTTTTTTTCTTTTTTTTTTTGTTTGTTTGAGATGGAGTCTCACTCTGTCGCCCTGGCTGGAGTGCAGTGGCGCAACCTCTGCCTCTCAGGTTCAGGCGATTCTCATGCCTCAAGCCTCCTGAGTAGCTGGGATTACAGGCACGTGCCACCATGCCCAACCAATTTTTGTATTTTTAGTAGAGATGAGGTTTCTCGATGTTGGCCAGGGTGGTTTCAATCTGCTGGGCCCCACCCACCTTGGCCTCCCACAGTGCTGGGATTATAGCTGTGAGCTCAGCCACCGCACCCTACACTGGCCTAATGATCTTTCTTTACATAGATTTGAATTTCTGTCCTGTGGTCATGTTGCTTTATGAAGATCTTTTAAAATTTCTTGCTAAGCCACTTGCGCCTCCAGTAAAAACAAAAAAAGAAAAAATTCTTGCTAAGTTAAGTCTATTGGCAACAAATTCCTTCAGTTTTCATTTGCCCGACAAACTCTATTTATCTATCTGTCTGTTTATTTATTGAGATGGAGTCTTGCTCTGTCGCCCAGGCTGGAGTGCGGTGGTGTGATCTTGGCTCACTGCAAACTCTGCTTCCTGGGTTCACGCCATTCTCCTGCCTCAGCCTCCTGAGTAGCTGGGACTACAGGTGCCTGCCGCCACACCTGGCTAATTTTTGTATTTTTAGGAGATACAGGGTTTCACCTTGTTAGCCAGGATGGTCTCGATCTGACCTCGTGACCCGCCCACCTCGGCCTCCCAAAGTGCTCTCCTTTATTTTCAGAGGATAATTTTGGTGGATACAGAACTTTGGGTTGGTATTTTCATTTTTAATTTTTTCCTTTTAACATCTGAAATATTTTACTCCTTTTTGCTTGCATGGTTTCTGAAGAGAAGTCTGATGCAATTCTAATCTTTGGTCCTCTATTTGTAAGGCATTTTTATTCCTGTAGCTTCTTTCAAGATATTCTCTTTATCTTTGATTTTCTGCAGCTTGCAGCATATGATATGCCTAGATATAGGTTTTTTTTTTTTTTTTGTATTTATGTTGTTTGTTGGTCTGTGAGCTTTCTGGATCTGTTGTTAGGTGTTTGTATTAATTTTGGCAAATTATCAGCCATTATCACTTGAAATATTTTATCTGTTGCTTTCTGTCTTTTTTTCTGGTATTCCTGTTATGTATGTTATGCCTTTTGTAATTGTTCTGTACTTCTTGGCTGTTCTGTTTCTTTTCAGAATTGTTATTTTTTCTGTTTGCTTTTCAGCTTGGGAAGTTTCTATTGACGTATCTTCTAGTTGACTAATTGGTATGGTGTTTAGAGGTGGGGAGAGGGGAACATTCTGCAGTCTTGTGATTAGGTCTCAGTCTTTTATTGAGCCTATGCCCCTCGTCTGTGACCTTCACAGGTGTCTAGTCTATTGATGAGCTCATCAAAACATTCTTCATTTCTATTACAGTATGTTTGATTTCTCCCATTAAAACAAAATTTCTTCTTAACATTTCCATGTCTTTGCTGACATTATACATATATTTTTGAATTTTGTCTACTTTTCCACCTTTGCATATTAATAATTAGTTTAAATTCAGACTCTCATAATCCCCAGATCTCTGTCATATGTGAGTCTGGTTCTGATGCTTTCTTTGTCTCTTTAGATTGTGATTTTTGCCTTTGAGCATGCTTTGTAATCTTTTGTGGGAAGCCGGTTACGATGTAGGTAAAAGGGATTGAGGTAGTTTGGCCTTTAGTGTTAGGTTTTGTGTTTATGTGTGTGTGAGTTAGGCTGCTTACTGTTGGAAGTAGCTGCAGGTTTCAGAGGGTATGATTTCCCCTAGTGTTCTTCTTCTTCTCTCTTCTGTTGTCTTTGGTTTCCCCTAGAGACTACTTCTGAAATAGAATTTGAGCCTTGCAGTTCTTTTAGCTGTAATCTCCTGTTATTATTCTTGAGCCTGATTGGTATGATGTTAAGAGGGGCAGGGAGGGGAACGTTCTGTAGTCTTGTGATTAGGTCAGAGTCTTTCATTGAGCCTGTGCTCCTGGTCTGTGACCTTCACAGGTGCTTTCGGCTTTTGACCTCCTTCCTTAGCTGAAGAAGACTAGAGGGGGCTGAAGCTGGGTCTCTCTCTTCTTCCAGGTTGATTAGACTCTGATACAATTCAAATAGGTTAGGCTCTGGGTAAAAATAGTTTCTCTTGCAGGCAGGCCTTTCTTGAGGTGAACAGCATGCTCTGGGCATATTTCACAATGGTTACTTTTTTCCTTTTCCTGCTGGAAGCTTGAAGGGATTTTATTTTTTTAATTTTTTAATTTTTATTTTTTTATTAACAGTTTCCCTAATCTTTACTCTGAGAACCTGGTAGGACTCCTGAAGGAAAAACTTTAAAAAAGTGTAGGAGTCCCCCCTGAGACTAGACTTCTGGAATTTTTATCTCTCTAGTTAGTCCACACTGATCCTCTAGTAATTCATCAATTACAGTTGAAGTGTTTTACCAGTACTGGCTCTAGCAGCAGGCTTCTGTACAAGGGCTTTTGTCTCTCCACTTTTTAGAGCAGTCGTTTGCCCTGTAATTTAACTTCTTTCATGGACTTAAGAAGAGTTGTTGACTTTTGGTTTGTTCAGTTTTTTTCTTGTTATGCGGATGGGAGAGATGACTTCCAAGCTCCTTTCATGTTCGACTGGAAGCCAGAAACCACTGTGTTATCTTTTATGGGTTTGTCTTTTGCCTTTATGTCTTTGATTTACTTGAGGATTGCTTTTAGTGTATGGTATGTGATGTATATAGGTTGTTTGTTTGTTTTAAATTTTACTCTGTGTGGGCCAGGCACAGTGGCACATGCCTGTAATCCCAGCACTTTGGGAGGCCAAGGTGGGCAGATCATGAGGTCAGGAGTTCGAGACCAGCCTGGCCAACATGGTGAAGCCC
>NW_012115154.1:24987573-24988084 GCF_000951035.1 Colobus angolensis palliatus | reverse complement strand
AAAAATAAGCATTATTTGTAATAGACTGTTCAAGTTATGTTGTATATGTAATTACTTCTGTGCTTATCTTCTGTACTTTTGTTTTTGGCAGTTAATCTAAAATAGAATCTCTCAGCCTTGGCACTGTTGACATTCTAGACACGTTGTTCTTTATTGTTGGGGGCTATTCTGTGCATCATGGGATTTTAACAGCATCTCTGTTCTCTGACCCCAGATGCTAGTAGCACGATTCACCTAGTTGTGACAACTAGACTGTCCCCAGACATTGCAGCATGTCTCCTGGGGGGACATTGTCAGTTGAGAACCATAGGTCTCAACTATGTTTAGCAAAAGGCAAAAATGTAAAGATTTTATTTGGTGTTACTTTTCCAAATAATGTAAAATTCCAAGTGAAGGAATCATAGATAAATCTAAAGGATAACTTGAAAATTATTGTGTCAGGGGCTGGGCTCACGCCTGTAATCCCAGCACTTTGGGAGGCTGAGGCGGGAGGATCATGAGGTCAGGAGAT
>NW_012115154.1:24962849-24979461 GCF_000951035.1 Colobus angolensis palliatus | reverse complement strand
CAAAGTGCTGGGATTACAGGCTTGAGCCACCGCGCCCGGCCGGGATGGTTCTTTATTGTAATATAAATTCCCAGGAGTAACAGTATTGAATCACAGTGCTTAAATATGCTGTCATATTGCTTTCCTGAAAGGTTATTAGAATAAATTTTATTGTATTCGTTTTGAAAATAGTGCTTTTTTGTGTGTAAATAAAAGTCCTTATTGTTAAAACTTTAATTTATTCATACGTTTAAGGAAGAAGGTAAAAGAGTAAAAATAATCTGAAATTCCACCATTCTGAGATAAGCACATTGTTTCAGACCTCTATTTATAGCTATACGACTTAAATAATTTTACATTAGTCACATTATTATATGTTTGCTGTTTTTATGTGCAAGTATCTTTAGTTTTTTCTCTCCGTTTTTGGCTTACAATCATGACTTCTTTCTACCCTCTTCTCTCCTCACTCCCCAGCCCCCCAACTTTACCATCTCCTCAGGAAACCAGTAGGAAGAGTAATCTGGTGTATAGTTGTCCATTCTTATTTCTGGGTCTAAAATATTTCACAGCGTGTTGTATTAAAGTATAATATTATTGATGACATTAATGAACTTGAAATTTGCTGTGATAATCTTGAAAAATTGAATATTTACCTTTTGCTAAGGGTCTTAGTGTTTTCTGTGAGGAAGTTGCTTTGCCTTTATTGAAGCACAAGTTGAAAGACACAGGGCAATTTATTATAACACTTTAGCAACTATGAGAAGAGTAAGTATCAGCATGTGTATTGTATTCAAATTAATTGTTCTGGAGATAGGGCATTGGTAATTTTGTTTACTTCTCTGTTTTGAAGGGTGTGTTAGTCCATTTTGCATTGCTGTAAAGGAATGCCTGAGACTGAGTAATTTATAAGGAAGAGATAGTTATTTTGGCACACAGTTCTGCAGGCTCTTTGAGAAGCGTATTGTCAGCATCTGCTTCTGGTGAGGACCTCAGAAAGCTTCCAATCATGACAGAAGGTGAAAGGGTGTGTCATGGCGAGAGGGAGCAAGAGGGAAGGGAGCAAGAGAGAGAAATGAGGTGCCCAAAGTCCTTAACCAGATCCTGTGTGAACTAATAGAGAACTTACTCATCACCAATGGGAGGGCACCAAGCCATTTATGAGAGATCTGCCCCCATGACCCAAACACTTCCACCAGGACTCACCTCTAACAGTGGGGATCACGTTTCAACATGAAATTTTGAGGGGACACACATCCAAACCATTTTAAAGGGTGATTTGTTGCAGTTACAAACAATGGACAATGGAAAAATGAACATCTTTATATATACATCCTTGTGTGGGTATACAAATGTATTTGAAAGGAATGCTTTCAGCTGCAAGCAAAAATATACCCAATGTGTTTTTAATCAAATAGAGGTTTTTCTCATAAAATGTCTGGAGGAATGAAGTATTGTTACATGCTACAACATGGATGAACCTTGAAAACATTATGCTAAGTGAAAGAAGTCAGACACAATAAGGCACATACTGTATGATTTTATTTATGTGAAATACCCAGAATAGGCAAATCCATAGAAACAGAAAGTAGATTGGTGATTATGAGAGTCTAAGCAGGATGGGAGGAGCATAGGACATTGAATTTAATAAACACACTTGTTACTAGCTCTCAGTCTGTTTTATGCTACTATAACAGAATACCACAGGCTGGATAATATATAATGAACAGAAATTTATTTGGTGTATGATTCTGGAGGCTGAGAAGCCCAAGATCAAGCGGCTGGCATCTGGCAAGAGCCTTTGTGTTGTATCATCCGATGGTGAAGGCAGAAGGGCAAGAGACGGTGAGAGTGAGAGCAAGAGGGGGCCAGACTTGCTTTTATAACAAACCTGCTCTCACCGTAACTAACCCACTCCTGTGATAACATTAGTCAGTTTATGAGGATAGAATCCTCGTGACCTAATCACTTCTTGAGGCCCCACCTCAACACTGTTGCATTGGGAATTAAGTTTCAAATACATGAACTTTGGGAAACACACAAACCATAGCACTAATGCAGTCTTATTACTTTTTAAAAGTGGACTTTATTTTTTAGAGCAATTTTAGGTTCACAGCAAAATTGAGTGAAAGGTAATGAAATTTTTCCATATATCTGCTGGCTCCAGACATGCATAGCCTTGGCAATTATCAGCATCCCCCACCAGAGTGGAAAATTTGCTATAGTTGACGACCCTGTGTTGAACATCATTATGACTTAGATTCCATAGTTTACATTAGTGTTCACTCTTGGTGGTGTACATTCCATGGGTTTGGAAAGTTTTATAAGGACATATATCTAACCTTACAGTATCGTACAGAATAGTTTCACTATCTTTAAAAATCCTCTAAGCTCTGCTGGTTCATTCCTTCCTCCCCTCAAAGCTTGGCAACAACTGATCCTTTCAGTGTCTCCACAGTTTTGTTTTGCCTTTTTGAGAATATAGTTGGAATCATACAAATGTTGCCATTTCAAATTGACTTCTTTCACGTAGCAGCATGCATTTAAGTTTCCTCCATGACTTTTCATTGCTTTGACAGCTCTTTTAATTTTTAACTTTTATTTAGGTTCGGGGGCACATGTACAGGTTTGTTATTATGTTTCACAGGGGTTTGGTGTACAGATTATTTTGTCACCCAGATAATAAGCATAGTACCTGATTGGTAGTTTTTCCATCCTCTCCCTCCCATCCTCAAGTAGACCCTGGTGTCTCTTGTTCCCTATGTCCATGTGTTCTCAGTATTTAGCCCCCTCTTATAAATGAGAACATGTGGTATTTGGTTTCCTGTTCCTGCGTTAGTTCACTTAGGATAATGGTCTCCAGCTCCAACTCCATCCATGTCGCTGCAAAGGACATGATCGCATTCTTTTTTATGGCTGCATAGTATTCCATGGTATATACGTACCATATTTTCTTTATCCATTCTACTGTTGATGGTCATTTAGGTTGATTCCATGTCTTTGCTATTGTGAATAGTGCTCTGAAGAGTATAATGCATGTATGTGTCTTTTATGGTAGAATGATTTGTATTCCTTTGGGTCTGTAGCCAGTAATTGGATTGCTGGGTCAAATGGTAGTTCTGTTTTCGTTTTGTTTGCTTTGCTTTTCTTTGCTTTTTCTTTTCTTTTTTTTTTTTGAGACGGAGTCTTGCTTTGTGACCCAGGCTGCAGTCCCATGGTATGATCTTGGCTCACTGCAACCTCCGCCTCCCAGGTTCAAGTGATTCTTGTACTTCAGCTACCGTAGTAGCTGGGACCACAGGCTCCTGCCACCACGGCCAGTTAATTTTTGTATTTTTAGTAGAGATGAGGTTTCACCATGATCCCAGGTTGTTCTAGAACTCCTTACCTCAAGTGATCCACCCACCTTGGCTTCCCAAAATGCTGGAATTACAGGCATGAGTCACCATGCCCAGCCAGTATTTCTCTTTTAAATGGTTTGAGAAATTGCCACACTGCTTTCCACAGTGACTGAACTAATTGACATTTCCACTAGCCAGTTTATAAGCATTCCCTTTTCTCTGCAGCCTCACTAGCATCTGTTATTTTTTGACTTTCTAATAATAGCCACTCTGGTGTGAGATGATATCTCATTGTGATTTTGATTTGCATTTCTTTAATGATTAATAATGCTGAGCATTTTTTCATATGTTTGTTGGCTACATGTATGTCTTCTTTTGAAAAGTCTGTTCCTGTCCTGTGCCCACTTTTTAGTGGGATTGCTTTTATTAGACCTTTGTCAGATGCATAGTTTGCAAATATTTTCTCTTATTCTGTAGGTTGTCATTTACTGTTGATAGTTTCTTTAGTTGTACAGAAGCTGTTTAGTTTAATTAGGTTCCCATTTGTCAATTTTTGTTTTTGTTGCAGTTGCTTTTAGTGTATTTGTCATGACATCTTTGTCAGGGCCTATGTCCAGAATGATATTTCCTAGGTTTTCTTCCAGATTTCTATAGTTTTAGGTTTTACATTTAAGTCTTTACTCCATCTTGAATTGATTTTGTAGATAGTGTAAGGAAGAGGTCTTGTTTCAGTCTTCTGCATTTTTTTTAAGTGTTGAATGATCTTCTACATTTTAGTTATTCACCTATTGAAGGATATCTTGATTCCTTCCAAATTTTGGCAGTTGTGAAAAGAGCTGCTATAAACATTCCTGTGCAAGTTCTTGTGTGGATAGTTTTCAACTTTTTTGGGTAAATACCAACTCTAATGGGATTGCTGAATCATACGGTATTTTTAGTTTTGTAAGAAACTGCCAAGTTATCTTCCAAAGTGGCTGTGCCATTTTGCATTCCCACCAGCAATTAATGAGAGTTCTTGTTGCTCCACATCCTCACCAGCATTTGGTGGTGTTAGCATTCTGGATTTTAGTCATTCTAATAGGTGTGTTATCACAGGTGTCTCGTTGTTTTACTTTGTGTTGATGTGGAGTATCTTTTTGTATGCTGATTTGCCATCTGCGTATCTTCATTCATAAGGTCTTTGGCCATTTTTCAACAGGACTGTTTTCTTGTGGTTGAACTTTCAGAGTTCTTTATATATTTTGCATAGTAGTCCTTTATCAGAGGAGTCTTTTGCAAATATTTTCTCCCAGCCTGTGATTCTCTTTTCATTCCCTTAACAGTATCTCTTGCAGAGCACAAGTTTTAAGTTTTAATAAAGTCCAGCTTATCAATTCTTTCTTTCATGGATCATGCCTTTGGTGCTGTATCTAAAAAGCAATCCCCAAACCCAAGGCCATCTAGATTTTCTCCTTTGTTATCTTCTAGGAGTCTTACAGTTTTGTGTTTTGCATTTAGGTTTGTAATCATCATCCATTTTGAGTTAATTGTTGTGAAGTGTATAAGGTCTATGTCTAGATTCATTTTTATGCATGTGGATGTCCAGTTGTTTCAGCACCATTTGTTGAAAAGGTGGTCCTTTCTTCATTATACAGCCTTTGCTCCTTTTGTCAAAGATCCGTTGACCATATTTGTGTGGGTGTGTTTCTGGGCTGTCTGTTCTGTTGGTCTATATTTGTCTATGTTTTTCCGTCAATATCATGCTGTCTTGATTATTATAGCCTTACCATGTTTTGAAACTGGGTAGTGTCAGTCCTCTTTCTTCTTTCTAAAATTAATGTTGTTTATATGCGTAATTGTATGTTTATGGGGTATAGGGTGATGTTTCAGTGCGTGTATGTGTACATTGTACAATGACCAAAAGGGGGTAGTTAGCATGTCTGTTACCTCAAACTTTTATTATTTCTTTGTGGTGATAACTTTTAAGACATTCTTTTCTAGCTGTCTTGAAATATCAATACATTATTATTAGCTATAGCCACCCTACTATGTAATAGATGACTTTGTTTTTTTCCTTCAATATTGTGTTGACTGTTCTGGGTCTTTTGCTTCTCCACGTAAAATTTAGAATCAGTTTGTTGATATCTACAAAATAACTTGCTGGGATTGTAATTGTAATCACACTGCATGTGTAGATCAAGTTGGGAAGAACTGACATCTTGACAATATTGAGTCTTTCTATCCATGAACGTGCAGTATCTCTCCACTAATTAAGTCATTTGATTTCTTTCAGTTTTGTAGGTTTCTCATACAGATTCTGTACATATTTTGATAGATCTATAGTTAAGTATTTTGCTTTGGTGGAATGCTAATGTAAATGGTGTTTTACATTTATGTATTTATTTACATTAATTTATTTAATTAATAAGACAGGGTCTCACTGTGTTGTTGCCCAGGCTGGAGTGTAGTGGCATGATTATGGCTCACTGCAGCTTTGACCTGAGCTCAAGTGATCCTGAGGAGCTGGGACCACAGGTGTATGCCACCATGCCTGACTACTTTTCTTGTTGTTATTTGAGACGGAGTCTCACTCTGTCACCAGGCGGGAGTGCAGTGATGTGATCTCAGCTCACTGCAACCTCCGACTCCCTCCTTTAAGTGATTCTCCTGCCTCAGCCTCTGTGGTAGCTGGGATTACAGGCATGTGCCACCATGCCCAGCTAATTTTTGTATTTTTAGTAGAGATGGGGTTTCACCATGTTGGCCAGGATGGTCTCAATCTCCTGACCTTGCGATCCACCTGCCTCGGCCTTCCAAAGTGCTGGGATTACAGGCAGGTGCCTGGCCTGCCTAATTTGTTAAAAAATTTATTTTTTGTAGAGATGGGGTCTCACTCTGTTGCCCAGGCCAGTCTCAAATTCCTGGCCTCAAGCAGTCCTCCTGCCTTGACCTCGCAAAGTGCTAGGATAATAGGTGTGAACCACTGCCCTGGCCTGGTGTTGTATTTTTAATTTCAAAATCCACTTGTTCATTGCTAGTGTATAGGAAGGTGATTGACTTTAGTTTGACTTTAGTATATTAACCTTGTGTCTCGCAACTTTGCTATAGTTGCTTATTAATTCTAGGAGTTGTTTTGTTAATTCGTTCAGATTTTCTACACAGACGATCCTGTCCTTCCTTCAAAATCTGTATACTTTTTTTTTCTTTTTCTTGTATTTTTTCATTATCTAGGACTCCCAGTACAGTGTTGAAAAAAAGTGGTGAGAAGGAAAATCCTTGCTTTGTTCCTGATCTTAGTGGGAAAGCTTCAAGTGTCTTACCAATAAGTATGTTAGCTGTAGGCTTTTTTGTAGATATTTATTAAGTTGAAGAAGTTCCCTTCTAACATCTTGTTACTTAAAAAAATTAACATTTATCATCATTTATTTGGTTTTAGTTTACTTTTTCTTTCATGGTAAATTTAAGTCTCCTAACTAAAATAGAGGTTTTTAAATCTTTGCATATTTGGCATCTTTGTTTTGTTGTTGTTGTTGTTTTTTTAAAAGACGGAGTCTCTCTCTGTCATCCAGGCTGGAGTGCAGTGGCATGAGCAATAACTGTGCACTGCAGCCTTGAACTCCTGAGCTTGAGGGATATCCTCCTGCCTAAGCCTCCTGAGTAGCTGGAACTACAGGTTCATGCCGGCTCATTTTTTAAAAATTGTAAATTATTTTTGCAGAGACGGGGTCTCTCTGGGTTGCCCCGGGTGTCGTTAAGTGATCACTTTTGGTCTCAAGTGATCTTCCTGCTTCAGCCTCTTGAGTAGCTGGGATTATACGCGTGAGCCACTGTTCCTGTTTTTTTTTTTCCTGAAGATATTTTGGTGCTGTGCTTTTTGGTACATGAAGATTCATGACAGTTCTTTTCCCATTGTGGTTTACACCACTCTTCCTTAAGTGCCCTACTTTGTCTTACTTCACACGAATTTAAGAATATTAGTTTTTAACAATGTATATAAAAGGAACTATTCAGTTACTTATGACCGGGTCACCTCTCAAGTGCCTAGCCATTCTTGATCAGCATCAGGACTAAAGCCATGCCGCCTCCCGCTTCCAGGGCTGAATTGCCTTCTTTCTGGGCTAGCTAGGGCCGTAGGACATGCACCCCAGTGGGTGTTTTGCTGTGAGCTCTGAAACAGGGCATGGCTGTTCCTTCCCTGACCAGGAGCAAAGCTCATTTTGTTCACAGTTTCACAGTACCACAAGATGCCAGCACAGAGCCCATCCTTTTTTGTTTTTGTTTTTGTTTTTTTCTTCCGATCAGGTGTGCTTCACTTCTATTGGTGAGAAGCTGGAGTGTTTTTCTTCTTTTGTCTTTTGGTTAGGAATTTCCTTTCGTCCTGGGCGTAGGGAGAATAGGCATCATTACAGCTCTCTTTTATTTCACTCATCCCTCTGACTCTGTCTCTGGAAGAGACAACTTTAGAGGAGAACCTACTCCTCGTCCTACTTTTGAAACTAGAAACACAGTCTAATCAGTTCTCTGATGTTTGCTTTGGTCTGTTATAGTTGTATTCGTATTTTCATAGTGTGTAGCTTTTTTTTTTTTTTTTTTTTTTTTTTTGGTGAGACGGAGTCTTACTCTGTCACCCAGGCTGGAGTGCAATGGCTTAATCTCAGCTCACTGCAACCTCCACCTCCCAGGTTCAAGCAGTTCTCCTGCCTCAGCCTCCTGAGTAGCTGAGATTACAGGTGCGTACCACCATCCTGGCTAATTTTTGTATTTTTTGTAGAGATGGGGTTTCTCCATGTTGGCCAGGCTGGTCTTGAACTTTTGACCTCAGGTGATCTGCCCACCTCGGCCTCCCAAAGTACTGGGATTACCGGTGTGAGCCACCATGCCTGGCCCTAGTGTGTAACTTTTATTTCAATAATAATACTTACATCTATTTTTAAATTATTAGCCTTACTTCTACTCTTAAATGAATTATTTTCCATTAGTCTTATCCTATGCATTTTGGTTACTTGATTTCCTTTTCTCCATTTTCATGCTTTCTTATCTTCTACTTCTGCACTAACACCCTGGATCTTTTCTTTCTTCTTCTTTTTTTTTTTTTGAGACAGCGTCTTGCTGTGTCGCCCAGGCTGGAGTGCAGTGGCCCTATCTTGGCTCACGGCAACCTCCACTTCCCAAGTGCAAGCTGTTCTCGTGCCTCAGCCTCCTGTTTAGCTGGGATTACAGGCGTGCACCACCATACCTGGCTAATTTTTGTGTTTCCAGGTTTCGCCATGTTGGCCAGGCTGGTGTTGAACTCCTGACCTCAAGTAATCCAACTGCCTTGGCCTCCCAAAGTGCTAGGATTACAGACCTGAGCCACTGTGCCCGTCCTTCCCTGGATTTTGTGAAACGATTGTGTTTCACCTTTAAACATAATTTTTAAAAAATTCAGAAACATGCTTTGATCAAAACCTTCTATTCTTCCAGCTTCCTTGGTCAAGTGCTTTTGTTGCAGCTACTTCTCTGCCATGAACATTAGCTGATTGAGGTCTTTGCTTCTCCTGTCCGTCAGCCTACCCTTAGTTTCATTTTTCTCCTAATCTACTTTGGTATCATGGCCAGTCATTTCACTCACTCTTGCTAATACCCTAAACCAGTGCTTCTCACACTGTGGTCAGGGGCTTCCTCGGGATTGATGTTGAAACCGTGGGAGTAGTTGATGTTACCTGTGAAGACCTTGTGGAATAAGAATAGACAGGTGCTCAGCCCAGAAATTATAGAGAAGATTGTTTAAAGGCTGGCAGGAAAAGGGAAGCTTGTGAGGGAGCCTGGGAGAACAAGAGAGGGAGGAAGACTGCTGACAGAAGTTGCTGCATAGAGCTCAGCAAAAATCATGAAGTGTAATTTTCCTGTTAGGTTTGCTGACCACTTTGAGTTGGTCGATGAGTGTGAAGTTTGATGAGTGACTGGAAGAGGGAGTGAGTGGTTTAAAGGTAGAAGTCTGCAAGTACAGGCTATTATTTTGAAGCGCTTGGCTGGAAAGGGGAGGAGAGAGGCTATCTGTTAGAATCTGATATCTGTTAGAATCATCAAGCTTCTCATATTTCTTGGGGACTCTACCTGCATCTGCCTCAGCATCTAGGAATCTGGCTCTCATGTTTTACAGCATCACCAGGCTGCCAGCACTGCTGAGGGTTTTAGCTTGGACTTGCCTGGAACTTTAAAGGCCATTTAATCTCACCTTGCCTCTCTTTTCTATTATATTTGCTCTATTTATTCTCCCATGTGATTTACACACTCCTCTCCTCACTCTCTGTATGTATCTGATTTGATGAACTTGTTTCTGTTGCACTGAGGAAATAGAAGCCATCAAAAAAGTAGTCAATGTCTTTCTGCCTTCACCACACATAACTACCTGCAACTGAACTCAAATATTCTGTCTCCTCCTTGTTCTCCTCCTTTTTATTATGGATAAATTTTATATCACTCCTACAACTTGAGCACATAACTTCAGCAATTATTTCTTTTTTCTCTTGCATCAATAATTTTTCTCTCTACTGGATTATTCATATAATCGTTTGTAATGCTTTTCCTTTTTTTAAAAAAACCCTTGGCTTCACATTCCCTTCACATTTTCTTTGCTCCTCTTTATAATCAAACTCCTGGAAAGTTCTGTGTACTTGCATTTCTGTTTCCAATTATTCTTCTTTCTTAATCTACTTCAGGGTTTTACCTCCACTACTCTATCAAATATCAACTCTTGTCAAGGTCGCCAGTGACCTCCATGGTGCTAAATCCAGCTGTCAATTCTCAGTCCTCATCTTTCTTGGCCTGTCAGCAGCATTTGACACTGTTGATAATTCCATTTTCCTAAGTAAACTTTCTTCATGTGGCTTTCAAGCCATCTAGTCTCTTGGTTTGCCTCCTCCCTCGTCGACTGCTGCTTCTCAGTCAGCGTTTGTGAATCCTTCTGTCAAGCTGATTCTAAATATTTGAGAGCTCTAGGTCTCTATTCTCAGACTTCTCTTCTCTGGCTATACTTACTCCCTGGAATGGAAATCTCCCTTAGTCTCAGGACTTAAAATATCATCTGCTATTGATTCTAAGGTTTTAAAAAATTTATGGCCTGGCCCTTTCTTCTGAATGATACAGATTTTTATCCAGCTGCCCATCCAGCCTCTTGACCTGAGTGAATTATATGTATGTCAGATTCAACAGTGTCAGCTATACATAAATTTCCCTCAAAACTACTCCTCTTGTAATCTTTCCTGAGTCCTGAAACGGCAACTCTGTCTTTCCAGTTTCTCAGGCAAAGAATCTTGTATTTATTCTAGCAAATCTTATCATACCTGCTTTCAAAACATACCCAGAACTCCATCTCTTCTGAGCACCTCCTTGGACAGGTCCGAGTGGCTGCTCTCGGCTTCCTGCAATTCTCTGTTGTCTGCTCTCATTGCCTCTGTCCTGGCCCTCTTCCAGTTTATTTTCTGTGTAGCACTTATAGGTGAGCCTTTTGCACTGTGTCAGATCCTATCACCCTCTACTCAGAATCCTACAATGGAATTCTACCTCGCTCAGGGTAAAAACCGACACAGCACCTGAGTCTGCGTGACCCGAATAGTGGGCTCCCATTATTCTCTGACCTTGTCTCTTACTTCTGCTCCCTCATTTTTTGAGCACAATGGAGCCATTATTGCCTCTGATCCTTGGCACTACTGTTCTCTCTGCCTCAAATCCTCCCCCCTTCCTCTAGATTTCTGCATGTCTTGGCCCCTCTTGTCCCACAACTCTTTCCTCAGATGTCACCTTATTAGTGAGACATGTCCCCACCCATGCTGGCACTTCCTGTTCCTCTAAAGTTGCATAATTGTCATCTGACACACTTTATATGTATGTATTGTCTTTTTCTAGCAATGTACTGTAAACTCCATGAGGGCTACGATTTTGCTCACTGCTATGTCCCAGTTCCTAGAAGAATCCCTGGTATACAGCAAGCCCACAGTAAATAATTGTTGAGTGAATGAATTTAAATCAGCCTCTGTCCTACATTTTAATTCCCTTAGTCATCTAATCTCTCTGACTTTAACCTCATAATTCACTGTGTTTCTGCCTTCTTTCCATTGCTCTTTTAGCCTTACTCAGACTTCCATTCCATTGTAAAAATTTCCTCCTTATTCTCAACTTCTTAGAAGAACCCCTCCATTTACATTTCTTCACCAAGAACTGGTTTTCCTCTTGGCCCATCTTCTACACTCCAAATAATTTTGGGAGAAGATAGCGATGCTGTTCACATTTTCTTGTCTAGCCCGTTTTCCCATCAGGTCATTGGCTTCTAGCGGCAGGGGATCTTTGATGCCTGTTGGTCCTTTTGGTTGCTGTCAGTATTGTCTCTATTGTCAGTATTGTCAGTATTCCTCTCCCTTATGTATTGAGAGAGCTTTGGCACACAGCTAGTAGTCTTCTTCATTCTCAGTTTGTCATTCCTGCATGATGATGTGCAGGGAATGTCTACTATCCTGGTCCAAAGTTGTTCTCAGTCATATGGCCACCAGTACTTCTTCAGAAATCCATGCATGGATATTCTGTAGACTTTATCATCACTCAGAGTGGTTTCTTTTGAGAGTCTTCAGTTTTTTTCCATGTTCCACAACAAGCTGTGGCAAACCTTTGTTTCTAGCACACTTGGTCTTTGACTGTAACGAGATCTCCTGTTGCTTGACCCATCCTTTTTTTCAGTCTGTCATTCCCCAGATCTGATAGAAATTCAATTGAAATTAAACAATTAACCTGATTAAAAAATGGGCGGCCGGACACCGTGGCCCATGCCTGTAATCCCAGCACTTTAGGAGGCTGGTGCAGGCAGATCACCTGTGGTCAGGAGTTCGAGACCAGCCTGGTGAAACCCCATCTCTACTAAAAATACAAAATTAGCCAGGCGTGGTGGTGCGAGCCTGTAATCACAGCTACTTGGGAGGCTGAGGCAGAAGAGTCACTTGAACCTGGAGGTGGAGGTTGCGGTGAGCCAAGATCGCACCATTGCACTCCAGCCTGAACAACAAGAGTAAAACTCCATCAAAAAAAAAAAAAAAAAGGCAAAGGACTGGAATAGATATTTCCCCAAAGAAGACATACAGATGGCCATCAGGTATATGAAAATGTGGTCAACGTCACTAATCATCAGGGACTTACAAATCAAAACCACCATGAGCTAATCGCTTCACATCTGTTAGAGTGGCTATAATCAAAAACACAAAAGATAACAAGGGTTGATGACGATGTGGTGAGAAGGGAATCCTTGTACATTGTTGGTGGGAATGTAAATTAGTATGGCCATTATAAAAAACAGTGTGGAGGTTCCTCAAAAAATAAAAAATAGAGCTGCCATATGACCCAGCAGTACTTCTCCTGGGTGTATTTCCAAAAGAAATGAAATCAGTGTGTTGAAGAGATACTTGCCCTCTCATGTTCATGACAGCACTATACAATAGTGAAGTTGTTGAATCAACTTAAGTGTCTGCCAACAGATGAGTGGATCAAGAAAATGTAGTGTATTCAAGGGAATACTATTCAGCTGTAAAAAAGAAAGAATCTTGTCATTTGCAGCAACATGGATGAACCTGGAAGACATCATGTTAAGTAAAATAAGGCAGACACAGAAAGACAAATACTGCATGATCTCACTTATATGTGAAATTTAAAAATGTTGAACTTTTGGAAACAGTGAGTAGAATGATGGTTGTCAGGGACTAGGGGTTGGGGGCTTGGGGAGATGTTGGTCAAAGGGTCCAAAATTTCAGTTAGGTAGGAGGAATAAGTTTAAATCTATTGTATAACATGAAGACTATAATAAATAACAATGTATTGTATTTTGAAAATCACTAAGTAGATTTTAAGTGTTCTCATCACAAAAAATTATAAATATTTGAGGTAATGAGTATGCTGATTAGCTTGATTGAGCCATTCCACAATGTATCTTATTTTAAAACATTTTGTACACAGTAAATATGTATAACTTTTATTTGTCAATTAAAAAAGCAAAATTAGGCCGGTTGCAGTGGCCTGCGCCTGTAATCCCAGCACTTTGGGAGGCCGAGGAAGGCAGATCACTTGAGGTCAGGAGTTCGAGACCAGCCTGGCCAACATGGCAAAACCCCGTCTTTGCCAACAAATACAAAAATGAGCCAGGCATGGTGTCGCACACCTGTATTCCCAGCTACTTGGCAGGCTGAGATGGGAGAATTGCTTGAATCTGGGAGGGGGAGGTTGCAGTGAGCCAATATTGTGCCACTGTACTCCTACCTGAGCAGAGTGAGACCCTGTCTCAGAAAAAAAAAAAAAGCAAATTAAAAATACGGAATTTAATAGTATCTTAAAGAAGTCTCTTCTTTAACTGCCTTTTGTTTTGATATGGGGGTATATTTATTGAATAATTATTTCCCACCCCCAGTGATTTGTGATTCCATTTGTATGTTAAACTTTTACATAGTAGAATTTGTTTAATGTATCTGTCAGTTTTTGGTGCTAGCACCTTCTTTAAATGAATTGAAGCTTTTGATAATGTTTTAATATTTGGTAGTGTTGGTAGTTTCTAATTGACTTTATTTTTCAGAATTGTCAGTGGTGATGGTCTGGTTCTTCACACTTCCACATGATTTTGAAAAACATTTGATCAAGATCAAGTTATGGAAAGAAAAGTCTCCATTGGGGTTTTTTTTTTTTTTTTTTTTTTTAAATGGTGTTAAACAGGACTAATTGACTAGTTCATATCAATTAATATTTTATTAAAACTTTTTTTTTCTTTTTTTTTTGAGATGGAGTCTCACTCTTGTTGTCCAGGCTGGAGTGCAATGGTGTGATCTTGGTTCATTGCAACCTTCGCCTCCCGGGTTCAAGCGATTCTCCTGCCTCAGCATCTCAAGTAGCTGGGATTGCAGGTGCCCCCCACCATGCCCTGCTAATTTTTTTTTTGGTGTTTTTTAGTAGAGACAGGGTTTTACCATGTTGGCCAGGCTGGTCTCAAACTCCTGACCTCAGATGATCCACTTGCCTTGGCCTCTCAAAGTGCTGGGGTTACAGGTGTGAACCACCACGCCCAGCCTATGTTTTATTAAAACTTTAATGAGTAAAATGTCCAACACTTTAACTTTTTAGTAGTTTAAATCCTTTTTTCCTGTAAATATCACAGATATATCTTCTAGTATTTAAAGAAGATATGCAAAAAAGTAAATGACCCGTTAACTTTGTTTTGTTTCAGATATGTTTCCTTCTTTTTGCCATTCTCTACGTTGTTTCCTACTTCATCATCACAAGATACAAGAGAAAATCAGGCAAGTGGAAACATTTCAATTAAAACCTTTGTTAGAATGCCAGATGGTCTAGGCATGGTATATGGGATATATTAGTACACTTCAGTGTCACAGTGTGTTGAATATGCCCGTGATTGAAGTAAGCAGTTGTCTGGTACTAAGATACCTAAAAATAACCCCCAGGGAATTTGACTACTCTTAGAGTCATCCTCTTAGACCAGAGTCCTTGTTTATCACAATTCTTGTGTCCAACTAAGAATAGTGCTAGGCTATTTAGTGTCTGGGAAATTCCAGAGTTTATAAGGATATTTGGTTCCTTGTGAGCGGCTCTGAATTTGAATGTTTAACTCATCCACACCCCATACCTTTGCTGGCTACTAGAGCATGTAGTAGATATTCAGAGTCTCCATAATACTATTTAGTATCCAATTACCGGCATCTTGTATTATCCTTTTATTCTTTCACATATATCCTTATCCAGCCAGAGGGACTACCGTATCTTCACTGTTTTTAATGAACTTTGTGCTCATTAATTAAGACTTTTTAGGTCAGGGTTTTATAAGTACCTAAGCAATTACCTTACTATTTTTTGTTAAATCTCAGCTGTTTTCTGAAAATCACAGGATTATCTGCTTGTGATGTTGGGCTAATCGTAGGTGCTGTATGAATACTTAATGATTTCTTCATATTATGCTATCAGTTTAAACTTGTGGGACTTTTGAGAGAAATAGGTTCTAGTGCATTGCTTTAGTACTGTTACTTGGCTCTGTGACTGCACTTGAAGTACTCTATGGATATAACCTTTAAAATTTTTGAAGATACAGATTCAAAATAGTATCGTAGCTATTTAAAAAAAATTCACTGGCATGGTTTTATGGACTGTAGACACAGAAGGAGGGAGAGAGAAAGAATGACTGTATATAATTGCATCTTTCTGAGTGAAATTAGAGGTTGGTGAGTGGGAAAATTGGAGATTTATTAGATCATTTTTAGAGTAATGCAGGAGTGGTGGGAGAGTGATGAGGACCCTGGACCTAGTTGGTAGTGTGCTGGAAATAGAAGTGAAATGAATGTGGAGATATTAACACATTCTTTAAGACTTGATTTTTTTTTTTTGAATGGAGTCTCACTCTGTCGCCTAGGCTGGAGTGCAGTGGCGCGATCTCGGCTCACTGTAACCTTCACCTTCCGGGTGCAAGTGATTCTCCTGCCTCAGCCTCCCTAGTAGCTGAGATTACAGGTGTGCACTACCACGCCCAGCTACTTTTTGTATTTTTAGTAGAGACAGGGTTTCAATATGTTGTCCAGGCTGGTCTCGAACTCCTGACCTCAGGTGATCTGCCCGCCTCGGCCTCCCAAAGTGCTGGGATTATAGGCGTGAGCCACTGCACCTGGCCAAGATTTGAAGATTAATTGGATGTGAGCACAACAGTATATAAAAATTAATTGTGACTATATTCTTTTGTGGTCCCTTTGGTTGTAAAAGTTCTTTTGGGAATCTTGGAATTAAGAATGGAGGTGGACTAACAGAATGTCCCAAATACACCCTTGATACTGAAGTAGGTGGGTACTCAGGATTCCAGAGACCTGAGCAGAGAGTCTTGGAGGACCTTAGGCATATAAGAAGGAGGGACCAGGAGGGTTTGTGGTATTTTTTTTTGCTTGTTTGTTTTGAGACGGAGTCTTGCTCTGTCGCCAGGCTGGCGTACAGTGGTGTGATCTCAGCTCACTGCAGCCTCCGCTTCGTGGGTTTAGGTGATTCTCCTGCCTCAGCCTCCCGAGTAGCTGGGATTACAGGCGTCCGCCACCACACCGGCTAATTTTTGTATTTTTTGTAGAGGTGGGGTTTCACCATGTTGGCCAGGATGGTCTCAATCTCTACCTCGTGGTCCGCCTGCCTCTGCCTCCCAAAGTGCTGGGATTACAGGCATGAACCACTGTGCTCAGCCTGTGGTATTCTTACAACTGGGCAATCTCTTTAGCTTATAAGTTTATGTGGGAGGACAAAAGAGATTGCTGACAGGCATGAGCGAG
>NW_012115154.1:24953748-24962411 GCF_000951035.1 Colobus angolensis palliatus | reverse complement strand
TATAATTTTTATTTTAAAATATATATATACACACATATACACAATTTTTTTTTTTGAGATAGGATCTCCTTCTGTCCCCTAGGCCAGAGAGCAATGGGGCAATCATGGCTGACTGTAGCCTCGACCTCCTGGGCTCAAGTGATTCTCCAACCTCAGCCTCCTGAGTATCCTGGACTACAGGCATGTGCCACCATGCCTAGTTAATTTTAAAAACTTTTTTTGTAAAGATGGAGTCTCCCTATGTTGCTTAAGGTGGTTTTGAATTCCTGAGCTCAAGAGATCTGCCCACCTCAGCTTCTCAAAGTGTTGGGATTACAGGCGTGAGCCACTGTGCTCAGCCAATTTCTGTTTGTAACAATAATTATGAGTTACTGAGGCAGTAGTATCCAAGTTACTTAGGATGATCCAGGAGATTCCTTGTTACTATTATTAATGACAAATGCAAATTATGGAAAATTAGATGAGTTCTATGTTTCTGAATTTTAATTTTATAGTAATTTTATTTGACTGTTAACCAGAAAATTTTATTTATTAGCAGTTTCACTTAACATTGTATAACAATTTACTTTGTAGTGGTCATAAGGTTCTACTAAGTTTTATTTTCTTGAGCAAATTTTAATTTACATATGGTGGTTTTATTAATCAGGATTTTGTTATCATCCCATTCTCTGTATACCATACTGCTTGATTTAATGAGATTTAAATTTGGATCTATGCTGAATCAATAATTGCCTTTTGTTTATATTGTGTTTATAGTTTTAATAATGAAGCATTTTGTTAGAAGATAAAGGAATATTAATACCTTAAATGTTTTTGCAGATGAACAGGAAGATGAAGATGCCATCGTCAACAGGATTTCGTATGTATTTTAAAGCTCAATTGTTCTGTTTCTGATTCTGAAGTCATCAATTCTCAAAATCCAATTCTAATTTTTGGACAGAAGTATGGAAAATATTTACCCAGCACATTACAATAGCTTTATCATATAAATTTTAGAAAGCACGTGTAAGCAAATATGTGTAATTTAGCACTGATTGTCTCCTATTGAAATTGGCGTATTTAAGGAACTGACAGATTTTATCTTCAGGAGATTAAATGAGGAAATTGCCTTAATTTAATTGCTTGGTCATAAGAAAGAAGACTCTTGGCTGTCTGAATGAACATTCTGCTGAGAAGACTGTGATGTTCTCGAACCAGGCAGCAGACATCTCTGGTTAACTGAACCTGCCTGCTGTGAGCAGGAACGTGGACCCAGACTGTCTTGTAGGTTCCTTATGTACACCAGTAAGATATGATAGGGAGGTCTTGTAATTTTATTGAAGTATCAATAAATTTTATTGTTACTTTTATTGAAGTATCAAACTGAATGGAAAGCAGCGAATTCCTTTCTGTTAGTTTTTGCTTGTTTAAATGTGAAATTACACAGATGTGCCTATGTAGAAAAGTTCTGTATTCCAGGATTTTTTTATTGATACATTAACATTCTTTTGAAATTTCAAGTTTACAGAAAAGGTGGAAGTAGAAGAAAAAGTTTTTTTACTCAAACTGTTTAGAAGTTGCTCATCTGATGCTTCATTTCCTCAGGATACTTCTATGTGTAATTCCTATAAATAGTGCATTCTACCTAGGTATCAAAATAGTGAAGTTAGCATAGACAGCAGTACCACTCATACCCCATTCAAACTTACTAGTTATCCCAATAATGTTCTTTCTGTGGTGAAAGGATCCAGTTCAGAATCACACACTGCATTTGGGTGTCATGTCCTTTAGTCTCCTTCAGATTGAAACACTTCTTCAGTATTTCCTTGACTTTCCTGACCTTGATACTTTTGAAGATTATTAGGTAGTTATTTGGTTTTGTCTGATCTTTCTTCATAATTAGTATCAGATTGTGCATCCTTTGCTGAGGAGGATGAGGAATTAAGAAAAGGGGAAGGGGAAGAGGAAGAGAAACATTCTATGTGCTTTCACATACTTGTACATACATAGAGATAAATGCTTCTACATACAATGGAATAGTATTCAGCCATAAAAGAAATGAAGTACTGATATGTGCTGCAATGTGGATGGACCATAGTAAGTGAATGAAGCCAGACACAAAAGGCCACATAGTATACAATTCCATCTATAAGAAATGTCCAGAGTAGATAAAAGCAGATTGATGATTGCAAGGGGCTGAGGGAGAGGAGAATAGGGAGCAGCTGCTTCATGGGTTTGGGATTTTATTTTGGTGTGATGAACATGAAAGAAAGAGGTGATTGTGCAACATTGTGAATAAACTACACACACCTGAATTGTTCACCCTAAAATGGTAAGTTTTATGTAATGTGAATTTCACCTCAGTAAAGAAATTAATAACTCCCAGCTAATAAATGACTTGACCCGGCCTGATTTGTTTCATAACTGAAAAATGAATATAAATGGATTGTGATTTACTAGATTTGGTCATTTATTTTAAATGACATAGGGAAGCTAGATAAGAAACAAAAATAGCTGTAACTTTATGCCGAAAATTCTTACTTTCTCGCTTTAAAACCTAGGCCCAAAACTTGATGTTTTAAATTTACAGAATTAGGGGTTTTAGTTTTATTCCTGGCCCTGTGACATTTGTGAAAATTAAGTGAATCATTTTTTTCCTCTGTATAAATTAGTGCTCCTTTAAAAATTCACTTCACTCACCTCACAAAAGCTACAACGAATAAGAGACTGAGTAAAAGGTAGATATTCTCTCCATGTGAAACCCTCTAGGTGTGAAGGGCAGGTGAGGTACGTACCTTTCTCCTCTCCATTCAGTCTGGGGCCGCCTGTGGTGGTGCATCACTTCAGTGCACTTGTAGATCCATAATTTATAAACAGAAAAGAAAACAGCACTTTCTCTTTTACCCCTAAAAGTACGTTGAATGACAATAGGGTGATGTGCTATTTCCTTACGGTAGATGCCCAGGAGCATCTTTATCTGCTCTTGGGGCAGCTGACACAGCACGTGCAAGGGGTTTGGGTTTTCTGAGTCACAGGTGGTTTCCATATCCTGGGGATGCATACAGAAATCCTCTTCCTGAAGGTCAGTGGGTTTGTATAAAGTGGTGATACAGTTAGGGGAGGGGCATGGGGAGGAGGGTCACCTGAGAGAAGGAGTCTGACCTAGTCTCCCCTGTCTTTCTTCCCTCCCCCTGTTGATCTCTTTGTCTTTTGCTGTGGTAGAATGAGTGAGAACTGTTGAGTTAGGGTGACGTGGGTTCAAATTCTGGACCCATGATTAACTTGAGTCCAGAAGAGATTGAGAAATATTCACTTCCTGTGTATGTAAAACAGAGTTCCCACCTACTTTGGAGTGCTGTTGTGTGGATTAAATAGCATTTGCCAAAAAAAAAAAAAAACAAAAAAAACCAAAAACCTAACTAGGGTAAGGTGCTTGATGCACAATAGGTGTGAAATTAATGTTTCCTCCACCTAAGGGCTTTTGACCTGTTTTGTCTGCTTAGAATTCTTTTTTTTTTTTTTTGAGAGGGAGTTTCGCTCTTGTTGCCTAGGCTGGAGTGTGCAGTGGCGCAATCTCGGCTCACTGCAACCTCTGTCTCCTGGATTCAAGTGATTCTCGTGCCTCAGCCTCCCGAGTAGCTGGAATTACAGGTGCCTGCCACCACGCCCAGCTAATTTTTATATTTTTAGTAGAGATGGGGTTTCATTATGTTGGTCAGGCTGGTCTTGAACTCCTGACCTCAGGTGATCCACCTACCTCGGCCTCCCGAAGTGCTGGGATTACAGGTGTGAGCCACCATGTCCGTCCTGCTTAGAATTATTTTCTGTCAGATATCCCACTGAATTCACTCTCACCTTCTTCAGTTTTGTTTTGCTTTATGTTTTTCCCTAAGTCTCAGCTTTTCAGTGAGGCCTTCCCTAAGTGCCACACTTAATATTGAAACCTGTGTGTCCTCCTCCCCATTTCCAGTCCTCCTTACCGTGTTTTCCTGTAGCACTTATCTTTAGTGTATTATGCATTCACATAGTTAATGTTTTATTGTTTATTGCCTGACTCTCTCCAGTCCAGGATAAGCCCTCCTTGGGCAAGAATGTTCGCTTGTGTTCCTTCACTGTTCACAAGTGCCTAGCACAGTGCTGGTACAGGGGAGCAGGCACTCTGCAAATACTTGTCTAGTGAGGGAGCCTCACCCGAAAGACCCCCTGAGGTAGAATCTCCGAGATGGGCTTTAACAGAAGCTCCATGGGTGATCCTGATAGTGCTGCTGCTTAAGAACCACTGGCTTAGAGTGACGTATTAGAAAGCCTAGTTCATGCAGCAAATGTTGATTGATTAGCTGAGATGAAGACTTAAGATTGAAGGCTGGTATGCCAACATTTCACAGATGAATGTAAAATGTCACTCAATTTGTTACTTTTCTGTTGCCCAGAGAATCAGACCTCTTGATGATACTTGGGAGGGTGTGAGCAAAATGTGAAATATGAAACTTTCTTTGTCATCAACACTATATACATCTTATTGAATAATTTTGAATGATTTAAATTCAACCATAATGAAGTCTTGTTTCCACATGTACTTCCTGATTAGATATTATCAACCTGTTAAACTTTAAGATGTAAAGTGGCAGGTTTTGCTTATGATTAGTCTTTTTTATTAAAAATATATATTGAAATAATAACCCATGAAATACATTTTTATGATAACCTGTATTTTGCAGTGGAGTTTTAAAAATGTGAGGTCTTTCATTTTATTGGTAACTACAAATAAATAAAAAAGCATTTATTTTTTGTTTAAAAAATTGAGTGTCACATTGAGTCTGAGATTGAAAAATGAGGAAGAGGGAATATTGTAGAAGTTGGGGAAAGAGTTTCAAGAAGGAAGTAGTGCTTATCAATTTGAAATGTCATAGAAGGTCATATTCAGATTGCAATTAAGAAGTATCTGATGGATTTGACCATAAGGAGCGCCTCTTTAGAACTGGGTGAGGAGCAGAAATCCTACTGTAGTGGGCTAATAAAGAAGTTGAGGATAAAGAAGTAAAGGTGTGATATGTGAGTTCTACTTCAGAAGCATTTTGAAAGAGCAGAAGCACCTGAGGATATTTATTTTTGGCCGGTCAGCAGCTAGAGGGAGGATGACTAACCGGTGAAGCAAGGTCCCTGGAGACGGCAGAGGTAGCGATCCGCACAAATGAGCAGGAGGTTGACAGATAGGAGAATAATTGTGTCTGTTGGTAGCTTTATCAGGTGGTAAGTATGAAGGGATTGTACCCCTTTTTTCACTCTGAAACAGGAGATTCAGTCATTTTCTGGCAATGAGGAGCAGCAGGGCCATGGTAGAAAGCTTAGGAAGAGCCTGACTGTGTTAGTCTGTTTTGTGTTGCTATAAAGGAACACTTGAAACTGGGTAGTTTATAAAGAAAGATTTGTTTGGCTCACAGTTCTGCAGGAGGTACAAGCATGACACTACCATGTGCATGGCTTCTGGTGAGGCCTCAGGAAGCGTTTACTCATGGTGGGAGGTGAAGGGAGATCAAGATTGAAGAGGAGATGCCAGGTTCCTTTAAACAACCAACTCTCTTGTGAACTAACAGAATGAGAACTCACTCCTTACTGTAGGGTCTGCTCCTACGATCCAGTACCTCCCATGAGGCCCCAGCTCCAACACTGGGGATCACATTTCAACATGAGATTTGGAGGGGACAGGTACCCAAACCGTATCACTGTTAGGAACAACACTCAAAATCCTAAGGAAATTGAATACTCAAACAAAGGATTCTTAGCAGAGCAATTTTATTTCTGCGCAGAGGGGTGCCTCCTTGGCCAGTCGCCATGAGAGCACACCTGAACAAAGGGGCACGAGATCTTGTATTCCTGACGCAAGTCCTGCCCTGTACCCTTTCCTCATTGGCTGGGGTTGGGTTGTACAATCTGATCCTGGTTGGCTAAACTTTTGATTTTTCTTAGATAAGGTGGGCACATAAAAGAAAGTGGAGAGGAAAGGGGAAGGGGTGTCTAATGAGCTAGAAAGTTAGTCCTCTTTCCAAATAAGGAAAGGAATGTGAGCTGGTACTGATAACGCAAGAAGGAAAAAAAGGTGGAAAAGGGAAAAGGGGGGGGGTACTATGAATTAAAGAATAAAAGATTGATCAGGTTATTTGAAGAGAAACCTCATCATATCCCACATCCCTGATGATGGGAGTTAAGAATAGGAGATGAGAGACTCATAATCCAAGGATCCTGATCCTTGTTTACTAACTGAAAGTATGTGAAAGCTTTGTGGAGTGTTAAAGTGATTTAAGGTGGTTTTGTTGTTTTAGTTCATCATCACCTTGCAAAGACACTTCACAATATCTATAGATAGGGCTTTTTTATTTTTACACTAGTTATATTCAGTCACTAGTTATATTCAGCATCTGAGTGCATGCCCTCATCACCTTATTTTATTTAGACAAAAGTTTTCTCTTCCCGATTGGATTAAGGAGATAGTTACAAATGTCAGATATTTAGGGAAACACTTGTCTTATTACTACCACAATTAGAAAAGATGCATTACTCTGAAGATGTAATTTTTAAAAATAATGCTCCATTTCAGAAGGTGAAGTTGTGAAATACTTCACAGGGCAAATGATGTTTGGGGTCTGTCTTGAAATTCATGTATGAGTTTGCCATGCAACTTAGAGGGTATTCTAGGGAGTGAGTAGACTGTGCAGAGGGGCAAGGAGTCCTGAAAATCCATTTCTTGTTTGGGCTATGAAGGAGTTAGGTAAGTCTAAGTGTATGTCGAAATGGGTCATGGTGAGAGAAGAGCCTGGAAAATTATCTTGGGATAGCCGTGCAGGACCTGAAATGGTGAGATTTTGGATTTGATCTCAATTTTAGCACGGGAAGGAATGATAGCAATCGGAAGAGCTTCCTCCCGTGACTGGAGAAGCTTGCTGGAGACCGCTTGCTGGCTGGTCGCTGCCAGAGTTGGCTGTGGACCCTGAGACAGCACTTGTCTGAGGACTTTTCCCAGGAAACGCAGTGTCTATTCAGCAAAACGAATTTACAGAAATTCTATATCTGATTTCAGTTGTATTTTTGGTATGTATCATATAGTCTACATTTAAAAATTTATCATTGATTTACTGAACCAAGGAATCCTGGTTATTTTTGGCTTTTAAGTAGGAATACATTTCTGTTGGTTGCCACAAGATGGCATTGGCCTCAAAGTTTCTCTGTTAGATGTGTTTTTGGGTATTTAGTTTTTTTTTTTTTCCTGCTTTTAAAAAAATATTTTCTTACATTTGTTTTTACTTTCTTCCAATATTAACTTTAATAGAACTTTAATATCCATTCTGTCTCTAATATTGGTGAAGTTCTTTCTTCCTTTGCCAATTTATTCTTGTAAAATCTTTTAAAAAGTTGGGTGTTTGTTGTAAAAAATAAGTGTTTCAGAAATGTATAACTGAGAAAGTGAAAGCCCCTTATAATCCCTCTTTCCTATGGGATTGTTACATATTATGCTGGATTTCTTTTGTACCTCTGTATAAATACACATTTGTTGGGGGGACAGCATGTTTTACATTTATTGTTCATGCTTTTCTTCATTTTTTTGGTTAACTTATTTTAGATATTGTTCCATATTAGTACCTATTAAAGCTATCTTATTTTTTTAAATGACGAAGTAGTGCTTTAAATATTAATAGTACAATATTGTTTAATAGTTTTCTGTTGTTTATTACTATAATTTATTTAATCTTTACCCATTAAAGAGATGTCAGGCTTTCTAAGTTTTTTTTCCCTCTAAAATAAACATTTTAAATAAAATTTTTTTATACTGCTTTCACAGTAATTTTTTCACCTCAGTTGTTGCATTGCTGTTAGCATATGTTGTCAAAGTTGTTGATTAAATGCAATTGTGAAATAAATACTTATATTTCAAAGAGGAAGGAGCTACAATTTTTTCTTTGTAAAATATGTGAAGTATTGTGTCTTCAGTATATGTTTGTCTTTTAGGTACTACTTGCTAGACTTATTGACATTTTCATAGAGTAAGGAGTTTTAGAGTTTATCTAGTTTAACTTCTAGGCCCATATGTGTATCATTTGTCTCCCAACTACATATATTTAATAAAGTTCTTAATATAATTCTTTTTTGATTAAAACATTAAAGAGTTTGCATTCTTTTTGATGACTTTCATGTTCATGGCTTTTTCAGATCACTTGTGACGATGACTCTCCTTTCTTCCAGGTTGTTTTTGAGCACATTCACTCTCGCAGTGTCAGCTGGGGCTGTTTTGCTTTTACCCTTCTCAATAATCAGCAATGAAATCCTGCTTTCTTTTCCTCACAACTACTATATTCAGTGGCTAAATGGCTCCCTGATTCATGGTTAGTATATATTACTTAATATAATCACAATCAATATTTTATTTTTTTACTGTATCATATTTTTAGATTTTTCTTTTCTTAGTTTTCTTCATAATTTGTGACTTCCTCCAGTAAATGATTTGGGTCTTTAATAATGTCAGAAAACCAGATTTTACTTATCATTTCTATGTTTAGTTGTGAAAGACTTTTCTCTTAGTCAAGGAGCGGTTTTTATACTTACGATTTTGATAAATTCATTTCAGTATTTAGCAAGAGAATTTTGGTTTATCTGAATATGTCAGAAGAACTCAGACTCCATTTAAGAACTAG
>NW_012115154.1:24950988-24951378 GCF_000951035.1 Colobus angolensis palliatus | reverse complement strand
GTGATTACTGGAGTTGCTGTAGAAGGCTGTGGTGCGTTAGACTAATAATGTATATTCTTTTTTCATTGCTATTATGTTCATGGTGCTGTAATCCAGTGGAGGAAAAGAGCAAGTTTAAATTTAAGAGATTACCAGTTTTATATGTATATTTTATTTCCTGTCTCCTGTTGTTTGAGAAAACGTAGAAGACAGTCTTTGTAGGTCATGCTACCTTAGCAATCCCTTAAGCTTTTGCTGAGACTGTGGCCCTATATATTAAGAACAACAGCAACACCAACCACTCCGTTATTTTTTTCCTGTTCATAAAGTAGTGTGTGCGCACTATACAGAATATGAAAAATACTAAAATGTACAAACAAGGAAAAATCCACATTTTTTTAGCGTGTGTGT
>NW_012115154.1:24933561-24945089 GCF_000951035.1 Colobus angolensis palliatus | reverse complement strand
AAGCTAAATATTATATTAGGGTTTGTTTCTGGGCTCAGGTATGCAGGTTTTGGAGTCAGATAGACCTGAGCTTGAATTTCAAATCTGTCTGAAACCCTTAGCAACCTTGAGCAAATTGTTTACACTTTCAAAGTCTCAGTCTTTTATCTCTAAAATGACCATATCAAGGTCTAGTTTATAGAATTATTATATGTAGTAAGTGGAATATATATATATATATAGTAGTGTGTATATATATATATATATACACACACACACACACAAAGTACCAAAGTACCTAGTCTATTGCCTGATGGTCCAGAGTAAGCAGGAAATAAATGCTGAGTTTTACTTTCTGTTTTTCCCCTCTGGTTTGTCTGTTCCTATGCCAGTGCCATATTGTTTTAAATACTATAGTTTTGTAATACTTTGCTCCTACTAGGTTTTAAAAAGTTCATACATTTTAGGAAGCTTTTCATAAGCAAAGGCATGTATTTTGTGCAGTGCGGGATATGACAATTCTATGGAAATTTGTCTTTTAATTGTTCTGTCTGTGTTAGGGAAATGTATGTGTATATACATGTTCGTATGTGTTTGAAGAAATCCATGTTTGGTGGGGAGATTTGGAAAACAAAAGTCACAGCTAGTGGACTGGGTTCCTCAGCAGTGGCTCTAGCCAGGCCAGCCTTGGTGAGTAGAAGTCCATGGTGCTGGGTCCGTGTGTGATCTCCATCCCTACTGTCATGGTGACTTTGTTCGTGAGCCCGTTGGGCAATGACGGGGGTGGCTGGGGAAAGAGGCTGACTCGTATCCACAGAGCCAGCCAACCTATCCACTTAATTATTAAAATCCTCCTCTGCTGAGGTCACCCTTCGGTAAGCGTTCACATGGGACACAAATACTTTCCCATTTTTTTCCCATTCAGAGAGGTCTGTTCATCTACCTCATCCCAGTTTTCTTATTGCCAGTTTTCCGATTGTGTTTCTTTAAGACTCTGACCATCCAGCCAAACCATTGGCCATAGTCCATTAATTTGTAATAATCACACATTTGGCTATTTCTCTTTCCAAGCAAAGTAAACAGCCAGATGTATGGCCCATAGTTCTGTCCGTCGGAGAATTTCTCTTCACCGCTGTCCTTTTAGGGGTGTTCCAGAAAGGGGCAGTAGTGCTGCAACTATCCACTAACGTGGGTGCCTGCATATCATGCAGAACCATCTGGAAGCCAGGCCCAGGTCTGCCTCCATCAACTGATTTTAGGGAACTCCCCAGGAGACTGTAGGTGCAGGCTGGGAGAGAGAAGGCAGTGCAGCAGGAGTGGGGACCGTCGGCATTGGGGGCACTTCTTTATGTGACTTGTGCCTTTAGGGCCTACTTAGGCCCGGACACGTACCACTTCCATTTGATGATGGAATGCTGCTGTGCACACCCAACTTTCTGGCTTGGTGGGTCAGAAAACATTCAGTTCATGATGAGCAACTCAGGTCCCATGGTAGCTTGTTTAAGGCCCATGTTTAAGCATTCAATCCCTACTAAAGCCCCATAGTGGGCCAACAGCTGTTTCTCAAAGGCAGTCGTTATCCACAAGGAGGGCAGAGCATTGCCCCAATATCCTGAGGGCCAGTTCACCTCGAGAGGAACCTGCCAAAGGCTCCATACAACATGCGTCTCTGCCTCTGCCCTTTCAGTCACCCTTGGATCTGCTGGGTCATGTGGCCCAGGAGGCAGAGTAGCCTGCACAGAGCCTGGAGCTGCTGCGGAGCCTTCTCTTGTTCTGGGCTCTACTCAAAACCAGCAGCTTTTCAGGCCACTCAGTAAACCAGCTAGAACAACACATGCAAATGAGAAATGTGTTATCTTCGAAATCCAGAGAGGCCTGCTAGATGCTATGCCTCTTTTTTGGTGCAGGAGGCGCCAGATTCAACAGTTTATCCTTCACCTTAGAAAGGATAGCTCTATGTATCCTATAACACTGGACTCCGAGAAATTTCATTGAGATAGAAGGCCCCTGAATTTTTGTCAAATTTATTTCCCACTTTTTGACACACAGATGTCTTACCAATAAGTTTAGAGTGGTTGTTACTTCTCACTCACTAGTTACAATCAGCAAAATATTATCAACGTATTGGGCCAGTATGATATTAATATCTTACGGAAGGGAAAGGTGATCAAGATTCCTGTGAATTAAATTATAATACAGGGCTAGAGAATTTATATGCCCTTGAGGTAGGGCAGCGAAGGCATACTGCTGGCCTTGTCAACTGAAAGCAAACTGCTTCTGGTGGTCTTTACTAACATAGACAGAGAGAAAAGCATTTGGCAGATCAGTAGCTGCATACCAGATCGGTGACATGTTAATTTGTTCAGGCAATGAAGCCACATCTGGTACAGCAGCTGCAGTTGGACTCACCACCTAGTTAAGCTTAACAATATCCTGTTATTCTGGAAGCTCTGTCTGCTGCACAGACTAGATACGAGTCAAATGGGGTGTAGTGGGGATCCCCACCTTTGCATCTTTCAAGTCCTTGATGGTGGCAGTAATCTCTGAAATCCCGCCAAGAATGCAGTATTGGTTTTGGTTTACTGTTTTCCTAGGTAGATGCAGTTCTAGTAGCTTCCACTTTATCTTTCCCACCATAATAACCCTCACTCCACGGGTCAGGAAATCAGTGTGGGAATTCTGCTAGCCATTCCATTCCATTAATGCCTTCTGGAAGTGAGGAGACAACCACAGGGTGGGTTCAGGGACCCGCTCTGAGTTGAACGTCTGCTAAAATTCCATTGATGACCTGACCTCCGTAAGCCCCTACTCTGACTGGAGAGCCACAGTGAAGGTCTCCTGGGAGCAGTGTCAGTTCCGAGCCAGTGTCCAGAAGTTCACAAACGGTCTGGTTATTTCCTTTTCCCCAGAGCACAGTTACATCACTTATATTCATTTGTCAATCTGTCATTTACGCTTTGGTGACATTTATGGGATTCTGTGAGTACCCAGAAAATGTTCAGATTCCTTTAATCTCCCATGGAGCATCTGTTCTGTACTTTCATGTTGAAAGTGTTCAATAAATATTTATTGATTGAAGGAATAAAAGTCATTATAATTATGTCATTAGGAATATTTTGGCAAAAGTGAATTTGAGAGGAAATTTAATGGCTTATCTTATAAAATTGTCAGTATGGATGTTTTGATTGTGCCTTTAATGTGTAAATCACATATGGATTAGAGGCTAAATGTGTTAATTTTTTTTTGTATGTGCAAATATATTTAGTTTGGCTTAAATACAGTGTTTGGATTTTGGACATAGGTTTGAGATGTTATGTGTTAACCATATTACCTTGGAATGCTTCTTTACTTTTTTGGGCAAGAATTTTGTAACGTAATAAATAAAATAATAACATTAGTAAACTGTGTCATGTAAACAAGATGTATCTCTGCCTGCAGTGAGAAAACAGCTTGAAAAATGTGATATAGAAAAATGACATTGGAGCACTGGGGTTAGGCAAACTGATGGTAATCCTCTGGCTACTGGCTTTTGTCTGGTGGTTGTCATCACTTGTCAGCTTGATGCTGTGAGATGTGTTCTGTAATTCACACAGTGTGGGTCCATGACATGCCAGCAACTGTAGTTTGTTGTAGGATGGGGCAGAGATGACAAATTAAAATGGTAGTGTAAGTTCTTTTTGTTGTTAAAATAGGAAAAAGGGTTAGAAATGGACCGAAAACATAAAGTATCTGCTTCTATACATTTTCTGTATCTTGTGTGCTGTAAAAAAATTAATAGAAAAATATGAAACTCTTCATTTCCGTAAGTTGAAAAACAATGATACAGCTGCTTTGTGAGTTTTCCTTTTGGGGTGATAAAAATGTTTTGGAGTTAGGTGAAGTTGGTGGTTGCACACCATTGCAAATGAACAGTTCTGTGCAAATGCCACTTAATTGTTCACTTTAAAATGACTAATTTTAAGTAATGTGAGTTTAATATCAAAATAAGAGCCAAATAACGATCACAATTTGGAAGATAGGAAAATGATGGAATTAGATTGTAGCCTTAAATAAAACCAGGAAATAATTCTTCAGTTTTTGAGGGTTTTTTCCCCAGTGGGGCCCAATTTTGGCTAAGCTGTCCACTCACTTATGGCCAGAGATAGAGACAAAACAAACATTTGTGACATGAATGCCCAGTTTGAGATTGTCTATTAAAATATGACCACAATGAATCCGACGAGTCGCTGCAAGGACTGTGTGCTTTATTTTGATTTGTCATCAGGAATAGACGATATGCTGTTTGGACATCGTGAAGGAACAATGCAAAATCCAACCTTTTAAAATTCATTTTTAAGTTCCACAGACGATCCAAAAAACCAGACTTTTAGAGTATAAGCAATCAAACTTAAGAAAAATTGTGTTTACTTATGCATAGATGCTAAGTCAAAAGTAAGTCCCTAATAAATTTTAATGTACTGTTGTTCGCTAAATGTTGCTAGTCATTTGGGCTCAGTAGTTCAGTCATTTATCATAATGTGTATCAAGATAGTTACTGGATATTGAAGTATTTCTTATCACATTATAAACAGAAAAATCCTGGTGTTTGGGGTGGGAAATTAGTCATATCTTGCCAGATCCAAACAGTGGAGTGCTTTTTTGACCATTACAGATTATAATGTAGGTATTTGTTGATATACAAAGATATCCAGAAAAAAGCCCATATTTATGATCCAATGCCTATTTTGTAAAAAGAAAAAAGAGTACATATGTAGGTAACTGCACAGAAAAATATCCGGAAGGGTAAATGCAAAGAGTTTGTGTAGGATTATATGATATGCATTTTTTTTTTTTTTTGGTATTTACGTTGCATTTGGTGTTTGCATTTATACAATGGACATATTATTTCTTTTTTAAGAAAAAAGTTATATTAAGATCAAAAGTCCCACAACTCGTTGGTAAATTGTTCTTTATTTTTCTTCTAAGTAAATAAGTAATTCTGAAGATTTCTCTCTCGTCTCTGTTTGTCTGTCTGTCTCTGTGTCTCTCTCTCTGTCTCTTTGCACCCCAAATCAACAGTGACTAATAATTCTGAAGTCCTCACACTACTTGAAAACAGACTGTAGTCTCTTTTCTAAGGCTTATGCTTTGTTGGTAGAATTTTAAAAAATTGTATAAATTACTTTTTGATAATTGGATTAGATCTTCAATTCTACTGAAATATTGGTTGAACTTTTGTCATTTTGGAAATTATTGAGTATGGCTGAACTCTGATTAATTTTTTAATTTAAATTTATGAAGGCTTTTGTCTATGTGAGAAAAAAAGATAAATTATTTCCTCCATAGTATCATATATTGTATTTTGAAATATTTTGTAACTCCAGCAGATGGAGCTAGAAGTTAATGCATCCTGTGGTGATCTGGAAATTCAGTCTTGTTTTGTTTTATTTTAAACCATGATTAAATAATTTTAAATTCAAATACCTTTCCTGGGGATGGGCATTGGATATCTTTCAAATAGATTGCCGTTATACCGTTGTTGTATTTTTTAGGGTTTTATTACTATATGGAAGTATATAATTTTACCTCTCTAAAGCAGAGAGATTTGATTAATATTTATTTTACAAATTAATATGAAATAATGTATAATGAAATATGTGTTGGCCCTAACAGAAATTTTAAAGAATGATTTATCAAAATTATAGAATATTATTAAGGAATGTGTATGTGTGTGTGTTGACATGTATTTATAAAATGTTAGAAATTTACTAAGCTTTGCAAAATTGCCAAGAATATAATTACTACTTAGCAATATATCTTAGATATAATATTGTATCTATGTATTAGATGTTCTTCTCATAGTATTTTTACTTTCTTACATATTGCAAATTTTATTAGATTAGCATAAGTTGAGTCTGAAATTTTCACATTTATTTATTCTGGCTAATAAACTTAATATTTTGCATTTAATTACTTAGGTTGAAAAAAGCTGGTTGAAAAGTGCATGTAAAAGACATCTAATTTCTTGACAAACTAAATTAACTGGTATTTGGAACCTTCTTGATTCAGGGTACTGAATTATTTTCTTCAGTTGTCCAACAGACATTGCTGCTTGTTTGATTTACTCATAAAGATTTCTTCACCCCATCTCCCATCTTTACTAAAAATGCAAACGTTAGCCTGGTGTGGTGGTGCGCGGCTATAATCCCAGATACTCGGGAGGCTGAGGCATGAGAATAACTTGAATCCGGGAGGTGGAGGCTGCAGTGAGCCAAGATTGCACCACTGCACTCCAGCCTGGGTAACAGAGTGAGACTCTGTCTCCGAAAACAGGAAAGAAAATAGGAAGAAAGAAAAAAAAAGATTTTTTTCATTTAGCTTTTGATAAACTATTTTTGTTTTAAGTAAGTGTATTGGTTAGTCATAATAGATACTCTTTAGTGATTTGTGAGCATTTGCCTAAGGCAAAATTTTATTTTTTTAACTTTGACATCCAGAGAAGAATTTGAGTTTTACTGTTTTAAAGGGACATGTATGAATAGAAAGATAAATTCTGGAAGCATGTATGTTTATAGATCAATAACAATAAAAAGAAACTTCTTTTATGCCCCAGAATTGTATCTTTTTAATCATACATATCCCTTTTGTACGATAAAATTCAAATTCTTCTCTAGATGTCAAAAGTTAGAAATAGGTTTTAAACTTTTTTTCTTCTGAATATAAAAGCATAGTGGACCTTTAGCATTCAAGGTTTTATATTCATGGTTGCAACAATTTGAGAGCAATATTTGAGGCTCCCCAACACGTGGTAATTTGTAATTCTGCTGAGGCTAAAATCTAAACTGTGCACTCAGATAAACTAGTAAATAAAGTGAGCCACGTGGCTAACGAGTGAGCCTAGCTCAGCATCCCCATCTCAGTTTAGTTTTATTATTTTCAGCCCTTTTTATTCATTTTATGGGGGAAATTATATGATACAGGGATCTGGAGAATTTTGAGTTTCACAAAGGTGTTTAAATATATGCTTTGTGAATTTTAGAGGACTTTATACGCTTCCTATAGAAAACTTAGAATATCCAGACAAAAAAATCATGCACACTTGTGCCACATTGATATTGTTAATTAGTTGGGGTATTTATCTGCAGTTGATTTTCTATGCCTGGTTTTTGTCATTGCCATTTTAAAATATTTTCAGTGTCACCTATGTATATAGGTTTTGCTGGTTAAATTTTTTTTTTTGGTGAAATTAATGAGAATAATTCTTTAAGGAAAGGGTTGAGAGCTAACTGTAGTTTAACTCACATCATTTTGTTGTCTTTATATGGTCTAAATTCTGGTGTATGTCAGAACTTTTCTTTTTTTTTTTGTATTTTTTTGTTTGTTTGTTTGGGATGGAGTTTCACTCTTGTTGCCTAGACTGGAGTACAATGGCATGATCTTGGCTCACGTAACCTCCTCTTCCCAGCTTCAAGCGATTCTCCTGCCTCAGCCTCCCGAGTAGCTGGGATTACAGGCATGTGCCACCATGCCCGGCTAATTTTGTACTTTTAGTAGAGACGGGGTTTTTCCATGTTGGTCAGGCTGGTCTCGAGCTCCCAACCTCAGGTGATCTGCCTGCCTTGGCCTCCTAAAGTGATGGGATTACAGGTGTGAGCCACCACCCTCGGCCTTGTACCATTTTTATGATGTTGAGACAGGGCAGGGAAGAGGCACTGACATTTGTTTAACATATTGGGTGTTAATTTATCTTCTGTTCTTCATAAGAGCCCTGTGTACTATAGCCTGTTGTATACCTGAGGAAACTGAGTGACAGAGTTGCAATCACTCTTCAAGGTCACATATTTGTGATAGGTGCAAATCCAGGCTTGTTAGACGTCAAGTGCTACGCACTTAGCTGTCTGCCATTGAGAACTGGTGAAGTTTTTCAAATCACAAATTGTGTGAATACCTTGATTTTGTTAGAGTACAGTATAGTACACTAAATAGATACAGCATATTCAATATTTTACTGAAATTAGATTTTTAGAAACCTTTCTGTAGTTGAAAGATGTCTTGGTGTTTTAAGAAATCTTGATTGTACATGTGCTCACCCACATGTCAACAACTGAAAAAACAGATGCAGACATGTTTTGTTCCATTTTACAAAACTGATCGCAGGCTCAGTTACGCATTTGTTTTGTGTTGATGGATAGAATTAGTGGAATATCGTATTCGTTATTTCCCTTAGTAAAATCTTACTAAACTAACATATTCTTTTTTGGCAGATTATATTAAGGAAATTCAAAACATTGTTCCCTTTTCACCCAGAATGTTAAGTATGAGACATCATTCAGTCATATGTAGAAAGAGCAAGAGATCTGGGATCTAATCCCAGGGCTGCCATTTGTAACTTACGGAATTTATGAGAAATTTATTGAGTCTCTTTTAAGAAAAAGTTCAGTTTATGGGTGCGTTGGCTAAGGGGATCTTAGGTTCTCTTCTCCTCTGTACCTTATTCTTGGTGCACTAAAATAAGAGCAAGCTTTTATTTATTTTGAACAAATTTTAATTTTAGATTCTTACAATTGTATCTGTTCTGCTTAAATATTGAAATAAGTATATATTTTAGTTCATTAGAAAGAGGAAAGAGGTTATTTCAGTCTAAAACAATTCTGTCTGGAAAATATAAAAAAAAAACAAAACCTAGGACTGTTTTTCTTCAAGTGATGGTGTTTTTTCTGAATGTGAATTCAAAGTAGCAGGTATTGAACAGTGTTAAAGGAAATTAACCAAAGTGAGGCTTTGCAATTATTTCATTATTTTGTTTAAAATTTTCTAACACAACATCATTTGAGTAGACTTTATTTTCTAAATGTATCAAAGAACATAATAGAAAGAGTGTGGGAAAAGGAGAAAAAGAATAAGCTTGATGATGTCTGTGAAGCATCCTGGAGGCCTGTTGTAGAAATGTATACTGGAATAGTTAGGTTTTAGGAATTTGGAGCAAGAGAATGAAGAGAACGTGTATTTCACAATAGGGGGCAATATTCCGTCTAGTAAGAGAAAACTAAGGCATCGGAGTTGAGGCTTACTCTTTTAGTAATAAATAGACTTTGTTTTGTTGTTGAGTTGTATGTTGAGAGAATTAAACAAAGGGCAAGGATATCAATAAGTATTTGGGGAGGCCAACTTGAAATAGAGTAGGCAACTACAGTTTTAAAACATTTTTTCTATGATCAGCAAATCTATTAGGATAGATAGGTAGTAAAGAACAAGCACTCTTTGCTGATGTTTTATGTCCAGAGCTTTTTCTGTATTATTGAGGACTAAGGCTCAAACGTGGAGTACGAAAAATTAGGCCAGGCGTAGTGAGCCTGTAATCCCAGCGTTTTGGGAGGCCAAGGTGGGAGGATTGCTTGAAGCAAGATCAAGACCAGCCTGGGCAACAAAGTGAGACCCTGTATCTGCAAACAATAAAAAGCCAATATTCAAGTGTTGATAGAGAAACACTTTAAAAGCTAAATAGTTTGGCTGAGGTATAGTAAGGGGACTGGATATATCCCCTCCCACCTGAAATGACTAGGTTTTTGAGAAACTACAGGCAAAGAAGGACAGTAATCCCCAGAGATGGGAGGCAAACGAAGTGCTGCCTGGAGAGAGTTTCCACACTGCAGCAGAGAGAGGGGAAGCCCAGGTGGAGCTGGGCAGTGTTCTGGGTTGAGAACTCAGGAGTTTTGAGAGACCAAGAAGGCGCTAGAGTTACCAGGCGGACTAGAAAGGAGATTGCTGCACAGAGAAGCATTTTGTTTTACACTGATGGGTAGAGTTATGGGATATCATTTTCTCAGTTCGAACGTTTCCCATAGTAAAACCTTACTAAACTGGGGTTCTGTTTTTGGCAAACGAAGGCCCTCTGTGTAGAATCTCACAGGCTGAAATCAAGGTGTTCGCAGGGTTGCCTTCCTCCTTGGAGGCCCTGGGGAAGAATTTGCTTTCAGACTGTTGGCTGAATTTGGTTCTTTGTAGTTTTAGGACTGAGGCCTTCATTTCCTTCCTACTTGTCAGCCAGGTGCTAGCCTTTGTTTCTAGAGGCTGCTTGCCTCTTTTCTCTTCTCTTCCATGTGATACCCTCTAACAAAGGTGGGTCAAGTTTTTCTCTGACTTCCCTTCTGCTGCATCTCTCTGACTCCAGCTGGAGAAAGTTCTCTGTGCTCTTGTGTTTTCTCTCTCTCTCTCTCTCTCTCTCTGTGTTTAAAAATCACACGAAAGGCTCATGTGATTAGATTATGGTCACCTGGATAATCCAAAATGGTCTTGCTATCTTCCTACTTTAAGGTCCATAACCTTAATTATATCTGCCAAGTCCTTTTTGCCATATGTACTGAGGTGAGTCGTATAGTGTTCCCCCAAAATTTGGGTTCACTCAGAGCATCAGAACGTGAACTTATTAGGAAATAACAGTCTTTGTAGACATAATTAGTGAAGATGAAGCCGTCTTAGATTAGTGAAGACCCAAATCCAAAGACTGGTATCCCCCTAAAAACATAAAGCAGAGACACAGACACACAGGGAAGAAAGCTGTGTGAAGACAGAGGCCAAGAGTGGAATAAGGGCATCGGCAAGTCCAGGAATGCCAAAGATTGCAGGTAGCCACCCGCAGAGAGTAGGAAGGATTCTTTCTAGAGCCTTTGAAAGGAGCATGGTCCTGCTGACACCTTAATGTCAGACTTCTACGCCCTGCAGCTGTAAGAGAGTAGATTTCTGTTGCTTGAAGCCATTTGGTTTGTGGTGCTTTGTTTGATCAGAAAACCAGTATACCCATATGCAACATTCTCACAGAAGTCTGGGGATTAAGGCATGGGGACCTTGTCCACTCTGCCTACTTTGAGTCTGCAACTGAGATGTCAGAACTAGTAGACAAATACATGAAAACAATTCTTTTTTTTTTTGAGATGGAGTCTGGCTCTGTTACCCAGGCTGGAGTGCAATGGTGCGATCTTGGCTCACTGCAACCTCCACCTCCCGGGTTCAAGCGATTCTCCTGCCTCAGCCTCCCGAGTAGCTGGGACTATGGGCACTTGCCACTGTGCCCAGCTAATTTTTGTATTTTTAGTAGAGACGGAGTTTCACCATGTTGGCCAGGATGGTTTTGATCTCTTGACCTCGTGATCCTCCAACCTCAGCCTCCTGAAGTGCTGGGATTACAGGTGTGAGCCACCGCACCTGGCCAGGAAAACAGTTCTTATAACTATTCCATATGTTCCAGAAACTTAGAGGAAATGTTGAACATACTGAGATGTAAAAGATGTAAAAAAACAAACTTCTAGAGATGAAAACTATAGCATGTGATGTGAAAGTATATAAAACAGTAGATTAATAGCAGATTAGACATTGTAGAAGAGGTTAATGAATATGAGGACATAGCAATAGGAAACTATTCAAAAGTGGGGCTGGGCGCTGTGTCTCACGCCTGTAATCCTGGCACTTTGGAAGGCTGAGGTGGGTGGATCACCTGAGGTCAGGAGTTCAAGACCAACCTGGCCAATATGGTGAAACCTTGTCTCTACTAAAAATACAAAAATTAGCGAGGC